>NC_133451.1:110001666-110661111 GCF_048565385.1 Saimiri boliviensis
ATATAGCTTCAAAGAGCATGATCTTATTCTTTTTTATAGCTGTATACACTTCTATGGTGTATATGTACCACATTTTCTTTATCCAATCCAACATTGATGGCCACCTAGGTTGATTCCATGTCTTTGCCAATATGAATAGAGCAATGAATGCATGAGTGCCTGTGTCTCCTTGGCAGAACAATTTGTTTTCTTTTGGATATTTACCCAGTGATGAGATTGCTGAGTCAAATGGTAGTTCTGCTTTAAGTTCTGTAAGAAATCTCTAAACTGCTTCCCACAATGACAACTAATTTACATTCTCGCCAAGTGTGTCTGTACATTCTCTTTTCTCCACAGCCTCACCAGCATCTGTTTTTTTTGTTTTGTTTTGTTTTTTTGACTTTTTAATAGTGGGCATTCTGACTAGTATAAGATGATATGTTGTTGTAATTTTGATTTGCATTTATCTGATGATTAGTGATATTGAGAATTTTTTTTTTATGTTTGTTGGTCATTTGCATGTCTTCTTTAGAGAAGTGTCTGTTCATGTCCTTTGCCCACTTTTAATAGGGTTATTTTTTTCCTATTGATTTATGTTCCTTATAGATTCTGGATATTAGTCGTTTGTCAGATGCATGGTTTGCAAATATTTTCTCCTATTCTGTAGGTTGTCTTTTTACTCCGTTTACATCTTCTTTTGCTGTGTTAAGTTCTCTAGTTCAATTAGGTCCCAAGTGTCAATATTGTTTTTGTTGCAATTCCTTTTGAGGACTTGGTCATAAATTATTTGCCAAGGCTGACATACAAAAGAATATTTTCAAGGTTTTCCTCTAAGATTTTTAGAGTATGAGGTCTTATATTTAAGTTTTTAATCCATCTTAAGTTAATTTTTGTATCTGGTAAGAGATAGAAGTCCAATTTCATTCTTCTGCATATGATTAGCCAGTTTTCCCAGAACCATTTATTGAATACAAAGTCCTTCCTACATTGTGTATTTTTGCTGACTTTATTGAAGAATAGTTGGTTGTATATATGCTGCTTTATTTCTATGTTGTCCATTCTATTTTATTTTTCTATGTGACTATTATTGCATTAATAATATGTTGTTTTGGTTGCTGTAGCCTTGTAGTATAGTTTGAAGTCAGATTACGTGATGCCATAGGCTTTATTCTTTTTGATTGGGATTTCTTTGGCTACTCAGACTCTTTTTTCATTCCATGTAAATTTTAGAAGAGCATTTTCCTTTCTGGGGGGTTATTAGTAAAATTAATTAATTAATTAATTTATATTTTTTATTATACTTTAAGTTCTGCAATACATGTGCAGAATGTACAGGTTTCTTACAAAGGTATTCCTGTACCGTGGTGGTTGACTGCATCCATCACCCTATCATCTTCTTTAGGTAATTATCCTAATGCTGTCCCTCCTCTAGCCCCCCACCCCTGGACAGGCTCTGGTCTGTGATGTTTCCCTCACTGTGTCCATGTGTTCTGATTGTTCAGTACCCACTTATGAGCAAGAATATGAGATGTTTGATTTTCTGTTCTTGTGTCTGAGAATTACGGTTTCCAGCTTTTCCATGTCCCTGTTAGAGTATTTTCTAATTGCAAAATGATGTTGGTAATTTGATAGAAATATGTTCATTGATAGCAGTGTATATTTTTTGAGGCAGTGAACTAAAATAAGTAGTAACAGTATCTACCATTTTTATTCTTTGGGTTCTTGAAATCACTAGAGTTTAATGGATTTCAACTTTCTCCAGTTTTCATTTGTATTCATTGCATACTGTCATTTTCTTCAGAAATATTTAATTTATATGGTTCTTATTGATTGTGGAGTGTTTCAGGATACATGTTTTATCTCTGATGACAGGAACATAAACCTTTATAATATAAAAGTATGCAAAGTGCTTTTTACATAAAAGTGCGTATGTGAATAATATAGTCTAGCAAAATTGAAGTAAATTAACTTACTATTGAAAATAATTTAATAAAATTACATAGTTTTCTAAAGAAGAAAATAAACATATTTGTACTTCTAGATACTAGAAAAGTAAACAAATTACATTGAACAGCAAAAGTATAATTAGATATCTATAATTTATGTTTTTAAAAATTATATGAATTATAGCATCTCTCCAATGCAACAGTAATTTGAATATATAAATACAAAATTATTTAAAATATTTTGAAATATATAAATACAAAAACATTTTTTCTGAAGGTATATTTATAAATAATCAAGAATATTCAAGGAATTTCTCCTTTTAACAATTAAAAACATATGGACAAAAACGATGTTAGTATGAGAGCAATATTTTTGAGTTTTAAAAAGGGAAGTTCCAGAATGTACTGAACTGAGATGTTTGCTTAAATCAACATTTTAAAAAACAGAAGAACATTTTAAATTCAACATTTTAAAAAAAGGAAGAAAATTTCGATTTTATTATTTTGAATGAGTACATTATTTTAAAATTCGTTTATATGTTCTCTCTATAATTCCACACATACCAAATTTTCTCAACAGCACTATATGCTCTTTTATAAAAATTCTGCCTGTCTATTTTTCTGGGTGAATTTTCCACGTCATTGGTATTAATAGTATGCTACTCCAAAAGTGTAAACCTTTTTCAAATGGAAATTTATAAATATGATGACATATCAGCAAAATCTATGGGGTAATTTAGTGTTGACTTACTAATTACTAATGTTTGTTTTAGCACTAATTACTAATATTCATTAATTACTGATTCATAATTAACACTAACTAGTTGATTTATTACTAACAGTGATTAAATCACGAATATATTAAATCACTTATATTAATCACTTTCTAGTGATTAAATTACTAGTATTAATCACTATTACTAATTATAAATATTCATTAAATCAAGGATTTACTATCCATTACATTATAATAGTTATCAAATTAATGGTGACATTTTTTAACTTTGTTGTACCTGAAATTATTCTTGTGCTGAAAAACTACTCTGAGAGAGATTAGTCTTTGTCCTAATACCTTAGTCTGTCTGGTATTATCAAAAATATTTGATAATAAATATTTTTGATAATACCTACATTTTTATACAATAGGTTTTCTTAATGAGTTCATGCTAGGAAAAGTACGCAATCTCCCTTACATTTGTCATAAATATTAACATTTAAAATAAAATTGTTATGTTTCTCTTTGAAATAGTCCCATTGGATCTAAATGCTAAGGCAATTTGATAACTCACTGTTATCCATAAAGAAAAAATATACATGAATAAACTCTTTTTTACCAATCTAAAAATTTTGATAAATTTTCTTCTTATACTCATGTTTTAATTGCACTTGTTTCATAGATTCTTACCCTAATATGTAATATATATCCTGATTGTGATGGTCATTACACATATTGATATGTGATGAAATTTTATAGAATTATACACCAAAAAACTGAAGTGTATGAAAACTTAGTTTAAATGAGGTCTGCATTTGGGTTTATATTATATGACTATCAATTTTCTCCTTTTGATATGGTATGATAATTATTTAAAATGTTATCCTTGGGTGAAGCTGGGTGATGGGTACATAGGTGCTTTCTCCATTATGTTTTAAACATCCTATGAATTTATTTAAATGTAAAAGTCCAAGTATTTAAAATATTAAAACTAAATTATTTAAATTGATGTAAATTATTTTATATTATATGAATAACTTCAGCATCTAAAATCTTCACTAATATGATTTTGCTGAAAACGATTTCAGCTTTCTCTTGCTCAAGCTTTAGTTTCCTTGTGTGTTGTCTAAATCTTAACTGTATGTATAATAAATAAAAAACTATTATTGTAAAAAAAAATGGTAAAAAATTATTGGCAATTTTTTGGAGGCTTTGTTTGAAAATAATTTTCTATCTTACCTAAAGGTTGGAAACTACTGATATAGTGCAGGTTAGCATAAAAACCCTTGTAGGGACTAGTTTGTGATTACAAATTTTTATAGATGTGCCAAAATTTGAACAGTCTATTTTCCTTGATTTTGCTCAGGCTTATTCACTTTTAGTAAAAGTAATGCCATTTGAGTGTCAGATTTATGGAGAGTACGTACTATGAAATTACCACAGCCAATTCCTAGGCTTTATTTCCTATGTTTTCTGTTAGAGGAGGCTATAAAAACTGAGGCTCTAATGTTCAATCTTTGCTCTGAGAGTAACATCTGTGTCCAGTGTTTCGCTAAACTTCTATAGATGTGCTTTTACTAACTTGACTACAGTTTTCTTATGCTTGTCAATGCGATTTTTTAAAAAAAGATACTTATTATTTGAGATATTTTTGTTGTGTTATCGAAAACAACTGAATTCCTATAATCTCACATTTTATTTGCCATTTTGCTAGATACAAAGTTTTTATTAAATTTTAAAAACATCTTTTAGTTTTGATGTTCATATTTTGTTTTTCAGGAAACACCATTGGTATGAAGCAATGGAAGCCATTTAAATCTGTAGGAAGAAAAAAAAAAAGAAAAAAGAAAATGCAGTTATATCAACCAAAATGTAAGTCAACCCCTCTAATATCTTTTGATAATTTAAATAGCAGATAGTTGTATTGTCTTATCCTTCATATTCTACAACTAAGTTGTTTTCTATAGTACTCAAGGAGCCAATCTTGTAAGCAAAGCCTACTATCTGTATTTTTAAAACTGTAAATACTATAAATAAACATGAAATAAACATTGGGAAACAGTATTGCTTTGCATGTACCTAAATTTAAAAAACCTTGGTTGTATTCAAACAAGTATCATACGTAAATACCATTTTAAGTCAGACTCCTACATTTGAATTACAACCTCTTGGGCATGTTCAAGCTCTCTTAACCTCAAATAATGAGAGCTATTATCATATTCTGTTGGTGTGAAATGAATAAAATGTAAAGGGCTGTCTCCAGTTTTGAAAGGCAATTATTTAGCAGTGTGATAGATTTAAGCTTTTATTTTAAAAATACAAATGAAAATTAGAGGTCAATTTAAGATTCCCTTTCTGTATTTAGTAACAATGCTATTACACTAAAAGAAGGAAAAATAGTCCATTAAATGCTCACCATCTATTTCCACTAAGATTCATTTAATGTTTAATTTTACTGTTTAAATTGCCTTTAAATGTTCATTGATATAAGTCTTTATATTAAGTCATGTATTTCTGGAAGGAATAAATTGGCTAGAACATATTTTGTGACAATTATGTGGTTGGCAGAATGGTCTTTGGATAGTTAATAATTGTTATTGATATGTCCCCTAAATAATTACTAGTGGAAGAATGAAAAAAATTTGGTATGTCCTTTGGGAATTTGTGCTGTGCATGTAAAAGTGCATCTTGGTATAAAATTTGCACTCTTACTATCTATACATATTCTTGAATGCAAATCAATTATTCCCAGTACCTTCAAATGGGATGTTTGGAAAGATTACCTGCAATTTTGTTTAATATAATCGTTTAGGTCTTTAAACTCCACAGTAGGAAAGCACTAATATCAGAGCAATTGCCACTGTCATTCAGCAAGGTATATTTTGTTTTTGCAGCAATAAAGAAGGAAACAGTGGGGAGATGTATCTCTTTATTACAGTCATTGAACTTTATCCAATCCTCAATACTAGAACCCTGTTACTTTTCGGTCTGTGAATATGAATGAACTCAGTGTGCTTATTTTCTTGTTTTTTTTTTTTTTTTTTATGATTTACTATGTTAAAACTCACTAAACATTAGCAGTGAAAACTATGTTAATAATCCATGCATGCATTACAGAAACCACAAACCCATTCCCGTACAATGAGAGGGATGAGTTTGGTAAGAATGAGAAAACAAACACAGCATGGCAACAATTGAGAATATTACCATTGTCTTGCCTGCCATTTTCCATTGAGATGACATAGGTTGAAGTTGAAGTCTGAGTTGTGTGCATTCCAAGATTGAAATATTTTGCTTTTCCAAGTAAATAGACTTTTACAGCCTCTACTTATATTACAAATCTTAGGAAAATGAGATGTCTGGAAAGCAATCTGGGAAGGCAGTTTCCTTAAGGTTACCAAAAATTAACTTGAAGAATTTTGTATTTTCACAAGTCATATGTACATATATATATGGGACAGTAATAATAAAAGCTTTTTGTGACTACAGCACTCCTCACTGCTCTCCTTCTATAGCATCAAATTAATATAAGGCAGATAAAATTGTGTTGCAAAGTCAATATGAGCAAGTGTGTGAAGCCAGTGTGTAGGTCTGTGTTTCTGGATCAGGCCATTTATCTGGCCCCCTGCCGCACTTCAGGAAGGGGCACCTCTTTCATTGGTGGTCAGTGAGAGGAGCACAGTATGTGGCGGCCCTCCAACGGTCTCAGGGACAGTGAACTGGCCCCCTGTGTAAAAAGTTTGGGGACGCCTGGTCTGGATGTTTGAGTTTTCCCTCAACTAATTACCTGTTAAAAAGTTTATGCTTTTACAGGTCCTTACAAAGTTGCCCAAATTCAAAGAATATAGTGATAAGAGCCTGGACCTTCAAGTCAGAGGTTTGTTCAAACATGTAGCTAAAAAAATGTCAGCAACTTATTTAAGCCCCTTTTATTCAAATATACTAGAAAATGGGCTCAATAAGACCAAGTTCTCAGGGTATAAATTGGTGTCAAAGTGCTCAAAGCTAATGCTTAGAATACAGCAGGGATTAAATAAATATTAATTATCATATTTTCTCATGTAAATTATGCAGAACAATTCTTCAGCTCTTGGACTGACCCAGATATTTCCCCTTTCTCACTTGTAGTTTTGCAGGATAATTGCAGAATGTGCTGGAAAGACCACATCCTGTGACAAGCTGGAACTGGTCAAAATAGGCCAGGCTGTGATCCAGTCTCTCCTGTAACAGGATGTCCTACAATGCTGTAGCCCAACATTTCATGTGACCCTGGGGTATAAAATACAGGCAGGGCACCACTGACTCATGCCTGTAATTCTGGCACTTTGTGAGGCCAAGGCGAGTGTATCATGAGGTCAGGAGTTCGAGACCAGCCTGACCAAAATGGTGAAACTCCATCTCTACTGAAAAACAATAACAACAAAAAATTAGTTGGCGTAGTGGTGTGCATCTGTAATCACAGCTATTCAGGAGGCCAAGGCAGGAGAATTAATTGAATCTGGGAGGTGGAGTTTGCAGTAAGCCGAGATTGTGCCACTGCACTCCAGCCTGGGTGACAGAACGAGACTCTGTCCAAAAACGAAAACAAAAACAAAAACAAACAAAAACCAGTCCAATGGAGGCTGCTTTCTTTTTCATGGGCAGTTTCCCTGAGCCTTGGATGACCAGCTTTACATAAATCCTAGGCTTCTCCTTTTCCTTGCTACCTATCTGTGAGTAATAAAGTTTCTCAGCTTTCTGTAAGCATTGTGTAAATGTTCAACCTCATCATACCAGGACAAACAGTAGAGATTGCAGCCCAAGTTGCAATGGACTACAGTGGTAACCAGAATACAGTGAACCGGCTTCCCAAAATGTTGCTAGAATTTTGGTGAAAAATTGAACAACCTCTTTCTGCTATGACTCACCAGCAGCAGTCTATTAAACTGTCACGTTGTGACATTAATCTTTATAATTTATTTTTTTTCTGTTTAAGAATTTTAGTGCTATTGGACAAACTGCAGTGCACTATTTAAGATAAGAAACAATACAGTAAGTATTTTCTTATTATTCATAATGTGTAATATAGGAATCGTTGAGTAGTTTGTTATTCATGAATATGCATATATATATATATATCTTCCAGGTTACCTCTAAATAAAAATTGAATATAATTTTTACTAAATCATATAAGTGTATCTTTTTAAATTTATTTTAAATGAAATATTTATATAATCCTCTTGAATTTATTGAATCAAGAGAATATATTTAACTAAGTAAGAGTGACATTTTCTCTGTTAAAATTAGGAAAGCATATTTTAGAAAACAGGATTTTATGTGGAAGATATAATTAAAATGAGGATTTCAAAGGAAAAAACATTGTAAATTATAAACGAAAGATTTTTAGTTTGCAAAAGATAGGAAATATGTATAATGCAAAACCTTAGTCTGAGGAAAGGAACAGTAATTTAAATTTTTTAAAAAATATATTGTTTTAAACTCAATTTTGGATTATATATTTTCTCCCAGTTTATGCCAATGCAAAGCATGAACTCATTAAAATTGACAATTTGGGGGCCGTGGTTTGTGCCTGTAATCCTAGCACTTTGGGAGGCTGAGGTGGGCAGATCACTTGAGGTCAGGAGTTCCAGACCACCCTGGCCAACATGGTGAAACTCGTCTTTACTACAAATACAAAAATTAGCCAGGCTTGGTGGTGTGTGCCTGTAGTCCTAGCTACTCAGGAGGCTTAGGCCGAAGAATTGCTTGATCCTCAGAGTTAGAGGTTGCAGTGAGCTGAGATTACACTACTGCACTCAGCCTAAGAGACAGAGTGAGACCCTGCCTCAAAAAAAAAAAAGACAATTTTAGAAGCTTGTTACTAGACTTTCTTACTATTTCTCTTTACAGTCTCTCTATTCATAATGTATCCATGTCAATAGCTTTAAATATCATCTACACTGGAAATACCAAAAGTTACTGATCAGTCCAATGATCCTCCTTCCCTGTGTTACAAATTCAACTGCCTGCTAAGCATCTCCATACCAAGATCCTGTAAGCTCCTGAAAGTAACATTTCCAAACCAAACTACTGATTGTTATTTTAGTTTTCTAGGACTGCCATAACAAAATACTACCTATTATGGGGCTTACGTAACAAAATACATTTGCCCCCAGTTCTGGAGGTTGGAAATGTATGTTCAAGGTGCTAGCATGGCTGGTTTTTTCTGGGGCCTCTCTTCTTGACCTGAGGATGGCTTCCCTCTGGCTGCCTCTTTAGATGATCATCTGTCTGTGCACACACACTCCATGTCTAATCTCCTGTTCTTTTAAGGATTCCAGTCACATGGGTTGAGGCCCACCCTAAAGATCTTATATTAATTTAGTTACCTCTTTAAAGGCCATAACTCTAAATACAGTCATATGCTATGATATTTGTAATTGAGGTTTCAACATATCCATTTGGGCATAAACACAATTCAGTCCATTACAATTGTCTTCTTGATTTTTCTTTTTTACTTTACCAATCTTCTTCTTCTCACACATTGACATATCTTCAACTCATTTGCAAGCCAGAAACCTAAAGTCATCTTACATTCTCACTCTTCCTCAACCCCAGCATCTAATCTATTTACCACCATGATGTATCTCAAGTATCTTCATTTGTCTTCCTCTTTGCTGCTGTAACTCTTTTATGAGTTTAAAATCAACTAGATTATAATGATGTTTTCTATATAGTGCTGGATGTTCTCTCTCTACAATCCAATCTTTTTTGTCCTGAAAAAAATTATTACAAATTATTTAATTATATATGTTAGGTCAGTACTACTATTTCAAAACTGGCTCACAATATAAGGCCTTGAAATTTTCTATTATCCTTTATTACAGGATTACTCCAATGCCCACAGCCCTACAGACACTTGGAAAGAGCCACCAAATTGCAGTATTAGGGTCACTGGAGAAAGCAGCCAGCCTCAATGTTGCATGTCTACCCCATTCACCCCAAGACGACTTGCAGAAAATTGTACAGACTCTAGTTTACTTACTTACATATCAGTAAATGCTAATGCAATTTTTTAATACAGTTGCATAACACGCATTATTAACTCTAAGAATTCCCCGAATAGCCATGTCCATATTTTAAAACAAGAATTTGAAATATAAATCATCAGAAGTGGAAGTTAGGTTGAGACTTTTATTTGCAAAGATGCAGATGCTAATTACCTTGATATACACTCTTCTGTGTCTCTTTTTCTGTTAGAAGTGGCTCGTGTTTGCAGCTGGGGAATTTCGTCAATCTGCTTTTCCCTGAGGAAAGTTAGGGTACATTGAAGACATTTTTTTTCTCTTTCTCCTCTTACCATTTTATTTTCAGCCCATGGTGCTTAAAAACTTTGTGGCCTTCCTAAAAATTTATTAGGGTTCTGTCCATTAGACAAAAGCCAAGGCTGTGAATCTTTATTGAGACTGGCATCTATTCCATTTGAGCTAAATTTTGCCATGGCAAGTACCACATATTATGATTTTTGGAAGCCTGTCAGTGTGTCTGAGATGGTGTATGAGGCACACCACTAAATCTTTCTAAAATCTTAACAAAAAGCATTAGATTATTAGAACCACACTCGAGTTCATCTTTACACAGAGGCCACTGATTTTTTTTTTCCTAATATTCTTGCCCTTTTTAAGCTTTTTTAAAAAAGTTATACTTAAGCTCTGGGTTACATGCAATGTGTAGGTTTGTTATATAGGTATACATGTTCCATGGTGGTATGCTGTACTCATTGATTATTTAAGGATCCAGGACTAGGAATGCCATTTGACCCAGCAATCTCATTACTGTGTATATACCCAAACGATTATAAATCATTCTACTATAAAGACACATGTACATGTATGTTTATTGCAGGACTATTAGCAATAGCAAAGAATTGGAACTACTTTCTACTTCTAGAGGTTTTTTGCCACCTGGCACACTGGAAATGGAAAGCAAGATATCTGTGAAACTCAGTGAGTCCTACCTTATATATTCCCTAATTTCTCTGATTTTGTCTTTAAAAATTAACAATAAAAAGCTCATGTCTTCCACTCATTTTTAACTATGCATGGAGATTTAAAAAAACATCCATCATAAACATTTTCAATATTCTTTCTGAAAGTTTTCTTAACAAATCCATCAGTTCATTAGGCAAATTTTCTCTATTACCACAGGTAACACTGCTGCCCAAACTTCTGCCACTTTTTAACATGCATCACCTTCACTGAAGCCACCAATAACAATATCCCATCCATATTTCTACTCTTCACCAACGAGCTCTTGGAGTTCCTTCTCACCTTCACCTACCACCTGGTCCAAAGGCATTGCCACATATGTTAGCTTTTATTACATCAGCTTCTGATTTTCAGGTACCAAATCTTGTTCTTGCTCTTTCTAAATGTGTAACATGCTATCCTGAAACATATTTGCTAATATAGTATCCATCTTATTTTATCTCATGATTTTGCCAGTCAGGAATTTGTATATGTCTGGCCTGGTAATTCTCTTCTTCTTAATACCAGTGGAGGTCACTGAGCTGAACGAATGGCTGATCTGGAGGGTCCAGGGTGCAGTTATTCATTTGTCTTTTGCCTTAGAGGGAAAGGCCGAAACTGTTCAAGATAGCCTCTGCAATAGTCAGACTTGTTATATGTCAACGACAGAGAGTCAGTGATGGTACTTTGAGACGTCACGGGAAAGTTGAAGTTTTTAATGACCTTGCCTCAGAACTCCTCCCAAATCACTTCCACTGCATTCTGTAAGTAAAGCAAATCACGAAAACCAGCCCAGATTCAAGTGGTGATGAATTAGACTTCACTTCTCAGTGGGAAGAGTAGCAAAGATTTGTATCATTTTTCATCTGCTACATAAGCCATTCTAGCAAATGCTATATTCTATAGTCCATGCTCTGTATTATGCAATATTTCAAAACCTTTGACCTCACTTTATCGTTGATAAAATAGATGCTCAACATGGCTATTTTTAAATTCATAAAATGCATCTTGTTTATTTAATATAGTTTCTTTCTGGAATTCTATGACTTTGTGACTTAGTAATTATACTATCAAGAACTACACAAAGGTAAAACAAACTCTTATCACTAGATCACTAGAAAGAAAACTAGTAATTAAATCAAACGCTTATAAACCATGAAAGTTATGTGAAGGAAAAAAATAAGATATTTGATAGAGAATGACTAGGGGATGTTCTTTTAATTTACCAAAAAGGGGAGGCCTGCTGACATTGAAACGGAGATCTAGACATCATTCTTTCTTTTCTTATATAAAGCTATAGCCACACCATTGATAGAGGTAGCAATTTTTATTTTTAATATAATGATGTACAACCCGTGAGCAATCAATGCATGCTCTTTTGACAATGTCATTTACAATGACAATCGATATAGTGCAGACATAAGATTAAAGGATTTTTTTTGTTTGTAAGGAATGGAAATGCCAATGGCAAAGATGAATCTCAGCAACAGATCCAGTTGAAAAATCAAGATATTAAAATATTTTGAGAAGCTGTAACCAAGAAAAAAGATAATCTTATAGTTTTCTTCACATATTGGCATTATTTATAAATAATATTGTAAATATGCATTATTCTCTTAAAATGCTATCTCTTCATATTCATTCTTCTCTGTTGTATATAAAATAGTCACCTTAAAATCAAATTTCATAGTTTAATATTTGAATTACATAAATACACATCATTTGAAATTCTATCAACTGTGGGATAACTTTTAAAGAATTATCAAATTGCTTTATTTGTTTTAACCTTATTAAAATTATTCATCACAGCTTTCAAATAAATTTATATTCTTAGATATCTGACCATACCAGGTTAATATTTTCTAACTTTCTCCCATACACCCATTCAGGAAAAGAAAAAAAAAACCTATATATTATTTTATGAAAGGACATAGACATAATGAATTTACTGTCTTTATTTTTTTTTGTTTTTTTTGGGTATGTGAGGTAAAACTATAATTTTTATAACTGGCAATAGGTAAGAAATTTCTATTATTTGTGGAATTATTCTCCCTGTTATGTCTGTAAGGATTTCAGCTCTGCATTTGCAAAAGAAAGAAATTTTCTCCCTTCAAAGTCTTATATTCCTAAGTAATCCAGGCATGGTCCAGTGATAACAAGACAATTAAGGCTTGCCAGGGTAGTGCTTTGCTATTGATCACATCCTCTCTAGTTTTCCATTTCACGTAATAGTCTATGCAAACAATCAAGCTCAGAGAACAGGTCACTGCCATTTCGTTCCCATTTGCTTCTTTTCTATGCAATTAGAGTTATACTTGGGATACTGGAAAAATTATTTTAAACTGTCTATTGTCAAATGACTGTGACAAATCTGTGATAAGTATCAGAGTGACAGACTTCCTTTAGAGATTCCCATGAGTCGGCTTTTTGTTCAATTTCAATGCTGTTGTCTCCATACCCAGAAGCTCTTCTAAGGGAACTTTCTAACTAGGTCACCTACTGAAGAGATCATTGTTAGATGATTAACTTTTGTACCAGGTGTGAGCCATCATGTTACCAAGGTGTAACCTGTTATCAGATGAGTTGACAGATGTCTAATTCTGTAACACGACAACAACAACAAAAAAATGGGACAATCAGATTTTCCTCTTTTGTGAACCTGAATTGAAATTCTAGGAGAGGTTTAATGAATTTCGTGAATGCCAGACAATGCACTATCAAGGAGAGAGAAGATAAGGGAACCACAGTAGCATTTTAAGGGGAAAAACATGTGCCTCAGTGATTATGCAGCTGATCAAATATTTACATGTTTATAAGGCTATTGAAAAGTTATATTTTCAAAAATAAAACAGAAAACAAGCCACCTATATATAATTTTGAATGAATCTGAAAATGATCATTAGAAAATTAAGAAGTCAGGACTCTAAGAATGGGAAAAACTGTGATATAATATAAATATCTGGGAGCAATGAATTACTTAGAAGTGTTTCACAATGTTTTCATGATTTAAGTAATAGAATGTAAATATTGAAATATTAATTATTTTGCTGTATAACAATGTCATTTCCTCATTCTTTTTTTTTTTTTTTGAGACGGAGTTTCGCTCTTGTTACCCAGGCTGGAGTGCAATGGCACGATCTCGGCTCACCGCAACCTCCGCCTCCTGGGTTCAAGCAATTCTCCTGCCTCAGCCTCCTGAGTAGCTGGGATTACAGGCACACACCACCATGCCCAGCTAATTTTTTTTGTATTTTTAGTAGAGACGGGGTTTCACCTTGTTGACCAGGATGGTCTCGATCTCTTGACCTCGTGATCCACCCGCCTTGGCCTCCCAAAGTGCTGGGATTACAGGCTTGAGCCACCGTGCCCGGCCGTCATTTCCTCATTCTTATCTGTAACTAATATACTTCCAATTTCTCAGTTTTTCCTCTCTGAAGCTTTACTAACATTAATATGATCAAGAAAGCAATTTAAGTACTACTATATTCTTTATCTTTATTTCATAAGCATTCTTAAGACTATAAAAATATTAACCTAAAACTGAATGAAAAACTTTATGTATTAAAATGAAGTAAAGTTCTGTATGTGTTAAGTAAAAAACACAAGGTACAATAAAATAGTAGTTGATGTAAAAAAAGGTAAAATATACATAAATGTTTACCTATCTCGGAATGGACAAACAGTATATCCATTTTTAGGGGAAATGGGATACCTACTGATACAGACAGGTTGTTTTAGTTTGAGTCCCTTAAGAAGCAGATGCCTACATTAGATTGTATTCAAGAGATTTGTTAGGGGAAATATCTATAAAAGATAAAGTGGAGAGAGCTGAATGAAGAAGGTGAGGACACACTTCAGACTAGATGATGGTCTGATCCCTTCGAAGGAGAGATTAGAGGAAGGATAATCAAACAGAGTTTGACTGCAGCTCAGTTCTGTAAGAGTCTTTGTCAACCTGATGGGGAATTCTTGAGCTAACAATCCTCTTTAGAGCAGACTCAGTCCTCTCAGTAAGATCCTTAACTAGTAGCCCTATCATACTCCTTCACTGCCTGGGAACAACCTATAGAAAGCACAGCTGCAGCAGAAATGTGGTTGGGGATTTGAATGAGCAGCAACTAGGACCATCAGTCAGCAGAGATCGCCTCAGCAGAATATGTGAGTAGCACAGTTTTATGGCTACCACACAGGTGTGGGAGATCAGTTAATTACATGTATTACCAAAACTAAATTAAATAAAAAAAAGATATTAATAAAGACAAATATATTTGAAAATAACAAAAGTATATATACATATATGTATATACATATGTGTGTGTGTGTATATATATATATATATATATATATATATATATATATGTATATTTAAGTTTAAAAGCATCCTTTGATGTCCAAGAAAGAGAAGAATACAGTCATAAGTTCTTAGTTACTCTTTCTGCTTGGGCCAGGAAAACCCTTATTCCTCTGTTCTGCTTATCACTGGAGGCAGAAACTAAAAACCATGGCTTCAGGCTGCTAAAAGTCTAAAAACAAAAACAAAAACAAAAACAAAACAACAACAATAAAATAGGGTAGATAAAGTAAGAATACTTTTAAAATCTATAAAATTTAAGAGAAAAGAAAATGATCTGTATCAACAGAAAGCCATGTTAGCACATTTCAGCACATAAACCCTGAAAGATGAAACAATTTGATTAAAAAAATACACTTTTGTTTTTAAAAATTATTTTACAATATACATGACATTAAATTTACTATTTGAATCATTTTATGTGTTCAAATCAGTGCCATTCTTTACATTCACATTGTTGTATTAGCATCCCCACCATGCATCTCCAGAACTTTTTGATCATTCCCCACTAAAACTCTGGGGAAAACTTTCAATTCTAATTCTCCATTACCCTGCCTTCTGAGATTCTATAACCTTGGTTCTGTTTTCTGTTTGTATGAATTGATTATTCTGGGTAACTCATATAAATAAAATTATACTATATTCATGTAAGCAATTGACTTATAATCTTATTGAAGATTCCTTGTACATGATGACTCATTTTTGTCTTGCTTCTTCAAAAATGCTATATTGTCCTGTAATCCCAGCACTTTGGGAGGCCGAGGTGGGTGGATCATGAGGTCAAGAGATCTAGACCATCCTGGTCAACATGGTGAAAACCGCCTCTACTAAAAATACAAAAAATTAGCTGGGCATGGTGGCGCCTGCCTGTAATCCCAGCTATTCAGGAGGCTGAGGCAGGGGAATTGCCTGAGCCCAGGAGGCAGAGGTTGGTGAGCCAAGATCGCGCCATCGCACTCCAGCCTGGGTAACAAGAGCGAAATTTCATCTCAAAAAAAAAAAACAAAAAACAAAAAACAAAAAGCTATATTGTCTTTTAACGTTCAACAGTTTGATTAGTGTGTGTCTCTGCGTGGGTTTCTTTGGGTTTTTTTTCTCTTGAAATATACTGAGGTTCTTGGATTTGTATTCTTGTTTTTCCTCAAATTTGAAAATTTCTTACTGCTACTTCTTAAAATAAGCCCTTTATTTCTCTCTGTATTGTCTTTCCAAGACTCTGAAAAGTATATCTCTGTTGAATACTCTTCCATAAGTCCCTCAGACTCTTCACTTTTTTCTCTTTTCTCCACAGACTTATTAATTTCAAAGAACCTATTTTCAGATTTTCTGATTATTTCTTCTGCTTGCTCAAATCTGCTGTTGACATGCTTCACTGAATATTTCAATTTATATATTGCATTTTTTAGTTCCAGAATTTGTTTGGTTATTTCTTATTTCTACCTTTTTGTTGATAATCTCATTTTGTTAATATGTTTTCCTGATTTCCTGTAGTTCCAAGTCCATATTTCTTTTTAAGCTCTTTGAGCATATTGAAGAGAGTTTAATGTCATTGTCTAGTAAGTAATACATGTAGTTTTAGAGATGATATCTGTCACTTTATTTTCTTTCTTTGAATCAGCCATGTTGTTCTGTTCTCTCTCTATATGACTTGTGATTTTGGTGGGGAGGGGGAATTGAAGAAACAGCCAACTTCCAGTCTTACAGACCAGCTCTGTGCTGGAGCAGTTCTTTTCTAATAGGCTAGATATGTTCTGTACCTTGGAATTAACCCAGCACGAAGGCTTAAGTTCTTCTCCAATTTTTTTTTTTGTTTGTTTTTCTGAGCATGCACCTTGCCTAGATCTGAGTGTGACTTTTTAAAATGTTTCTTTATGCATGGCTGATTTTCGGTGTCTTAATTTTCAAAGGAATCTTAGATGGTTTGTTGTATGTCTTGGAGTCTTCTCCTTGGGGTCTTAGATGGTCTGTTGCATGTCTCTACCTGTAATGTTTTGCTCCACATGTCTGTGGGAATTAGTCTCCCTGCTGCTTTTCCAAACAGCACCACTGCTTGCCCTACCTGAGATGCATGTTAGTAAATATGGAGACCAGTCCGTCAGGTTGCCCCCAGACATTGTAGGACATGCCTGTTTTGCTTACTCTGTTTCAAGAGAGGGAACTAGAAACTGGAATGCCATCTCCTCTAGCTCAAAACCATGTTGTGCAGAAATGGGTAGGGCAAGGGTAAGTAAAACACCATGAAATTTTATACTATTTTGAATTTGGCATTTTTCTTGAATAAGCATTCCTTATTCAATGGTTGCTGAAATCTTTTGTTTTGTTTTGCTGTTTTCCCAGAGTTCTTACAAGAATGATTTTAGACAGTTTCTGTTTGTTCATTTGATTCTCTAGGAGGGAATGAGGACTTGTCACCTCTTAGTGCAATGTGTCACTGAAAAAAATTAAATGTATTTTTAACATTAATTTAAATGACTTAAGCTAATATATTAGGAATCAAAATGTCTTAGATGGAGATAAGATTAACTATGTAATGACTATATAATACATAATGAAAGCAGAACACATGCTATTTATTATCTTCTTATCTTAAGGCAATTTACTTAATTCTTTATGTCTCAGTTTAATTATTTATATATTGAGGTTAATAACCTCTCAGAGGGTTGCTTTGAGTATTAAACTATTTCACACATGGAAAGTATTTGAAAGAGTACATAATACATAGTTTTTAAAGTGCAGCTACTTTTATCTTCACTATTTTAATAACATCATTATATATAAAGCAAATATTTAAAATAACAGATTGATATAAATTGTTTTTATTAGAATTATTACATAATTTGTAGTCCATGTTGTTATCTTGAATTTGAAAGTAACATTATTAAGAATCATAACTGAGAAAACAGTAATAAACCAGGACTCCTCTGGGTACACCCACACATAATTATTTTGAGAAATTTAACATTTTTTCTCAAAGAAAAATTGATGTAATAATAAAACCAACCATGCTTATATAAATTTGAAATAATATATACTGAATGTTTTATCTTATGCACATATTTGATAAATAATACTCTTTTACATAAAATAATGATTCCTTTAACAGGAATTATAAAAATAAATGAGCTGAACTACATTTAAAGTGATTAAATAACAATATTAAACAAAAAAGAGAAAGGCAAAAAAATTTATTAAAATAACATTAGAAATTAAAAACAAAATAGTAAACATTAAATATAATAACAAGTAAAAATGTTTAAATATAAAACATATTTTAACATATTAAAATGTTAAAATTCAAATATGGATTATAAATGCAGAGACAGTTAATTATAGCTATAGTAAAACTTTTACGTTAAGGAAGCAATATTGCTATAAGTTACAATATTTCAGAATATCAGAGATTTTTCCAAATAAAATATTCAATTATTTACTTGAATTAGGCTAGGTAGTTTTACCTGAGATTGCTTTCATGCATTTTATTAACTAATCCAGAATACAATAAAACAAAGGTGCCAATCCCTGAATTAAGAACCAGGCTGCAAAGCAGACGGTGAGGTGATGGGTGAGGGAGCATTAACACCTGAGCTCTACCTCCTGACAGATCAGTGATGGCCTCAGAGTCTCATAGGAGCATGAACCCTATTTTGAAATATGCATGTAAGGGATGTGGGTTGTGCACTGCTTATGAGAATCTGAGGTGGGACAGTTTCATTCCAAAACCATTCCCCCAACCCCTCGACCCAGGACTATAGAAAAATTGTCTTCCGTGTAACTGCTTCTTGTTGCCAAAAAGGTTGGGAACCTCTTCAATAAAAGAAAAAATTTGCTAAGGCAAGTGATTTTGAAATTTGCAACGTACACACACATACATACACATTTCTGCTTCTACCCACATACAGACATATACACTAGCAAATCTCACGAATATGAATGTATTTGACACCACTTAGTCACATTAAATATAGGCACATCTTCTGATTCACTGATTCTGTGTTTATATCCCAGGGAAATATTTGCAGACATAAAAGACAATGGTGCCAACCTAGATGTTTATCACAGAGAGAGTAGAGTTAAAAACAGAATATCAAACAGCAAATAAAAAACACCAGTTTAGTTGTTACTACAGTAAATTTTGGAGACCATAGTACATTGTGCTTAGTGAATGGAGTAGGAAAAAGGTACATTTATTTAACATGATATAGTTTACAAAAATGTAACATGTAAGTACACAAAACAGAAATACAGAAATTATAAAATTCACATGAAAATACTTGCAATCCATATTTAAGTGGTTGCCTAAGAAAATAATGTTGAAGGGCTTATGGCATAGATGAAGATAAGATTAGGTAAGTAGGTAGGTAGGTAGATAGATGACAAGTAGGTAGAGCTAGGTGCAAGATACACACAAACACAAACAAATGTATATAAGCACACACACACACACACACACACACACACACATATATATATCATGTGTTACTTCACTGCATTTTATCCATTTTTATATTTTATTTAAATATTCACTTTTCTTAATGTTATACATCACATCTTAATGCTTTAAATTTCAGTTACTTCATAATTATTTTAACTGTGATACAAAGAAATTAACTTCAAATAGATAATTCTCTAAAGTACAAAAGAAAATAAAATAGGCTGAAGTATCTACTTCATATATCTTACATTTTAATGATGTGTGTGTATATTTGTGTGTGAAATAATGCACGTAAATATTTAGAACCCTTCCTCATCCATACTGAGGGAATGATCAATTTTGTTAACCTAACAATTATTATAATCAGACTTGAATATTATAGTAAAATAACTGATAGAGTTAGAAATGAAATACATATTACATATGTGTATGTAGTAATTATGTGTGTAATAAAGATTTACATATCAAAGTACTCTAATGAGAGTTAAATATAATATATAAACCTGTAAAATATTTCCCAATTACATGTGAGAATAACGGTTAACATCAGGTCTGATTTGGCCCAGTTTTGCATAAAGGATATAGAGTTTCTGTTTCCTTTGAAACTTCTGTATTAAAATAAATGAGTGTTGATATGTCTCTCTTGTTTCCTGTGAGTGAACACTTGACCTGTGGTAGCTGTGAGTTGTCATACAAGCCACTGAGGTACGTGAATAGGGGGGTATAAAAGACTGGCAGGAAGCCAAGGCTACGGTCACAAATGCCTTCTTGCTCTTGAGCCATCTCTGTACGCGGTGTGTGTGAGGAGACACCGGAAGATGCACCCTTGGGCAGCTGCTAGGGCTTCTGATGAGATGACAATGCTCTCTGTCCATATAGCTAAGTAGACATAGTATGAGATTGAAGCCTATTGTACAATGTAAGCTTGTTTGTCAATTGAAATCCATGACCACTTTGTGCTGGTTCAAAGTATAATCCATACTATTTAATAAAAATTCATTCAAATGCCTTAATTGAAAAAAAAAAAAACAGCATAATGAAGGATGAAAAAAATTCCAAAAGAAAAATTACTAATGAACAAGTAACATGTAGGAGATAGTCAAGTAGAATTAAACAGGAAATCAAATTATCACAAAAAATATGCAATTTTGCTTGTCAAAATTGTGTAAATGTGTCATGTTACATTCCAGACATTATATAAAAATATTCAAATTATATCTACAACTATCTCTTTTTCTCTTTCTTTTTTCTCTATAGTTATATGCAGATATATATAAATAAAATGAATGCAATAAAATTTTGACAGTAGTTAATGTTTATTAAAATCTTATGATTCTTATTCTTTATTTTTTTTTACATTTCAATAGTTCCCAATAATTCAAAATATTTTGTGATTAAAACATATGGTTTTTATAAGAAAATGACAACATTCAGCATTGTTTATATAAGGATTAACTTTAGCTCTTATAGCAAGCATATCTCTTAATCATATGGAGCTATATAGTTCTGAAAAAAAATCTGTGGATGAAACTACCACTATTATTAGCAAAAACTACAATATATTGTTTTAAAGCATTAAGAAGGACTTCTGCTGTTGACAAAGAAGAAAACCTAAATGCTAAAAAATTCTACACCCAAATTACACATTCTCCATATAGCTTCTTATACATTGTAATTTATAAATACACTTCTTAATATAAGTTGTGTTCGGTAATCTTTGATATTGCAGTTACATTAACACCAACTTGCACTTTAGATCCTAGTAAAAACTGTATGCAAGACGTTTTGTCATTTTCATTTTAATGATAATAAAAGTTTTTATTTCTTACCAGTGTGAGTGCCTAACAGTATAATTTATCATGTGTTGACAGTTGTTAATTTCTAGATACAAAATCAATTGATAAGCCAACTTTAGTATCAAGTCAATGTTGAGAAAATTAAATAATACTCTGAGGAATATAATCAACTATAATATTCATTTGCTGTTTTTAATTCCTTTAAATATAACTTGGAAGAGAAGAGTAAAACAAATGCAATGAATGAAGATCTCACAATAACATTAAAAAGGAGCAAAGCTTTGTGTGCTGGAAAACTTAGAAGACTCTCCTTCATTGTGGAAGGCTTGAACTGGCCCTTAAGGATTGAGGACCTATTAGGAAAGATTAGACTCTAACCAATCAAGAGACTGTATGGAAAAAAAAAATCCAAATCTGGGTAATGTAGTGTGGGAGCTGCATGCAAGACAGTCTTAGGACTTGTTATTTTTCATTGAATTAAGAGCTTCTAGAGATAGCAATTGGCCACTTTGTAAAATTATATTGATAGTCATATAGTTTGGTTGTTATTTAATAAACTAAGAAGAAAAGAAGAGTTTGGAGTCAAAGAGCAGAAGGGAGAAAAGAAGGGCAAAGGGAAGGGGAAAGAATAGAGATGTAAGAGAAAAATTATGTAAACATGCATGAAAAAGGTAAGACTGGAATCTTCGTACACTGGGTCTGGTTTCTAGTGGCTTTTTAATTTTAGTACCTTCAGTTTTTCTGATTTCAAAATAAGGTACATAATGACTAAAAATGTAAATTATTTTTAAAGTGAAAGTTAATATATGAATAATAAATTAACATTAATAATGACTGCCTAAACTATTAATACACAAAGTATAGTCCAAGAGCACTTAGGAGTCCCAAGGGTCCTTTCAGGCAGGCAGTCAGGTCGAAACTGCTTTCATAATGATACTAAAACTGCATTTGATGATTTCACTCTCATTCATTCCTGTGCATTTTATTGCAGAGGCTACATGTACGCCATTGCTCTGACAGGTCACTGAAAGTGTGTCAGTGTATTTTTGTGTTTCAAAAAGTTCTGCTTAAATTTATAATATAATAAATATGAGTAGCGAGGTGTGACACAAATAAAAGCTTTCGACAGCCTCAGTAATTTTTAAGAGCCTACAACACAAAGTTTGATAACTGGTGACTAAAAATTTCTTATATTCAGATTCAAATTTCCTAGTCCTCCAGTGTGTGTATAGCTGTCATTTAAAAATAGTGACGTTAAAAAATATATAAGCTTATATGGTAAGTGTGAATATATGGGTGTATATATATTTGTGGTATTTTCTACTGCCTATTTAAATTTATATTAATCATGTTTAAACTTTATATATGTGTACTTTTTACTGATTATTTCATAGATAAATGGATGTAGCATCTGTTAATTATTTTATTTGGATATACCATCTAGATATTTGTTGTTGTAAAAAAGATATATTGGACATGTACTTGTGGTGTTTCTACTTATGCAAAAATATGCATTTCAGAAATTCTTTTATATATCCGTACATATTTAGAATATTTGTTTTATGTGTACAAATGCAATATTTTTTCTTTACAGATAGATGTGTACTCCTTATATAATCTGTTTATGTTCTTTGACTATTTTGAAGAATGTAAAAATTATTTTCCACATATAGGCACTCAGCATATTACAGGTAAAACATCACTGTATATAACATTTTCTGCAAAGATATTCTCATTTTTATTTGTTGTTTTATACATTTTGTTTTAATATTTAATCATATTTTTATGCGGACAATTTTTTCATTTCAGTACTGCCACAATAATGTTCCTTAACAGTAATCATGTTGGATTCATCAACTACAAATCTCAATGTTATGCTACTAGTAATATTCATTTTTCAGTTGTATATCTATGGGGAAGTTGGTGTTCAAAGGGAGACTATACTAAGCCGAGTTTGGATCCAACTGAAAGAAAGGATAAAGGTCTTCTTCATGGGTACTGATCCTCCTAGAACTAGTGACAAGGCACCTTCTTTACCCAGCAAGAAGGAGGACCACCTGAGATGAGCATCCCCACACAAGCATTTTTCCAGCCTTTTGTTCTGCCTTGCTTTTTCCCAATTGATGTTTAAATGGACTCAAATAATACATAAGCTCTGGTTCTGGCTTATTCCATTTAGCAAAGTATATTTAAGACATATCCTTATCATGGTGTGAATTAATGGCTTATTCATTATTCATTTATTTCTGAGTAGTACACCATTGTATTGATATTTCTTTCTTTCTTTCTTTCTTTTTTCTTTCTTTTATTTTTTGAGACAGAGTCTTGCTCTGTCACCATGTGCCAGGCTGGAGTGCAGTGGTGCAATCTTGGCTCACTGCAACCTCCACTCCCGGGATTAAGCAATTATCTTGCCTCAGCCTCCCAAGTATCTGGGACTACAGGTGCGCACCATCACGCCCAGCTAATTTTTGTATTTTCTAGTAGAGACCGGGTTTCACCATGTTGGCTAGGATGGTCTCGATCTCTCAACCTCGTAATCCTCCCACCTTGGCCTCCCAAAATGCTGGGATTACAGGTGTGAGCTACCATACCCAGCCTATATTGATATTTCTTTATCCATTCACCTATTGAAGGCCATCATAATTTTCATAATAAATTTAATTATTATCAGTTTACAAAGTATCATTAATATATTTCCATGTCAGGAAATATTATTCTATAACATTATTTATTTATTTGTTTGTTTTTTGAGACAGAGTCTAGCCCTGTCACCCAGGCTGGACTGGAATGGTGCAATCTCGCTTAAAGCAACCTCTGCCTCCCAGGTTCAAGTGATTCTCCTGCCTTGGCCTCCTGAGGAGATGGAATTACAAGCATCCACCACCACACCAGGCTAATTTTTTGTGTTTTTAGTAGAGATGGGGTTTCACTATCTTGGCCAGGCTGGTCTCGAACTCCTGATCTTATGATCCACCCACCTCGGCCTCCCAAATTGCTGGGATTACAGGTGTGGGCCACCATGCCCAGCCCTATTCAGTAACATTCTTAAAGGTTGCAAAATATTCTATTGAAATCCGTTTTCTGAATCTACTACAATTTGTCTAAATAATTATTTTGGTTGCTGATAATACTTTACATGAAAAAAACAAACAAAAAACTTTGAAGCAAAACCTTGACTATCTCCATGACTATATCCTTACTCTAATTTTCTAGGAGTAAACATGAAGTGTTGAAAATATGAGATTTTCAGATAATTTGGTCTCAAAATTGTATCAATTAATTCTTTTCCATAAATCAGAAATTTCACACTTAGTTTTTGAGGAAAAAGCATTAGGTTTAAGACAATGACAGAGAAACATAGGAAAGGGGGAAGGAGAAATTGTGCTTCTGAAATTTTACATGGGACCAAATTGTGTGACTAGAATTATACCAAACTAACACATTACACCAATTACAGCAAACACTTAATCTATAAGGATAAAATTATTCATATTTCTTATGACAAATTCCATGTACGTAAAGCTGTGCTTTATCACATATTCTTATAAGAACACTTCCAGTTGGCCTACTCTTTAGCAAAATCTGCAGGTATTATCTTCCATAATGTCGTATTTGAATCAGTACAAATATAGACTATGCATCAATTCAGTGAAAACATCAATCAAATTAATACTTTGAATAAAAATTAAAAAGTGACGAGTTTTCTGGATTATATTTTTTCAAAATATTTATTGCTTGTCCTAAATATTATTGGAATGTACTTATGTTGTTTCCTTCCCAATGAATCATGTAAAGTTGGGCAGTTGAATTCATACATTCATACCAATATATATATTTTTCCTTTATCACCTTGGAAAGTATGAAACCAACAGAACATTTTATGACTGCTTTCAGCTTTCATATATAGCTCCAAGTCCATGGTAAAGAAAAATTAATTTATGATTTTTTTTTACTAGCTTGCACTTGTCATAAAAATCTTGCATTTTAAAGAGGTATATAAAGTTAAGTACTTTATTGAACTTTATTCCTTAGCTCTTAAATGTATATGTATTTTTTTCCTTTAAAATAAGAGGTGGCATATTGTCAGGAGTAAATAAAACCTGAAATTTATGAACTTAAGGATTTCATGTATTCAATTTTCAGGGAAGCTTGATCTCGGCTAAAGCTCATCACCCAGCCCTATTATAAAATTATATATTTAAATTTGGCTTCCAGAATCTTCACTTCCTACAGATGCATTACCAATCCAAGAGCTAAGAACTGTTATTTATGAGGAAAACATTTGTTAATTTTCCTTCTTGGATTTATTCAATTATACATAAACTAATTGTATTATATTTCAATCCTTTTCAACTTTTAAACATTTATGATTCTATTTCACCATTACCATGTGACAGACACTACTCCATCTAACCTACCTCAATAACATTAGTTTATTTTGAAGTTGTAAGAATAGAAATCAATTTCTACAATGTGAAAGTTAATTTGTCATCTAAAAACTTTGACAATTTAATCTTCAAAACATATTAAAACTTAGAAAGATATCAAGCCTGATGATTGATGTCAAAATATCTAGCATCTTAACATGTCTTTTTGGATCTTATGTGATTTGTATGAGTGGGTTTTATTATCAACAAGTTCTATTGGATGATAACATTATAAATATATATAACATTGATTTTAACTACATCAAGGGTAAATAAGTAATATTTCAGGGAAATTATACTCACTTCATTGATAAATACTTAAATTAATGGCATATAACAATTGCTGTCTTCTTTTATGCATAAAGGAATGGGCCATAGATGAATGCACTGCTCTGTTATTAAAAATGCATTAGACTACAAAGCCCATCTCATGATGTAGGAAGAATTAAGAAGTTTTCTAATATCATTAGGCAAAACTCTACTTAAATCACTACCAAGAATGTTAATAGTCTTTGTACTGTGAAACCACATATATTAACTTACTATTGCTTGTTTTTTTTTGTGGATATTAACATACTTCTTAACACTACTACTAAATAAAACAATGCAAAAGGAGCAATATAAATAGTTAAATTTTTTAAGTTGAATTTTTAGTACACATAGTAATATATTTTTGAACATTACCAAGAATTACTTAATTCTTTCCTTAAATGTGTTTAATCTACTGTTCAGCTAAGTTGTTTGAGTTTTCTTTTTGTTTTATTGACTTATATTCTACTTAGGCAACTTATTTCTATTTTCAAAGGGACCTTTTTTTCACAGTGTCTTATTCTTAAATATTACAAAAGTATAAAACTTACTATTATTAATGGGCATTTGGGTTGGTTCCAGGTCTTTGCTACAATGAA
Organism: Saimiri boliviensis; assembly: GCF_048565385.1. Taxonomy (NCBI): domain Eukaryota; kingdom Metazoa; phylum Chordata; class Mammalia; order Primates; family Cebidae; genus Saimiri; species Saimiri boliviensis. Next base: position 110,028,230 of record NC_133451.1, read on the forward strand.
CATACATGTGCATGTGTCTTTATAATAGAATGATTTATAATCCTTTGGGTATATACCCAGTAATGAGATTGCTGGGTTAAATAGAATTTCTATTTCTAGATCCTTGAGGAATCACCACACTGTCTTCCACAATGGTTGAACTAATTTACAATCCCACTGGCAGTGTAAAAGTGTTCCTATTTCTCCACATCCTCTGCAGCATCTGTTGTTCCCATATTTTTTAATGATCGTCATTCTAACTGGCATGAGATGGTATCTCAATGTGGGTTTGATTTGCATTTCTCTAATGAACAGTGATGAGGAGCATTTTTTCATATGTTTGCTGGCCTCATAAATGTCTTCTTTTGTAAAGTGTCTGTTCATATTCCTCGCCCACCTTTGAATGGGTTTATTTTATTTTTTATTTTTATTTTTATTTTTTCATGTAAATCTGTTTTAGTTCTTTGTAGATTCTGGATATCAGCCCTTTGTCAGATGGGTAGATTGCAAAATTTTTTTTCCCATGTGTCAGTTGCTGGTTCACTCTAATGATTGTTTCTTTTGCTGTACAAAAGCTCTGGAGTTTGATTAGGTTTCATTTGTCTATTCTGGCTTCTGTTGACAATGCTTTTGGTGTTTTAGTCATGAAGTCCTTGCCTATGCCTATGTCCTGAAAGGTTTTGTCTAGGTTTTCCTCTAGGGTGTTTATGGTATTACGTTTTGTGTTTAAGTCTTTAATCCATCTGGAGTTAATTTTACTGTAAGGTGTCAGGAAGGGGACCAGTTTCTGCTTTCTGCACATGACTAGCCAGTTTCCCCAACACTGTTTATTAAACAGGGAATCCTTTCCCCATTGCTGGTGTTTGCCAGATTTGTCAAAGATCAAATGGTTGTAGATGTGTGGCATTCCCTCGGCGGCCTCTGTTCTGTTCCATTGGTCTATATCTCTGTTTTGGTACTCATACCATGCTGTTTTGATTACTATAGCCTTGTGGTATAGTTTGAAGTCAGGTAGTGTGATGCCTCTACCTTTGTTCTTTTTGCTTAGGATTGTCATGGCTGTGCAGACTCTTCTTTGGTTCTGTATGAAGTTTAAGGTGGTTTCTTCCAGTTCTGTGAAGAAGGTCATTGGTAGCTTGATGGGGATAGCATTGAATCTGTAAACTACTTTGGGCAGTATGGCCATTTTCATGATATTGATTCTTCCTAACCATGAACATGGAATGTCTTTCCATCTGTTTCTGTCCTCTCTTATTTTGTTGAGCAGTGGTTTATAGTTCTCCTTGAAGAGGTCCTTCACGTCCTTTGTTAGTTGTCTTCCTAGGTATTTTATTTTCTTCGTAGTAATTGTGAATGGGAGTTCACTCTTCATTTGTCTCTCTGTTAGTCTGTTATTGGTATATAGGAATGCTTGTGATTTCTGCACATTGATTTTGTATCCTGAGACTTTGCTGAAGTTGCTTATCAGTTTAAGGAGATTTTGGGCTGAGACAATCAGGTCTTCTAAAAATACAACCATGTAGTCTGCAAAGAGAGACACTTTGACATCTTCCTTTCCTAATTGAATACCCTTTATTTCTTTTTCTTGCCTGATTGCTCTGGCTAGAACTTCCAATAATATGTAGAATAGGAGCAGTGAGAGAGGGCATCCTTGTCTAGTGCCAGATGTCAAAGGGAATGCTTCCAGTTTTTGCCTGTTCAGTATGATATTGGCTGTGGGTTTGTCGTAAATAGCTTTTATTATATTTAGGTACGTTCCTTTGATACTTAGTTTATTGACAGTTTTTAGCATAAAGTGCTATTGAATTTTGTGGAAAGCCTTCTCTGCATCTATTGAAATAATTATGTGGTTTTTGTCTTTGGTTCTGTTTATGTGGTGGATTACATTTATAGACTTGCATATGTTGAACCAGCCCAGGATGAAGCCTACTCGATTGTGATGAAGCCTACTTGACTGTGATGGATAAGCTTTTTGATGCCCTGTTGCAATTGGTTTAGCAGTATTTTATTGAAGATTTTTGCATCTATGTTCATCATGGATATTGGCCTGAAGTTTCCTTTTTTTTGTTGAGTCTCTGCCGGGTTTTGGTATCAGGGTGATGTTCTTCTTATAATTTAGGAAGAATTCCCTCTTTTTGTATTGTTTGGAATAGTTTAAGAAGGCATGGTACTAGCTCTACTTTGTATGTCTGGTAGAATTTGACTGTGAAGCTGTCTGGACCTGGGCTTTGTTTGCTTGGTAGGCTATTAATTGCATCCTCAACTTCAACCCTTGTTATTGGTCTATTCAGGGTTTCAACTTCTTCCTGGTTTAGGCTTGGGAGGGTGCAAGTGTCCAGGAATTTATTCAATTCTTCCAGGTTTCTTGTTTTATGTGCATAGAGTTGTTTGTAGTAATCTCTTATGGTAGTTTGTATTTCTGTGATATCCCTTTTATCGCTTTTTATTGCATCTATTTTATTCTTCCACTTTTCTTTTTCATTAATCTGGCTAGCAGTCTATTTTGTTGATCTTTTCAAAAAAAACAGCTCCTGAATTTATTGATTTTTTGAAGGTTTTTTTGTGTCTCTATCTCCTTCAGTTCTGCTCTTGCTATTTTATTTTTGTTTTAGTATTGCTATTCTATGTGCTACTGTCTCAGTAGTGCATTTTAATTGTGCTAATTCTGTATGGAATTTATCATGAGCCTGTTCTAGTTCCTTTGAATTTTCTTGTTTGTCTTTGTCTGTGTGGTGTCTACTCAAGGTGTTTCTCATATGTTGAAGTGCCAGAATTATGAAAAAAATCTCTCCTTTTTGTTTCTTCCATATAGTGGTAAGTTTTGAAGTGTTTGTGAGGGTGATGTTTATGATGTACATCAACTTGATACATTCTAATTCTAAGTATATGTTGTGATGCTTTCTACTTGTGCAGTTATAATCAGGTTATAATTTTTTTTTCTGAGCACACTATCCAAGTGAAGTTTCCTAAGTCTAGAGGCATTATGGGCATTTTTGTAATGCTGATAGGTAAGTAATCTAATTTAGGCACTATGTCCTGAAAGGTATAGTATATAGTGTTTGACTGTTGGAATATTAATTATCTTTGTATAAAATAACCATTGACAAATAGTGGCTTTTCTAAGGATGTTATTCATTAATTAGGTCTTTTACCTGTCTGTGGAATTGCCATTGTGCCAGTATGCTGAGTCTTCTCTTAATTCCAAAAGGTTTAATATACATTGCCCTGAATCTTCACATCCTAATAGTTTGAATGTGTCCAGTTGAAAAGTAGCTACTTTGTCCCAATTTAGTATGAATGATTTTCCTGATTCTATTTTGTTTCTTAAGTTGTTCCAAGTCTGAGTTGTAAAGTACATACTCTAGTCCACTGTGATTGCTCTAGTTTCTCACCATAAGGTTTCTTTCTTTTTTATATAATATTTATTTTAATCTCTTACATCTGTGATTGTATTGCCTTTTTATTCATAATCTCATTATTTCTTTGTGCCATCTTATTTTTCTTTTTCTTAGTTTTAAAATTTACCTTAAGTTCTGGGGTACATGTGCAGATCTTGCAAGATTGTTACATAGGTACACACATGCCATGGTGGTTTGCCGCCTCCATCCGTCCATCTCAGCAGCATAAGATTTCTTAATATAAGCATGTTGACTTTTAAGATGTCCTCCTTGTGCTCAATATTGTGATTGAATTACTTTAGATATTCTGTGAGAACACTGGTACATCATTGATTTATTTTATTAAGTGCCTGTGAAATTGATGACAGTGTAGATGTGGTACTTGACATGCAGGAATTAAGTTTATATTTAAAATTAAGTACATCTGTTTTAACATCCTGATTTTCTGCTGCTTGTGTTCCTGAAATGACTAAGTTTGAAATAATTTCAATTGTTGCAAATATTTATGTCAGTTTTCTTAATGACATTTTTCTAGTGGTGGTATGTTTGGTAAAATGAGCTGCATGTTATATCCTTGTCCATCAAATTATATACATTGTGGTTATATATTTGTGACTTTAAATTGATAGTTTTTGGCCAGGCATGGCGGCTCATGCTTGTAATCCCAGCACTTTGGAGGAGGCCTAGGTGGGCGGATCACCTGTGGTCGTGACTTTTGAGACCAGCCTTGCTAACCTGGTAAAACCCCATCTCTACTAAAAATACAAAATTGGCCAGGTGTGGTGGTGAGTGTTTATGATCCCAGCTACTCGGGAGGCTGAGGCAAAAGAATCGCTTAAACCCAGGATGCAGAGGTGGCAATGAGCCAAGATCATGCCATTGCACTCCAGCCTGGGCAATAGAGTGAAAAAAATTGTTAGTTTCTGAAAAATATTTTGACTCTCCTAGGTGTTTATTTGTAAATTAATCTTAAGGACTAATTAGGATGGGTTCAAATAAATTTGATTTTAATAATTTAGGTGGAGGGTTTGTTATCCCCTTGGTCCACTGTGGTTTCTAGTGATGTGTCTTTTAGGGACACGTGTCTTTCCAGCCTCTGGTCTCAATTATGCATGGTTCCATGTCCCAAGGTTTAACATAGCTTTTGCTAAAGAGATGACTTTAGATATAAATTTATGTAAATGGGAGTCTAGTCTGATTATATTTTTGTAAATAGGGTTTTGGGTCAACCATGTAACCTTATTCTGTGATTCGTGGGATGGCTGGGTAATAGAGAAAAAGTAATTTGACATACCTGAATCTATTTTTGTGACTTTTCCCATATGTATTTTGGTTCCTACTGTTTCCCACCAGTCAATTAATCGAAACTGTATGTTGTCTCTATCTACATCTTTGAAATAAAAGTGTAGATCATTCTGATTTTTCAGTGGGTACATTAGAAAAATAACTTGATCTCATACATATTCAGTTTTATAGGTAAATTTGTTTAATATGATCATGTTTCTTGGATCATCTTGTGTGAATAATGTGCCTATTGTTTTGTATGTGTGTGTAAATGGTCCATGTTCTAGAGGTGAGTTAGAAAATAGCAGATCGTAGGTATCTGGTCTGCAAGTACATGTGAATATTAATTATCCCTTTTTATTTTTTGTACTTTATCAAACATACCTGGTATCCAGGACCATAATGGGTTTCTGAAAGATGTTGACTTCCAGCAATCAGTAAATTTAGTAGGGAATTTGTGTAATTATGACTCTTCTTTTTTTTTCCTGTAGTCCAATATGTACTTTGTATCTGTTGGCCAGAATGCACGACTGAGGAATAGTGTTGTAAATCAGTGTAGTACTCACCTGGTAAGGGATAATATTTGCATCATATTATTCCTTATCATTTATAACCATTAAGTTCAGTTGATTAAGATAAGACTGAAGATTGCTTATATGTAGTCTGTCCCTTTGATTTAAACTAAAACATACCAAGTTAAGAGTTTGTTGGAATATACTCATTTTGTCTAAGGTTTTTAATCCTCTTTTTATAGTGCATTAAGTCTCTCTAGATTTCCTGCTGTGGGATTACAGGTAAGTGGAAATGGCAGTGTATATCTCATTGATCTGTGAATGCTTATGCAGCCCTTGACACAAAATGATTTCCCTGATCACTTTCAATTACTTTAGGTGTTTTGTAGTGAGCCACCTGATTTTCTACGACTGAGATGGTGTATTTGGCAGACGGATGATAGCTACTATTGCTGTGCCTATCCTTGTACATATATATCCACAGTTGTTACTGCATACATTTATTGGTAGCGGTGCTTTAATGGTCCTATAAATTCTATCTGTTGGCAAAAGATGTTGGGTGTTTACGTATCTTTTTGTTTAGTATTCCTATATTCATCTAGGTGGTTTTACATTGCTCACAATTAGCTGTATCCTTTTTAACTTGGTGCCATGTCACCTTTTGATTTCTGCCTGATAGCTGCCTGCGCAGTGAATATATGCCCAATTTCTCTTTTGCTTCATGTAATTGTAGGAGTATTTGAGTACAAGCTGCTTCTGGTATCTGTTTAAAGTCATCTCCATGTTTTATTACAGCTACTGGAGTAATTCAGGTATCTCCTATTCATTGTCTTTTTTTTTTTCTACTGAATTGCAGAGATGGTAATGAATGTCTCTATGAGTTGGCTGAATTTCTGTGTAGTTTTAACTTGGGTACATCTTGTTGGTCAGTGGTTATGTTCCTTATTAATGCGTCTATCTATTATATTTTGTTTTCTCTGAATAGTCTTTTTGGTGTGCTAATACACGTTTCACAAATACCTAAATTCTGTTTGATAATTCAGAAATTTCCTCTGAGAAATATTTGTACCATATGTCTTTACCATTAATTTTTAAATTATTTTGCTTACATTTATATGACCATAGGGCTCTGCCTTTTGCAACTACCCATCAATCAATTAATGTTCTTTTGATTTTCTGATACTGAGTGTTTGACTTACAACTGCAATCAGTTCTGTATGCTGTGCACAGAGTGATTTACTTTCATATATTTAGAGAAAATTTTTATTTCTCAGACTTGAGGCAGAGAAAGATGTTTCTTCCTCTGTCAAAGGATTGGATAATTATGTGTGATTATATTAGATTGGACAATTATGTATGATATATATGTGAGATATATATATATATATATATACATATATACATATGGATTTTGAGAGTTGTTCTAATAAGACAGGAGAATTATAAATATATATTTATGTATAATTAAAATTTATATATTCAATATATGTAATATATTATATGTAATAACATATAATATGTACTTATTTTATATATATAAATATAATTTTATATATATATATATATATATATATATATATATATAATTTGTTCAGTGAGATTTATTGCTTTAAGATTCCTGGCTGAGGTGGCATCTGTCACTTCATATTACCTGACTTGGAGACTCATAATCTCTTCCCTTTTGCTTGTGTGAACACTAGCACCAAAGGCTCTTGGTGACTAACCACCTACTTGACAACAACAATACCTTCTTATAGTCTTACTTTACTGATTATCAGCTCCTTCTTTATTTCTAGACATTGGTGATTTTTCTTTCTTGTAAGCTCGGCTATTCACTTAAAATAATGTTTACTATATATCATCTTTCTCTTTTCTAGGCATTTGTAGTGGGAGAATTTCAGTTTTTACTAGTATACATTTTTATCAGACCTGGAACTGATTTTAGTCACAGTTTAAAAAATGTTATATAGTGTACATATGACTTTTGAATTAAATTAGGCTTTAAGCATTTTTTCGAAGTTTATCAAAAGCAAATTAGAGACATTAACGTTATCCTAGTGATCATGTAAGATGCTGGCCGGGTGCGGTGGCTCAAACCTGTAATCCCAGCACTTTGGGAGGCCGCGGCGGGTGGATCACGAGGTCGAGAGATCGAGACCATCCTGGTGAACATGGTGAAACCCCGTCTAAAAATACAAAACATTAGCTGGGCATGGTGGCGCGGGCCTGTAATCCCAGCTACTCAGGAGGCTGAGGCAGGAGAATGGCTTGAACCCAGGAGGCGGAGGTTGCGGTGAGCCGAGATCGTGCCATTGCACTCCAGCCTGGGTAGTAAGAGCGAAACTCCATCTCAAAAAAAAAAAAAAAAAAAAAAAGATGCTAACATATGGATCGGGCATTGATTATATTGATTTTTCCATCCATTGAGCTAGAATTTTTTTCTGAAATTTTTGTTATGATCACTAAGAAAGGTGGCTCAGCAAGATTGTACCACTGTACTCCAGACTGGGGGACAGAGCAAGACTCCTCCAAAAAAAAAAAAAAAAAAAAAAGGGTGACTCAGAAGCCAACTCCTAGGATACAATTTCCCATTGTTTTGGTGACCTTGATCATTTTTTACTTACCTATACTTTATCTTAATTTCCTAAAATGTAACTTAAATAAATAATTGTACCTACCTTTTAGAGTTTTTCTTTTTTAACACATTGTATGAGTTAATATATTGTCCTGTCTGGCAAGGTTATACTAGAGTAATATACAGATCCAATTTGCAGTGGCTTGGCTGGAAAAGAAACATTTATTTCTCATTCACACCAAATCTGACATGTTTCACTGGGAGTGTCCTCCGTTACTTCAGGAAACCAGGCTCTTTTCATTTTGTAATGCTTCTACGTCATCATTTATGTCACCACAGCCATGTGTTTATATGGCTTTCAAGGTCCTCTCAGCCAGAAAAATGAGGCATGGACAAGGCATGCTGGTTTATAATGGCCCTAGCCCAGAAGCAACACCCATTAGTCCTTTCCACAGTCTATTAATCAAAAACAGTAACATGGTCCAGTGTAAATGGTTTGAAGGCTAGATAACAGAGGGGCACACATGGAATACTTGATGAGCAATAACTGTCTTTCCCATAAATATATGAATGCTTATATTAGAGCCTTGCCTGTATTAAACACTCAATATATATTAGTTATTATCATTATTATAAATGGCAACTGTGATTAATGCATTTACAGATAAAGTTCTACTAGAGCTATGTAATTTGATTAAGATTCCTAGAGGTATACCTATTATTCTAAAGGATATACGTATTTGTGGGTTTTTATAAAGGTTGTCAAATTCATTTTGAGAATAAGATTGTTACATACAGATGATGAGCATTTGTTTGGGGATGTCCATTTCATCAGATAAATGACAACAATAAATAAGTTTTTCCAACATGTCTGTGAGTTTTTAAATCAACTTTCTAATCTGACTTCATTAGTTTAACAAATTGGATTTCCTCTTAATTTGCGTTTATTTAATTACTTTTGTAAGGCTGAACATTTTTCTGTATTTATATTGGTCGTTACATTCTAGTCTAGAGAAAATTATCTGCTGTAACCTCTTTACATTTATCTATTCATGTCTGCCATGTTTTTCTCTCATCAATTTGTTCTGCCTCTTTTTAAATCAAACATTTGTCTTTTATGAATGGTGGTTTAAAATGTTTGCCTTTGTTTTCCATGGTTCTTTATACTCTCGTATCTTTGTATATGAAATTCCTAAAAATATTTCAAAGTATCATTATATCGATTTCATCTTTTTGGATATAATTTTTCACATTCCTTACAGTAATCTCATGAAGTTTTATATTAACATCTTTATTTTCATGAATGACTGAGGTTTAGAAAGTTTAAATGAACATTTCAAAGGCATCATGGCTTGTGTGTTGCATAGTCATGACTTCAATCAACTCAGTATTTAAGATTGCTTTTCTAAAATCACAATATACATACAGCCTCCTGCAACAAACAGGACTGTGTGCCCTCAGTCCTCAAAGATGCTTCTGCCATAATCCCTGGAACATTTGAATATGTTCCTTTCCATGACAAAATGGACTTTGCAAAAGAAATTAAGGTTGTGGCCTTAAAATAAGGTTGTCTTGGTCCACTCTGACCACATGAGCCCTTAAATAGAGAAGTTTCTTAGGCTGGACTCAGATCTGGTTGAAAGGTAGCCAGAGAAATGCCACGAGTGAGAAAAATTCAGCAAGCTGTTGCTAACTCTGAAAAGTAGGTCTCACCATGAACAGCCAGAATTTAAGCTCTAGGAGTTAAAGGCTGACCCCAGCTTACAGCCAGCAAGGAACAAGGACCTCAGAATGACAACTGAAAAACAGTGGATCCTGCCAACAGCATAAATCAGCTTGGAAGCTGATTCTTCTCAGTCTCCTGGCAAGTGCCCCGCTGGTTAAAGTCTTAATGTAGACCTCTTGAAACCCAGAGCAGAGAAATCAGCTGAGTCAATCTGACTTCCCAACTACTGAGCAGCGAGCTAATAAATTTACGTTGTTTTCATCCTCTACATTTGTCTGTCACTCAGAAATAGGAAATAAAAACACCTTTTCTAAATTGAGTACGATATACAGTTAAAACAAATCATTATTTCTACGCTACCTCATTAAGATCGTGTTTATTATTTATTCTCCTCTTTAATAGTGTTGTGTCTGCTGGGGCATGTTCTTGCACACTTGCACAGAAAACCTAAAGAAGCTGTGTTTGGTGTACTCAACCTATTCCTGTGCCCTCCCTCTGTCTGCAAGATTGATAACCTATGTTCCAGGTTAACAGTGCTAGATCTGCAGGACTTACTGATGCAGGATAGTCACATGACTGTAACTGGGAACATATATGTTCTTGAAGTATTCTCCAAGGTACACTTGTTTTTAGAGTTTTTATCTCTGATTTTAGGGGTTATTTTGGTACTCATCTCGAAACAATTTTTTTTTTTTTTGAGACGGAGTTTCACTCGTTACCCAGGCTGGAGTGCAATGGCGTGATCTAGGCTCACTGTAACCTCCACCTCCCGGGTTCAAGCAATTCTCCTGCCTCAGCTTCCCGAGTAGCTGGGATTACAGGCACGCACCACCATGTACCCAGCTAATTTTTGTATTTTTAGTAGAGACAGGGTTTCACCATGTTGACCAAGATGGTCTCAATCTCTTGACCTTGTGATCCACCCGCCTCAGCCTCCCAAAGTGCTGGGATTATAGGCCTGAGCCACCACGCCCAGCCGAACAATTTTCATATTAGCTTGGCTCAAATATAAATCCTTAAAATTTTATAATTTATTGGAATGTAAATGTAATTCTTGATCACTTTTCACCACTTTCACTTTGGCTACATAGTTGCTCAAGATATCACGTTAAGAAAAGAGTTTTCAGAATAGTATACAGGCCACTGTTCAGATGACTTTTGTTCAGAGATAATTGTAGATTTTCATGCAATTGTAAACAAAAACAAAAACAAACAAAAACCCACATGTCCTTTGCCAAAATTCCCTCCCCCGCCGTGGTAACAGTTTGTAAAACTGTAGCACCATGGAGGTCTTCACTTTCACATGATCAAGATCCAAAAAATTTGGCCACAACAAAGACGCTTCATATTGCCCTTTTGTACCTAAACTCACTTCTTTTCCAACTTCATTCTTTCCTTAACCCCAAATAACCAGTAATCTGTTTTCAATTTCTATTGTTTCATCATTTCAAGAACAATTATATAAATAAAATCATACAGTATATAACCTGGGATTGGATTTTTTCCTTAGCATAATTCCTTGGAGATTTATCTAGGTTATTCCATGAATCAATAGTGCATTGCTTTTTATTGCTGAGTAGAATTTCATGGTCTGGATTACTACAGTCAGTTTAACCATTCCCCAATGAAGGACATCTGGGTTATTTCTAAAATTTGACTACCATGAATAAAACTGCTATGAGATTTTGTCTATAAGTTTTTGTATTAATATGAGTCTTCATTTCCCTGGGACAAATGCCCAGAAATGCAATTTTGGTGTTTTCATGTATGTATAGTTTTATAAGAAACTGCCAACATATTTCCTAGAGCACCTATAGTATTTTACATTACCACCAGCAATGTATACATGATTCAGCTTCCATAGAGCCTTGTCAGCATTTATTGTTGTTGCTGCTTATTTTATCCATTCTGATAAGGTGTGTAGTGATACGTTCTTGTGCTTTTGATTTACATTTCCTTAATGGATCAACATGTTGTCCGGTGTTTATTTGCAACCTTTGTATTTCCTTCAGTGAAATGTCTCTTCATGTCTTTGATCACTTTCAAATTAGATTTTATATTCCTATAATATTTGAGCATTCTTTGTATTTTCTAGATACTAGTCCTTTGTCAATTCTGCTATTTGCAAATATTTTCTGCCAAAACTATAGCTATCTTTTCATCCTCCTCACAGGTTGTTTTATAGTAATTTTATTGAAGTATAATTCATCAGTTTAATTATGGGTAGTATACTTGATGTCAAACAAGAGTTTTTTGCTTAGCTGTAGATTCTATTTTTCTATATGCACACATACGTATATTAGATATGAGAACTGACATCATTAATACATTTAGTTTTTCAATTGATAAACATGGTACGTTTCCCCATTAATATAGATCTTCTTCGATTTTCTTTATCAGTACTTTGTAGTTTCCTTCATTTTTTTGAGCAATTTTAATCACATTGTGTTTTTAATTTTGGCATGCACAATTTCATTGTTAGATATAAAAATACAATTGATATTTTCATGTTTATTTGTATCCTCTGAGCTTACTAACTCATTAGACTCTAGGAGTCTTTTTTTTTTTTTTTTTTTTGTAAGGGATGATTACTTGCTATTTTCTATGTATAAGATCATGTTATCTGCAGACAAAGTTTAATTCCTTCCTTTCCTAGTAAAATGCCCTTTCTTTTCTTTCTTTTTCTTTCTTTCTTTCTTTCTTTCTTTCTTTCTTTCTTTCTTTCTCTTTTTCTTTCCTTTCTTTCTTTCTTTCCTTCTTTTTTCTTTCTTTCTCTTTTCTTTCTTTCTTTCTTTCCTCTTTCTCTTTTTTCTTTCTTTCCTTCTTTCTTTTTCTTTTGGCCTTATTCCACTGACTAGAACTTCCAATACTATTTAGAATAAGTGCTAAGAGGTGATATCCTGTCCTTGTTCCCCAGCATAGGGAAAAAGTGTTAGTCTCACCATTAAGGATGCTGTTGGCTGTAGATTTTTAATGTTTTGTATCAAGGTAAGGAAGTTCCTTTCTATCTATTCTTGTTCTCTGATAGATGTTTTACTATTATTATTATTATTATTATTATTATTATTATTTTAATCATGAAAGACAGTTGAATTTTGGCAAATGCTTTTCTTCAACAGTTGGTATGTTCATGTGATTTCTTTTTCTTTAGTCTGTTAATGTGGCAGATTACACTGATTCATTTTTAAATGTTAAATAAGAATGGAATCATAGGAACAAATTCCACTTGATTGTAGTGTATAATGCTTTCTTTATATTTCTGAAATATATTTGCCAAGATTTTGTTAAAGAGCTTTCAGTTTTCATGTTCATTCTCTATGCCCAGTCTTTTTCCAATTTTCACATGAAATAATAATAGATTCATAAACTGCATTGTAAATTACTGCTTCTTCTCATTTATGAAATAGATTGTTTAAAATTGGTGTTATTGGGCCGGGCGCGGTGGCTCAAGCCTGTAATCCCAGCACTTTGGGAGGCCGAGGCGGGTGGATCACGAGGTCAAGAGATCGAGACCAACCTGGTCAACATGGTGAAACCCCGTCTCTACTAAAAATACAAAAACTTAGCTGGGCATAGTGGCACGTGCCTGTAATCCCAGCTACTCAGGAGGCTGAGGCAGGAGAACTGCCTGAACCCAGGAGGCAGAGGTTGCGGTGAGCCGAGATCGCGCCATTGCACTCCAGCCTGGGTAACAAGAGCGAAACTCCGTCTCAAAAAAAAAAAAAAAAAAAAAAATTGGTGTTATTTCTACTTTAAATATTGATAGAACTGCAAGGGAATCTCCATCTGCACCTAGATATATCATTCTTTGCCTTGTTTAATTACAAATATATTTTTTAATAGTTGCAGGTCTATTTCAATAATCTATTTTATGTCAGGTGGGTTGAAATTGCTTTCATCTTTTTATGATTATATATATTTTGTCAAAGTTGTCAAATAAAATTGTCAAAGTTAGTCTATAAAATTGTTTGTAGTATGCAATGATCTTTTGCTATCTAAAAGTTCTGTGGTAATATGCTCTATTCTATTTCCAGTATTTGTAATTTTGCTTTCCATCTCTTTAAAAATTTTTATAAGTCTTGCAAGAGGTCTGGAAACACATTTGTCTTTACAAAGAATCATTTATCTGTTTCATTTATTTTTTATCTTCCTGTTATATGATTTATTGGTTTTTGCTCTTATCTTTATTATTTTCTTTCTTATGTTTGCTTTAGATTTAGTTTCCTCTTCATTTTCTAACTCCTTTTGTGGGAGTTTAAATTACTGATTTGATACTTTTTCTCTTTTCTAAAATATGAATTTAGAGCTATTAATTTTCCTAGCAATAACTTTAGCTGTGTCCAACACATTTTAATATGTGGCATTTTCATTTTCACTCAATTTAACATTTTTTTTTTTAATTTCCATGAGCCTTCCATTTTGACTCATGGATTAAGAAGTGTATTGTTTAGTTTCCAAGTGTTTGGAGGTTTTCATGTTATCTCTTCCTTATTGATGTCTAGTCTGATTTCATTATATTTGGAGGACAGACTATGCATAATTTGTTGTCATTGTTGTTAAATGTGTTGAGTCTTGTGTTATTGCACAAGATATTGTCTCTCATGATTATTTGTAGCACTTGAAAAGATGGTATGTCCAGCTATGTTTGGGTGAAGTATATTCTAAAGCTTAATTTGATAGTGTTGATGAATTCTATTAAATTTTTCTGATTTTACAGCTGATTGTTCTATTAACTGTTGAGAGATAATATTATGTTTTCCAACTATAAATGTTTCTGCTTCATAGGTTTTCTTTGTTGTTTGGTTTGGTACATACACATTTAGGATTACTATATTTTCTTTTTGTTTTAATCCTTATTATTATACTATTCCTGTATTAAGATTCTCCAGAGAAACAGAACCAATGGGAAATGTACATATATACATACATAAAATAAATATCTACCTTTTTTGTTTTGTTCAGGTCTGTTATGGTTTGAGTGCCCCTGCAAAAACTCATACTGAAATCTTATTTTCTAAAGCAACAATGTCAGAAGCTGGAACCTTTAAGAGGGGGGGCCTAACATGAAGCATTCAAGATGTGAGGACTCCACCCACATGGCTAGCTTGGTGCTATTTTTGAGGTACTGAGTATTCACTCTCTGAGGCTGGATCATTTCCCACAGTAATAGATTAGCGCATGTGGGTCCACTGTAACCACAAGCATCCTCATAAGAAAGAGCCAGAGAGATTAGAGTGGGAGAAATACTGACAATAGTAGTGGAAGTTGTTGGGGTCATGAGCCATGGAAGGCAGGCAGCCTTTAGAAGATGGACAAGGCGAGGAACCTGATTCCCTCTCATAGCCTCCAGAAGGCCTCTATCCCTGCCAACAACTCGCCTTGGGAACTTCTGACCTCTAGTCCCAAAAAGTAATATATTTGTGTCATTTTACATCACTAAACTTCTGATAATGTGTTATGGCCCTGTTATAGTGGGTAGCTAGACAGACATGAGCAGGGCAGGAGACGGCTCCCCTTCTTACTTCTCCCCACACCAGGAATGTCAGCCAACCCTCAAGTGATGGTCAGGGGTTAACTGTCTCTCTCAGTTGCAGCCAGAGTAAGGGAAAAGCAATCTCCTAATAAACAGAAACACCCGAAGCTAGTGATCAGCAGCTTCCTGATAAGATCTCAGGAGCTGGGAGAGTGGACTCACACATGTGCACTAAGAGGCAAAATGGCAGAGCTTAACTGGTCTATGACCTCCTAGGGACATTTGGCTGGTAAGGGAAGAATATCTCAAGTGAGCGTGCTCCAAACTCCAGCGATCACACTGTGCACGCTCCCCTCCCAAGTGCCCACAGGCAACTGTGCATGCAGACAGCCCACTGCAAGGGAAGAATCAGGGAAGAAAGAAACCCAAGAACCTGGAATATGCCAACAATGCTTTATACTCAGGTTTAACCCCGAGTAAAACAGTTCAGCCCAGCACTTGATCTCAGGTCACCCAATTGGCCTTCTTCCAAATTTACTTTACTTTCTTTTCATTCCTGCCATAAGCTTAATACATTATTCCCCCCTGCTCCAAAATTTGCTCCTCAGTCTTTTCTCCTGCCTCATGCCCCTCAGTTGGATTCTTTCTTCTGAGGAGGCAAGAATTAAGGTTGCAGCAGACCTGTACAGATTGGCCACCAATAACAGCAAAAACAGGAAACGAGACAGGTTGCAAAAGTTGATTAGCCATGAGCATCTGTGAAGGGGAGGGAGGAAGCACGATTGTGCAAAGACAAGCCTGGATCAGCACATCAGGGACCATGAGTCATTATGGGGGACACTCCCAACCAGAGTATCCCACATTACTCTGGTTGAAAGATGAGCAGAAACGGCCGACTTCGTATCCCCACTGGGTTCAGTAACCAGATAAAGCCTGTCCTGAGGAGACATTCCTTGAGTGAGGTGGCTCTTGGAGCCTGTAGCAGACTCTGTCATCTGGATGCTGTCTGCTCACTGCACTGGCTGGCGTGGGTCAGGAAGCCCTTCCCCAGAAAGGAAGAAGTGCTGGAAATGGATCTTACTTAAAGAAGGCCTTCTTTGAAAATCCAGGTGTCACATTACTGAAATCAGCTTCTGGGACCTAGGGAGGCCCAGCCTCCTCCCCAGTGGGCTGTGTCCTTCCAGGCTCTTGGTCCCTCATTCACCCAAGAATGGGAGAGAGGACCCTACCAGGCACAGTGCACTTGTAAGTAAATATTGGACCCCAAAGAGTTTTGCAGAAAGTGATTTATTTAGGCAGAGAGAGAAGAAAAGGAGAAAGAAATGGATAGAGAGAAAAGCAGCTCCCAGGAGTTCATGGAAAGGGATCCAGAAAATGGAGTATGCCCACATGAGGGAGAAGGGGACTTTTAACCTGGAGATAATGCCTGCCCCATTCAGGTTTTTTTGGCCTATGAAGGGAGTTCCTTTAAACTTCCGCTGGAGTGACTAAAAATTTGATTTTTTCCCCACGCAGAGAAAGTCAAAGACATCTAAGATCCTGGATGCAGACATGGGTGGAGGTATGGCACTGGGAAGCTCTTGCCTTTGAAACTACGCCTCCTTGTGGACCCTAGAAAAGAATACATTGGGCCGGGCACGGTGGCTCAAGCCTGTAATCCCAGCACTTTGGGAGGCCGAGGCGGGTGGATCACAAGGTCAAGAGATCGAGACCATCCTGGTCAACATGGTGAAACCCCGTCTCTACTAAAAATACTGAAAATTAGCTGGGCATGGTGGCGTGTGCCTGTAATCCCAGCTACTCAGGAGGCTGAGGCAGGAGAATTGCCTGAACCCAGGAGGCGGAGGTTGCAGTGAGCTGAGATTGCGCCATTGCACTCCAGCCTGGGTAACAAGAGCGAAACTCCGTCTCAAAAAAAAAAAAAAAAAAAAAGAAAGAAAAGAAAATAAAAGAAAAGAATACATTTCCTCATTACCATGTATAGTGCAGCCTACCCCTGGGCTCCACCAGAGTCTGGATTCCACACACATTCCTTTCTTTCCTATTGTGTAACAGCTGCCCTGCGTCCTCCTGGTGACGAGGTTACATGACCTCTGTGATGACAATGAGTCCTCTTATGTCTGCTGATGCCTGGACACAGAAGCCCCAAATATCCAGGTGGCAGCTACAGTGTATAATTTAGTTTTGAAAGGTTTAAATGTTTCAGTACGGTCTAGAGTGAGGGGAGAGGACACAGCTCACAGCTGACAGTGCACACACCTGAGCAGGAAAGTTGTGTTTTCTATTTGCTGACCAATTAAGCCCTCTCTCTGTTTTGTAAGAGACAAGGTCTTTCTCTGTCACTCAGTGTAGTGTGCAGTGATTTTATCATAACTCACTGCAGCATCAAACTCCTGAGTTTGAGTATTCCTCCCACATAAGTCTTCTGAGTCCTGGGATTATGGGCACGTGCCACGATGCCAGGCTAATATGTGTGTGTGTGTGTGTGTGTGTGTGTGTGTGTGTGTGTGTGTGTGTCTATGTGTGTAGACAGCATATTGCACAGGCTGATCTTGAACTTCTGGACTCAAGAAATCCTCCTTCCTGGGCCTCCAAAATGTTAGGATTATAGGCCACCCAGTAATCTTTCTCTTAAAAGAATTAGAATTTAAAGAAGGTCCTCTTCTAGGGATGGAATATCTTATCCCTACAAGTCTGGGACTGGAAGTGCAGGTGAATAAGTGAGTGAGGGACTGGCATGGGCTGCATCACTTTTCATACTTCCTCACTGAAACTGCCCTGATTTTACTCTTTGCATGTCTGTGGCCTGCTCTTTTTTAATTTGTTTCTAGTATGAAATATAAGTATCATTGTTTCAGTGCACTGTGAGCGAGGTCCGAGAGTGAAACTTAAAAGTTTGCTCGAGCATATTTTTGCACGGTCGCCTCTTCAGTACTCCTCCCTGAGAATATTGTCACCCACTCAATTTCATCCCCCTCCTTTTCACCCCATAGGAACCAGGCTACGAAGACTTGAGGATGTTCAAATCATTCTTCATAACTTTTGTCACTTCTGGAATCCGAATTGCTGCATTTAGATTTTGTAGTTTCTCCAGTATTGATTTTGGATGACAGAGTCAATTTGTCCAGTCTATTCTGATGGCCATGCCCAGCTTATGGACCCCATTACACTTTGATATGAATATGTCATTATTTTCTTAACTCTGATTCTGGTAATATCAAGGATGACAGAAAATGTAGACTACACAAATATCTCTTATTTGTTTGTATTGTAAAGAAAGACACTGCATACTGGTTCACCCTTCAAAAGTTACTGAAGATTGAAGGCAAACGGATGAGAAAGACCTGGCATCAATGATAGCCTTAGAGTGAGTTCTCATTTAAGAGATATTTATAGAGTGCTTTTCCAAAGTGGAGACTATGTGGCTTGATTCCAGGTAAAATATGCAATCTCTGCTTGCAAAGAAATAGAACCAAATAGTCTGAGTGTACAGTTCATAATCTCAATTAAATTAATGGGTTGGTTTGTTTAGGTAGAGCAGAGTCAGTGGTGCAGTGTCTTTCTATAGTTATAAAGTTAATAAAGACAGATCATCTTATCAGTCACTCCCATGGAACATCGTAACACTTTATAACATGAGAAAAATAACATGAGAAGTAACTACAATTAAAGGGAAACTTAAAGTAATAGAATTTCTGAGCTCAGTTAGAATCCTGTTAATCTTTTAATACCTTTAATGTATGAACTTAACATCTGGTGTTGTCTCATGTTAAATTCTTCTTTCTGAGGTCAAAGCTAGCATGGAACATTTGCCTTAATTCCAGTAATTAAGTAATTGCTGGCTTCTTATTTATTTATTTGTTTGCTTGTTTTTAAGTCTAAGATGGCTGGATTTCTATAAAGTTTTAAGTATCAATTAATTAATGAAACAACATTCAATTTTTACCTTCCTACCAGAAGTTACATTCTATAATAAGAATTGTGTGGGAAAAGAGAAATAAGTTTGCAAAAACGTCATAATGTATTTTCACAAAATAATAATATAAAAGTCATCCAGCCAAGAACAGTGGCTTATGCTTGTAATCCCAGCCCTTTGGGAGGCTGAGGCAGGCAGATCTACTGAGGAGTAGGAGATCAGGAGTTCAAGACCAGCCTGGCCAACATGGCAAAATCCCATGTGTGCTAAAAATTCAACAAGTTCCTTTGCCAACTTTGATTGACAACCTGGATACAGACTAGGCTTGGCCGGCAGAATTTATTTGCCTCCAATCCCAAAGCCAGTGACACAGCTTTTAGATTTTTGCTGTGACAGCACCCATTTCTGGGAACCAACTTCCGCATCATTTATGTTTCTGAGTAAAAAACCACACCATTTCTTAATTGTTTAAATTTTATTTGCTCATGGTTGTATTGGAGAGCAGTTTGTCCTGGACTCAACTTGTCCAAGGTGGTTCTTTTGGTTGTCTTACCAGAGATCATTTTTGTAGCTTTAGTGAGATGGCGGCTTATAAGGAAGGTGGTTGGTCTAGAAGGCTGTGGGTGGGTCAGTGTGTTTCTGCTGCATGTGATTTTATGTCCCTGCAGGCTAGTCTGAGTTCGTTCATTTAGTAGCATTGTGTTCCAAGACAGCAAAACAGAAGGCGCAAGAATTCTAAACTTGGAAATCACAAAACATCAGTTCTGCTACCTTCTAGTAATCAAAATAAGTTACAATGTCATCCCAGATTCAAGAACTGGGAAAACAGAGCACGGAATAGAAGAGTGGTAATATCCCATTGCAAAAGGGCTTCATACAGGGATAGGAGAACCTGCTACAAACGTCTTGGAAAGTAATCTACCATGAGAAGTAATTTATTTTTCAAGGAGCATTGGTAGGATATATGCAATTGGAAGAGCTAGGCTAGAATCATGGATGTCAGAGAGGCATAAATACAATAATTCAGATGAAATATAAACACATGCTGAACTAAGGTCATGAGAATTTTGAAGAGATGACAGCAAGGATGGTAACAATATGTTAAAGACAAGATAAGACGATTAATTGATAAACATGGTAATGGAGGGCTATGAGAGAGTCCAAGATTAGAAAAGTGTATGAATTGTGATGCCAGTGAAACAAATTTAAATGTAATGAGAAAACAAAGTTTTAACTAAAGAGTTTCAAATTGATGTAGGACATAAGGAGCTTAAGATGTGCTCACTCTTATTGATATTGATTGTTTTAAGTCACTTAAGTTTTAAAGCTTTTTAATTTTTTTATTTTACTTTAAGTTCTGGGATACATGTGCAGAACATGCAGGTTTGTTACATACACACACACACACACACGTGTGTGTGTGTGTGTGTGTGTGTGCGTGCACGCGCCATGGTGGTTTGCTGCACCTATCAACCTTATCAACCTGTCATCTAGGTTTTATGTCTTGCATACATTAGGTGTTTGATCTCCCTTCCCTTGTTCCCCAGCCTCCCCACAGGCCTGGCATGTGATGTTCCTCTCCCTGTGTCTATGTGTTTTCACTGTACAACTCCCACTTAGGAGTGATAACATGCTGTGTTTGGTTTTTTGTTCCTGTGTTAGTTTGCTGAGAATGATGGCTTCCAGCTTCATCTATGTCCCTGCAAAGAACATGAATTCATTCCTTTTAGGGCTGCATAGTATTCCATGATATATATGTGTCACATTTTCTTCATCCAGTCTGTTATTAATGGACATTTGGGTTGTTTACAAGTCTTTGTTAATGTAAATGGTGCTGTAATAAACATATGTGGGTGTGTGTTTATAGTAGAATGGTTTATATTCCTTTGGGTATATACCCAGTAACGGGATTGCTGGTTCAAATGGTATTTCTGGTTCTAGATCCTTGTGGAATTGCCACACTGTCTTCCCAAATTGTTGAACTAATTTACACTCCCACCAACAGGGTAAAAGTGTTCCCATTTCTCCACTGCCTCACCAGCATCTGTTGTTTCCTGACTTTTTAATAATGGCCATTCTAACTGGCGTGAGATGGTATCTCATTGTAGTTTTGATTTGCATTTCTCTATGACTAGTGATAATGAGCTTTATTTCATGTTTGCCGGCCTCATACATGTCTTTTTTTGAGAGTGTCTATTCGTATCCTTGGGCCACTTTTCAATGGGATTTTTTTTTTTTTTTTGCTGGTAAATTTGTTTAAGTTCCTTGTAGATTCTGGATAGTAGACCTTTGTCAGATGGATAGAGTGCAAAATTTTTCTCCCATTCTGTATGTTGCTTGTTCATTCTGATGATAGTTGCTTTTGCTGTGTAGAAGCTGTTTGGTTTAATTAGATCTCATTTGTCAATATTGGCTTTTGTTGCAATTGCTTTTGTTATTTTAGTCATGAAATCTTTGCCCATGCCTGTGTCCTGAATGGTATTGACTAGGTTTTAATATGGGGTTTTTATGGATTTAGATTTTTCATATAAGTCTTTAATCCATCTTAAGTTTTGTATAACGTGTAAGGAAGGGGTCCAGTTTCTATTTTGAATATGACTGGTCAGTTTTCCCAGAACTATGTATTGAATAAAAAATCTTTTTCCCATTGCTTGTTTTTGTCAGGGTTGTGGAAAATTAGATGGTTGTAGATGTGTGGTGTTATTTTTGAGGCCTCTGTTCTGTTCCATTGGTTTATGTTTCTGTTTTGATACCATGCTGTTTTGGTTACTGTAGGCTTGTAGTATAGTTTTACTCATTGCCATAATTAGTAATTTCTATATTTTCCTGTCCAATTATCAAAATATACCAGCTGACTTTTCTTCAGAATAGAGCTAAATGTCCTCTTACCTGAAAGACCACTTTTACGTTGTAATTCACCCATTCATTGAAATATACCCTAACATGTCTATTGTCATTTTGTCTGCCTGGTACAATGAAAAATTTTGTTATGTGAATATCCAGTTGCTTAAACACATAACATTTGAACTAGTGTCAATAAAATGTCTGTAATTTAACAGGAGCATAAAATAATCCTTTGAGTTAAACCTACTACATTCTTTCTTTAACACAACTATATTTCCTTCAATTATCTTTTTACCACATGCTGAGTAAAATTCCTATTGTTTTTCCATCATGTAATTAGATCTAGTTTTCATTTAACTTTGTTAATAATGAGAGTCATGTTTTCATATTTCAAATTCTCAGTCTTTCTATACTGCACATATTGAGAGGCTCTTTATAAGTCATCAGTTCTCTTAACTGTCTTTATGTTGTTAACATCTAAGCACTGCAGAAACTGTGAGGGAAGCACTAGTTGTAGAACCTCTACCTTATAAAATTACTATCCATTGGTGTCCCTTTAGAAAGCCTCCTTAAGAGCAGTAAGTAACTTGCAGGCTGGTAAAAGCCATTTTTCAACCAGCTAAATCACGACAATAAAAATAAATTCTTACACGGTTGGTGAAGTATACTGCTTATAGTAAGACAGATGCTTTCTCCTGCTTATTTGAAAAAAAGAGCAGCATTTTTTGTTTGTTTCTATTGATAAGTGTATCCAACCATAAAAGATGCATTTTCTTGTATTTACCATTTCATTCTGATAATCATCACCAACACAGTGAACTGGGAAATGCAATTTCTAATTTGAATATTTTTGAGAGCAAATTAAAAACAAAGTTTGATCGTTTTTAGGTTATTGAGATAAAATGAAAAATACAGCTTATGAAAATACTTCATTAAGCAAAAAGATAGAAAATATAATCTCCAGTCACTGAAACTAGAAGCTTTTCAGTAATCAGACTACATTACACAAGAGTAAATGACGTAACTCTGTAGATTTTCAATCTGAGAATACATAGCCAGCAGACAGCGATTTAAACTGAGGGCTGTTAACAATAGACTTTGTAGTATAGCTACTACAAAGAGGTATTTTTGTGATGATCCCTTTGAATTTGTGATCCAGCTATCAAACATTTTGAAGAAAATTGTTCATGTGAAAAATAGAATCATCTAAAGCAAAATCAGCAGGAAATTCAAACATCGAAATTTTTTTGGCTAAAAACTTTAGACTATAGACATGACAATTTTGTTGTCTGAATTATTCTGTCTCACCAATTCTCAGAAAATATATTATTTCAAGTAGAAATCATCAGGTATAATCATAAAGCGAAAATATGTCAGTATCTCCTTATAATATTCAACTGAGACTTTTAACAGCAAAATTGTATTTATCCATAGCAATGAATGGTGATTTAGGGAAAGATTACACAGAAAATCCAAAGATAAACTGAAAGCCATTTGCAACCATTCAAAATACTTTGGGTAATTATATGTATAAATTGTACACTAGCATTAATTTAATTTGCACCTTGCCTATGAGGGGAGATAGTGTTTAACAACTGAAATGCAAATAATGACTTCCTCACAAAGTGGAACTATATAATATCTTTAATTTATAGAGATGTGCATGTGTTTGATAAGCAGTACACATTTTCTTAGGAAATCCAAGTTAGTACTTAGAAAATCGGTGAGCCTGTTTCTACGAAGTGCACTGGTACTCCATGTGGACTACAGATGAATATAGAGAATTAATACTCACTACTATTGCATTTCACTTTCTTTCTTCTTTTTTTTATAAAGCATCTAAAGGCTTGTTTTATTTTATTTTATTGCATTTAATGTTTTCGGGTACATGTGAAGAACATGCAAGATTGTTGCATAGGTACACACATGGCAGTGTGGTTTGCTGCCTTCCTTCCCCTCACCTATATCTGTCATTTCTCCCCATGCTATCTCTTCCCACCTCCCCACCCCCATCCCTCCCCCATTTCCCCCCAACAGACCCCAGTGTGTAGTGCTCCCCTCCCTGTGTCCATGTGTTCTTATTGTTCAACACCCGCCTATGAGTGAGAACATGCGGTGTTTGATTTTCTGCTCTTGTGTCGGTTTGCTGAGAATGATGGTTTCCAGGTTCATCTTTAATGGCTGATCCGTGTAATCACAGAGCCCAGTATGTACAGACAAGGGGGGAGATTTTATTTCTTGGTCTCTCCCTCCTTGGACAGAATCTTGATGATCTTCTTGCCCTGGAGGCCTCTTTACTGCCCTTGCATGCTTCCTTGGTCCTAGCCCTGCAGGGCCTCAGCCTGGCAGCCAGGAGCTTCCTGCAGGCCTTGTCTGCCTTCAGCTGTGGCTGTGTTCCATGAGAATCCACTTGTTTTTGAACCCATTCCCCTGCACCTTCAGGTACAGGCTATGACACATGTGGCGATCAACCTTCTTAGATTCCAGGTGCCTTCTGAGCAGCTGGCACAGAATCCCCCGTCTCCTCACCCACTTGACCTTCTCTGGCATTTGGGCACGGGCTGTGCCCTTCTGCTTACCTATGCCCATGTGCCTGCCCTTCTGGGGGGCTAAGGTGTTTTTCCAGCATAAAGCCCGGAAGTAGGCACAGGGAAAGCATCATCAACCCATCTTTGATCAGCTTCCAAGCTGCTGACGGGAGTTGACACTGGTGATTTCATTGGGTCTCACTGGGGTCCAACCAGACCTTCTTTTTGCCACAGAGGACAACAGAGGGCGAGCCTCTTCTGAAGCCTGAGCATGCTCATGGCTGGGGCTGCAGCAGCCAAAGATACATACCACTTTGTAGAGGTTTTAAGATCTCTGACAGTCAGAAATATTGTCTCTTTCTTAGACAGTTCTGAATACTAATATTTGTGGACATAAAATAATTTTTATTTATTTTTGACTGTCCTAAAATCTTAAATCCATAGTCATCAGAAACAGAGAAAACTGGTTTGAATATGCCAGTTGGAGTTAAGAAGACATGACCAGCAATAAAAGATTTTCTAGAAATCATAAAACAGTAATTACAATATACGAGGGTAGGGGCAGCAAGACCCCACCACTGTCCTCTCAGGGTCTCAGCTGGGTCTGATAATCAAATTGATGTAAAACAGGTTCACAGGAGAAAAGCATATAAATTTATTTAATAGAAGTTTCCTGTGGCATCGGCGCCCTTATAAAGAAATGAAAACCTCAAACAAGCAGTCAGAGACAGTTACCTTAAACTAAATTAAAGAAAGAATGGTAAACTGACAATCTTATAAGACAAAGGGGCTTAGGTTACGATCTTGGACAGATGAGGGTTCATTTAACAAGGCTTGGTGTCGTACAGAGTTCTTTGGCCTCACTTTCCCGTCCCTGATGATAGAACTGTTGCCTTTTTTCTAGTATAGGAAAGATACCGTCTACATAGGAATTTTATCTTTTCCTTTTAAGACACAGAACAAAGCTCAGAGTGAGCTTCTTATACCTGTTGTTCTTCAAGTTCCTTTAATTTAAATAACCAATAACCAAGGTGGCATATTTTTAATTAAAATATGAAGTTTATAATTGATACATAATGATTCTACATGTTTATATGGTCCAATGTAGTGTTTCTTTTTTTCAGAAATGTGTTGTATAATTCAAAAAAATATTAAATTTTATTTATTAACTGAGATTCAGGAGTAATACATGCATGCTAGTTACATGGGTATATTGTATAATGGTGGGTATTGGGCTACCAGTGTATCCATCATTTGAATATTGAAAATTTTACTCAATAAGTAATTTTTCAACCTTCACTCTCTCTCCTATGCTCCCCACTTTTGGAGTTCCCAGTGTCTATCGCTTGCATCTTTTTTTTTTTTTTTTTTGAGGCAGAGTTTTGCTCTTGTTACCCAGGCTGGAGTGCAATGGTGCGACCTCGGCTCACTTCAGCCTCCGCCTCCTGGATTCAAGCAATTCTCCTGCCTCAGCCTCCTGAGTAGCTGGGATTACAGGCACGCGCCGTCATGCCCAGCTAATTTTTTTTTTTTTTTTTTTGTATTTTTAGTATAGACGGGATTTCACCATGTTGACCAGGATGGTCTCGATCTCTTGACCTCGTGATCCACCCGCCTTGGTCTCCCAAAGTGCTGGGATTACAGGCTTGAGCCACCGCGCCCGGCTATTGCTTGCATCTTAATGTCTGTGTGGACCCACTGTTCAGCTCCTACTTAAAGAGAGAACATACCATACTAGATTTTCTACTTCTGAGTTAGTTCACCCAATATAATGTACACCAGTTCCATTCATGTTCCTGCCACAGACATGATTTCATTATTGTTCATGACTCCAATGTTGTAATGTTTTAACACATCTATACATGGTATAATGATCAAATTTGGGTAATTATTATACTCATCACTTCCAATATTTATAATTTGTGGTGACAACATGCAAAAATTTCTAGCTATCTTAAAATGTATAATGCATAGTTATTTGCCATAGCAGGTGGCATATTTTTACCTTTTTCATTGAGCAAAATGCAATACTCTGTTTTCTAGGATTTTCTACCAGTAATGTTGAAATACTAATATTCAGGAATGTACTGTTAAAAAGTGAGGTATAGGTATCACTTTATCTGCATTCCATAATCAAAAGATCCACCTGAGAAAGCTCCATGGTCCAGAATGTTTCTTCATCTACTGGAGTCTCTCCAGGGAGGATTACTAGAGGATACGATTTTTGTCAAGATAAATCATCCTAGAGGAAAATGAGTCATGCTCTAAGATAATGGTTCTGGCTTTGAAAGAATCAGGGAAGGATGTGAAGGAATCTAGCCTAGGGGAAGAAAGTTAACCAAGTTGGAAGGATGGTATGGGAGTTAGAGTTACAAGCCTCTCCTCTAATTCTCCCCACTGTTTCCTTTATCACACTCGGAAATCTTATATTCTTTTCCCATTTCTCTTCTCCCTGAAGTCATTCTAAATTTGCTAGAAGTAACAGTGGGGGCTAAACTGGATGTGGAGAAATGCAAGTTATTAATAAATACAAAAATAATGTTTACCTTCACTAGCTACCTTACATAAATAAATGATTTTGAAAATCAGACAATTTTAAAAATGGGGTTAAAGTGTACTCCAAAAATTTTAATTTTGTTTCCTTCTAATTTTTAAGGCTGAATAAAGCTCACTATACAGGTCTAAAATACAGATGATTCAGATTTCAAATGTAATAGTGGAAAAATTTTATTACAACAACAACATACTTGCATTTTACTGTTTTGAAAGGTATCATATACCAAAATAGCTATCTCCATGTTATGAAAACTCCACTGAGATAAAACTAATCAGTAATATAGTTAAACAGGTTTTGTAAGATTAGACTCACTTGTTTATATATACCACGAATTCACAAAATTATTTTCAGTATCAAGGAATAATAAAAAACAATGGCTTTGGATCGTGTTATGTTCATCAAGAGTAAAAATTTTGAAAGTCTAAATGAGAAAAGAATCTCAAGGTGTCCAGTGTTCTAAAATGATTCTCAGCTATTAAAAAACAAGCCACTTTCCTGTCTCAAAGGTCACAAATACTCGTGCACTACCCTATTCAGTTGAGGAGATCAAAAGGAGCAAGTAACTCAGCATGTCTTGCACTCCATTTGCTCTCTTAATAGAAAATAGCTCACAAAAGCTTAGGTAACTTTTGTAAAATTTTCTCAGTATTCTGTGGACATGGAACAGAATTACTGTACCATAATTGACATGAAAATAAATAGAAAATATCTTTATTTTTTAATGTTACGACTTTTGTGAGTTTTCTGAAAGTACGAAAATTAAGTAAAAAAGCAAACCATCAGTTGGGCGCAGTGGCTTACGCCTGTAATCCCAGCACTTTGGGAGGCCAAGGTGGGCAGATCACAAGGTCAAGAGATTGAGACCATCCTGGCCAACATGAGGAAACCCCATCTCCACTAAAAGTGCAAAAGTTAGTGGTACGTGGCGACACCTGCCTGTAGTCACAGCTACTCAGGAGGCTGAAGTAGAAGAAGCACTTGAACCTGGGAGGTGGAGGAGGTTGCAGGGAGCAGAGATTCCACCACTGCACCGCTGCACTCCAGCCTTGTGACGGAGGCAGACTCCATCTCAAAAACAAACAAACAAACAAACAAAAAACAAAAAGCAAACCATTATCACATCTACAACAAACCTCCCTGGATGTATCTTCTCAAGGCTCTGAATATTGATAGTATTCTATGTTAGTCAGTGTAATAATGGTCCACCAGGACATGCAATGTGACATATCTATGAGGAGAAATAATATTAACAATTGGCAAAAATCAAACACCACATGTTCTCACTCATAGGCAGGTGTTGAACAATGAGAACACATGGACACAGGGAGGAGAGCATCACACACTGGGGTCTGTTGGGGGGGAATAGGGGAGGGACAGAGGAGGATAGGGAGGTTGGGGAGGGATAACATGGGTAGAAATGCCAGATATAGGTGATGGGGGGATGGAGGCAGCAAACCACATTGCCATGTATATACCTATGAAACAATCCTGCATGTTCTGCACATGTACCCCACATCCTAATATGCTATATATATATATATATATATATATATATGCTGACTATATATATATATGTATATATACACATATGTATATATATATATACAGACCATGTGACTCTTTATAACCCCAATGTGGTTTTGATTTGCATTTCTCTGATGACATTTCTCTTTATATACTAAGAGACCATGTGACTATATGCCATATACATATATAACATGCAGACTCTTTATATATATATATATATAAACATGCAGATTCTTTATATTTATATTTATATTTATGTTATATATAAATATATGTATTTATATATATAACATGCAGACTATATATATGTGTGTGTATATATATATAAAGAGTCTGCATGTTTTATATATATATATACACACACATGTATATACATGGTATACATATATATACATGTATATACATATATACATATATACGTATATATGGTATACATATATACATATATACGTATATATATGTACATATATATATATATATATATATATATATATATATATATAAAGTCACAGACCATGAGAACAGAGGATGTGCTGGAGCAGGTAGTTCCTAAAGACCTTTCTTCTATTCCAGATATTAAACATTCAGTTCCTGAATCATATGGAATTTCTGAGAGAAAAGAAAAGTAAGTACTTGAGAGTTACAAACAGTTGCAGCTTACCATAAAAAATGGAGGTATTTTCATATTGTAATCACACATAAAAGCATATTGGTGCACTTTGGGAAGCTGAGATGGGCGGATTACCTAAGGTCCAGGATTGGAGACCAGCCTGGTCTACATGGTGAAACGCTTTCTGTTCTAAAAATACAAAAATTAGGTGGGTGTGGTGGTGGGTGCTGGTAATTCCAGAAACTCCAGAGACTGAGGCAGGAGAATCGCTTGAAACTGAGAGGCAAAGTTTGGGTCCCTTGAGTCGAGATCGGGCCACTGCATTCCAGCCTGGGTGATGAAGTGAGACTCTGTCTCAAAGTAAAAAAAAAGTATGTTGATGTTTAATGGCTGAATAGAAGCCCTGTAAATTCCAGAGCATTTTGGCCTTCATAAGCATATTACTGCTCTATGCCAGACACTGTAGGGGTTTTAAGAATAGAACAATGAATTACACATGGTTCCCCTATTAAGAGAACAAATAATCTTGTGGAAGAAATTAACAGGGTAGGCTGATAGAATCTGTAATGGAGGGTGTTTATGAATTTAAATGTATAGAAAAAGGAATAACCAATGCCCCAGGAGAAATAAAGTTGGGTCACACAATGGACATCTGTTATTGGTCTTGAGAAATATGTAGGACTTTATTAAATAAAGGAAGAAAATAAAATCTTCCCCACTAGTAAAATCTGAAAGGAAAAATAAATGTATTAGAAGTGTTAATCTACTGAGCATGATTGACAGCTGTTACTGAATTGAAGTATTGGGCCTGGTAATTATCAATGGCATTACTCTCCCACACAAGACTGATCAATGCTTCTCCTGAGTTTGGCACTTTTTAAAGGGTATGAGGTAATATAATATAATAATATCATGAGGTAATATAATATGCATGTATAAAGAACTTCTAAAGTAAACGTTTTGTCAGAAAATATATTAATGAAACACACAGCCATTAAATAATCATATAAATAAATATGGTGTGTGTGTGTATGTGTGTGTGTGTGTGTGTGTGTGTGTATGTATATAGTTACCTAATGAAATAAAAGAAAAAAAATGTTACAAATTGATATGTTACATGATCTAATTTCTCAAAAAAATCAAAACAAAAATTAAAAAATCCTAAACACATATGAATATATAAAAACATTAGCATAAATATACTCCATAGGGTTATTTTGAAGTAATGACATTATGGATACTTTTTTCCTACTATACACATTTTTAAAAATTATTCTATAATTAACATGAGTTGTTTATTAAATATATACATAAATTTAAAAAGAAAACTACATTATTTTTATATGTCTGAATAAGAAGCATAAAATATTATAATTAAAGCAGAATCTGAAGTAGAAGAGCAAGCAGTTTTAATAAAAATAAATTAAATAAAGACTTTATGTGTCTTAAATTATCCTATAGAGTTGATATGGATTCTTGAACTAGGTTTAGAGATATCTTTATGAAAATTTAATGGCTTTAGTACATTATGCAAAGCAGTTTTTTTGCAAGTTCTTCTACATTTACCATCCAAATTAACTCCATGCCATCAAAAATGTTAATTAAATTTCTTATGACTCAGTTTCCTTCTATTGCAATTGTGAATAATATATCAAAACCACTCTACAGCTCAGCTGTGAGGACAGAATATAATTATGGTTATAATTTATACATATTCCTTGGAGTGTGTCCCTACCTCTTTCTCAAAATGCACAGCTCTCCTGGCAACAAAGTGTCCTCTCTGGAGAAACTAAAATGTCTAAAATATTGATTCTTTAATATTACAACTTGAAGAATGCTAGGGACTCTCAATAGATTTATCAGCATTCTTCCACAGTAGTAAGACAATTTCTTTACTATTTATTGCTTTAACACAAGTGAATAACTCTAGCTGTGAACTTCTTTATGAACAATTAAAGTACTTGATTTCATTTGCTTCGTAATCATTACTGGCACAAGCCAGGCAGAAAGCATAAACATAGTTTAAACGTTTGGTGTCCATACATCCGTGTCATACAGGAGGGACAAACTAGAGGACGACCAAGTCCAGGTTTAAAACATAACTGATGCGAAAAAATAAGTTGGGATATGAATTCAGATATAAAAACTGGAAGAAGTGCCTCAGTGTTCAGAAGAAATAGTTTCTGGCTTAACCAGAAACTAAGGAATATGCATTAATTCTTAAAGAGGAAGCCTCTATTTTAGTATGTTTTGATATGAGCAGATGAAAATAAATCTTTAAGAACTAAAGTGATTAGAACTACTTGATAGAATCTAGTACTGGAAATACTACCAAGTAGTTCTGATTAGGAGACTCACATCTAACAGAAATTACTGGTAACTGTAGAAGACCAGAGTGTCTCTTAAATATTTTTTAAATCTGTCTTCTGACTCTGCCTTCTTTTAAACTATCACAATCTCTGCCATGAACATGTACGATAGATACCTCTCCGGTCTCTCTTCTATTCTTATTCCAATCTCATTGCATTTTCCACACTGCAGTCAGCATCCTAAAATACAAAAACTCTTATCATGTTGCTATACTTATTGAATCTCTCTAACAGTTTCTTGTAACTTCTAAACTTAAGACTAAAAAAACTCCACCCCACCATTATTTGCAACCTACTTTCTGAAAGTGGCCCATTTGTCTCATAGAACTGATATTTATAGTTTTTTTGAATAAATATAGAAAATGATCCTACTACTCTTAAAACCTGAAATTTATATTTGAGTTCCTGCCTCAAGATACTGACCCCTCAAGCAAGAAACTGAAACCGGATCACCAGATTCAGACAGTGAGACTCCAGCTCCTTCATTACTCATATTATTTCCTTACTCCTCCCTAATTTCTGTTTTTCCACAAACAGCTGTGTTCCTTTCCTACTATATAAACCTCCACTTTTAGCTGGTTGAGAGAAACAGATTTCAGCCATTTTTCCAGCTGAAGTCACCCAAATAAAGTCACCTTATTCCCTGGCAATACACATTGTCCCATTGGCTTTCTGTGCAGTGATCAGTGAGACCTCCGTGAAGCCTCTGGCATTTCAGTAACATTTCCACTCTGATCTCACCCCAGTCTCTCCCTGCATTGTCTGCAAACCAGCTCGCCAGCCCCAAGGCTGTTATTCACCCTCAAGATGTCCTGTATTTGTTCATTTTTGAGAGCCCTGATACATCTTATCTCTCCTCCAAGCTAATCTCCCTCCTTAGCAATCTCTAAAATGCCTCTCTCTAGATTTTGATTCAAAGAACGCTTCCTCTGCCATGATTTCTCTCATCAATGTTTATCCCCAAAGTCATGCTGAATACCTTAGTATTCAACAGTTCTCAGGAGAGCCCCAAAGTCCTAAACAATTTAAATCCAGTCTGTTGATCAATGCTAGCAGTGCTGCGAATCTAAGACAATCATCTATTGCTTACTTTTGAATTTATATTGAAGGGACACAGCCTATTCACAAACTAGATGAGGAAAATGTTAAGGTGCGTAGTAGACTCGAGGCATCTTAGCCAACCTGTGTCACAGGATGCTTTTGCAGAATTTTAAGACTTTTGGCCAAAGTTGGTTTTTTGTTGCTAATTAGTATTATTTGATGTGTATAGATATTTTAAATGCATAATGGAAAAGTGCTGATCGGTTCAGACACAGTTCAATACTTGACCTCAATATATTCTATTTTGACTTGATAGATGTATAACTAAGAAATTGGGCAAGGGAATTTGGGTAAAAAGATAGTTCCAACTCATATATTAGCAATGATTAATTTGCATAGCTTAATGATATTCCATCAAAATGCATTTTTACCTTTTTTATATACTTGGTTGTCTCACTTTTGTAACCCCTTTATGTTGATTCTTTAACTTATATTTCTTTTGTCAACTGTTTCCTTTTATTGTGAAGATTATTAATTTAATTTATTTTGCTTTTATGTGTTCTTACTTATATATGTGAGTTGCAGTTACTTTTATTTATTTTCTTTGTTTTACTTCATTTTTCTTAACTCTAGGGCTAAGAGCTTACTAAAAAAAATTAGAGTGTGCTGGAAGTGAAGAAAATGTTCAAGGGGTACATGGAAAATAATTTTATTTTCTCTTTCTCTAAATTAGGGGAGGCAAAATTTTAGGTTTCTAGCAGGGCCTGAGAATTAAGTTGGCATGACTTAAATTAACAGGAGGAAATTATACAAATGTAAAGAAATGAATATGCAAACAAGTTTTAAAACTAAAATGCCTTTATACTAGGTTGAACAGAGAGGTAATTGTGGAAAAGTGACTAAATTATACAGGGAAGCTAAAGTAAGATAATTATTATTCTAACAAGATCTATCTGTAGCAAATTATTTCAGCTATGACACCCCATTGAAAAATGTTTCATTTCTCATGATACAGGAAGGGAAGTTTTCACGTTAGTTTTTAATCTCCTGCTTTCAGGGAGGAGGAGGAGATTAGAATGCCCTTCTTGCATCTGCTGTTTTTAGGGGACTTTAGCTCAAAGTAATCGTATGTCAAAGTGGTATGTTTTAGGGATATTTTGGCCACTCTTCAATATCAATTTAAATTAACACTCCTAGAAAGTTACCTCAGGTGTTAATATGTCACCTATGTTTTGTTACTGGTGAAATTGAAAAGGCTATCTAAAAATCCAGTGATAGGCTAGAAAGATCATGAGTCAATTTTATGGCTGACAGAAAAATGTAATGATTCCTTTCAGAAATTTTCTAGAAGAAATATTTGATAATTATTGGTTTCAAGGAAATATTTGATTATTGGAATTAGTTCCACAATTTTATTATTATTATTTTTTGGAACAAAAAGAAATCTTTGTTTAAGGAAGAAAGCATACATGTTTGTATCACACAATTCACAAATATTTTAGATAGGCATTCCTGGTTAAAGGAAACCAACACACATAACCTCAAGAGGACAATCTCAAAATTAGTTTATGACAGAATCTTCCAGAGATGTGATTTCTTGCGTGTGTGTGTTTTAATTGCGGAACTTTTTTTCTGTCTGTAGTCTATCAACAATTTTTACAGAAGAGCTATAAAGGGAGTTACATCTTCAAATCTAACATTTTATGTATCTTTTAATATTTATTATAAATTGAAAATTTGTAATTGTATAAATGTATGGGATATAAAGTGATATAATTTATGAATACAATGTGGAATA
Source organism: Saimiri boliviensis (assembly GCF_048565385.1). Lineage (NCBI taxonomy): Eukaryota > Metazoa > Chordata > Mammalia > Primates > Cebidae > Saimiri > Saimiri boliviensis. The sequence goes on from NC_133451.1 coordinate 110,062,367, forward strand.
ATCAAATGAAGCTAGTTAACACATTCATCACTTCAAACACTTCCTTTTGTGGTCAGAACACTTGCAATTTACACTCTTAGTAATTTTGAAATGTACAATATTCAAATGTTAACTGAACCACACTGTGCACTAAATTCAAGGACTCTAACGTTTTAAAATAGGAGATAAGCACTGAAATTATAATTGCACTGTCTTCCTTTCTATCTATACTGAATTGAATAAAGGAACACAAGAGATTTGCAATCTAGGGGTTAAAAGAAATGAGGCAAGTGGCAGGGGAAATTTGGAAAGACTTTTTTACTATCTGAAAATAGAATAACCTACAGAAATGCTTTGTTGAACTGCTGAACAAGCAAGAATTTTGTCATCTTGTTGGATAATCTACTGATTAAAAAGTATTTCTCCACGTAGGCAATCATTTGTATCTGTTGCCTTGGGCAAGGTCTCCATACATTTCAAGTTGTACTTTAAAGTTCCTGCTAAAGACAGGTAAAATGCATCAAGTCTTGTCTGTTTCTTCTTTCTTGTGAAATAATCTACCACTGAGTAGTTCTTGAATATTTATTGGAGTGTTGTGAGGTTCAAGTGACAATTACATGATTTGCTTAGCTGGAAATAAGACACTGATCAATCAAACCTTCTTTGTCTCTGATTTAAATTCAATCTAGCAACTTTAACAAAGGCTGATTTTAATAACATTTGTAAAATTCATTTTTTTTATTGCATTTTAGGTGTTGGGGTACATGTGATGAACATGCAAGATTGTTGCATAGGTACACACATGGCAGTGTGGTTTGCTGCCTTCCTTCCCCTCACCTGTATCTGTCATTTCTCCCCATGCTATCTCTTCCCACCTCCCCACCCCTCCGCCCCTCCCCCATTTCCCCCCAACGGACCCCAGTGTGTAGTGCTCCCCTCCCTGTGTCCATGTGTTCTCATTGTTCGACACCCGCCTATGAGTGAGAATATACGATGTTTGAATTTCTGCTCTTTTGTCAGTTTGCTGAGAATGATGGTTTCCTGGTTCATCCATACAGCAAAAAAATTCTGACTTTGGTTCATTAGTTATTTACGTGTAGTATTAAAGGCACACACTACAGCAGGCTACTGTACAAATAGGGCATCATTTCTAAATGCTTAGAAAATTAAACATTGACAATTTAGTTGAAAGTAAAAGCGTTCTTGATGCTCTACTAAGGTTATCAAAGAGACCTGGCAATACCTATAGAATAAAAGTACTTGGATTTAAGGACATTATACTGAGTCAAACTAACCATTACCTACACGTGCCCACTGTTATAGTCAATCATAAATACTTACATATGAGTGCACCTGTGCATGAACTCCCTGGTCACCCCACCACTACTTTTTCACAGACACACACACACACACACACACACACACACACACACTACATCAACAAATAAAAATAAAGTACTTTCTGTCTTCTAGGCTCTGTGCAGGCAAAGAATAGTGAAAAACAACTTGGGCCCTGAAGGGCTGATAGCACAAAGAGGTGAGAGGCATATAAAAAATGATTTTTAATGAAGGGATGAGTACAGTGACATGCCTCCAGATAGGGCAGAAGTAGAAAGTAGGGTTTTGTGATTTCTTAAGGTTGTTGGTGATTTTACAAGAAACAAGTGTCCATGTGTGTCTTTAAGTCAGGAAAAATGTAGAGTCATTTTAAATTAAACATTCTGGGAGAAAAAAACCAATTGTGGGTGTCAGGTCAGAAAAAGCCTCCATGGAAATAGAATAGTATTCAATGTTCTGAGTAGACAACTCTATAAGCTGAAAACATTTGCTAAATTAATTACTTCTATGAATTCTAAGATAGACTATATGGCCCAAAGCCAGTCTCAAAATAGTCAATTTTATTTTGTCCTGGTTTAAATAAATCAATTATTGCCTTTATTATTTTCTACTTTCTAGTGTTAGTTTGTTACTTCTTTAAAATAACCTGTGTTGCAAAGAATGTATTATTCTTTTTTAATTAAATTAACATTTCTATCTGTATGTCTGGTTTTGTCTCATGCATTATTTATACATGATTTGTAATCATTTTGTATACAAGAATAATGTGTGATCCTAATATACATTTATACATATATATATATTTATATATATATAAGCTCTTTGTTCTTTCTAAATTTCAAGCCATTAGTAGTTAGTCTTTAAAACTATTTTGTATTTTTAAATACACAGAGATAAAAATTTTAAGGGACTATATAGATACACATCTGTAAATGTTATTATGCAGATGTGTATGCATAATATCTGTATATCATATTGATAAATGGTTTTTTGCTCCTTAGTTCAGCTAAAATCTGGGTTCTTATCTCATGATCAGGAAAAATTAGTCATGAGGGTGCATTAAAAGGTGCAGAGAGCAGAACTTAATAAAAGAAAGCTCTTAGCAAAAAAAAACAAAAACAAAACAAATAAGCAAACAACAATAACAACAACAACAAAAAAACCAGGGGTTCTGCTCACAGGCTCCCACCTCACAGATGGCTCCCACCTCACCTCCAGGCTCCTTCTCCTTGCATATGGCATGAATTCCTGCTGGCTCCACCCAGTTCTCCCAGTTTGCAGGTGGGCCCTTAGTCTGAGCCACTTCACATTGATTTATTTCCCTTATTGTGCATATCTTAATAGATAGAACTTTTCACTATTGCATGTTCGGGCAAGCCCCCTGTCCACAATAACCTGGGCAGCATTTGGCTGTCTCCTGTCTCTATCATTCTCTCTGAAGACATACAGCTAACTGTCATTAGAATAAGGATAAGGATAAAGATGAAAATGATCTTAACTGCTGCCTGCTGGCAGGGGCGCTGTTTGGGAAAAAGGCAGTCAGATCTCCCTCAGAGGCCTATCTAAGGGTCACTGGCAAAATTGGTCATTGTCTGAGGCTCTGTACGCATGACAGTTTGGAGTTTGATGTGCTGAAGGTGAGAAGAAACATACCGGGCTATTAGAAAACATGTATCAAAATGAAACAAGTTTTTCCAGGTAAAGGAAGCTGAAAAATCCCAAGGCCTTTTACCCATTCACACAGGGAGAGGGACGTCAAAAGCCCACTGGTTTAAACAAACAAACAAACAAACGAACAAAAAACCTGTTACCCTTTTGCCAACATGTCAGTCTTTTGGGTTCCCTTTCCCTGAGCCAATTCTAAGCCATCCAGTTTAAGGTCTGGGAAATTAACCGCACAGTTTGGATGATGCATCTGGAGGGAGAGAGCTGTATTCCGTATTACAGAGACACCATTACCTGTCAGTGAAGAGAGGACAAAGGAGGGAAAAGAAAAAAGAGGGGCCTTTTTATCAAAGGAGTCCCAGGGGTTAAGGATGCATTGGAAAGGGGTACAGACTGGAGATGAGTGGCTAATTAGGGAGCAAGCCATCCCAGGTTCCTTTCTCTTCCTAGTGAATACCTGGGCTATGTGAGGGAGAGAACGCGAGGCATTCCTCTTTCTGTCTCCCATCCTTATAACCCCAAGTCCTAGCAACCACAGCAGGGTGCCACCCATGGATGTCAAGTGGCTTTCACTCAGGTTAACAGGGTGCTGGGGGGAGCGGGGGACAGTGGGAATCCAGTCTTCCTCCAACAAGGGAGCAAAAAGGATGTCTTGTGACATGCCCAGATAACCGGTGGCTATAGTTATGCTTGCTAAGGTTTGGGTGCATGGGGCTTGCCTTTGGTTAGCTCCTTTGGTCTTACTTTTACAAAGGAAACCTTCGGGTGATGGATACCCTGTTTATTCCAATAACCTGGCAGGATTTGCAACATAATTGCTGAGAACTAGAAGATTGATCCAGAGTTTTTCATTATCCATTCCTTTTGGTCCTTCCGAGCTGCAGTTGGAGATTGCTGGTTGGTTCACAGGAATAACCAGGGTTAGTCTAAACTGTAGGCAAGAAACTTAAAAACAACTAATGAGTCTAGCATTTAATGACAAATGTACGTTTTGAAACATAATTTCTTTCCAGTCTTCATTTTCATTAAAAATAAATCATGATAAGACTGAGTTGTTTGTATAATAGACTTTAGTCTTATACTGGGCCTGATTCTTTGCATGAAGTGCAGCAATTATCGTTGTTTTTACATAGGTTTTTAAAACTGGAGTTCGTGGAATTCTGTTCCACAAGGAATCTTAGATAGGATGTTTGTTAAAGTCAAACCCAGCCATGGGTTAGTGCCCTCAAATACCTATGAGTTGGGTGAACACCTTTCTTCCTGAGGTCCCAAGAACATGGGGTTCCTGGGCCTGTTAGAAAGTGACATTCTTTACTCGCATCAGGTTAAGAACCCTGTATGGTGACTGTGTAGACAAGACATGAGGCTGAGGCCAGTTTTCCCATGGGGCATTTATTGGCTCTGCAAATTGAGCTTGACTCCTGAAAGGGAACCATACCTGTCAGTCAAAGCCTTGGTAAAACAGTTTCTCTAATTACATGCTGTTGTAAAAGAAAACAGACTTTTATGGCACAGATGCAAACAACTATATTGCCATAAAATAAGAATACTCACAAACTAGTCTTCAAATTCTGGAGAAGCCAGGCAGAGAGAGGAACAAATATGCTCCAAATTTTGTTCATGGGAGTGAGTATAGCTTACTCAATTATTAAAGACAAAGACTCTAAAAGTTCCAAATAAGTTTTCTTAACTCTGGAAAAAAAAAAAAGATCAGCAATGTTCTGAGCAAAACTCAAAAAGATTTCTTCACTTTTCTATTATTTTAGTCCATTTAGTTAACTCTTGTTCTGCTTGATATTCATTAATGTTTCAACACGTCATGAATTCTGTACATGTTTCCTTTTTTCTAATGTCGCAATCTCCAAAGTTGTCAGTGTGCTGTTGACCAGTTTACCTGGTTGGCATGAACAGCTGGCCTATGGGGTCCTAGACGTGCATCCCATTTTAAGGTGTCCTTCTTTCTGACAGAGCCATGCAGAAAGACAGGCAAAGCACCCCAGACTGGCTGTAGCTTAAGACCAAACTCACGAATCCTTTTTCACAATTATAACTTTACAGAGAATATAAACAATGAGAGTTGGGGTCCTGGCCTAGTCAAATGTTTTCTGAAAGGGGAAAAAAAGGTCTCTCATGTGAAAGTTAACTCTTGGCCTAGTGGAGAAAAGAAAAAAAACAACTTGAAGTGCGGGGCTATGTTAAGTGCTGACAGGGTGGAGAAAAGAAAAAAAAGAAAAAAAACAGCTTAAAGTTCAGGGCTGGAAAGATGCCTAGGGGAAGAATCTCTTATTCCTATACAGGGTTTCTCCAACAGGGAGAGAATCTTTTAATTGCTTTTGCACTGAGCTGACCCTCTCAGCTGGGGGAGGGGAAGACACTGTGGATCTGTGGAAGGAAACGCTGGCCAGCCTGCTATATGGGACCCTTGGGCCATGTGCCCCAATCCCAGGTGAAAGGGGAGGTGGGGGTGAGGAGCTGCCATTCACCTGTTCTTCCCACGTGCCTTCCTGCAGTCATCAGGGTAAAGAAACGATAGGTGCCATTATAGTCCCAACAAGAAGGAAAATGCCATAGAAAAGACTGAGTTGGGCCAAGACAGACATTCCCGGCAACTGAGAGCAATGGGCTGGGATGGGTGGCAGTTTCCTCTACCCTCAGAAGAAGTCCGAGGATAGAAAGGCTCAGAAACAAAAGGGAAAGATATTTTTCGGTTTGCAACTTTTCATGTTCCCATTGGGGCCACCAAAATGATGCAAGATTTTTACTCCTTTGTTCAGCTAAAATCCAGGTTTTTGTCTCATGACCAGGAAAAAAATAGGCATGTGAACACATTGAAAGGTAAGGAGAGTAGGATTTATTAAAAGAAAGTTCTTAGCAATAACAGGGGTTCTGCCAATAGGCGCCCACCTCACAGTTTGAATACCAGGTCATAATACATGAGCTGAATAGGCTAGACATGTCCCCCCCTGCATAACGTGCAAATTCTTGGTGGCTCCACCTCATTCTCCCAGTGCCAGGTGGGTCCTTATTCTGAACCACTCTACATTGATTTATTTTTCCTGCTGTGCATGTGATAATGGATGGAATTTTTCACCATTTGCACTTTTAGGCAAGCCTCCTGTGCAGAATGACCTGGACAGCATTTGCTGTCTACTGTCTCTATCAATACTAAATATATATAGATGATGCTATTCGTTTTTCTGCCTTTTTATCTTTTATGCTTTAAAGTCTTTCTTTCTTTTTCTATGTGTAGATGTGTGCATATTTATATCAAAGAGAAAGAAAAAGTATTTTGCTACTTTTCGTTTTTCTTCATGGAACTCATGTATATATTTTCTACTATTTTATTATAATAGTTCTCTTTAACCAGAAATATATTTAACTCTCGACTACGTGTGCAAAGTAAACATAGCACTATGTCTATCCTTTAACTCAATTTGTCAACGTGGAAACATGAATTTAGTAAAATAACATGCCTATTAAGAGGTGCTTTGGATGGAATCTACACATTTTCAAAGAATAGAAATGAAGGACAAATAATTGTCGGTTAATGTTACAGAATTCATTAAACTGATTTAGCATTATCTAAATTATAGTTATAGTTGCACTGCAGAAAAATATGTGTTTTTCATTTTCTTACAGGCTGTTTTCCAAAGCTTCTTTATTATATTGTAGTGGTAATCTGTTTTGTTTTGTTTTGTTTTTGTCTGTCAAGAATCATTTTCTTATTCCCTGTAAGAATTAAACTCTGCACTTTTCCTAAATTGGCATTTCAGGTGGAGCTAACCTCACTACCACCCTCCCACATAACAATAGTGGCCCCCTTGTGAGTAAGGCCAATCCAGGCATCATATTTCCCTTTCTTCTAACCTCATCTGATTTACTATACACATGGGCATTGATATGGTTTGGCTGTGTCCCCACCCAAATCTCACCTTGAATTCCTACACATTGTGGGAGGAACCCAGTGGGAGGTAATTGAATCACAGGGCAAGATTTTCCCATGCTATTCTCATGATAGTAAATAAGTCTCAAGAGATCTGATGGTTTTATAGAGAGGAGTTCCCCTGCACAAGGTCTCTCCCTTTGCCTGCTGCCATCCATGTAAGGCGTGACTTGCTCCTGCTTGCCTTCCACCATGATTGTGAGGCCTCCCCAGCCATTTGAAAATGTAAGTCCATTAAAACTTTGTCCTGCATAAATTACCTAGTCATTAATATGTCTTTGTTAGCAGTGTGAAAATAATAGAGTAAATTGATACCACTAGAGTGGGGTGCTTTTCAGAAGCACCCCACTCTAGTGGTACCAAAAATCTGGAAACAACTTTTGAACTGAACTGGGTAACAGGCAGAGGTTGGAATAATTTGGAAGGCTTAGAAGAAGAGAGAAAAATATGGGGAAGTTTGGAACTCCCTAGAGACTTGTTGAATGGGTTTGACCAAAATGCTGATAATGATATGGACAGAGAAATCCAGGCTGAGGTGGTCTCAGGTGGAGATGAGGAACTTGTTGGGTACTGGAACAAAGGCAACTCTTATTATGTTTTAGCAAAGAGTCTGGCAGCATTTTGCTCCTGCCCTAGAGATTTATGGAACTCTAAACTTGAGAAACATGATTTACCATATCTGGTAGAAGAAATTTCTAAGCAGCAAAGCATTGAAGATGTAACTTAGGTGTTGTTAAAGATATTCATTTTTAAAAGGGAAACAGAGCATAAAAGTTCAGAAAATTTGCAGCCTGACAATGTGATAGAAAAGAAAGTCTCATTTTCTGAGGAGAAATTCAAGCTGGCTACAGGAATTTGTGTAAGTAATGAGGTGCCAAACGTTAATCTCCAAGACAATTGGAAAAGTATCTTTAGGACATGCCAAAGGTCTTCATAGCAACCCTTCCCATCAAAGACCCAGGGGCCCTGGAGGAAAAAGTGGTTTTCTAGTCTGGGCCCAGGGTCCCTCTGCTGTGTGCAGCCTGGGCACATGGTGCCCTAGAACCTAGCAACTAGGATAAAAGTTGCCAATGTAAAGCTTAGGTCATGGCTTCAAAGGATGCAGTCCTCAAGTCTTGGCAGTTTCCAAGTGATGTTGAGCATGCGAGTGCACAGAAGTCAAGAATTGGGGTTCAGAAACCTCCACCTAGATTTCAGAAGATGTATGGAAATGCCTAAATGCCAGGCAGAAGTTTGATGCAAGGATGGGGCCCTCATGGATAACCTCTCCTAGGGCAATGTGAAAGGAAAATGTGGGGTAGGAGCCCCCACACAAAGTCTTGACTGGGGCACTGCCTAGTGGAGCTGTGAGAAGAGAGCTATCATACTCTAGTCTAGACTGTAGAATGGTCGATTCACTGACAGCTTGCACTGTGAATCTGAAAAAGCTGCAGACACTCAACACCAGCTTGTGCAGACAACCAGGATGAAGGCCGTATCCTGAAAGCCACAGAGGCAGAGCTACCCGACTATGGGAACCCACCTCTTGCATAAGTGTGACCCGGATGTGAAACATGGAGTCAAAGGAGATAATTTTGGAGCTTTAAGATTTGACTGCCCCTGTGGATTTTGGACTTGCATTGCTCCTGTAGCTTCTTTGCTTTGGCCAATTTCTCCCATTTGGAGTGGCTGCATTTACCCAATGCCTATACCCCTATTGTATCTAGGAAGTAACTAGCTTCTTTTGATTTTACAGACTCTTAGGCAAAAGGGACTTGCCTTGTTCAGATGAGATTTTTGGACTGTGGATTGTTGAGTTAATGCAGAAATTATTTAAGACTTTGGGGGACTGTTAGGAAATCATGATTGAAATGTGGGAAAATGAGATTTGGGAGGGGCCAGGGGTGAAATGATATGGTTTGACTGTGTCCCCACCCAAATCTCATCTTGAATTCCCATGTGCTGTGGGAGGGACCTGGTGGGAGGTAATTGAATCTTGGGAGTAAGTCTTTCCTGTACTGTTCTTGCGATAGTGAATAAATCTTAAGAGAACTGATGTTTTATAAAGAGGAATTCCCCTCTTTATAAATTCACTCTCTTTGCCTGCTGCCATCCATGTAAGACATGACTTGCCCCTCTTGCCTTCTACCATGATTGTGAGGCCTCCTCTGCCACTTGGAATAGTAAGTCCATTAAATCTTGTTTCTGTATAAATTACCTAGTCTTGGGTATGTCTGTATTAGCAGCAGGAAAACAGAGTAATACAGGCATGCAGCCCATACAAGGATATTCACAGTCCATTCTAATACTTTTATAGAAATTATCGGGAAATGAAAATCTGTCTACCTGCTTGAAATAGTAGGTTTTGACCTGAAGCTATCTCTGTTATCCCACCAAAACAAAGGGTGTGATTGCCTGACTGTAGAGCTAATTCAGGAGAAAGTAAATGACAGAGATCTGTAAAGACAGAATATAAAATGTGGATGTCTAGATATATCAGTACTAGAAGTCAGTTTTTCTATGGGATATTTCTATATCAAGGCCTTAATAAATAAACACTACTACACTGTGTAGGTAATGTACAAGATAATTGGAAGAAGATGATAAGGTATGCAGATCTCCATATGTTCTCTAGTTGAGAAAGATGAATATATGAGCATTTAAGTTCAGTAGAGTTTTTAAGTGTTATGATAAAAAAAAATATGTGCAAAACACAGAGAGATCAAAAAGAAAGAGGCAGGCAAAACAATGTTAAGATAATTAAAAAACAATCTACAAGGTCAGGTGTAGTGTTTCACATCTGTAATCCCAGCACTTTGAGAGACTGAGGTGGGTGAATCACAAGGTCAGGAGTTTGAGACCAGCCTGGCCAACATGGTGAAACCCCATCTCTACTAAAAATATAAAAATTAGCTGGGTGTGGTGGCTCATACTTGTAATCCCAGCTACTTGGGAGGCTGAGGCAGGAGAATCACTTGAACCTGGGAGGCAGACGTTGCAGTGACCCAAGGTCATGCCACTACATTCCAGCCTGGGCAACAGAGCAAGACTCTGTGCCAGGAAAAAAAAAAAAAAAAAAAAAAAAAGACCTACAATACTTTTACACTTTATTAGATTCTCAGTAGGCAATCATAAAGCAAAAACATGCAGAGGATACATTCTCTGTGAAAGGAGTTTTTAAAATATACTGAGGCAGGGGCAGCAGAGTTCATGTAGGAAAAAACCCACAAGTGTTTAATTTTGCTTTTCAGGTTGCTATACCTTTAGAATAAACTTTGTATTATGACCTTTTGATTTATTTATTTGACAAGTATAAAATGTGACACTCAGAATACCTAAACTGTTCCCAGATCAAAAAATTTATCACACGCATAATAATCATTGTACAATAGAGAGGTCCAAAGGCAGCTTACATCTAAAATCTATACTGTGAAACAGCTAAGATTTGTGGAAAATAATGCATTAGTTTTTGTAGTGCCTTTCAGAGTGAAATTTATAGATTTGGAAATAAACTGACATTTTTCTTACCAACAGCAGTTGAAAATAGCAATGTTGATTCATAGAATGGACAACTATATACATGATTGAAGAAGAGCTGTAAGTAGTTACAGCTCACGGTCTATCAGGAAGACACAAGTTCAGAAAACAAAATTGTTCCAAAGATGCCTACAACATTGTGTTAACGAGACTGCATTAATAGTGGAAGATTATGATGTGGTAGTTAAATTAACTATTCTAGGAAATATCTACTAGGACATATTTTTTGCCTCATAGTATCACTGTTAATATGAGGACAGCAGATTGTGATCTGTTGTTTTTGAAGCATCAAGTATCATTCTATGTGGTTAATCATATTGACATATTCTAAAATTTATTATGTTGACTATATTACTCTCCTAAGGAAATCAGTCTTATGCATTACCTTAGAAAATAAATCATTAATGGTCCTATCAATAGGCAATTCAGAGAAATTTAACTATGATCTTTATAAATAAGTATGAAAGAGAATGTGCTCTATTCTTAGTATTTAGAGGTCATGTGAATGAATCTCATGTTATTCAGAATGATCCTTACTCTTTCTGCTGCAAGTAGGAACAAGAGTGAGACTAATGACTGAAACAAACAAATAAACAAATATGGGTGTATTAGATTAGCTCTGGCTCCTAAAGGAATTAGATGCTCTTACTTCTTTAAAACACCAGTTCTAAAATCAGCGAAATCAGTGATCGGTGTGGTAAAGATGAATCTTTGCCATCCCAATTTAATGAATATATGTGTGTGTGTTTAATCAGAATGATACTAATTACTTTGATTTTTACTCTGAATTAGGTAAAAAATTAAGTTAAAAAATTTTAATTGAATCAATATTATTTAATAAATTAAGTATAATTAGTTTGTATATTGTTTAACCTGGATAAATTACATAACCTTAAAAGCATATATTTTACTTAATTTTTACATGTGAACATTCATTAAAGCATAAAATATGTAGCAGTTTTTAAACAATTATACAACTAGACAAAAATAGAAAAAACACACTTTTCTGACATTCAGGAGCAGGAAGCACAGTGTTATGACTATCTAAAGAAGAGAAACCAAGAAAATGAGTTCTACTATTGCCCAAGCTCTCTGCCTGGTAGCAAGGGTTTTACTGCTTTTTGTGGAAGAGAACACAAACAGAGCCCAGCTATCCTGTTAAGTTGAAGTGAAATAAATTGGGGTTTGGGGAAACTAGGTGTGGGGGTAGAAAAATTTCACCTTCATCCTCATAGGTTCCCAGTCTAAGAATTAAATTGATATAAGATAGATTAATAGGAGAAAGGTGTAGAAATTGATCTAATGCAAGTTTTATTTGGCATGATAGCTTTCATAAAGAAATGAAAGAGCCAAGCATAGTGACTCATATCTGTAGTCTTAGCATTTTGGGAGGCCAAGGCAGAGAATTGCTTGAAGCAGTCTGAAACCAGGCTGGTCAACAAAGCGAGACCTTGTCTTTACAAATTAAAAATTAAAAATTAGATGGGCATAGTGGCATGCACCTGTTATCCTGGCTGCTTGGGAAGCTGAGGAGGAAGAACAGCTTGCACTCAGGAGTTTGAGGTTGCAGAGAGCTTTGATTTTGTCACTGCATTCTAGCGTAGGAGACAGAGTGATACCTTACCTTAAAGAAAAAAAAGAAGGAAATAAAGAAAGGAAGAAAGAAAAGAAATGAAGAACCAACAAACAGTTACTTATATACCAAATTGGAACAAAATATTGTACATTGTGAAGAAGACAATAATTATGTAGAGAGGCTTATAAGACTTATTTTAACTAGGTCTGTACAGAATTCTTTTGGTCTCAGCTTTTCATCCTTGAGGATAAAGATGTTGCCTTTTCCCCTGGGTATATATCCAAAGGATTATAAATCATTCTACTACAAGGACACGTGCACACGAATGTTCATTGCAGCACTGTTTACAATAGCAAAGACCTGGAACCAACCCAAATGCCCAACGGTGATAGACTGGATAGGGAAAATGTGGTACATATACACCATGGAATATTATGCAGCCATCAAAAATGATGAGTTCACGTCCTTTGTAGGGACATGGATGAACCTGGAAACCATCATTCTCAGCAAACTGACACAAGAGCAGAAAATCAAACACCGTATATTCTCGCTCATAGGCGGGTGTTGAACAATGAGAACACATGGACACAGGGAGGGGAGCACTACACACTGGGGTCCGTTGGGGGGAAATGGGGGAGGGGCGGAGGGGTGGGGAGGTGGGAAGAGATAGCATGGGGAGAAATGACAGATACAGGTGAGGGGACGGAAGGCAGCAAACCACACTGCCATGTGTGTACCTATGCAACAATCTTGCATATTCATCACATGTACCCCAAAACCTAAAATGCAATTAAAAAAAAAAGATGTTGCCTTTTCTTGTGGTACACAGAGAGTATCTTTTGCAAGGGAAATATGTCTTCTGCTCTTAAGAAACTGCATGAAGGTCAAAGGGATCTTCTTCTACCTGCTGTTTGTCAAGTGTCTTAAACTTAAGTAGTCAATATGGCAGAATAGTACATTTTAACCCCTTCAGAGGCTTAAAGAATTTGCAAAACAGAATTTCAGAGAGAAGAAAGCCTGGCAGAAAAAGAGATTTTAAAATATTCTTGAATCTTGAATTTTTGATTAAAATATCAACTTTCTCATGAAGCCCCATGAGGATAAGCAAGAACAATTCCTTAAGGAAAGGATTTTCCTTCAGGGAGCTATCATATAAACAAATGTCAAAGTTTGCACAGATTGGGGAATCATTCAAGATTCTTCCAGCCAGAGGACAGAAAGCTCATTGAATATACATGGCAATCAGGATAGACACCACATGGGGCAGTGACTGAGGATAAATAAACCCAAGATTAAAGGCTACACTTTAGCAGTTCTTGTAGGGCTTAAAAATAATGATGCAAAAGGATCAAGCAGATACACAAGTAAGCTAACTGCCTTGCAGGAAAACTCCAATGCATTTTTTAGAAATGCAAATAAAATTCGGCACTCAATAATGTAAAATACATGTCTAACATCTAATGAGTGTATACCTATGTAACAAACCTGCACGAACTGCACATGGACACCAGAACTTAAAGTATCATAAGAATAATAATAAAAGAAAATATTTTCCTACAAAGAATCAGAAAAGTTTGACCCATATATATGGAATGTACATTTCCAACACTTTGTGAAGGTGTTTTATATATATGTATACATGCATAGGTATGTACATACCCATATATCTGTACACACACACACACACACACACACACACACATATATATATATATATATATATATATATATATATAAAACACCTTCATAAACTGTTGGAAAATACAACACTGTAAATGAAAAATTAATTGGATGAGATGAACAACAACTAGAGCATTGTAGAAAAAAAGATTAGTAAACTTTAACATATAAAATCCATTAGAAATGAAATGGAGAAAACTAAAAATAAAAAAAAAGTTTTCAGATATATGTTAGAAAATAGCAATTGATTTAACATAAATGAAATTAGAATCCTAAAACGACAACCAAAAATATTTTTTGAAGTAATGGCTAAAATATTTCCAATTTTGATGAAGATTCTACTGTACATAACCAAAAATTTTAACAAATTTTAAGTAATATATTATGGGAATACATACATACACATACTTAAACAATCCACATCTGAAATCATCATAAGTAAATTTCTAAGCTTCAGGATTTCATGTGTAGACATGTTGAAAAAATGAACTCACCTTGCAGGCACTCTATTTCCTAGCCCCTCTTCCCAGGAGATATTATCATGTGACTAGCTTTCACCGATAGGTAGTGAGTTGAATTGGCATGTGTCACGTTGTATCACTTTCCATAAAATTTTGTAAAGCATGTTGGATGAAATGTTTTCTCTTTCTTTATCCATCATCTTAATACAAAGAGTCAGAAACAGTAAGAAGTGATGTACATATAAAAAGAAGTTCCTTGAACAACATCAAAACATGAATAAAACCCACAAACATTGGGTGTTTCTCATGTTTGAGAAAAAAGTGTTTATTGCCACTGATGTTTTAGTAATTACTAGCTCTTCAAGTGGTTAGTATCACCCTAACTAATATATTTACATCAAATTTAACTAATCTATTTACATCAAATTACTGTTTTTATTGACAAAAGAAAACATTTTGTTTTCATATTTGTATTATGTAGGTTGACTAGTCCCCATTGCCTTTGGTGTCAAGCTTTTCATCAAAATATTTAAGGTTTTGGTTGCTATTCTACAGGAAAACAGTTGATTTTTGCATATGTACCTTACATCCAGTGGTCTTTCTACACATATTTAGTAGTTCTAATGTCTTACATAGAATCTTACATAGGATTTTTCATCATGTTATCTGCAATAAAATTTTATTTATTTATTTTTGTTGAGTTTGTACACTGATTACCACCTTGAGTACAATATGGAGCAGAAATGGGAAGATTGGCATCCTTTGAATTCAATCTTTTACCATTAAACATTATGATAGCTCTACATTTTTCACATATCTTTTTAACTAGGTTTAGGGAGTACTCTTCCTACTTTGGTAAGAGTTTTAATCATGAACAGGTTTAAATTGTGTCAAATAGCTTTTATGCATATATTCAGATCTTACACTTCTTTTTTTACTCGGTTAATGTGAATGATTCCATCGACTGGCTTTTCAAATGTTAAATAATTGAAATTATTTAGATAAACCCCTACACTTATTTACCCTTCTCCTATATTTTATTTTATCTGCTAACATTGCTTAAAGGGTTTTGGGATTTACATTTAATAGGGTTAGTAATTGGCAGTTTTATTTCTTGTGATGTCTTCACCCTGTTTTGGAAGCAGAGCAATGTTGATGTCATAAAATGAGGTGGGAAATGTTATTGTATTTTCTATTTTCTATATGACATTGTGTAAAACTGTGGTTATTTCTTTCTTAAATGTTAGGTAAACTTTATCAAGAAGTCATCTGGGTCTAAAATTTTTTTTAAAGATTTTATTAATAGGCATAAGGCCTATCTTCTTGGGGATTTTTCTATTACATTTAGCCAGGATCTATAATGTGTTTTTTGAAAACATGGATCATTTAATCTAAATTATCAAATTTGTAGGCAGATTTTTCCCACTATGCCTTTGTTTTTATTTTAAAGGTTCATTTACATTTCTAATTTTGTAATTTGTGCCTTTTCTCTTTTCTTGCTTTTAAGGCAAAATAGAAATCTATCAATTTCAGTTTTTTATTGTGAAACACTGTTCTTAGCGCCTATAGTTAACAATACAGTATTGTATACTTTAAAATGTGTTAAGAAGGTAGATCTCTTATAAAATATTCTTACCATACACAGAGAAAATTCTGTGTGATATTATCACAGATGTTTGCATATGTCCAAGCTCATCAAATTATACATATTAAATGTGCAGAGTCCTCTGTATTTAAATTCTACCTCAATATTGCTGTTAAAAATCAATTTGGTACAGGTTGTTGATAGTGTAGTTCAACTATTTAATAATCTTACTGATATTATATTTGCCCTTTAAATTACTGAGAGACACACAAAAATCTTTAATTCTAACTGTGTATATATTTCTCCTTTCTTTTCTGTCAATATTTGCTTCATGTACCTTGAACCTCTCTTATTGGTTGAGTACAGGTTTATAAAATTTGGTGTTTGATATTCTTCTTTATCAATCAACTCCTTTACATTTTGAAAAGTCCTTTTCTCTCTCTGGTAATATTGCATATTTTGAAGTCAAATTTGTTTGACATTAGTGTGGTCACTCTAGTTTCCCTAGGTCTAATCTTTTCATGACATAGTTTTTCCATCCTTTTATATTTCATATTTTGTGTCTTTACTCCAGAACATGATTTCTTGTAGGAAGTATCTATTTGAGTTTTGGTCAATGCAATAATCTCTGTCTTTTATTTGAAATATTTAGGTCGTTTAAATTTCTGTTATTATCACACTGTCATTAGAGTTGGGGTTAATCCATTGACCTGCATTTTGTATTTCCCATATGCTTCCTTTTTGTTTATTCTAATATTTTCTTGAATTTTTGAGTATATTTTAGAATTTCACATTACACAATTGGCTTATTATCTATACTTCATTAGTTTTGTTTTGGCAGCTGCATTAGGATTTTAAATGTGCACATTTCATCTGACAAAGGTCTAATATCCAGAATCTATAAAGAACTTAAACAATGGGACAAATTGTTAAAAAAGTGAAAGACATGAATAGAAACTTCTCAAAAACAGACGCTGGCGAGGCCGTGGAGAGAAGGGCATGCTTATATACTGTTGGTGGGAATGTAAATTAGCTCAGCCACTGTGGAAAGCGATTTGGAGACTTCTCAGAGAATTAAACCAAAACTACCATTCAACTCAGCAATCCTATTACAGGGTATATATCTAAAAGAAAATATATTAGTTAGAGTAATACTAACCATCTTAAGAACTAGTAATTATGAAAACATCAGTGGCAACAAACACTTATTTCACAAACATGAGAAACACCCAATGTTTGTGGGGTTTATTCATGTTCTGATGTTGTTCAAGCAACTTCTTTATATATATATATATATATATATATATATATATATATATATATATATCATTTTTAACTGTTTCTGATTCTTTGTATTAAGATGATGGATAGAAAGAGAAAACATTTCATCCAACATGCTTTATAAAACTTTACGGAAAGTGATACAAAGGACATATACCAATTCAACTCACTACCTATTGGTGAAAGCTAGTTACATGATAACATCTGCTAGGAAGAGGGGCTAGGAAACAGAGTGCCTTCAAGGAGGGTACATTTCTGCAACATGTCTACACGACAGGGGGATAACCATCTCTTCCACAGTGAGATGGTGCAAAAATTGCATTGGCAATACTGAGTAATACACACAGCTCACACTCAATGAGTTTTGATGTCTCATCCCAGTTGCTCCTCTCATAGTGTTAATGAATCCTGACAGGGAATCTACAGTCAAGAAGGGTGTGTCCATGGAAGGGCAATATTTATAAAGGTCTGCAGTGCAGTGCTGGTCTACCCTGGATTTGACTCTTTAATACGCTGGTGATTGAAACTAAATCAAATTCCTTGCCTATCATTTGATGAAATTTCAGTAGCTTAAGAGAAGAAATAACGGAATGAACCATTATGGCTTAAAATAAATCAAATGATATTCATTGATATTTTTACACTATTTTTATCAAAAGTGTGTTTTTTTCTGTTCTTGTCCACGTATTAGTCTTTATTGGAAACTGAATAAATAGCTGTAAACAGTTGTGTCTCCAAAAAATGATCTTTTCTATTCAGTAAAAGGGCAACGTTTTCAGAACACATACTGGTTTTCACACTATTACTTCTGAAAAACGTTATTAGAATGGAGTAAAGAAATATTTTTTTAAACTGTTTTTTTTATCTTTTCCAAGATCAGTTACAAGAATCAGAAACTGTTGGATTTATTTACAATATTGATTTAAAATACATAATCATTGTTATATCATAGGAGTAAGAAGCAGATATTAACTTATCAGTGAAAAAGTATGTGTCACTTAATAAATCCCAAAACACATGAAACATGTGTCACTTAATACATCCCAAAACACATATATGTGATTCCATGAGGGAAATAGCCAATGGGAGAAGGACAAAGAAGAAAACACAAAGATTGAAATCTATAAAAGCTTTTCTAACATGAAGAACAGCAATCTTATAAAAATAATATAATAATAAAGTCATTTACCTACAGGATATTTTTTTAAAAACAAAGAAAATCCAGAAAGGTGTAAAGTAGTCATGCATACATTCTGCTA
This sequence comes from Saimiri boliviensis, assembly GCF_048565385.1. NCBI lineage: Eukaryota > Metazoa > Chordata > Mammalia > Primates > Cebidae > Saimiri > Saimiri boliviensis. The sequence continues at coordinate 110,080,650 of NC_133451.1, forward strand.
ACCGTTTGGGACATAAAACTAGGATCTCAAATGCAGATACTTATTACAACTATTCGATTATAAGATATGATCAATAAAGGTCCTAAATATACAACTAATTACAGTGACGTTCTCCTACTGGGCAATTGGCTCTAGGTCATTCTTGTTCTACATTATTATGAATGAAGTATTCTATTGTTTCATTGTATGTAAGTAAAACATTTCACATTGAAGACTATATAATATTGCACTATGTATACAAATCTAATTCGAAGTGAATAAGCTTGCATTTGCAAACATTAGCAAGCTTAGCAAGCTATTGTTTACATTTTATGTTACTCTTAATAATTAAATAAAAACTTGCTCAGAATCATGCAGTTATAATCTTTACCATTTTAGGGGAATTGTGAATAGGTATTACACTCTTTTTCTGGAGTTCAAAGGTTTTCTGAATACCAGATTGTTTTTGTGTTTCTGCCAAGTTATCAGGTCTGTACATAGGAATCTTTCCTTGGAGTACTTTTTACTATTTTAATTTATTTGATATGGACTGTCATTTTGAAAAAAAAAATCAGTAAAGTAAACAACACATAAAGATTGATCCCCTTTTATGGATCATTAATTGCCTCTTATTGCAACTCATGGTTACATTCCAAGGCTCTGTCAAATGTTTTGTGGTCAAATAAAGTGTGAGATATACTTGTGGGGGTAGGAGTGGCATTTAGCAATTCTTTCTACAGTGAACATTTCTAAAGTTTATTTTAGTAAATCTAACATCACTGATTCTTAACTAATTTACTGTCATAGTACTAATATTTCTCTCAATTTTGTAATGTGCATTAAGATTGATAATACTGCATTTTGTTATAATTCATTTATGTGCATAATTGCAAATTATGAAGTCATCATCTTACCCACTAATTATTTTCCTGCTGACAACCTCCAAAATATGCTTTTGTCCCTATGAAAGGCTTCAATAAATTAAAGAAGAAATTTTTCTGACATGTAAATTTCTAATAAAAAATGTAATTTTGTTAAATAACCTGTTGAGTTAAATTGAATAGACTGTTTTTTAACCTATCAACTTTAAACATAAATTGATCAGTTTTTTGACATTGTGGATACAGAATGACCTTGGACATGGAGTATAATTATTATTCTTGTCATTATTAGTTGTGACATGATGGTACTATAGCTTTCTCAATAGTAAATAGTGAATTAATATATTAATAAATCAGATAGTATAAATTATATCTTATGAGAAAGTTAAAGTAAAATAATTATAACCACATAAAAATATACAGAAATATGAACTATACCAATATGACCAGAGTTGCTCTACAATTTAGTTTTTATATCTTTTAACAGTCAAAACTTAAAAGGATAAATCATATTAGTTGCAAAATTGATTGCATTTATAAAAATAAACGTAGTTATTCAAGAGGAAAACATATCAAAAGAATTCAAAAGAATAGAAAAAATAAAAATAATTTCTTCCCAACTTTCTTGCACTAAAAGATCCTAAACTAAACAGTATTCTTAATAACATTAAGGAAGATAAAATACATTTCATAGGGCTATCCCTACAAGATAGTTTCCAGATTGTTTTTAGCTTGTTTTCAAGAAAATGAAAAATTAGCATAGCAGTTGTAATTAATTTTTTCCTGTGTACTAAATGACATATATTAGAGTTACTGTTATGAATAATTAACTTTATATAATTAATAATCAATATTTGTCACATAGATGAATGAAAGAAAATCATAAGCAAATGTATACTTTTAAAAACATGCATTAGATGTAAATGTAACCACTATAATATAAAAATTCTGTTGAATATTTTTCTATTGGAACTTCTGAATAGGCCAAGCCAGTGGAGGCATTCTAATACACAAATCTGATGAAGTTTGAACTCATGAAACCGCTCCATTATTTTTTTGTTTCTGCAATTAGGTAATACTCTCAGAAAAGTCCTTAGATCTAACATGAAAATTTAACTAGACTACATGAAATTGTTTCTCTTTGTGAACGAAATGTGACTATCAGACCGTAACTGTTCTTAAGATTTGATAAATTCTTGTGTCCCATTATAAAAAGAAGGTAGCATAGATCTTACTTTTTATAAGTGAAAACAAGTAATATCTGCAAATCCGTTCTTAAAATGAAATTGCTTTGTTTGAAAAGAATTCATTCTCACAATCTGCCTATGTTTTCTTCACTTATAAATTACAAACAAAGTAAAATGACATTTTTCCTTTGTATCCAAAGAATGTGAAGGAAATCTCTGACTGGATTACATAATTGGCCTGCAAATTTTTTTTTTTTTTTGGCAGGACGTAATTAAGGTAATTATAAACACCTTTCATAAGTAATTTTATTTAATATCTTTAATAAGCATTTTAATAAGATGTGGTAGCCCAAATGAGGAATTGTTTCTAGAAAAAACCTACTAGATACTTAATACTCAACGGCATAAATTGCAGTGTTCAATATCTTTGCAGTGATTATATGTTTTACCCTTACTTCAGAGGACTGGTCAGAGTGTAATAGCTAACCAGTGTATTATACTGCATTAAATATGTAAAGTAATTGAAGCTGTCTCTGATTCAGGAGATAAAAATATTTCTAGTTTAATGCAATCAAAATAATTTGAATATAGTCTAATCAACAAAGGGAAAGAATTCTGAATTCTGACAGGTCAGGGAGTTAGTCCAGAACCCTCTATTTAAGTACTGGCATCTTTCCTGCTTAAAGTAGTTCTGAATTGCTTCTAAAGTAGAATTCTTAGGATACACAAGGTTCTGGTTTGCAACGGAAAACCAAGAGAACTTCAGATTTATGAATCAAAGAACGGTTGAAGAAGTCACAACATTATCATGTTACAGGGTGCTACGAAGGACTGAGAAGGAACGAGGTATGATTCAATATATGATTTATAAAGTTATCTTCAAGATATGTAATAATTATAAAGGCAGATTAAACTGTGTATAACATACCCCTACTTATCTAAGAATAGGGAATACATATAGAGAAAATTTATATACATACATAAAGTTTACATATATGTATGATCAAATTATTTTTAATAAATGCTTATATATGAGGGAGGAATTGAAGCATGCAGTTTAGAGTCAACCAGAAAACAAAGATGTAAACTAAATTTCTTTAGGCTTATTTTGTTTATATACATGATTTGGAATTGTGTAAGTATTTTATATAAATGAAAAGAAGTCCTTGTTAAAATCTTATTCTGTAAAGACAAAAAAATGAAACGAATTAGTATACTGAATTTTGGCATGATACTTACTAAGGAATTTTTGCAAGAGTTTAAAACATACAGTATTTTGAATGTGACTCCACAGTAGGATATATCTTAAGAGGGGGAAATGGCAAAAAGTATTGTAACTATTTGAGATTCTCAGTGATAGTGTAGCTATCACATTATTCTGAGACTCCCTTGAGTTTACTGTGAAATAATGTAAATAACTATGGTCATGTTACAGCAAACTGGCATGTTCTGGTAGAATAAATCAGCTGCCAGGTTAGCATTATTGAGGACAAGTAAAAATCTATGTTTCCAACTGTACAAGAATAAGTATATGACTCATATAATCTTGCATAAAATAAACATATTTCCTATCTTTGTTTTTCAAAATAGACCAACCCTCTAGCAATGTAAAGCACTGATACCTGGTTATATTCTTGAAATCCCATGGCTCCTCTCCCTGCAAACACCCTTCCCCCCTCAACAACTCCTTCCTGTCCACCAAAGAAAAGAATCTGGTCAATATATGTTCAAAACATGCATAAAATACAGGCATATGATGTATTATCTCACCTCACTTTATAACACTTTGCACATGTGCTTTTTACAAATTGAAGGTGTGTGTCAACCCTGTGTCAAGCATGTCGGTTGGCGCCATTTTTCCAACAGCATGAGCTCGCTGTATCTGGGAGATTTCATCACTACAAGGCCTGGCCTACAAGAGCTCCTGAAGGAAGCACTAAACATGGAAAGGGAACAAGCAGTACCAGCCACTCCGGAAACACACCAAATGGTAAAGGTGATTGACAAAATGAAGAAACTGTGTCAACTAATGGGCAAAACAACAAGCTAACATCAAAATGGCAGGATCTAATTCACACATAGCAGGATTAACCTTAAATGTAAATGGGATAAATGTCCCAGTCAAAAGGTTGTAGTTTTTCCTCTTTTCTTTACCCTTAGATTGTGCTTTGATTGAAAAACCAAGTTGCCTGTCCTACAGATATTTTTGTAATGTGTATTTTGGCATTTGCACAGTTTTTATATTGTTGAACATGTTCTTCTGTTCCCCGCATTTCTGAATAAGCCGTTTATGATATAGCACCATAGTGAGATGCAAATTTGGTTGTTTTAGTAAATGTATTTCCTAGGTAGAAGTATGAAATATCAAGAAGTAAGATATAAATCCTGATAAATTTTTCTTTTGTGATGTTAACAAGCATTAATTATCAATGCCTAGGTTCATTATTTGATTAGGGGTTAAAAATTATAGATATCTGTATTAGTCAGGGTTATCTAGAGAGAAAGAACTAATAGAATATATATATATACATATATATATGAGTATATTAAATATTAACTCACACAATCACAAGGTCCCACAATAGGCTGTCTGCAAACTGAGGAAGAAGAAAAACCAGTCCCAGTTCCAAAACTGAAGAACTTGGACTCCAATATTTGAAGGAAGGAAGAACTTAGCACTGGAAAAAGATATAGGCTGGGAGAATAGGCCAGTCTAGTCTTTTCACATTTTTCTGTCTGCTTTATATCCTGGCCACGCTGGCAGCTGATTAGATGGTGCCCACCCAGGTTAAGGGTGGGTCTGCCTTTCCCAGCCCACTGACTCAAATATTAATCTCTTTTGGCAATGCCCTCACAGACACACCTAGGATCAATACTTTGCATCCTTCCATCTAATCAAGTTGACCCATCAGTATTAACCATCACAACTTCTAATATTCCTTCTTAATTTTTACATAGAAATGTTTTCAAAAAGAATTTCCTAAGTCAACATTTTAATTCTCAGAGTATAGTTGTGTCAAAAATGCAGAATAAATGCTTGATGTTTTTTGTTGGTTGTCAGTTTTTAAAATGTTTATTTTCATATTTAACAACCACAAAGGTGACAATTGTTAGCTCATTGATTTAAAATGTTGCACGTGTTTCAATTAATCACAGTAATTATTGTTGAAGCTGAATGTCCTATCTTCAGCCTATGATTGATTCCTCTTCATGGCTTCTCTGAACTTTAAACAAGAAAATGAGAATATTTATCAGCATACTTGCATTTAAGGTTGGCAAGATGCAGGTATATCTTAGAGATATTGTAGCTTCTGTTCCAGAACACTGAAATTAGGCCAATATTGCAATAAAGTGAGTCACATGAATTTGTTTCTTCCCAGTGCAAATTAGTTATATTTATACCACACTGTATTCTAGGTGTGCAATAATATTATTTCTAAAACAGTTTACATATTTGACTTGAACATAATTTACTGCTAAAAAATGCTAATGATCATCTTAGCTTTCAGGAAGTCATAATCTTCTTGTTGGTGGAGGGTCTTGCCTTGATGTTCATGGCTGTTCCCTGATCAGGGTGATGGTTACTAAAGGTTAGGATGGCTGCAGCAATTTATTTAAATAAGAAAAAAAAAATGAAGTTTGCCATATCGATTGACTCTTCCTTTCACAAAACATTTATCTGTAACCTGTGATGTTGTTTGATAGCATTTTAGTCAGAGTTGAACTTCTTTCAAAATTTGAATCGGTCCTCTCAAAACCTGCTGCTGCTTTATCTTCTAAGTACATGCAATATTCTGTCCTTTGTTGTCATTTCAACAGTTGTCACAGCATATCTCTATAAATCACCTTGCTCATTCATGAGAAGCAGTTCTCCATCGTTTCAAATAGTATCATGAGACTATAATACTTGAGTTATATTTTTAGGCTTCGCCTCTCACTCTAATTCTCTTGCTACTGCCAGTTTATCTACAGTTACTTCTTCCACTGAAGTCTTGACTCCTTAAAAGTCATCTGTGACAGTTGGAATCAACTTCTTCCAAACTCTCATTGATGTTGATATTTTCACCTCCTCCCATGAACCACATGTATTCTTAATGACATTTGGAATGATGAATTTTTTTCAGAGGTTTTCAATTTACTTTGGCCAGATCTGTCAGAATAATAGCTATCTATGGCAATCATAACCTTCTGAAATATATTTCTCATATAATAAGATGTAAACCTCAAAATTACTCCCTGATCCATAGGCTACAGAATGGCTGCATTTTAGTAGGCCTGAAAGCCATATTAATCTTTTTATACATCTCCATTAGACCCTTGGATGACCAGGTGCTTTGACAATGAGCAGTAATATTTTGAAAGTAATCTCTTTGGGCAAGAGGTCTCAACAATGGGTTTAAAATATTCAGTAAACAATGTGCTAAACAGATGTGCTATCATTTAGGCTTCGTTGTTTCATTCCTACCTCACAGGAAGAATAGATCTGTCAAAATTCTTAGCATACCAGGATTTACAGTATGGTAAATGAGCACTGGTTTCATCTTAAAATCACTAGCTGCATTAGCTTCTAACAAGAGTGTCTGTCAGCCTGTCCTTTGAAGCTTTGAAACCAAGCATTGACTTCTGGCCAGCTTTGAAAGTCCTAGATGGTACCTTCTTTCAGTAGAAGGCTGTTTTACCTACATTGAAAATCTGTTGTTTACTGTGGCCACCTTCATCAATGATCTTAGTTAAATTTTCTGAATAACTTGCTGCAGCTTCTTCAAAAGCACATGATGCTTTACCTTGTACTTGTATGTTATGAAGATGACTTATTCCCTTAACTTTCAGGAATGAACTTCTACTAGCTCTCAACTTTTCTTCTGTAGCTCTGTCATCTCTCTCAGCCTTCATAGAATTGAAGAATTATTTCCTTGAATTAGGCTTTGGCTTAAGGGAATATTGTGGCTGATTTGATCTTCTATCCAGACCCCTAGATGCATTGCTTATACAAAGAATGCAAGATAAATACTAGGTGTTTTACTTCATTTGCTGGTAAAACTTTCTCCATATTGGCAATAATGCTGTTTTATTTCTCTATCATTCATGTGTTCACTTGAGTAGCACTTTTAATTTTCTTCAACAGTTTTTCCTTTGCATTCTCAGTTTGGCTGCTTGGCACAAGAGACCTAGTTTTTGAACTACATATTCTTCCAACATGCCTTCCTCACTAAGATTAATCATTCCTTGCTTTGGCTTAAAGTTAGAAACGTGATTGTTTTTCTCATTTAAACATTTAGAGGCCATTGTGAACATTTACTAAACTAGTTTAAATCTTGTGACTTAGGGAAGAGAGAGATTGACAAAGAGGAAGAGAGATGGATAAACAACCAGTCAGTGGAGCAGTCAGAACACAAACAACACTTACTAAGTTTACCGTCTTATATGGGCTAGATCATGACATCCCGAAAACAGTTATAGTAACATCAAAGATCATGGATCACAGATCACCAAAGCAGATGTAAAAATAATGTAGACATTTGAAATATTGTGAGAATTAGCAAAATGTCACACAGCAGTTGCTTGTCTGTAAAGGATTTTATTTTTCCTTTGCTTATGAAGCTTAGTTTGGCTAGATATGAAATTCTGGGTTGAAAATTATTTTCTTTTAGAATGCTGAGTATTGGCACCCACTGTCTTCTGGCCTGTGGGGTTTCTGCCAAGAGATCCACTGTGCGTCTGATGGGCTTTGTGAGTAACCCAACCTTTCTCTCTGGCTGTGTTAGCATTTTTTCCTTCATTTCAACCCTGGTGAATGTGATGATTATGTGACTTTGGGTTGCTCTTCTCAAGGAATACCCTTCTGGTGGTCTCTGTATTTCCTGGATTTGAATGTTGGCCTGCCTTGCTGGGTTGGGAAAGTTCTCCTGGATGATATCCTGAAGAGTGTTTTCCAGCTTGGTTTCATTCTCTTCATCACTTTCAGATACAGCAAATTGGATAAAAAGTCAAGACGCATCAGTGTGCTGTATTTAGAGAACCCATCTCACAATCAAAGACACACATAGGCTCAAAATAAAGGGATGGAGGAAGATTTACCAAGCAAATGGAGAGCAAAAAAAAAAAAAAAAAAAAAAAAAAAGCAGGGGTTGCAATCCTAGTCTATGATAAAGTGGACTTTAAACTAACAAATATCAAAAGAGACAAAGAAAGGCATTACATAATGGTAAAGGATTAATGCAACAAGGAGAGCTAATGATCCTAAATATATATGCACCCAATATAGGAGCACCGGGATACATAAAGCAAGTTCTTAATGACATACAAAGAGACCTAGACTCCCACACAATAATATTGAAAGACTTAACACTCCACTGTCAATAATAGACAAATCAATAAGACAGAAAATTAACAAGGATATCCAGGACTTGAACTCAGATCTGGACCAAGCAGACCTAATAGACATCTACAGAACTCACCATCCCAAAACCACAGAATAAACATTCTTCTCAGCACCACATCGCACTTATTCTAAAATTGACTACATAATTGGAAATAAAACACTCCTCAGCACATGCAGAAGAATGGAAATCAAAACAAACAGTCTTTCAGACCACAGTGCAATCAAATTAGAACTCAGGATTAAGAAACTCACTCAAAACTGCACAGCTACATGAAAACTAAACAACCTGCTCCTAAATCACTACTGGATAAATAATTAAATGAAGGCAGAAATAAAGATGTTTTTTGAAACAAATGAGAATGAAGACACAACATACCAGAATATTTGGGACACATTTAAAGCCGTGTCTAGAAGGAAATCTATAACACTAAATGCCCATATGAGAAGTGAGGAAAGATCAAAAATTGACAGCCTAATGTCAGGATTAAAAGAAGTAGAGGAGCAAGATCACACAAATTCAAAAGCTAGCAGAAGTCAAGAAATAACTAAGATCAGAGCAGAACTGAAGGAGATAGAGACACAAAAAACCCTTTGCTCTTCATGTATGTTTATGAGATTCACCTGCATTGTAGTTTGCTATCATTTCTATGTACCATTTCTTTTTTTTAAATACTGCAATGTATTTACACATTCTACTGTTCGGGGCATTAGGGTATTTCTAATTTTAAACTAATATGTAGTATGTACTGTGAACATCTCTCTCTCTCTCTCTCTCTCTCTCTCTCTCTCTCTCTCTCTCTCTCTCCTTCTCCCTCTCCCTCTCTCCCTCCCACCCTCCTGTATTTGGTGAACATATGTACACATTTGTTTAGGTATACACATAGAGTTAAAATTATTTACCATAGTTATGCCTAAGTTCAACTTTAAGTAAATAGTACCAAATAGCTTTTCAAAGTGATTACAGCAGTTTACTCAGCAGCTGTGTATGAGAGTTGCTTTTGCTCTACAATTTGTCATGACCTTGTCTTTCACTCTATTCATTATTTTAGTGATTCTGCTGGGAATGCAGCATTATCTCTTATTTGCCTTTGCCTCATTACTAGGAGAGTTAAGGGCACATTTTTATGCATTTATTGTCCATTTGAATAACCTCTTGTGAATTACTTGTTTATGTTTTTGCTCATTTTTCTTTAGAGATATTCTGTTGTTTCATCCTATAACTTTTTTTATATATTCTGAGTATAGGTATTTCTAGGATAATGTGTATTGTAAATATCTCTTCTCATATTCTTATTTGCCATTACATTCATCTAATGTCCTTTGATGAATACGCATCTCAATGTAGTAGAGTGTATCATATTTATACTTACATTAGTCCTTTGTCTTTGACAAAACTTTGCCTACATCAAAAAAGATGTACACCTTTGTTTTCTTTTGTAGCTTTATAGTTTCATCTTTTAATGTTTGATCTCTCTTAAATATCTATATTTTTGATATGTTTTTAAAGAATGATATCTAATTAAGCTATATACATTTAATAAAATGTTTCTATTTCCCCTGTAGAATTCTAATATAGCCTTTTCATGTGTCAGGTGGATGTACATTTTGAGGTCTATTTCTGGGTTCTGTTTTGTCTTGATCTCTGATAGTGTAAATCCTTGTTTGGGCTCCGTGACAGCTATAGATATGCTTGGCCATTTTCTACTTTATGTAAATTTTAGATGTGTTTGTCAATCATCCATTCCCCCACAAAGTGGCTAGGATTTAAATAGGCATATCACTAGAAATAAAGATCAGTTTAGAAACATCTGATATTTGTAGAGCATTACAACTTAAATGAACATGACATATTCATCCATTTATAAATTTTTAAATTTTTCTCAAAATGGTTTTGTTGTTTTAAGCTTCTTGCAAAACTTTTACCAGCTGTACTTAGGTATTTAACATTTCTTTGTAACAGTGAAAATAATGCTTTAAATAATACAAGTTAATTTTCTAGTTTTTTTAGATATGTAAATAAAACTGATTTTTATATTGAGGTTTACTCACAAATCTTGCTAAATTCATAACTTTTCCTGTATTTTTAAAATTATATCATTCTGTAATTGGCAAATAATGGTTGTTTTAGTTCTTTCTTTCCAGTCCTAACACCTTAAGTTTTATCTTGTCTTATTACACTGTCTTGGACCACCAGCATAAGGTTGAATGAAACAGTAACAATGGGCAGGCATAATTATTTTCTTAGCTGTGGGAGAACTATTTTAATATTTTTATCATTTAATATGATAGTTACTATAGGTTTTGTATTATTTCCTTACAAAATTTAAAAAGCTTTATCTTATTCTTGGTTTGCAAGGAGTCTATCATGAATGGCTGTTAAATTTTATCATTTATTTTCCATATGCATTAAAATGATTATATATTTCTCAAATTTTCATTAATCAAGTACATTATAATAATTACTTTTCAAATATTAAATCAGCATTGCATTTCTGAGATAAATTCCACTCATCATCTGTTTAGGAGATACACACACACACACACACACACACACACACATATATATATATATAAAATTACACAAAGGAGATCAATTGGTAGATTTTCTTTCTTGTAATGACCTTGGTTACTTATTTATTATGATAAAATAAAGACAACCTCACAAGAAGATTTGGGAAAGTACAAAAAAAAGTATAAAGCTGGAGTTACCACACCATCCGACTTCAAAGTATAGTATTAAGTTGCTCCAAAATGGTGGTTTTTGTCATTAAAAGTAATGACAAAAAGGTAAATACTTTTGCAGCAACCTAATACAAGGCTACAGTAAACAAAACAGTATGGTATTGGTACAAAGCAGACACAGAGACCAAAGGAACAGAATGGAGAACCCAGAAATAACACTGTAAACATACAACTATCTGGTCTTTGATAAATCTGACAAAAACAAGCAATAGGCAGGGGTAATTATTTTCTTATCTGTGTAAGAAAGGATTCCCTGTTCAATAAATGGTGGTGGGATAACTGGCTAGCTATATTTTGAAGATTTAAAGTGGACCCCTGCCTTACAACAGATACACAAATTAACTCAAGATGAATTAAAGACTTAAATTTAAAATCCTAAACTATAAAAACGCTGCAAGACAACCTAGGCAATACCACTCAAAACAGTCAGCGGCAAAGATGACATGATGAGGAAGCCAAAAGCAACTTCAACAAAAGTAAAAATTGGCCGGGCGTGGTGGCTCAAACCTGTAATCCCAGCACTTTGGGAGGCCGAGGCGGGTGGATCACGAGGTCAAGAGATCGAGACCATCCTGGTCAACTTGGTGAAACCCCGTCTCTACTAAAAATACAAAAATTTAGCTGGGCATGATGGTGCGTGCCTGTAATCCTAGCTACTCAGGGGGCTGAGGCAGGAGAATTGCCTGAACCCAGGAGGGGGAGGTTGCGGTGAGCCGAGATCACGCCATTGCACTCCAGCCTGGGTAACAAGAGCTAAACTCCGTCTCAAAAAAAAAAAAAAAAAGTAAAAATTGACAAAATCTAAACAAACTAAAGAGCTTCTGCACAGCAAAAGAAACTATCAAAAAAGTAAACAGACAACCTGTAGAATTGGAGAAAATCTTTGCAAGCTATGCATCCAACAAAGGTCTGGTATCCAGCCTCTATAAGGAACTTAAATTTAAATGAAAGAAAAAAAAAAAAAAAAACGAAACAACCCCATTAAAAGGACATGAACAGACACTTTTCAAAAAAAGACATGGATGAAGCCAACAATGATATGATGAAAAGCTTAACATTATTGATCATTAGCAAGACGCAAATCAAAATCACAGTGAGACACCATCTCAAGCCAGTCATAATGCCTACTATTTAAAAGTTAAATAAAACCTACAAAGCCACCTCTAGACTATCACACTCATTTTTCTTATAACTGAGTTTCTCTTTATTAAAGGCTTGGAATTTGTGGAGAGGAAAGATGTTTTTATATTTTGTTTTATTGGAATGTTTCAAATCATTCCAATAGGATTGAGACAACTTTATTCTTTTGATTTAGGTATTCCTATGCTAATAGTATCAATGAACCTTATGAAATCTGTGATTTAGTTATAATGTCTTTCCTTTAGTAAATAATTTTCCTTATAGTAGTGAAAGGCAGAGCCATGTCAATGAAATTCAGTACTCCAGTCATGAGATGAAGGTTATACATTTTGTTTCTACTCTTAATACTGATATACTGTATTTACTAAACTGCATGGCCAGTGATTCTAGAAACATTAAACAATGATATTTTCTTCATGTCTCTTTGTGGAAAATGTTATGTAACAGTCATAAAATACATCTGACTGATAGCAAAATCAATTTTAGATTACCTTAAAAGCCTACCAACCAACCAAGAAAAAAAAAAAAAAAAGCCCAGGTCCATATGAATTCTCAGCTGAATCCTACCAGAAATACAAAAAAGAGCTCATACCATTCCTTCTGAAACTATTCAAAACAGTTGAACAGGAGGGACTCCTCCCTAACTCATTTTACAAGACCCGCGTTATTCTGATACCAAAACCTGGAAGAGACACATTAATAACAAAAATAATTTCAGGTAAATATCCCTGATGAACATGGACCCAAAAATCCTCAATAAAATACTGGCAAATCAAATCCAGCAGCAAATCAAAAAGCTTCTACACAACGATTAAGTTGGATTCATCCCTGGTATGCAAGGCTGGTTCAACATAAATGGATCAATAAACGTAATCCATCACATACACAGAACCAATGATAAAAACCACATCATTATCTCAGTAGATGTAGAAAAGGATTTCAATAACATTCAACATCACTTCATGTTAAAAATTCACAATATACTAGGTATTGATGGTACACATCTCAAAATAATAAGAACTATTAATGACACACAACCAATATCATACTGAATGGGCAAAAGCTGGAAGCATTCCCTTTGAAAACTGGCACAAGACAGGATGCCCTCTCTCACTAATCCTATTCAGGATAATATTGGAAGTTCTGACCAGGGAAATCAGGAAAGAGAAAGACAGAAAGGGTATTCAAATAGGAAGAGAGGAAGTCAAATTGTCTCTGTCTGCGGATGACAAGATTCTATATTTAGAAAACCCCATAGTCTCAGCCCCAAAACTCCTTAACCTGATAAGCAACTTCAGCCAACTCTCAGGATACAAAACCAATGTGTAAAAATCACAAGCATTTCTATACATCAACAAGAGATAAGCAGAGCCAAATTATGAATGAATTGCCATTCACAATTGCTATAAAAAGAATAAAATACCTGGAAAGGGATAGTCTCCTCTAACTGAAAGTCTGTTTGCCGGAAAAGTTTCTGACCTTGCCTGGAGCTCAATCTAGAGAGCCAAGCAAAATACAGGGATAAAAGCACCCACAGGAAAGGCCCTGGGAGCTTGCTGGGTCCTCAAGGAAACCATTCCCATGTGACACCACAGGTATGGTCTGGGAGGGCAGCGAGAGGAGCAGGGAAAAATGCTACAGGGAGAAGGAAGTCTCCAGTTGAACTTAGTAAGGATTTGAACCTGGTTAGAAGCTTTTTGGTCGGAACTCCCGGGAGGGTGTGAATCTGGTGTTCAGACTCCATAGGCAAAGGAAGGACTAAGCCCTTTTCTTTCTTTTGTTTTTTGAGACGGAGTCTAGCTCTGTCACCCAGGCTGGAGTGCAGTGGTGCAATCTCGGCTCAGGCACTTTTGTTAATTTCTGCTAATTTTGTTACTGGACATGAAGGTTATAATCTAATCTTATTGTATTTTAATATTGGCACATTTACTGTATATGACTTTCTGCTATGATTTCATGAAAGCCGTAGAAATTGTCATCTATCAGATATTAAACACTTCTAAGTTTTTAAAATATTTTTTGTACTTGCAAAGGTTCAATTAATTCTAAGAAAATGCATTTTTGCTACCATATCTAAATGCAGCAGATAAGAAGATAGAAGTTAGTCTTAATATTTTTTGCTTCATTAATATAATTAATAGCTATTTTCTCTCTTATTTTAGAAGTAATATTAAATTATTTACATTATTATATAAATTATTCTTAGAAATATATATTTTATTTAAGTTATGTATTTCTATCTGTTCATTAAAAAAATAGACTTTGTGAGTCTTACTTTAAAAGTCTTTCTAACTATAGTGTATTGTTTAAGCTGCAAAGGCAAAGCACAAATGAGAATATACAATTTGTGGTTAATACAGAACCATGCTAAGGACCAAGGAGATAATGAAGTTGAATTTTGAGAATTATGTTAAGTATGCTACTACTATCAACTGAAATTAATAGGATAGTTACACAACCTTTGGTTTCACAATGTGCTCATGTTCATTCAGAGGTATTACTAAAAGAATGTCAGACAGTTCTCATGTAATCTTCTATTTTATATAAGAGACACAGTAATGTGGGATTTCACTTTCACATGCCTGCAGAGGGTGATTGAGAATTAAACTGTTAAGAAAAAAACAAAATCAAGGGGGTTAGGGGGAATTGGTGGTCAAAGGGAAACTTTATGCATCTAAGGGCGTGAAAAGAAGCAGGCTTACAGAAGGGAGAAAAAAGCAATTAATCAATACAGTGCCAGGCTTACACATGACCCTTAGTATGACGGCCAGGGCCCTTGTCTCAAGTCTAGACGGGTTGAGTCTCACCTCCCTTTTGATGTCTGTGGTGCCATCCTGTTTGGACATTTCTCATGGCCCTCATTGTGTTATTTACATACAAAACAGACTTGCAATACACAGGAAACAGGCATCTATTATAAATTCCTAGGCTTACTCATGTTATGAAGATGGGGTATGGCAGAAATTTTATGTTTTCCTCCAGATGGTGTATTGGAAAAGTCTTCAGAGCACATTTCTTGAGCTCTGGCTTCTGAGCTAACACTATCAAAGCTCCTGCAGGGCCTGAGCTAGCAGGCTATCTTCAGTCTGACACAAAGAACTTCCTTTTATGTGACTTATTTCTTCATTCCTTATTTTTCTCCCTCACAGTCCCTATTCAATTATTATTAAACTGTGCATATTATATGATTCTATTAATATGAAGGTCCCAGAATAGTTAAATCCGTAAAGACAGAATGCCCATTGGTGGTTTCCATGGTCTGAGGTAAAGAGTAATGTGAAGACACTGATTAAGGTATAACTTTTTACTCGGAGAAACTAAAATGTTTTGTAGTTAGAGGTGGTGATGTTACATATTGTGAATATACTAATTGCCACTCCATTATTCACTTTAAAATGACTAGTTTTTGAATATTTTGTAAATTTCACCACAAGAAATTATTTTTAAATAAATATGTAAATATACTAATCAAACAATATACTAGTAAAGAAGCAGGTCTCTCATTTAGACAAATCTGAATTTGAGTCTTAACTGTACCCCTCAACAGCTGTGTTCTTCCTTTTTGTAAAACATGAAATGACAATAAGTGTTTCAATCTCACAGGGTTATTATCAGGTCTAAATAAAAGAACAATGTACTTAGCACCATGCCAAGCACAATGAGTACCTGACATGTGGTAGTTATCACTCTAATTAATAGTAATCATCCAATTCCACAGAATGGCAAAGAAAAAAAGAAGCTCTGAGATTTCTTAACTGTGTCTTTTGATTGTAGAGATAAAGAAGGCTCAGAGATCCAAGACTCACAGTGGGTTTTCCGAAGTCTGTTCTAAAGATCTTTTCACCTCACATCACATATGTACAGACAGACTATGACTCGTCTTTAGCAGAACAGTGATGAGGGTTTCTTTGGTTCTTTTAGTCCTTCTAGCCTTCCTTTCCCCATTCTGGTGACTTCTCTAATGTTCTAGGTTATTCCTTTTTGAGATAGATGCCAATCCCTAGAAGCTGGTCTACTCTTAAGGATGATCTAGGCATAGAACAATGCCAAGAGCAATCTCCTTAGCAGCCAGAGCTGTCTTCTTCACTGCACACTTCCTGCATGCCCACTTTATGCCAGATATTGGACTAGATGCTTTGCTCTGTACTTGGGGAACCTGCAAAAAATACCCAGGCTCCTGGCTTTGATGTCGGCCTTAGAAGTAAAAAAAAAACAAAACAAAACAAACAAAAAAAAGTTGCTGTTTCTCATCGAGTTCAAACGGCACTTCTGTTAACAAAAATGAATTAGTATATTCATTAAATGCATGTATTAGGTTATAACTGTATACATTAGAAAGGAAAAAATAAAGAAGGTATAACTTGGAGCTTACAGAGATTACTTTCTAGTGTGGGAAAATATATTTTAGGAAAAAATACCGGTGATAATTACATGATACCAGATATCATACAGTGTCTGTCAAATTGCTCTTCTCTATGACTACAGTTCATGCAAAAACCTTAATGAATCTCTTACCTTCATCTTCCCCATCCACTTCTTCATTATTACATGAGCCGCTTCTTGAATAAACAAAATAGTTTTACAAACCATAACTCATTTTTTCTGCCATTAGAGATAATTGATATAAGGTGATTTTTAAATCCATGTATGATATGAGCACGTGGAAATTTATTCAAAACCACAGCCATCTGTTCATATTCATGAAGATGCTTATATTCACATATGACAGTCTTGAGACTTCCGAAAGTCTTATAAATATATTTATTATAATTGTGTGAATTTGTGTGAGCATACACACACACACACATACACACACACACACACCTCCACAATACAGCAATCAATGGAGCTATTGCTCTTTGAAACAAAATTTTAAAAGGTTTGTATATAACAACATAGAAACCTTAGTAATAACTACTAAATATGGATTACTTTTTTACTTTTTGTATAAAAACATTTCATCAAGAGACATTTACAAGCATTCAAAACTAGCATTGGATGAAAGATTTCTTTGCTGTTGATTTTCTAAGGCTGGTGGATGACCTTGACCAGCAGCTGGACTTCCTCTCCCACCTTTGGGAAATAACACTTTGGGGCAAAGGTAGCAGAACTCATTACCACTTGGTGGGGATAAAAAATTCACCTCTCTGTTTCTTTGGACACCTACCTCTGTAGGTTAAGGGGTCATTTGGGGCATTTATCAAAGCAGGACATGCATGGAAATGGATGCTGTATGCTAACCTGGCATTTGCTGGCCAAGGGAAGAAATGATGGCTGCAGGTGTTTCTGTGGTGTGGGGTTTGAAGGGAATAGTCATTGTATCAATATATTTTGCCCTTCAAGCTTGGTATTTTAGGAAAAAGGAAATAAATTTCTCTTGTTTTTAGTTTGTTTCTTTGTTTTTCTCTGCACACATTGAGGTTTACTGGTTGAATGACTTCAACATACATTGACTCTGTGATACATGAAATAAAAAGAAAACAAAGGGAACTCTCTATCCTGCCATTCTGTGTGTCCCAAGGTCTCTAAGCAGTCTGACATCTTTTCTTCCCCTCTTAGGGTATGTTTTTGTTAGACTTATATGTAATGTCCAGGAATTTTAGCTGTACTTTGTGGAAGGAATAGGTAAAAGAATATATACTTTATCTTTTTTTACATGAGGGCCTTTTGAACAAATCAATTATAAGGAGATTTCTGGTATTTTAAATGTTGTATTCCTTGTATTTTAAATTTGATCAAGGTTATGAAATACCCACTCTAGACTATGGTGTTATCTACTGTAAAATCTACATGTGAATAGAACACCAATCTCATAAGGTTGAGGAATATAAAACACAGTTTCTGCAAGGTGCTTCATGGCCTGGTAGGTAGTAAATGCTTAAGACATCTCAGATGTCATTTTTTCCATCAAGTTTGTTTTTCTAGTTAAAGTGTAGCTTATCACACACCCACAGGTATAAGGGTCATTTGAATTTATACGACTTGTTTATTTATAAATTTTGGTATTTATTCTAGAAGATTATCAAAATTGTTTACACTCTTTTGAAATTTATATATCTATATACATGTGTATATATTTTGTATATGTGTATATACACCAAAATACACACACACACAGACACACACACACACACACACCCCCCCACATACATTGCACTTTAGGTTCTGGGGTACATGTGCTGAACATGCAGGATTGTTGCATAGGTACCTACACAGCAATGTGGTTTGCTGCCTCCAATCCCCTGTCACCTACATCTGGCATTTCTCCCCATGTTATTGCTCCCCAACCTCCCTACCGCCTGCTGTCCCTCCCCTATTTCCCCCCAACAGACCCCAGTGTGTGATGCTCTCCCTCCCTGTGTCCACGTGTTCTTATTGTTCAACACCCCCCTATGAGTGAGAACATGCGGTGTTTGATTTCGTGTTCTTGAGTCAGTTTGCTGAGAATGATGGTTTCCAGATTCATCCATGTCCCTGCAAAGGACACGAACTCATTGTTTTTTATGGCTGCATAGTATTCCATGGTGTATATGTGTCACATTTTCCTTTTACAGTCTATCATGGATGGGCATTTGGGTTGGTTCCAGGTCTTTGCTATTGTAAACTGTGCCACAGTGAACATACGTGTATATGTGTCTTTAAAATAGAATGATTTATAATTCTTTGGATATATATCCAGTAATGGGATTGCTGGGTCAAATGGAATTTCTATTTCTAGGTCCCTGAGGAAGTGCCACACTGCCTTCCACAATGGTTGAACTAATTTACACTCCCACCAACAGTGTAAAGTGTTCTTATTTCTCCACATCCTCTCCAGCATCTGTTGTCTCCAGATTTTTTAATGATTGCCATTTAACTGGTGTGAGATGGTATCTCAATGAGGTTTTGATTTGCATTTCCCTAATGCCCAGTGATGATGAGCATTTTTTTTTTCATGTTTGTTGGCCTTATAAATGTCTTCTTTTGAAAAGTGTCTGTTAATGTCCTTCACCCAATTTTGAATGGGTTTCTTTGTTTTCTTCTTGTAAATCTGTTTTAATTTTTTGTAGATTCTGGATATAAGTCCTTTGTCAGATGGGTAGACCACAAATTTTTTTTTCCCATTCTGTTGGTTGCCATTTCACTCTAATTGTTTCTTTTTCTGTGCAGAAGCTCTGGAGTTTAATTAAATCCCATTTGTCTATTTTGGCTTTTACTGCCATTGCTTTTGGTGCTTTAGTCATGAAGTCCTTGCCTATGCCTATGTCCTCAATGGTTTTGCTTAGGTTTTCTTCTAGGGTTTTTATGGTGTTAGGTCTGACGTTTAAGTTTTAATCCATCTGGAGTTCATTTTAGTGTAAGGTGTTAGGAAGGGGTCCAGTTTCAGCTTTCTGCGCATGGCTAGCCAGTTTTTCCAACACCGTTTATTTCAAAGACATGATCAAAATGGCCCCAGTGTGTTATTTTCTTTTTTATTTCTTCATTTTTTATTGTGGTATAAACTTTTCTTAAATACTATGTAGCAAAGTTTGTATTTTTTCTGTCCTTTATTTGCTTCTGGATTTTGAGTCAGTGTTATTTTTCAGTTTCCTTATAATATCTTGCCAAAATAAGTCTTACTTCTATATAATAAATATTTTCTATTTTTGATAAAATATGTACATACACAAAAGGTTAATTTATCCAGATAGCCGAGGTAAAAAATATAACAGTGAGTTTTTTCTTCCACTTTTTTTTGACATCCCCTGAATTACTTCTACCAGTAATTTTCTTCCCTCCTTCCTCTGTTCTTTTCTTCCCTCTTCCTCCTTTTATTTCTTTTTTATTGTCTATAATTCTAATATCATAGTACAATTTCCTGAGGGGTTGCAGAATAGGTCTTATTGTCTTATAATTACTGTGTAAGATGATTATAATCACAAACCAAAAATATCGTGGATTTCTCAAAGTAAAACAAAAATAAGTCTAAAGAGTTTCATTTTGCTTGATGTTTAATGTGAATCAGTAGATTTTCTTTACCATGATAATTAATGCTGGACTCATAAGAAAATGCATTGGTACCATTTTTACATGGATTAATGCATCTGATACAGGGTAAACACAATTCAGGAAATGATCATAACAGCTTTGTGCTTAATCTAATCACTTATTCTGTGAATATGATATTTCACTAGAGAAAGATTTTAGTTTTTTTGCCACTTATAAAGAAAATTTAGAAATATTGTAAAGAAAAACTTGACATAATGTAGATCTTGTGATTTACAAGAGCAGCAACTGGTTTGTTTAAACATTCTTAGACACTTTCAAAAAAAAAAAAAACAACCTCGAGGCTAAAGTTGGATGCTCAACAAATATTTATAACCTTAATTTGAGGTCAGGGAGACCTTTTGCTGCTCTTCCTTAATTAGGGGGCTGACTCCCTGATAGCCTGAAAAATAAGTTAACTTAGCCATACAAACATATGTTCTAATCTGATGCTCTAATTATGGTTTTGAGGTTTTTATTTCATTCATTTAGGCTGTGATTGCTATATGAGTCTTATTTTTATCGATGGATTATAACTGTACATGATTTGGTGATATAATATGATGTTTTGATACATATGCATATTTTATTATGCATTTATCATTTCTCTATGGTGAGAACATTTAAAAGCCTATCCTCTAGCTATTTTGTAAAATGCAATACCCCACTGTTAACCATCATCACCCTACAGGGCAACACAACATCAGAACTTATTCCTATCTAATTGTAACTTTGTACCAGTTGACCAACCTTTCCCCATCCTCCAAGAAGCATAATTTAAACACTGAATAAAATAAAAGATGAAACAAAACAAATAAAACAAAACTCAAATTTCCTGTGCTTTGAGATAAACTCATGAGGTCACAGAGAATGTCTAAACATTATCAAAGGAGCACACTGGAAGTAGATCAGTATGTCTGATTGTGTGACATAGCTTTTGAATGAAGAAAGCAAATTAGGAGAAATACCTAATGTAGATGGCCGGGTGATGGATGCAGCAAACCACCATGGCACGTGCGTACCTTTGTAACAAACCTGCACATTCTGCTCAAGTAACCTGGAACTTCAAGTATAATAAAAAATTAAAAGAAAAAAGCAAATTAAAGCTGTAAAACATTTGTTCTAAATATACATTCTGTTACACAGAAACTTTTCATTTCCAAATCACTTGCTTGTAGAAATAGCAGTAAGTATTTTTCTGGTGCTTAGAAAATGCTTACATCCAAGAAATTTTGTCCTTTGAAAGCATATACTACTTGTGGACAGAAGATGAATTTATTTGTAAGCTTAACTAATTTGGAAGAAACTGAAATATTTAGAAAAATTGATTATTTGGGATAATTTTATTTCATGAGAACATTAGAAACAGTCTTTCTATGGTGATAAATATAGCAAATTTATAGGCAAAAATACTCAGTACTTAGAAAAACATGAATAATTGATTCATTAAATTTTTAACAGGTATTAGCTAGGATCTGTATTTCAAAAGATAATAAAGATTAAAAGATACTGTATCAATCATATTTGGATTTACAGCCTTTGTATATTCCTATTCTGAGTTACACTACTTTTAACATAAATTTGAATAATTTTTTCTATTTTTTTCTTGATAGATACATCTCAAGTTACATTAATGTTGTGAAAAATAAACTTTGGAAATACTTCAGAATTTATTAGCTGTTTTATTATGAGGATGAGTAGAATAAACAAAAAATAAGATATTATGTTACTTTTAAATATTTGCCTTAGTTTATTCTATCTTTATGAAAACATAAAGTCTTCTATTCTTACTTTATGAAAACATAAGTCATCAAAACTCAGAAGTTTATTAGAGGCTTTGCAGCACAGAAACACTGTAATGGTGGCATTTTCACCACTTTGATCATAAAGATGGTATAGTGTGGCCTGTATATCATGTAGATTGATAGGATTATATTTCTCATGTTTAAAATAACAGAGAACTCAGAGTACTCCTACACAATGTTGTTTTTTATAACATATATTTTTATTAGGAAGTACATTTACGTATTTGGACATCTGTGAAGTTCCTCTGAACAAACATGTAAAATGAAGTTTGTAAAAATCCTTTCAGCTTAAGTGTAAGAATCCTACATTCTGTTTTATTTTTTATAAGTAAATAGACTTGAATATATTGAAGGCTTTTTTTGTATAACAGAGAAATGTTCAAAGAAGATTGATTTCCCTACTTTTATGATTTTATATATCTCCATGTTTATATGCACTTTTATGGTTATTTTTTCAATATTTTTTCGAAGGCACAATCCAAATTGTAACTTTAGAAAAAAACTTAATGAAATAAATTTAGACTATTTTTCAAATGCGTCTTTATTAAAGTTTTTCTCCCATTAGAATATCTTTAAAAATAGTTGAGTGAAAAATGTCTGTTTTCCATTATACTATTTATAATTGCTAACATGGTTTGCATTTATATATTATGTTCATTTATCTCTATCAATAATTATTAGTTAACAATAATATTTTAATGATCAATATATTTAAAAGTGCTACAAAATACATGTACTTTATTTCCTAAAGTATGTAGAGTGCCTCATACTTTAAATATGTTAAATCATTTGTATCTTTGTATCATTTATAAACAAAACCACAGCATGATTTTTTTTTTTTTTTTTTTTTTTTTGAGACAGAGTTTCGCTCTTCTTGCCCAGGCTGGAGTGCAATGGCGCGATCTCGGCTCACCGCAACCTCTGCCTCCTGGGTTCAGGCAATTCTCCTGCCTCAGCCTCCCGAGTAGCTGGGATTACAGGCACACGCCACCATGCCCAGCTAATTTTTTGTATTTTTAGTAGAGACGGGGTTTCACCATGTTGACCAGGATGGTCTCAATCTCTCGACCTCGTGATCCACCCGCCTCGACCTCCCAAAGTGCTGGGATTACAGGCTTGAGCCACCGTGCCCTGCCTCACAAGCATGATTTTTAAGGAAATGTCCTGTGGGATTGATGCAACTCTTTTTAATTTGTATCTTTTTAATTTGTATCTTTTTACTTATTTTTTTTGAGACAGAGTTTGGCTTTTGTCGCCCAGGCTGGAGTGTAATGGCACAGTCTCAGCTCACTGCAATCTCCTCCTCCAGGGTTCAAGCGATTATCCCACCTCAGCCTCCTGAATAGCTGGGATTACAGAGGTGTGCCATTACACCCGGCTAATTTTTATATTTTTAGTAGAAAGGGGGTTTCACCATGTGGTCAGGCTGGTCTTTAACTCCTGACCTCAGGTGATCCTCCCACCTCAGTCTCCCAAAGTTCTGGGATTACAGGCTTGAGCCACCATGCCTGGCTGTTGCAACTTTTATGTGTGATGATAAAAGGCCATAACTCCAAGAAGCAGCACAGGAAACAACTACAGATTGCTGTAGTTTTATTAGGTGCTCTAGCAATCTCAAGTATTCAGATATTACACTCTCTAATTTATACATAAGGAGCCATATAACCAAAGAACGAAATATAATACACTTGAAAATGATAGATAAAATGAAAAACGCACAGTGCATCTGCATGTTCACTAAGGCATTAATGTGGAAAATAGGTGACAGATTGACAAGTGTCCTACATAGCATTAGCTTACCAAATTTTCTCCTACAGCTTCATCCCTGTATCTTCCTAATGTTGATTTTTTTTCAGTATACTCAGAAATATATATATATATGTGTGTGTATATATATATATATATATATATATATATAGAGAGAGAGAGAGAGAGAGAGAGAGAGCGAGAGAGAGAGAGAGAGAGAGAGAGAGAGAGAGACTATAACTAGGAGCATAATGCTACACTGTTCTGCAATAGTAGTCTATTATAATTTAAGTGCCTGAAAAAAGTGCTCATCCAGCTATTCATTGATGACTACAGAGACTGAAAGATTATTTGAAAAGATCAGTGTCATCTATGTCATGTAGTGCTAAAACATTTCATTAAGTGAGAAAAACAAATAAAATAATAGGTGTTTGGTATAATGTAAACTTATATAATTAAAAGGTACATTTCATTTAATAGTTTCTATTCTTATCACTGAAGACATGTTAATTTGCAAATTTTCCTAATTGCCTAAGAGTAGGTAGTGCAATATTGTGAAAACAAAAAATGAGTAATGAGCCGGGGCATCGTGGCTCACGCCTGTAATCCCAGCACTTTGGGAGGCCAAGGTGGGTGGATCACGAGTTCAGGAGTTCGAGACCAGCCTGACCAACATGGTGAAACCCAGTTTCTACTAAAACTATGAGAATTAACTGGGTGTGGTGGGACATGCCTGTAATCACAGCTACTCAGGAGGCTGAGACAGGAGAATCGCTTGAACCTGGGAGGCGGAGGTTGCAGTGATCCAAGATCATGCCACTGCACTCCAACCTGGGCGACAGAGCAAGACTCAAATAAAAATAAAATAAAATATGGATATTTCTGGACTTTGAGTTACTCATCTATAAAATGAATATTAGGCTAAAAAAGCCCCATGGGTTTTTTCAGCAACCACTATGTATAATGTTCTGTGTGAGTCACTTGCATTTCTAGGCATCAATCTATTATCCTAAATATAGTGTGAGTTCATGTGCATCGTAGGTGTGTATCTGGAAGGACCTTAGAGATGGTCTAAAGATGAAGACAAACACTGTTCATAAACACTATTAATGAGATCTTTTGAGAACACTAAATAGAGAACACATTAAATTACATTCCCATTTCACATAATTATAACTAATTATAGTTATTAGACTAATGATCTTAGTCATCAAGAACAATGTAATTGTTGTAAAGGTTAAAAAACATAACAAATAGACATCATTCTATTATAGTTCTTTCATAACTCCCTGGATATCAATTCTCAATTTTCTTCATGGGCTTTTCTTTTTCAAATTACCCTTTAAATGAGAGAGTATGTTTTATGCCCAATTCCTCCCTAAAGTAACATTCTTGGCCTTTTCACTTCTAATACTTCAGATTCCACTTACGTGATCTCATGAACAACAAAAGTTTACCAGATATACACTAACCATTTTTAAATTTACATCTCAGCCCTAAACCTCTGGATTTATCCTTTTAAACTTTCTCCCACTCCTGGCAACTTCTATTCTAGTATATTCAAAACAGTAACTCACTCTTACCACCAGACCTCTCCTTTACCATTTAATTTTTAGAAAAGCTAGCAGCTTCCCAAGACTGCAATGTAGATTCTTAGATTTTTCTCACATTCACATTGCCAATCAATATGCACGTAATCATGAAAAGTTGATGATTCTACATCCCTCGCTTGCATGTTTTAGATGTATCTTTCTTTTTATGAGCATTTACACTAATTTCAAAATCTAATTCCTGTTCTCACTTGCCCCTGCACCCAACTTTGCACAGATTTAGTAATACCTCCTCTCTGATCTTTGTGAAATGATAAGATATAATCTAGAAATCTTGCTTAGATTAGAATATTAAAATCCTTTTTAACAGAAGGTGGTTAAATAAGAAACATGGCATCTGCAAAACAACAAAATCTATGTGAGGAGGTTGCAACCTAGGCATTCCAGCAGTAACCTAGCTAACTCATTTACATGCCATTTCTTAGAAATTTGTGGCACTCTCTGCCTTGTTACTCAGCAGATTTTGAGACTTTCTTCATTTAGCTTAGAGTTTGCAGAGAAACCTTAGCAATCATTTTGTTTTGAATCCTTGAATAGTTACTAGGTTCTTTAAAGCTGACACATTATTTTACACAACTTCCTTTCACTTTCTACATTTTATAATAAAAATTTGATTCAAAAATATCTATCATTATTGAATTCTCAGTGAATGCTTGGTCTTGTACTTGTGAACAACTTAATTTTGCCTCTCAATTTATTCTGAAAAATTCTCAGAAAAAATGTAATTATGTATTTATATTAGACCTTTCTCAAGATGTTCTTAAAAAATAAACAAAAAAGCAATTGACAAATCACCCAGTGAGTGGCTATAAGTAGGTTCTTCTGCAAAGAAATTTCACTGCGTAAGTAAGATGACTTTTATTAATTTCAGTAAAAACATTATTGAAGTATATATTCCACCCTGTAATTATGCTGGGTAAAGGTTTTTCTTTTATTATTAACTCTAGGACTCTAATAATTTTCTAAATAAGAATAGAGATTTAGAGAATCTAAATGTCAAATTTTGACTTGAAAAAATAGTTTTTGCATCTACTAGATTTTTAAGATATAGTTAGCAGATAATTAATGTATATTAGTGCCCTTTTTGAGCCTGTATCTGTATTGCCTAAACTTTCCATCTCATTATCTCTCTTTACAGTTCTGAGGCGTTATTTTTTATCTTGCTATTTATTATATGTGGGCAAATTGATGGTCACAAAGGTTAAATCTTTGGCCGTTAGTCTTAAAAACTATATGGCACAGAAAGCCTTAAATACAGGTGTGAATGATTCTAAAGTCCATAGATTTTTGCAATGCTGCAAATTACATTGTTGACTATTAAGCAACTAATATGCATTTTATTCATTAAAATGATCATTATTTTAGCTGTGTAGATGCAAAATAATTCAAATTATTTAAATGCTTAGTGTCACAGCAACATTGAAGATATGGAGAGTTCTCAAATAGTCTTTACCCCTCTACCCATAGACATGTATAGCTTCTACCATTATCACTGTAATCTACCAGAGTGGTATATTTGTTACAATAGATGAACCTACATTGACACATCGTTATCATCCAAAGTCCTTAGTTATGTAAAGGTTCAGCTTCGTGATGTACACCTACAGGTTTGAACAAATGTATAATAATTGTATCTGTGATTATAGTATCTATGGACCACTGTTGATGCCTTAAAAATCCTCTGTAATGTGCTTATTTATTTCTCCCTCTCCTAATCCCTGGAAACCACTGGTATTTTTATGTTTCTAAAGTTTGTCTTTTCTAGAATATCCTATAGTTGGAGTCACACAATATGTAGCCTTTTCAGAGTAGTTTCAAAAGTTACTAAATGCATTAAGGTTTCTTCCTTGTCTTTTCATGACTTGATAACTCATTGCCTGGATGTGTTGCAGTTTATCCATCCACCTCTTAAAGTACATCTTGGTTGTCATCTTAGTAGATTTTTGTTGCTATAATAGAATACCTGAGGCTGGGTAATTTATCTCCAAAAGATATTTATTTGGTTCATGATTCCAGTGGCTGTGAAGTTCAAGATTAGCAGCTACATCTGGTGAGTGCCTCATGAGGCTTCAACTCATAGCAGAAAACAGATTGGCCCATAAAAATATATCATACATGGCAAGCAAGGAAGCAAGAAAAACTGAAGAAGACAGACTCTTTAACAACCTGTTCTTTAGGGAACTGAATTATTTTCACAAGAGAAGCCATTCACTCCTGTGGGGGGAGATTAATCTATTCATTTGGGATCTGCTTCTATGACTTAAATAACTTCCAATAACCCCACTCCCCAACACTGCCACAGTGGATCAAATTTCAATGAGTTTTGGTGGCCACAAACCACATGCAAATCATAGCAGTTGCTTAAAAGTTTCAGCACTTATAAATAAACTTGCTATAAACATTCACTTTTAGGGTTTTTTTGTGGACATGTTTTTAACTCCTTTTTATAAACCAAGGAGCACAAATGTTAGATCATATGGTAAAAGTATGTTTAATCTTATAAGAAACTACTAAAGTGTCTTCTAAAGTGGCTGTAGAATTTTGCATTCCATCATCAATGAATGAGTCTTTGTTGCTTCACATCCTTTCCAGCATTTGGTGTTGTAAATGTTCTAGATTTCGAACGTTTGAATAGGTATGTAGTGATACCTCATTGCAGTTTTAATTATCCTTTCTCTGATGACATATGATTTCTAGTATATATTCATATGCTTATGTAGCCTTTTTAGATGGACTTCTTTTACTTAGAAGTATGCTGTTATAATTTGAAAGTTTGTTCCCTCCAAAATTCATGTCGAAATGTGGCAGCATTGAAAAATGGGGGCCTTTAAGAGGTGACAGAGTCATGAGGACTCTGCTTTCATGAATGGATTAATTCATTCATAGTTTAATAAATTGATGGGTTAGCGGAATAATGAGTTATCATGGGATTCATTTTAGTGGCTTTATGAGAAGAGGAAAAGAGACATTAGCTATTGAAGCTATTGAGCATGCTTAGCCCCCTTACCACATGATGCTCTGTACTACCTCAGGACTCTGCTGAGGGTCCTTAGCAGTGAGGACACCCTCACCAGAGGTTGTCCCTTGATTTTGGACTTTTCAGCTTCCATAACTGAAAGAAATAAAGTCATTTCATTTTTTAAATTACCTAATTTTAATAATTATGTGATAAGCAACAGAAAATGGACTAAGACAAAATATTAAGCTTCTTCCATGTATTTTCATGGCTCATTTCCTTTTATTACTGAATAATAGTCCATTGCCTGAGTTTGATGGTTCTTTCTCCATTCACTTACTGAAGGACATCGTGCTTGCCCTTAAGCTTTGAAAATTATGAGTAAAGCTTATATAAACATTCACCTTTAGGTTTGTGTAGACACAAATTTTCAACTTTTGGGGGTAAACAACAAACTGCAATTACTACACTGTAAGGTAAGATTATGTTTAGTTTTGGAAGAAATTACCATATGTCTTCTAATATGACTGTGTTATTCTGAATTTCCAGTAGCTATGAACAGGAGTTTTCGTTGGTCACATTTTTGTCAGCATTTGGCATTGTCAGTCTTCTGAGTTTTGGCCATTCTAGTAGATGCTTGATGATATCTGATTGTTGTTTTAATTTGGCTTTTCCTGATGACATATGTTATAGAGCATCTTTTCACATGCTTATTTGGCATTACTATGTATCTTGAGGAGGTGTTTGATAAGGTTTTTAACCCATTTTTGAATTGGATTATTTGTTTATTTTTGAATTTTAAGACATTTTAATTTTTTTTTATTTTGAGACAGAGTCTAACTTTGTCACCCAGGCTGGCAGGCACTACCATGATCTTGGCTCACTGCAGCCTCAAATTCCTGGGTGTAAATAACCCTCCCAACTCAGCCCCATGAAATAGTTGGGACTACAGGCATTTGCCATACTGAGCTAATTTATATATATTTTTTGTAGAGACCAAGCTTTACCATGTTGCCCAGGCTGGTCTTGAACTCCTGAAGTCAAGCAATCAAACTGCTTCAGTCTCCCTAAGTGCTGGGATTACAGATGTGAGCCACCACATCCAGCCAAGTGTTACTTTTATAATTTGGATGAGTCCTTCAGTAGATGTATCTTTGGCAAGTCTTATTTTCTGTTGTGCGGCTTGTCTTTTCATTCTCTTGACATTGTCATGCACAGAGCAGAAGTTTTTCATTTTAATTTAGTTCACCTTATCAATTATTTCTTTCATGGCTTATGCCTTATTTGTCGTAATGTAAAATGTCTTCACCATTCCAGGAAGTCATCACTGCCATTTTTTCCTACATTATCTTTTGGGAGTTTCATAGTTTTGCATTTTACATTTGGGTCTATGATCGATTTTGAATTACTATTAAGAAGTGTGTAAGGTCTGCATCTGAATTTATTTATTTTTTTCTGTGAATGTTTAGTTATTCCACCATTTGCTGAAAGCACTATCTTTTCTCTATTATATTGCGTTTGTTCCTTTGTCAAACATAAATGTATTCTATTTATGTAAGTGTATTTCTGGGCTCTTTTTTCTGCTTCATTGATCTATCCGTCAGTTATTTCTCTAATACTACTGTAATAACCAAGCAAGTTAGAAGGAATGCACCATGCAGAGTTCCAAATTAAGAGTCCTTTATTAATTAGCTAGTGAACCAGAGATGGCTAATGCTCAAAGTTCTCTCGGCCCCAAGGAAGGGGCTTGATTTCCCTTTATACCTTGATTTAGGTAGGGGAGAGGGTACCTAGCTGAAGTGGAATTTTACAGAAGCAGAACAGGTGAGTTAGCTAGTAACCAGGGGGAAAGAGGTTCCCAGGATTGTTGATTGCTAAGGGTATTTCCAAACAATCCACAAGGGGGGTTCAAAGAGAGTTATACACAATAGCAGGTGTGCTTGCCAAGCAGGACGCAGTTACATTGGTTATATGGTAGGATAAGCACAGAGTCAATGTGACATAAGCACAACATCAGTGTGGCCCAGTTATGCACCCAAAGGGGCTGTGGTAGGGAGGGGGAAGCTAGGTTGGACTTTACAGCTAAGATGGAGTTAGTGATGCTAGCCCAGGGCAGGTTATTATACTACAGTGTCTTGTTTACTTTAGTTTTTTTTTTTTTTTTTTTTTTTTTTTTTTTTTTTTTTTTTTTTTTTTGAGACGGAGTTTCGCTCTTGTTACCCAGGCTGGAGTGCAATGGCACGATCTCGGCTCACTGCAACCTCCGCCTCCCGGGTTCAGGCAATTCTCCTGCCTCAGCCTCCTGAGTAGCTGTGATTACAGGCAAGCGCCACCATGCCCAGCTAATTTTTTGTATTTTTAGTAGAGACGGGGTTTCACCAGGTTGACCAGGATGGTCTCGATCTCTTGGCCTCGTGATCCACCCGCCTCAGCCTCCCAAAGTGCTGGGATTACAGGCTTGAGCCACCACGTCCGGCTTACTTTAGTTTTATAGTAAGTCTTGAGGTAGGGAAGTGTGTCATTCCTCAATCTTTTTTCCCTTTCAACATTTTGCTGGCTTTTTTGAATCTTTTACTTCTTCAGTAAGAAGTGAAAAAAGAGAGGTCGTAAGGAACATCTTTGTCTTTTTCCTGATCTTGTTGGAAAAGATTCTGTTTTCTCACTACTAAGTATGATGTGTGTATGTGTGTGTGTGTGTGTGTGTGTGTGTGTGTGTGTGTGTTTGTAGATATTTATCAAGCTAAGAAGGTTCTTCTCTTCTTCTGATTTGCTGAGAGTCAGTAATAAGTGTTCTTTTGTCAAATACTTTTTCTGGAGTATTAATATAATCAAGCAATTTTTCTCCCTTAGCCTGTTGATGTGATGAATTATGTTAGTTGATTTTTTAATACTGTACCAGACTTGTATACCTGAGGTAAATATCAATCATCATGTATCATTTTTAATTTACATTGTTGGCTTCTATTTGTTAATGTTTTGTTAAAATTTCTGCATCTATGTTCTGGAGTGACAGTCATCTGTAATTTTATTTTCATGTAATGTCTTAGTCTAGCTTGGGTATTAAGGTGATGTCTCATAGAAGAAATACATAAACTCTCAGAAGTAATTTATCTTCTGGAAGAAATTGTACATAATTCACATAATTTCTTCTTGTATTAAATAAAATGTTGCAGAATTCACTGGTGAATCAATTTGGGTCTTGTGCTTTCTGTTTTGGAATGTTACTAATTCTTGTTTCAATGTATTCAATATATGTAATGTTTATTTCATCTCCTGTGAGTTTTGTTAGCTTGTATCTTCACAGAAATTGTTTTATTACCGTGTAGTTAGAAAATTTCTGGGCACAGAATAGTACATAACATTATATTCCTTTATTTTGTTTTTCATGTCCATGGGACCTGTAGTAATGTTCTTTTTAAATTTCTTTTTAAATTGGTAAATAAAAAATTAGATATTTTGTGGTATAAAACCTGTTGTTCTGTTAGATGTACGCATTATGAAATGGCTAAGTCAAACTTATTAACCTGTGTATTACCTCACATACTTTTTTTTTTGTGGTGACAGCATTTGCAATCTATCTACACAAATGTTCAAGTATACAGTATATTGCTATTATCTGTAATCACCATGCTATAAAATAGAATTTTTGAAATTATTCTTCCCATTTAACTAAAATTTTGTGTTCTGTGACAAATGTATTCCCCCGATCCATGCTCCTTCTCCTCTGAACCCCTACTTATTAACAACTCTCTGTTTCTATGAGTTTAACATTTTAGATTCCACATTTAAGTGTTATCACGTGGTATTTGTCTTTCTGTGCCTGGTTTATTTAACTTAATATAATAATATTCTTCGGGCTTGCTTATGTTGTCACAAATGACAGGATTTCCTATTTTTTGAAGGCTGAATAGCACTCCAGTGTGTGTGCGCGTGTGTGTGTGTATGTGTGTGTGTGTGTGTGTGTTTGCACGTATATCACATTTTCTTTAACCATTTATCCATTGATAGACACTCACATTGATTCCTTATCTTCTTGACTATTATGAATAATGCTTCAAAAAACATGGAAGTGTTGATACCTCTTTGACATATGAATTTCATTATATATATATGTGTATATACATAGTATGTATATATTTACTCCATATTTCTACATCTTTATATCTATATATATTTAGAAATAGAACTATGGGATTGCTAGAGAATTTCTAGTTTTATTTCTAATTTTAATTTTTTGAAGACTCTCCATACTCCTTTGCTTTCCACAGTTGTTGTACAAATTTATGTTCCTACATTTCAAGTATTTATCTGTTCCTTTTTCATTTTCTTCTTCTTCTGGTGTCTCACTATACATATATTATATCTTTTGTGGTTGCCCTAAAGCTGTTGGATGTATTGCTATGGGGTTTTTTTTTTTTTTTCATTCTTTTATCCTTGCTTTCCAGTTTTGAATTTTCTTTTGGGATGTCTTCAACCTCAGAATTTCAGTCTACACATAAGTCCGCAAAACTCATTCTTCATTTCTGTTGTCGCGTTTCTTATATCTAGCATTTTAAAAATTCTTAGAATTTCCATCTCTCTGCTTGCATTGTTTATCTTTTCTTGCACGCAGTCTATTTTATCTATTGGAGCCCTCAGGCTTATTAATTGTAGCTGTTTCATGTTACAAGTTTGATAATTCCAACATCCCTATCATATCAGGGTCTGGTTCTTTCATTTGTTCTGTTTCTGTAAATTATGTGTTTTTGCCTTTTAGTATGTCTTTTTAATGTTTCTTGATAGTCAATCATGATATACTGAGTAAAATAAACTATTGTAAACAGAGCTGTTGTACAATGTGATGATAAGATATGGTGTGGAGAGGGGAGCAGGAAAGAAAAATATTCTACAGTTCCGTGATTAGGCCTCAGTGTTTCAGAAATTCTCTGCCTCTAGACTGTGAACTTCATCAGTGCTTCTCAGTCACCCTCTTCTCATTAGTGGGACAGGATGAAGGGAGCTGGAGTTGTATATGTTTTTCTCCTACATAGAAGGCTAGAGAGGGCTGGAACTGAGTATTTCCCTCACTCCAAATGAAAAGCTAGAACCAGCTGCGTTTGGATATTTTCCTTCTCTCAGGTCAGTTAGGCTTGGTAAACCCCAGCAGGTTGGGCTCTAATTCAATAGTTTTTCTTCCAGAGGCCAGACTTCGTTAAGAAGAGTTCAGTGCCCTGGAATATTTCAAAATAGCTTCTTTTCCCTTTCTTCTGCTGAAAGCATGAAGGAAATTGTCTCTGATATTCACTGTGAAAATATGGTAAAACTCCAAAAGGTAAAACTCATACCACTCTCAGAGCCTGTGATGACTGGGTTTCCCCGGAGATTTCATCTCTCAGGCTTGTCCACTTTGAACTGATAGTAATTCATCAATCACAGTTTAGGTTTCCCTATCAAGTCCTGGTTCCCACAGAGGTTTCTGCTCTGGGAAGTTGTAATTCTCTATATTTGCCTGTGTGTCTCCCCACTTTAAGAGGCATTGATTTGTCCTGTGAATTCACTTCTCGTACAGAGTTAAGAAGAGCTCATTTTTTTTCAGGCTTTCTTTTCTTTTTAATTTCTTATATGTTAGGATGGAATACTAACTCCCAACATCCTCACACGCTGAACCAGAAATGAGAATTCTGTGATACAGTTTTCATGGTATAACTAATGAATATTTCCAGTCTATGTTCTTTTACTCATCTCTTAATACCAGATTTCCTGGTTGATTTAATTAAAATGAGACATTCATGTGTATATAATTTGTATTAAAGATAAACTGTTAAGAAAAAATGAATTAAGCATGTGGTAACATACCACTGAAAAGTTAATTAGATATGCAAATAAAAATTGCTAAGCATTTATAGTTGAATTGGATTTCAAGGCAAGTCATTCTCTATCATTTATTTGTACTATAAGTAAAGTTAATATAATAATTATCAACTTCACAATTTTTCTACTCTATGTAAATATATTCTGAAAATACAGAAAAGCTATTTTTTTCATTTCATGAATTCTTGAGACTGACATATAAAAGCAAGTATAACAGCTAACTTATTTTAGTGTCTGCTCAATATGAGACAATGTTTCAAGCATTTTAAAGGTATTGCATATTTTATGCAAGAACCACACCACCATCATCATGTCCATTTTGTAGAGGAGAGCACTGCAGCAGACATTCACAAACTTTTACCAGCTGAAAAACTGTTGAGTTAGATTCCAGACATTCTATTATGCATTCCAAATCAGTCACACCCAAATTGTGGTCCCTGGCAGTAAAAGCATTACCTGTGACCCTGACAGGAGTGTAGACTTTCAGCTCCCTGCCAGAACTGCACAATCAGAATATGCATTTTAGTAGGAAGTACTTCCCTACATGATAACGTACTCCACTACATTTTGGTAGTAGTAGTTGTAGTTGTTGTTATATTTGTAGACTCTGATGCATAGATTGTGATCGTATTCATCCATTTACAATAGAAAGGGTTTCGTCATTGACACACTATAGCATGTATTAGGTTGGTGCAAAAGTAATAACAGTTTTTACCATTGAAAGTAGTGGCAAAACCTGATTACTTTTGCACCAACCTGCTATATAATAAACTCCTGCCATCTAATATTAGAACTGGCATCTTGACAATTAATTACATACAAGTATGTGGTCCTCTTTTTTTTTCTTACCTGAGTCCGTGCCTGTCTCAGTACAGCTAATTTTCCTGTTTGTTTAAAGGTGAAGGTGTTAAAATAATAATGGAGTATAATTCGTGGATATAAAAAATTAGCTCTATTTAGAGTTAAATTTTGTTGACTCTTCTCTTTTCTCAGTACATCAAAGATTGTGTTTGTTTTAAAACATTCTAGTATTGCGTGCTATATTAGTAGGGTATTGATTAGAAGAGTTTCCAAATTATTTTATACAATATGGAATAAATAGTTTAACATTTACAAAACTGAACTATACCTAAGAAGAAAAAAGATAAAGATGTAGAATGAGTTAAAAAAAAAAGATATGCTATTTTAATATAAATTAACTTGACAGAGTAGTTTCTTTGCTATCAAATTGAAAGTTTTTATCATCTAGGGTTTAGGTATAATATGAGTGATTGTTTCCATGTTTCAAGTGTGTTCAGCCTGTTAGCTAAGCATGGTACCAATCAGAACAGTATCAAGGATTACTTCCAATTTGGTCCATTGTTAGCAAACCAGTAGAATTTGCCAAAATTCCGTTTTCTAATTTGTGGTGGGATATCACATTCATGAAAAATAATTTTCCAAGAGGAAACAGCCTTTAATGATGAAAAACAGATAAATGTCATCTACAGAAACAGGATAATCTACATTGGAACATGCCTACTATTCCAGGTCTTGAATAGAGCTATTATAGAAATCTCAGTGTCATAATTGCAAATCCTCTATTGTTTTGATTTTTTTCTACTTTAGTATTTAAAAGAGCTAAGATTACAACCAAATGAAATGAAAAAAGCCACAGGAATTAAGCAAAAAAACAGATGTCCCAAATTGCTGAGAATTAAAGGAATTCAAATGATCCATACATCTAATATTAAACAAGCTCAGTATTTTGCTTTTACCTGAAATATATGGATTAGTAGATACATAAGACGTATAGGATAATTTCCTTAGTTTTCTTATTGAACATTTTACATAATACAAAGTAACCAATTAAAGTTAAATGATATTAACATTTTAAAATATTCACAATATTTAATGAGAGCCACTAGAAATAAATGAAGTCGCTAAATACAGTAGGAATAGTTTTTAGTGTAGGATTAGAAGCAGTGGTGATTGGAGGCTCCCCATGAAAAAAAACCAAAGCGTGTGAAGCCTTCACCAGCAACCAAGGTATCCATCCAGGTTCTCGCATCAAAATTTAATAAAAGCTCAGACAGAGAGAAGGAAGAGCAGTGTGGTGTCGTGGCCCGCCTGACAGCCACACACAGGGAAGGGGAACTCCTTCCCTGCCCTCCTCAATCCCTGCCAAGGAAGGCAGTTCGCAAGCACTCTATCCAGCCAGGGAAACTGTGCAACCCACGAATCATAAGATTCCACTCGTGAACCCACACCACTGGGGCCTAGAGTCCCAACCCCAAGACACGCAGATTCTTACAGCCTCTCAGCTGGAATCTGCTTAAGCCTACCAAACTCCCAGGGGAGGGGTGACTAGCACCTGCTGTGGCTACCTGCTGTCTAAGCCCTTTGGGTTCCTTGGGGGAGTGGCAGCATCCAGCACTAGGATGGCACTGCCTAACACACTAAGCTCTTTGGGCAAGGGAAGGGCAGCACCCATTTCTTTAGCTCCAGGCTGCGCTTTTCCTCTGCTAGAGCCAGGGAGGCTGGATGGCTTGGTCCCACGACTTCTTCCCCCATAGCCCAACACACTACCTGTGGCAATCTGAGGCCAGAGTGGCTCTTCAGGTCTAACCCCGACCCATCCTTTCTCAGTCCACGGGGCTTCCCTGCAGGATCTCTAATAACTCCAGCCAGAGGATCAGAGACAGAATTCGGATCTCCCTGGGCCTGAGCCCCTAAGGGGAGAGGTGACCACAGTGTCTATGAACCAACAGACTTAGTCTCTCTTCCTGGTAGTTCTGAGGAATCCAGGCAGCCCTGACAAGCGAGTCTCCTCCAAATGAAACACACCCTCTCCACCAAAGGATAAAGTGCTTCATTAAATGGGTCCTGCTTCCCGTGCCACTCAACTGGATGAGACCCTCCAACAGAGGTGGTCGACACCCTATACAGGAGCATTCCTACTGGCATCAGGATGGTGCCCCTCAAGGTCAGAGGTCTCAGAAGAAGGAGCAGGCACCTGCCTTTGCTGCTCTCCAACCTCTTTAAGTGACACCTCCAGGCACGGGAGTGAATCAGATGAGTAGGGCCTGAAGTTAACCTCCAACAAACTGCAGCAGCCCCATGGAAGAGGGACCTGACTATTGAAAGAAAAACCAACAAGCAGAAAGTGACAACAGCATCAATAACAACAACAGAAAAAGGCCCCCACAAAAACCCCATCCAAGGGTTAGCAGCCTCAAAGACTGAAATTAGACAAACTCATGAAGATGAGAAAGAATCAGTGAAAAAATACTGAAAACCCAAAAAGCCAGAGTGTCTCTTCTCCTCCAATTGATCACAGTGTTTCTCCATCAAGGGCGTAGAACTGTGTGGAGACTCAGATGGAAGAATCAACAGAAGTAGACTTTAGAGAATGGTAATAAAAAAACTACGATGAACTAAAGGAGGATCTTCTAAAGCAATGCAAAGAAGCTAAGAACATTGATAAAAACTTACTTACTCTATACTGGTTATTAGATAATAACCAGTATAGAGTAAGTAACATAAACAACCTAATGGAGCTGAAAAACAGCACAAGAACTTCTTGAAGCATACACAAGTATCAACAGCCAATTCAGCTGAGAGGAAGAAAGGATATCAGAGTTTGAAGACCACCTTACTGAAATAAGACATGCAGACAAGAATAGAGAAAAATAATGAAAAGAAATGAACAAAGCCTCTGGGAAATATGAGACTTCATAAAAAGACCAAACCTACCAACGATTGGAGTACCTGAGGGAGACAGGGAGAATGGAAACAAGCTGGAAAACACACTTCAGGATATCATCCAGGAGAACTTCCCCAGCCTAGCAAGACAGGCCAGCATGCAAATTCAGAAAATATAGAGAACTCCACTAAGATATTCCACGGGAAGTCCAACCCCAAGACACATAATCATCAGATCCTCCAAGGTGAAAATGAAGGAAACACTGTTAAGGGTAGTCAGAGAGAAAGGCCAGGTCACTTACAAAGGGAAGCCCATCAGACTAACAGTGCATCTCTCAGCAGAAACTTTACAAGCCAGAAGAGATTGGGGGCCAATATGCAACATTCTTAAAGAAAAGAATTTCCAACCCATAATTTCATATCTCCAGCCAAAATAAACTTTATAAGTGAAGGAGAAATAAAATCCTTTCCAGACAACCAAATGTTGAGGGATTTCATTAACACCAGGCCTACTCTGCAAGAGCTCCTGAAAGAAGCACTAAATGTGGAAAGAAAAAAGTGCTACTAGCCACTGCAAAAACACACCAAAATATAAAGACCAATACCACTACATAGAAACCGCATCAACTAGTATGCAAAATAACCAAATAGTATCAGTATGACAGGATCAAATTCAGACTTAACTATACTAACTTTAAATGTAAATGGGCTAAATGCCCCAATTAAGACACAGTTGCAAAGTGGATAAGGAATCAAGGCCCATTGGTGTGCTTTATTCAAGATACCCCTCTTACATGCAAAGAAACACACAGGCTTAAAATAAAGGGATGGAGGAAAATTTACCAAGCAAATGGAAAGCAAAAAAAGAAAAAGAAAAAGAAAAACAAAACAAACAAACAAAAAAGGCCCAGGGTTGCAATCTTAGTCTCTGACAAAACAGAATTTAAACCAACTTTAGGAGGCTGAGGTGGCCAGTACACAAGGTCAGGAGTTTGAGACTAGTCTGGCCAACAGGGTAAAAATCTCTACTAAAAATTTTAAAAATTAAAAAAAAATTTAGCTGGGCATGGTGGCACACTTCTATAATCCTAGCCACTAGAGAGGCTGAGGCAGGAGAATCACTTGAACCTGAGAGGTGGAGATTGCAGTGAGCCTGGGCACAACAGAGCAAGACTTCGTCTAAAAAAAAAAAAAAAAAAAATTAGAAAAGACAAAGAAGGGCATGGGCATTAGGGCATTCCATAATGGTAAATGGACCTATTCAACGAGAAGAGCTAACCATTCTAAATATATATGCAGGCAACATAGGAGAACCCAGATTCATAAAACAAGTTCTTAGAGACCTAGAAAGAGGCTTAGACTCACACACCGTAATAGTGAGAGACTTTAACACTGTCAGTATTAGACAGAAACAGAAAATTAATCATTATATTCAGGACTTGAACTCAGCTGTGGATCAAGCAGACCTAGTAGATGTCTACAGAACTCTCTAACCCAGATCCACATAATACACATTCTACTCAGTGGCAAAAGGCACTTATTCTAAAATCGACCACATAATTGGAAGTAAAACACTTCTCAGCAAATGCAAAATAACTGAATTCATAACAGTCTCTCAGACCACAGTGCAATCAAATTAGGTCTCAGGATTGAAAAACTTACTCAAAACCATACAATTTCGTGGAAATTGAACCACTTGCTCCTGAACGACTCCTGGGAATGTAATGAAATTAAGGCAGAAATCAAGGAAGTCTTTGAAACCAATGAGAACAAAGGGACAATGTACCAGAATCTTTGGGACACAGCTAAAGCACGGTTAAGAGGGAAATTTAGCACTAAACGCTCACATCAGAAAGCTAGAAAGATCTCGAATTGACACCCTAACATCACAATTAAAAAAACTAGAGAAGCAAGAACAACGAATCTAAAAGATAGCAGAAGACAAGAAATAACTAAGATCAGAAATGAATTGAAACAGATAGAGACAGGAACAACTCTCCAAAACACCAGCAAATACAGTAGTAAGTTTTTTGAAAAAGTTAACCAAATAGGTAGACCACTAGCTAGACTAACAAAGAAGAAAGAGAGATGAGAATCAAATAGACACAATAAAAAATGACAAAGGGGATATCACCACCGATCCCACAGAAATACAACCTACCATCGGAGGATACTATAAATGTCTGTATGCAAATAAACTAGAAAATCTAGAAGAAATTGGTAAATTCCTGGATCCATACACCCTACTAAGACTAACCCAGAAAGAAGTTGAATTCCTGAATAGACTAATAACAAGCTCTGAAATTGAGGCAGAATATAGTGGCCTACCAAACACAAAAATCTCAGGACCAGACAGATGCACAGCTGAATTCTGTCAGAAATACAAAGAGGAGCTGGTATTAAGAGACACAGAGTTGCATTCCTTCCAAAACTATTCCAAACAACAGAAAAAGAGGAACTCCTTAACTCATTTTATGAAGCTAGCATGATACTGATTCAAAAACTGGGAAGAGACAGAACAGAAAAAGAAAACTTCAGGTCAATATTACTGATGAACATCGCTGGGAAAGTCCTCAATAAAATACTGGAAAACTGAGTCCAGCAGCATATCCAAAACTTATTCACCACAATCAAGTTATCTGAATCCCTGGGATGCAAGATTGATTCAACATACACAAATCAATACATGTAATCTGTCACATAAACAGAACCAAAGACAAAAGCACATGATTATCTCAATAGATGCAGCAAAGGTCTTTGATAAATTTCAACATTGCTTCGTGTTAAAAACTCTCAGTAAACTAGGTATTGATGGAGCATTTCTCAAAATAATGAGAGCTATTTATGACAGACCCACAGCCAATACAGTGAATAGGAAAAAGCTGGAAGCATTCCCTTTGAAAATTAGTACAGGATCCCTTTCTCACCACTCCTATTCAACATAATATTGGAAGTTCTGGCCAGGGCAATCAGACAAGAGAAAGAAATAAAGAGTATTCAAATAGGAAGAGAGGAAATTAAGATGTCTCTGTTTGCAGATGACATGATTTTATATTTAGAAAACCCCATCATCTTAGCCCCAAAACTTGAACTAAGAAACAACTTCAGCAAAGTCTCAGGATACAAAATTCAAGTCCAAAAATTACAAGCATTTCTTTATACCAAACAATAGGCAAGCAGAGAGCTAAATCATAAATGAGCTCCCATTCACAATCACTACAAAGA
This sequence comes from Saimiri boliviensis, assembly GCF_048565385.1. Lineage (NCBI taxonomy): Eukaryota > Metazoa > Chordata > Mammalia > Primates > Cebidae > Saimiri > Saimiri boliviensis. Next base: position 110,121,841 of record NC_133451.1, read on the forward strand.
GAATAAAGTACTTAGAAATACAGCTAGCAAGGAATATGAAGGACCTCTTCAAGGAAAACTGTGAAACACTGCTCAAGGGAATAAGAGACAACACAAACAGATGGAGAAATATTTCATTCTCATGGATAGAAAGAATCATTGTGAAAATGGCCATACTGCCCAAAGAAATTTATGGATTCAATGCTATTTACATCAAACTACCATTTACATTCCTCACAGAATTAGAAAAAAATGACTTCAAATTTTACATGGAATCAAAGAAGACCCAGTGTAGTGTATAGGTAAGACAATGCTAAGCAAAAAGAACAAAGTTGTAGGTATCATGCTACCTGACGTCAAACTATCCTACAAGGCTACAGTAACCAGAACAGCAGGTACTGGTACCAAAACAGACATCTAGACCAATGGAGCAGAACAGAGGAACAGAGACCTCAGAAATTACACCACGCATCTACAACCATCTGATCTTTGACAAAACCTGACAAAAACTAGCACCTGGAAAAGGATCTTCTATTCAGTAAATGGTGCTGGCAAACCTGGCTAGCCATACCTGGTAAACTGAAACTAGACCCCTTCCTCACACTTTCTACAAAAAATGACTCAAGATGAGTTAAAGACCCAAACCATAAAAACCTTAAAAGAAAACCTAACACCATTCAGGACATAGGCATGGGCAAAGCCTTCATTATAAAAACACCAAAAGCAATTGCAACAACAAATGAGATTTAATTAAACTAAAGAGCTTCTGCACAAAAAGAGAAACTATTATTAGAGTGAACAGACAACCTATAGAATGGGAGAAAGTTTCTGTGATATACCCATCTGACAAAGATGTAATATCCAGAATTTACAAGGAACTTGAATATATTTACAAGAAAAAAAAATTAAAAAGTCAGCAAGGATATGAACAGACACTCCTCAAAAGAAGACATTTATGTGGCCTAAAAACATATGAAAAAAAGCTCAACATAACAGATCATCAGAGTAATGCAAATCAAAACCACAATGATATACCAGTCAGAATGGAGATTATTAAAAAGTCAGGAAACAATAGATACTGGTGAGGATGTGGAGAAATAAGAACACTTTTACACTGTTGGTGGGAATGCAAATTAGTTAAACCATTGTGGAAGACAGTGTGGTGATTCCTCAAGGATCTAGAACCAGAAATACCATTTGACCCAGCAATCCCATTACTGGGTATATACCCAAAGGATCAAAAATCATTCTACTATAAAGACACATGTACAAGTATATTTACTGCAACATTATTTATAATAGCTAGGACTTGGAACTAACCCAAATGCCCATCAATGATAGACTGGATAAAAAAAAAATGTTGTACATATACACCGTGGAATACTATTGAGTCATAAAAGGGAATAAGATCATGCCCTTTGCAGTGACACGGATGAAGCTGGAAGTCATGATTCTTGGCAAACTAACACAGGAACAGAAAACCAAACACTGCATGTTCTCACTAATAAGTGGGAGTTGAACATTGAGAACACATGAACACAGAGAGGGGAACAACACACACCAGTGCCTGTTTGGGGTGGGTATGAGGGGAAGGAACCAAGAGGACAGGTCAATAGGTACAGCAAGCCACCCTGGCACGTATATACCTATAACAAACCTGCATGTTCTGCACACGTATCCCCCCCCCCCTTTTTTTTTTTTTTGAAGAAAATGACTTTTAGTGTAATCAAATATGCATAACATAAAATGTGCCACCATAACCATTTCTAATGTATAATTCTCTGGCGGTAAGTACCTTTACATTGTTGTACAATCATCACCACCAACCAGTATTAACATTCATAGTCATATCGAAAAACTGTGAGAAGAATTTTGGCAGTATCATGAAGTTGAGCACAGTGTCACATAAAGTTTCCCTCTTAATAAATAACTCACTATTTATGTCCTATGATGGGCTTATTTAAGAATATTAGTTGTCATTGTTATGTTTGTGTAAAGAACATTAGTCCTAGTATCAGAAAAGTTAGCATACAGCCATAACTCTACTATGTATGAGGACGTATTTAAGTTTGGCTATCATAATTACAGGTCAAGAAAAATGAGTAATCCAAATCTGTCTGCTTACTGGCTGATAGGCAATTCAGACTCATTCATGCATTGACCCGCACTGTCATCTCTCTCACATTCCAATATACTCTCTTTTACTTAGTGTTTACATTTAGACGAAAATGTAAAGCAAGCTGAACAAACAAGCAAAAACGAAAACAAAACAAAAAATACTTGTGCCTGTTTTTCTACCATAGTTATCCACTATGATTTATTTTGTGATACCTAAGTCAAAACATATGTTAGGCAAAATTAAGTAGCTTATTTACACTAAATCCTATGCTGCAAAATTGTATTGCAGAAAGAATGCTCTAATCCCATTGTATAATATTTGCTTTAAATCAAGCAAACATGTAAATGCTAAGAGTCATCCAAAGGACAAACTAATTTTACTATAAATTGGTTCAACATTAATCAGAAATATTTATCAAACTCCTCAAATACTATAAAATTAAAATGCAGTTAGGTGTTTTTCTAGTTAACATGTGAATACTTTTTAATATGTTACTTCAATAATTTGTCATATCTTTGAGCATCTGTGAAAATAATTCAAGATAATATATAAGAGAATTATGGTGTTTTATTTTACAAATATTTTTTCTTTGTTAATCAAGCTTTATTCTTTTGAGCAGTAGTAGCATTTGTCACTTCCCAAAGCTTTCAAAGTAACTTAGAAGTATGATAGATTGGATAAAGAAAATGTGGTACATAACACCTTGAAATTCTATGCATCCGTAAAAAGGAATGAGATTATGTCCTTTGGAGGGACATGGATGGAGCTGGAAGCCATTATCCTCAGCAAACTAATGCAGGAACACAAAACCAAACACTGTATGCTCTTACTTATAAGTGGGAACTGAACGATGAGAACACATGGTCACAGGAGGGGAACAACATACACACTGGAATTTGCTGGGTGACAGGGGCAAGGAGACCATCAGAATATATAATTAATGCATGCTGGGCTTAATACCTAGGTTCTGGGTTGACAGGTGCAGCAAACCACCATGGCACACGTTTACCTAGGTAACAAACCTGCACATCCTGCACATGTATCCCAGACCTTAAAATATATAATACACTGTTGAAATATTCTATCACTCATTTATATATTTGAATTGAATTGTCTTCTACATTTATCAAAGTTTTGGTACTCATAGGTAGTGTTTTATTATAAAGACATACATATTTCACAACTGTGGCATATTTACTGAATGTCCTTTTTTTAAATCACAAACCCATGGGTTCATGTCTAGGTTTAGTAATAAGAATAAGAATAATGATGTTAGAATTCTGACCATGAAATCTCATAATTTTGTACTTATGTGAAAATGTTATAAAAAGTATTAAAATGTTTCTTTTCTAAAATTATAAATCTATATCCAATAATATGATTTTTAATTTTATAATTAGAAACAGGATAAGTGTGTTTTATTTGTCTGTATCTCATAGTTGCCAATTTTATTTATTGAGAAAATAGTATGTATACCCATCAATTTTATTAAATAAATTAGCTAATTTCTTTCTCACAAATATCTTTGGGGATAAATATTGTTACCTTCTCTCTTTTACAGATGAGGAAATTTAAACATATAGAGGTTAAATAATTGGGATTAAATCTCAATATAATAAATGGTGGAGATTAAAATCACATCTTTCCTGATGATAAACCTATCAATGTGATGAATTCGCCAACTATCTTTATTGTGATAAGAAACATATGTTGTCATTGAATTTGTAATTTTGTTGAAGATTTAAATAATGTACAAGTATCAGCAAAATAAGATATGTATTATGTGGCAGTCAATTCAACTCTTGACCGTTCTTAAAACTGTTGACTCCATTAACTGGAGAAGCAGCCACGGAATACTGGAAACTTAGCCTGTCCTTGACTATCGGATATGATTTAGACAAACAGAAAGAAGTAATCAGCCGGGCGCGGTGGCTCAAGCCTGTAATCCCAGCACTTTGGGAGGCCGAGGCGGGTGGATCACGAGGTCAAGAGATCGAGACCATCCTGGTCAACATGGTGAAACCCCGTCTCTACTAAAAATACAAAAAATTAGCTGGGCATGGTGGTGCGTGCCTGTAGTCCCAGCTACTCAGGAGGCTGAGGCAGGAGAATTGCCTGAACCCAGGAGGCGGAGGTTGCGGTGAGCCGAGATCGTGCCATTGCACTCCAGCCTGGGCAACAAGGGCGAAACTCCGTCTAAAAAAAAAAAAAAAAAAAAAAAAAAAAAAAAAAAAAAAAAAGTAATCAAAGCATTTTCAATAGAAGGAACATTTCCAAAACTATGCATAAAAAATCTGAATGAACATCCATTAGAAGACTCTGAAGATACAGACCTGAGAGCATTTATACACTAAGAACTAGATGGAAAAGCAAGTTCCCCATGAAATATTATGATTTTGCAAGTCAATTGGTTCTATTTTAAAAATGCTGATAGGATTGAGTTGTATGTCAGCTAGCAAAGTGCTAAGAATGAATTATATTTCAAATTTAGGGTTAATACATTCTCTGAGGAGGGCAATTGAGGAAAGAGTGCATAATGAGCAGTATTTCCAAAGAAATATCAGCTCAAAGGAAGGTTTATGCTACACTTTTCATGCAGCTCCATTACATCATATACCAGATGGCTTACAAAATGTATACTTTTCTTCTTAAGTTATCTGATCCAATATCCTGGGTGACCCCAATCATGAGATCATTGCCTGGGTTCTGAGTATCCATATACGACATAACAGTATCCCAGATGTCACCCTTGATTTGGAATAAAATTCCTTAATATTTAACGGATATTAGTAATAGAATATTTTGTGAACCCAAATAGCACTGATTGACCAGTAAATGAGTAAGTGATATATGTATAGCATCATTAGTTACTCTCTTCCCTAGTCAAATGATACGGATTAAATGAACATAACTGCAGGTGTTTGGGGTCAGTGTCATTAACCCTTCCCTTAATAAGCTTTCCCGTGGAGAAATAAATGGAAATACAATTAATGATAAAATAAGAGTAAAAGTTTTTGGTTGTGTAGTTTCTCCGTAATTCTTCACTAGAAAGAGCTCAAGCATTCCTGCTGCTGATTGCTCTGTAACTATTTCTTTTAGAAATATAAAGAGATTGTATTTTTAAAGAATCCTGCCTTTGTATAGATGGAGTTTAAAAGTACTGTACTATGCATTAGGATGAATACAATGCAGGAAACTGGTAGTGATGTATTTGTTTTACATGGGAGAGTTAAATATAACATTAGACTATCATATATTAAATTTATGAGAAATCAGTTGATTCTCACAAAGAAAAAGCTGAAATTAGTGACTTGTCCCATGGCACAGTCCCTGTGCCTTATATTTATAGGAAGATTCATAATATGGGAGAAAATATTATTTTCTTGTTTCTGTGACATCACTCACTCCTTACTCATTTCCTTAGGTGTGACCTAATCTGCTTCTATATGCTCTGCAAATTCATTCTCTTCCAATTGGCCATTCAATGTGGATTTTATGGTGTCTCGGTATAAAATTCTCATTTTCTTGTATGTTCTCTGTCTATGCAATTTCATCCATAGAGTTATCATCACGTATATACCAATAATTTACAAATTTGTAGAGCTCTGACTCATGCAAGCAAATTTGTCTCCTTGATGTTGTTATCGAATGTCTTAATAAGAAATCAATCACAAAATATTAAGACATGAATCTTAAGAACTTTCTCTAAAAATGTCCTTTTGTGATGATCTTTATCAGGAAAATGGCTTCAAAATTCTTTCTGTTCTAAAGTGCAGTAAATTGGTATAATCACCGACTCTTCCATATTCAGTAAAACACCACGTCCTATTGTCTTCGCTTTGTTTCCAAGGACAGGTATCCCTAAATGAAGAAACTGAATGCAAGTTTATTTTGTTTTGGAAGATAATGGAAGAAGTGATGATGGGAGGAAGGAGGTAATCCAGAGAAGGGAGAAAAGACAAAAAATAGATATATTATTAGGGAGTTTACTGCTGCAAGCAATTGGCACTGAATTCCTGTGAGGAACTTCTGAAAGACTGCATAATATATCTCCTCAAATTATTACTCCTCAGTGAAGGAGGAAGAATGGGGGTATTTATATCCACCAGCCTCCTTTCATCTGTCATTGGGTGAGGATTGCTCCTGGGACATTAATTTTAGCTCTTCTCACCTGCTCTGCAAAGAGGCAGAGCATACTCCAACGGCGAGAGAACATTCTGAAGCATAGGTCTACATGGTGCCCTCAGCATGTCTGAAATTTAGTACAGGTCTCCTGCAGGTGGGATGAATGGATTCAAGCAGGGCACCAAAAGCATCTGCTACATGGGTCAGTTTTACGGGGAAGTTCTCTCTGTTTCTACGTCTCCACTCTCATCCAAGCTCTTATTTCCTCTTACTTGAACACTCAACTTATTTACCTGTATTCCCACAGCAACTAGGGGATCTTTCTCAAAACATATCTGTGATTATATCATTCCCCACCATCTTAAAATCGTTTGGTAGATTTACCTTGTTCCTAGTGTTCCTAGAACAAAGAGCAAAAATTAAACTGTTCACATGTAACAATGTAACAGAAGGCTCTGCCCATTCTGGTTTCTACAATTCCAATCTCTCTCTCTCTCTCTCTCTCTCTCTCTCTCTCTCTCTCTCTCTCTCTCTCTCTCTCTCCTCTCTCTCTCCTCTCCTCCTCTTTTTACAAATGAACTTGGCTAATTTATATGTCTCTCTGATCTTTAGTGTACATTAGACAGTTGGGAATTATAATTCTGCATACATCATAGGTTTGTTGTGAGAATTGAATGATATTATTTTACATATCTTAGCACAGTGCCTGGCGTATAGACAGATGTCAATAAAAGTTGGTTATTTTAATCATCTTCCTCCTCTTCATCATGTTAGTATCCCACACATCTCTCTCCTCCTAACAACAAAAAAATAGTTTCTTACTTCTTTTTTCATCTAATATTTTCAGCTACTGAGTGAAAAGTAAATAAAATCCCTTCTTACACGGCAAAAATTTAAAACAGAATAAAACTAATCATGTGTATGGAAATAAATTTCCAAAATTGTTTGATTCTTTAACAACTGAAAAATGGAAATCTCTGGTGATCACATACTGGCATGGTATCACCTAGTGTAAAAGCATTAGCTGCAAGTGAAACAAAAGACAAACAGTAGATTTAATTACACATTAGAACCCAGAAGTATCTCAACAGTTCAAACAAAAATACTATAAAACAGTATGAATCTAATTAAGACTTGAAAACAAACTGAAAATTGACACTGTCTCAAAAAGCATCTTGTACTGAATTCAGCTTAAAGTTATTTATCCACTTAAACAAATAATCACTGGTGCATTGCAAAGAACAATATCTAAGACTTCGGGTTTTTTTTTGTTTGTTTGTTTTATTCTCTTTTGCTTTTTACAAAATATGTGAACACAGCATTAATTCATTTTTATTATTAATTTTTTTTTGGCTTACATATGTCAAGTCTCTGTTAAGCTCAAATAAGCATACATTCAGTGAGGATTACAGAGAAACTGCTTTTTATCCCGTTTTAAAATGCCAAATGCATTTTCTCCAATAGCATTTTATTAGCATAAATGTCTCTGCTCCTTTAGTTTTCCCTGATGTTTAGTTGTGTTTCAGTCTTTAATACAGAGTTCACAAGTTATAATAATTGGAAAAAAAATAACATTCATGTCTATTACTTAGGAAGAAACAGCCTGAACAGATCTCTTAATTATATTCTGTTTTTCCTGTTAATTTTTATTGCAACATGAAAAGTATATTCAATCCAATGACTGTTAAGAATTACTTCATATTTTAAGCATTTTTCCTTTTTTGTTGGTTTATATCATCTTTTACTAAGACATTGTTGTTCATTGAATACACATATTTACAAACATCTAATTACTTTTGAAAGAAAATTGATTCATATGGTATTAAATTCAAGACAAAATATTAGAATATTTTTTGCCATTTAAAATAGTATTTTTCTAAATTTTTATGAACTTATACTGCCCTAAAATACTTTCTTCAAGTTGTTCAATTGTGAATTATTATAAAATACAAATAAAGATTGTTATTAAAATATGATGATTCAGTGAGATGGGCTAGACTTATAATGATTAGAGTCATGCAAAAAATACTACTGCTTTTACTTTAAAGAAAATAACAAAAGTAGATGAATCTGTTAAATTTTGTTACCTTGAACAACTTGGAAAATAATAAATGTAATAATAATATGCTAAACATAAGGTATCATTTTTTAAAACATGATATTTATGGTTTTGAATTAAACTTTAGTGCTAGAAGCTGTACTTCTAGAAGCTTCTGTTTTAAAATTTTGTACTTTTTCAGATTAGCTATGAATTCCCCATAGAGAAGAGTATCATTTTTTATTTGAATGAACTGCATAATCTACTCTTAGGCTATCAAATCAAAACTCATATGTAATTATGCATTTATGATATTGCATCAACTTGTGAAATTGTCTCTCATTACATTTTCAAAAAATAATTCTTCTGACGTATTTAATTCTCATATGGCATTGCAGTTTTAACCATGCATTTAATTCCTACGTAACTGCCATTAATATTTATATGGTTGAACTTTTATCCTATTATATGTTGTATAATTGCTACCATTAGTTCATTTCCCAAAGGTTTACTTTTCAGACTCATATAGTGTTTCAATGTCACATTATTTTGCAAAGCTCACTTTTTATGATGTGATATTCAATTCTAAGCTTTAATTCGGGCTAGTGATTAATGACAACCCATTAACACGATTTATTAAAAAATTGCCTTTATATTTTTTAAGACACTTAATTATATTGTTCCAAAATTATATTTCATTAATTCTTACTTGTGAGTGATAATAGTTATTCTGCCTTGAAAGTAAGACATTATGTTACTACTTTTATATCTTTGTACTTCTCATCTTAAATGTAATCATGGTTACAAACTCTAAATAATTTTTTATAAAGTCAAATATTTTAAAATATAAATGATTTTATTACAACCAATTCTTTTGCTTTCTAGAATTGCTGGCTAATTATATTAAAGAAAAAAAATCTATAATTTTGTATCAATTTTTAATTTTCCACCTATTTTTACAGTGAATTACTCAAAAATGATCTTAATACTTTGCAAAATGATGAAAAGCATTTGTATTTGCTGCTAGTGTACCACTATTCTATAAGAATTCAAATCCCTCTTCTCATTAAAGTGTGAGTTTATAGATCCAATAATGACAGATTTGAATTCCCTTTCCAAATATCTTATAATGTATATTGCATGCTTTTACTAGGACATATTACTCCTTTGCGTTAGTATAAATGCTTTGGAAGACAGATTTTTTGACAAAGTGCAATGTTGAATATATAAATAGTTAATAGTGCACAATATGCTATACCAATTGATTGAGCCAGAAGAAATGAATATACATGAAGAGAAATGTGATTCATCCATTAACTTTCAAAGTAACACAAAAGTAAATGTATTTACACTGTGACAGTATTCTGAATCTCTGAATCATAAAGGAAAACATAAGTACGTTAAAAATTTTAACAAAATGTAATTATTGAATGGCAACAAAAAATAGTACAGTGCATAAATGAAGTATAACCTCTCCTCAGAAGCTTTAAATCTATAAAGATGTACTAATGGTTTATTTTTAAAGTTTACATTTTTAGTGCAGTAGTGAAAATTATACTATCCATAATTTTTACAAACATTACTCAAAAATGACAGACGATTTGGAATTTAAAAGTCTACTTGATGGCTGGGGGCAGTGGCTCACGCCTATAATCTCAGCACTTTGGGAGGCCAAATTGGGCGGATCACCTGAGGTCGGGAGTTCAAGACCCGCCCGACCAACATGGAGAAACTCCGTCTCTACTAAAAATACAAAAAAAGTTAGCCAGTGTGGTGGCTGATGCCTGTAATCCCAGCTACTTGGGAGGCTGAGGCAGGAAAATCACTGGAACCTGGAAGGCGGAGGTTGCAGTGAGCCAAAATCATGTCATTGCACTTCAGCCTGGGCAACAAGAGTGAAACTCTGCCTCGAAAACAAAAACAAAAACAAAAACAAAAAAATCTCCTTGATAATTATATTCTCTTGACTATTCAAGTTTCATGGGAAAACTACTCTTTGTAATAGCATGTTTTATTTCTTGATTAAATCTATGTATTTGCATGCACATACAGGATATTTATATGGGTGATACACACACACATTATTATTATTATTATTATTATTATTATTATAATATTGTGAAAACAGCCAATACTTCTCTATTGAAACTGGTTCTATCTGGTGGTTTTTTTTTTTCTTTTTTTTTCTCTGCAAAGTCTGTATATTAACTCTGAGTTGAATACATGGGCAGTGAAAGGGGATACTTAATAATTACTTACAGTTTTGAAATGTTGGGCATTTCTGATTTCTATTTAACCTGTCTTAAAGCAAAAGACCCAGAATAAGTTAGCTGAAAAGCAAGTCTGTCTATGTTACTAAGTCAGTCTATTATTATTTTAACATGCTATTGGACAATTTTATTTTAGAGTGTGTGGCAGGTAGATTTCTGATGATTCATCCCCTTGCATAATCCCCTGTCAAGTGTAAGCAGGACCTGTGGGTATGACAGGATATCAGTCCTATGATTAGATTATATTATGTGGCAAAAGGTGTTTTACAGATGTAATTGATGTCACTAGTCAGTTGGCTTTGTATTATTAATCAAAAGAGAGATTATCCTGAGAAGAACTGACCTAATCTGGTGGTGAGTCTTTAAAAGAGACTCAAGGCAGCAGACAAATTCAAAGTAAAAGAGATATTCCTCTTATCCTCCAACAAACAAATATATTTTGCCCTGTCTTTGTAGAAGGCCACGTGACAAGAAGCTAAGGGTGCCCTCTAGGTGCCAAGAGAAGTCCCTGGCCAACAGCCAGCAAGAAAATGGTATTTCTTTCCTACAAGCTATAAAACTGAATTCTGATAACCATTGAGTTTGCGAGAGAACTCTGAATTTCAGATAAGATGACAGCTGTCGCTGACACTTTGATATCAGCCTAGTGAGAATCTGAGCAGGGGACTTACTTGACATGTACCCAGATTCCAGATCCACAGAGTTTGCGAGATAATACATTTATGTTGTTTAAATTCGTAGTAATTTGTTATATAGTGACAGAAAATTAATACAGGATAAGAAAAAGAATACAGGGATTTAGAGAAATACTGGTAAAACAAAAAAAAATGCAAGAAAAAAACAGAAAAATGTTGAAGCATAAAGTGTCTGTATTCGTTTTTTTTACGATTTGTTCTTATGTTTCCAAGCCATAAGTCCTATGTTTAGTCATTGTCCACTAACTACATGTATTAGGAAGTTTTTAAGTGAAAGATTAATTTCGTATATTTATATTGGTATCATATCTATGTTATACCTGAGCGAGTTGGAAGGAAAGTGACACACTCTGAATTCCAATTGAGAGTCCTTTATTGCTGGCGACCAAGAGTCAGCTCATGCTCAAAAATCTCTCAGTCCCAAAGAAGGGGCTTGATTCCTTTTTATACCTTGCTTAGAGAAGAGGGGGTGGCAAGTCAGAATTTTACAGAAGCAGAACAAGTAAGTTAGTAGGAGCAGCTGGTAACCAGGAGGCAGGAGGTTCCCAGGATTGTTGGTTACCAAGGAGGGTAGCAGCGGGAACTTTCCATACAATCAATCCCCAAGGGGTGTATGGTATTCACAATAGCAGGTAGGCTCACCAAGCAGGATGTAGTTACAACGGTTACAAGGTACTGGGTACAACATGACCCAGCTGTGCATCCAAAGGAGAAATGGTGGGGAGGGAGAGGCTAAGATGGCTTACGTCTATGACAGAGTCTATTAGGCTATCTATTTAGGCTATAAAATTATTTTATATGCACTGACACATCTTTGTTATTTTCCACTTATTTTTTATGTATATGCCTGATACAGAAAGAATGGGCTAAATTTGGAATATTATCCATGATGTAAATGGATTTTAATATTTTGTTATATGGCCATAAGTGCAATTATATAATAATAAGCATATCTTGGTCAAAATATGACAGCTAAATATTCGAAGCATCTATCAGCCTCAAGTTCTTCAAATATTAAGTACTATTGAAATATATCTGCCATAATAGAAACCGTGAATATATAAACTGTTTAAGATTTCACGGTACTCCCAGTGTTGAGCTCATTGATAGTTGAGTTAGGCACTTACATTTTCATCATTCAAATATTAACGCTAACTTTATATAAAAAAAAAAAAAAGAAAAAGAAAATAACCTGTAAGGGTCAGTTTTACTTGTCAACTTGTTATTGTGTAGTCCTCTGTTATTCAGTCAAACATGAAGGTAAGCATAGCTGAGAAGGTGTTTTGTAGGTGTCATTAAAGTTTGTATTTAGTTGACTTTTAGTAAAAGAGCCTATCCTCACTGATCTGAGTGGTCTGATTCAGTTATAAAGCTTTATATATAAGAGGGGAACCGTAAAAGCAGTTCTCCCTGTGGACTGTAGCTTCAGCTTCTGCCTGAGAGTTCCAGGCTGCCCTTTTGGATGGCCTGCTCTATAAATTTCAAATTTGCTGAGCCATACCTCACAATTTTGTATGCCACATCCTTGTGAAAAATCATATCACTGACTCTGTTTTTCTGGTAGAACTCTGATACATACCTCTTTTCTTTGCAAATTTATAGCAATAGCAAAGGAAACTTTCATGGATATGAAATCATTAGGTAAATACTTTTTAGGTTGTAAACATCACCAAAGCCGTGACCTTTAAAAAAAATCCAACCAAACAAAAAATCCTAGCAGACAAACACATCTACTAGAGAGCAATGGGAATTTATCAGCCCCAACATTTTACTCTGGATTTTCTGAAGAAATAAGTTAAGATGATATACACATATGTTCATAACAAGCTTTCAAAATAAGTAGTACTCTATGTGTATAGGATTATTCCTGAATTTATTTTCAGTTTGGATTATGCATATATATGATGCATATGTAAGTTGTTATGCAAAAAAGTTTTAAATGTTAAGAGGAATATGTGGGGCCTCTGAGATAGCATGCACTTTCTAATGAGGGCAAGCTTTAAATGGCATTGAGGTCGTTATCACTAGGGATTCAATCATTTCCAACAATCCCTTCAATAGGGAGGATTATGGGCTGACATCTCATTATCGAAGTAGTGAAACATGAATAATTTGTCCTACATTGATAGTCAGGAGATACTGAAACCCATATAGTTATGAGGTCATAGCTGTAAAGACTAAACGCTAACACACTACAAAAGAATAATAATGGAAAAGAAATATTAATGAAAACTATGATTGTATATACATCCCATTAAATTTACATATTTTCATTGTCTTTTGTTAAATACATGTAGATATCAGAGGTTATGAGGGAAAAAAGCAAAACATTTATGAGTTAACAGAGTAATCGTTCTTGGGACTGAAAATATCTACATTCTTATTTCTTTGGCTTTTCTTACATAATATAATATGAAATAATAAAAATGCAGAGTAATTTCATGTTCAACGAATGGAGCAAATTTGAACACAGTATCAGAGTGTAGGAAAATGGGAATATTCTGCTTATTTTATAAATAATATTTACAAAGGAAATCTGGCTTTCCAAGCATATATGGAACTATACATATTTAAAACAAAAACAATATAAAATTAGCTTAATAATGATTTTAGAGCAGTTGTTACAAAGAACCAATATTATAATCTTATAACAAGTTTACTAGTATACTATGTAAATATCTCTGTCCACATTCTTAAAGAGAACAGAAAAAAGATGAAATAAAATAAGTGTGTGTAAGCAACTGAAGGTATTCAGTGTTGCAGTGAAAATTAGCCTGTAGCAGAGAGCTGATTTTGCTATTTAACTCAAACTATACCACTGCCATCAATATTGAAAATCTCATTTGTTGAATTAAGGATAAATACTCTCTAATTTCATTAAATGAAATTTTAGTTTTTGAAAATATGTTTTATTATTAAAAGAAAGCATTAGAAAATTACCAGCTAATCCTTTAGTCTATCTTTTAACAATAATAACAAAAAAAAATACAATCATAAAGACTAACATGAAATACAGAGGCACTCATAGGTTATATAAAACCTCCAGGCCCATTTGTCCAGCTTTTGTAAATCTCTTACTGAGCGTGAAGGGCAAAAAAATGTATTTAGTTGGTTTCCTCATAGATAGATGTTGACTTTGAACAAAAATAGAACTTAAAAAAAAATAGATCTTAAAAGGGGCTACATGTTTTTTACTGATAAAATATAAGTATAGAAATATCACGTTTCTCTTAATGCTTTTGTATGCACTTTATATAATATTTTGCAATATTCTCTTAAAATTAAAATGATAGTAGCAAATGAGTTACATAGGAATAGAGATGATAGAACTAAAATTGAGAATTTTTGGTATAGAGCTTTTGAGAAATTCACATGCTCTAAATACATATGTATTTATATGATATAAATGCAAATATTTATATGCATAACTATACATATGTATTTGTACATACATATAATTAAGAATATTATAATTTCAAAAAATGCTGATGAATTACCCTAGTTTTCACTTCCTCCAATTATTTTTAGTTTTTTACTTTCTTTATATGTCCTTTCTCACATGTTTCATTTTGAAAACTTATCTGAACATCAATAATTTCTCAAAAAATCACATATGGTCATTGAGTTCATGTTTTTAAAATGAATTTGTTTTTTTAGAAACCAAAGTTGTCATCCCCCATGGTCCTTGGTGATGTTTCCATGCTCCATTAGCCTCAGTGTACAGCAGGAGAAAGAACAAATGTATTGTTTTTAAGGCCTGGAGTGGTTGGTTAAGGGCAAGGTCATGTTTAAAGATGCACCAGAATTCAGACTTAAGAATAGCCCCTAATGTCATATGCAGATATTTTTTCAGTCACCTTGAAGTACACGTGTCCTCATCCCCCTCAGGGCCGTGCTGTTCCTGGCATCTTTCATGGCCACTGCCCTGCTCACACTTGTATATACACTTGCCATGGTGGCTCCATCTGAAGGCAGTGAAGACATGATTCTATTGTCTTTCTTAGAATATTGCATGAAGCCCTATGCCAGTTTGAGCCATCCCCTGTGGGCCTCTTTCTAAGCATTGTCATGCGCCAAAACCACTAAGAAAACATTCTCAGAACCAAGGTGAAGACCCTGCTGGGTGGAGATGCTCCTTGGCCAGCCTATTTGCTGTGACCACTCTAACGTACATGGTGGATGATGACTCTGCTTCCTCTCCAGTGGCTGCAGCTCTCTAACAAGCCCTCCACTGGACCCCGTCAATTTCCGGTGATGAGGCCTAGAACTGGGTCTAGACTTGAGATGCTGGGATCCGGTTTCTCAGGTGTGTGTTTTTACTAGGTGTATAACTTCATATTAACCACCTACACTTGTGGATGTCTCCCATTGCTTATAAAAAAAGCTCTTCATTTGAAAAAAAAAAAAAAAAAGTCCTTTTTGTGTGCCATGGAAGTTATGGAGGTCTGGTGAACTGGGTACTTTCTTGGGACATCTGGAGATTTTCGGCCAGCATCAGTAAGGCTTGCTACTTGGTGCATCTGATTTTGATCATCCTCTACAAACAACTTCAGGAAACACTTACCCACTATACTGACAACATGCTCTATCTTTTCTCTGAACACTGTCTGCTGACCTTCATCACTGACTGGCACTGATGCTATTCATAGGGAAACCACCCTCGGAACCGAAACAGCTCCTGGTGGGTCATGAGTGTTCTGGTTAAAAACCAGTAGAATGGATGGGTCTTTGTTGGTGGTGACAAGCAAAGGCCATGTGGCCTTCTTTATGTAATGAATGCTTGTGTTCCTGAGAAAGGGTGTGAACCTGATTTTGTGAAAGTTTGATATATACAAGTTCTTTGTATGTAATATGTAAAAGAGTTCTGAGTGCTTATGATATGAAAGAATTCTATGAAAAATTTTTAGTAGCACAATAATCAACTTCCCTTGGGCCTTTTTAGCAAAACAAACAAACAAACAAAAAGTCTAGATTTCTTTTGGCTTGATCTGTATTTGATTTTCTATATCAATGATCATAGGAAATGATCAAATGTAGTGAATTTAATGTAATTTGGGTTAAGAAGCTCACTTGGGTTATGACATTTGCTTTTCTCTGTAGGCGGTATGCACTTTCATACAAAGTTGTTCACGTTATTAGGGTATCTTTGCGGACTAATAACCTTATTCTAGAACCTCAGGGTGGTGTGACCCACTAGCATGCATAATTCATGGATTTGTCATTTTAGGCCTTTCAAATATCACCTTTTCTTCAAGATGGTCCTTGTTTTGGATTCAATTGTATTTCTGCCCCTGCCCCCCACCTCTGGCCCAAAACACATTTGGAAGTTCTAACCTCCAGTGCATCAGAATTTGGCATTATTTGGAAACAGGGGTCTTTAGAGAGGTAGTTAAGTCAAATGAAGTCACCGGAAATGGAGACTCGAATCCAGTATGGCTGGTGTCCTTATAAAATGAGGAAATCTGGGGACAGAGACAGACAAGCACACAAGAAAGGTAATGTGAAAACACACGGGGAAAAGACAGTCATCTGCAAACCAAGGAATACCAAGGATTGCTGGCAAACTCCAGAAACTTGAGCAAGCAAGGAAGGAGTCTTCCCTAGAACTGTCCAAGAGAGTATGGCTCTTCGGGACACCTCAATTTTGGACTTCTGGCCTCCAGAACTATGAGACAATACATTTTTGTTATTTCTCTCTTTTTTTAAATTGTACTTTATGTTCTGGGGTATATGTGCAGATCATGCAGGATTGTTGCGTAGGTACATACATAGCAAGGTGGTTTGCTGCCTCCATCCCCCCGTCACCTATATCTGGCATTTCTCCCTATGTTATCTCTCCCCAGCCTTCCTCCTAAGCTGTCCCCCCTACAACAGACCCCAGTGTGTGTGATGTTCCCCTCCCTATGTCCATGTGTTCTCATTGTTCAACACCCACCTATGAATGAGAACATGGGATGTTTGGTTTTCGGTTCTTGTGTCAGATTGCTGAGAATAACGGTTTCCAGATTCATCCGTGTCCCTACAGAGGACATGAACTCATCCTTTTTTATGGCTGCATAGTATTCCATGGTATATATGTGCCACATTTTCTTTGTCCAGTCTATCATTGTGGGCATTTGGGTTGGTTCCAGGTCTTTGCTATTGTAAACAGTGCCACAATGAACATACGTGTGCATGTGTCTTTAAAATAGAATGATTTATTATCCTTTGGATATATACCCAGTAATGGGATTGCTGGGTCAAATGGAATTTCTAGTTATAGATCCTTGAGGAATCACCACACTGTCTTCCACAATGGTTGACAGAAAGAAGGAAAGAAAAAAAGAAAGAAAGAAAGAAAAAAAAGAAAATAAAAGAAGAAAGACAGAAAAGAAAGGAAAGGGAGAAAAGGAAAGAGGAGGAAAAAAAAAGAAGGAAGAGAATAAAGGAAGGAAGGCTGAAAAGCAGAAAGGAAAGATGCCAAAAGGAAGTTACTTACCTCATGCCTGAAAATACAAATGATTCATTGACTTAATTGCTGTTATTTCTTCTCACTTGATATTAAATCACAAATAAAAGCATAGTCATGTACTTATAGTCATATATAAGGACATAATGTTTTAAATACTGACTGGAATGAATATCTATTTTGACATTGATACCAAAGAAATGTTAGTATCATTTTGATTTTTAATAATTCAGACGTTAGGCTTTTAGAACTTTCATATACATTTCTTGGATAAATGCAAAATTAATAAGGTCATATGATTGCCATAAGAAAATCATAGCTAAAGTGATATAAAATGTAAAAGTCACAATTGATTTAATTACATGCTAAAAAATCAGGAAAAAAATGATATTCTGTGTCTTGAACAAAAGGATAAATGCTCCTAATGGTGAAAGAAAACTGTTTTTACAAAAAGTTAAACCATCATCAAGTTAATCAAGCACATAATCTGTCTTGGTTCAGACCTTCGGAGAGTGGACTGACACCTGGAAGTGTGATCTGAATTGATGGGGCAGAGACATTCTATACACACAGACAACTGGCTTCTTGTCCTGCTAACTTCTCCAGGGCATAGTCAGAGCTAGTGACCTTACAGAGTAGGGTGACCAAGAGTGTGACAAAGGGTGACTCTGTCCATATTTTCTCTGTGTTTTCTCATTGTGATGGGGTCATTTTAAAGCTGACACCAATCTTTAACTCATATGTAATTCTATATTTAAAAAAACAGCCCTGATTATAACACACTTAATGGTGATAATTCCACAGTATGTTAATTATTATCTAGTGTCTCTAAAATAAGTCAATGTAAGGGACTCTAGCTTTTTTCTTACGATATGAAATGAATCAGAGAAGAAAAGGTTATCACTGTGGTTCTGAGACACTCCAAATCCGGAAACACAGAAGTCCTGAAGAGTTTAAGGATTTAACAAATTGGTCGCTCAACATCTTTGGAGGTAGAAAGGTTGTGCAAGTATCTAAAGGCAGAGAGAGACTGAAACAAATGAAAGAAGTGAGCCATAAAAGTAAGATTTTTCCTCCTAGGGTACTTCTCCAACATGAATTTTCTTAGCCCCATACCCTAGAGTAATTTTGAGACTGATGGTCTGAAATCACATTTTGAGAGACATTCCTTTAAGGGATCTTTTTCCTGTCTTTCAATCCAGCTTCCTCAAGGTATGGTGGTCATGTATTTAAATTTGTGCTTAAGAATATATTCAATTTTAGATTCATAGCTCCCCCAACTTATTTTAAGATTTGATTTTTTCTTTTTCTCCAGAAGGGCTTTTTAGTTTCCCTATAGTATCACTTACTATAAGACATCACTTATTATAAGACATCACTAACTGTGGATGTCTTTTAGTGTTTTTCAGTACTCAATTGCAGTATAATGGACATGCAATAAATGGAACTTGGAAACCTGTGCCTACTCCTGCAAAGCTAGTAAACACAATATTACAATTGAATAGAGAAATCACCATCCAGAGATTCCCTGGCCCCTTTGTAGTCCCTACCACCTGCCCTACATGTACCAGACAGTTACTGATCTTGTGATTGTTAGTTTTTATTTTTTAGAACTTCATATCGGCTGAGCACGGTGGCTTATGACTGTAATCCCAGCGCTACAGGAGGCTGAGGAGGGTGGATCACGAGGTCAGGTGTTCGGGACCAGCCTGACCAACAGGGTGAAACCCCATTTCTACTAAAAATACAAAAAGTAGCTGGGCGTGGTGGTGTGCACCTGTAATCCCAACTACTTGGGAGGCTGAGAAAGGAGAATCACTTGAATCTGGGAGGCAGAGGTTGCAATGAGCTGAGACCAAGCCACTGCACTCCAGCTTGAGCGACAGAGGGAGACCATGTCTCAAGAAAAAAAAAAAGAAAAAAAGAAAAAAAGAACTTCATATTAATGAAATTGCACAAAATATACTCTTTTTAGCTAACTTCTTTGGGTCAGTTCATTGTTTTTTATTGCTGAGTAATACCAATGATCCCCTCACTTACTGATAGGCATTTGAATTGTTCCCAGTTTTGGATATTATGAACAAAGCTTCAGTGGATATGTGTATATAGGTCTCTGGATAGACATGATTTGATATCTGTTAGTCAAACATCTCAGGTAGGGATCATTTGGCAGATATATGTTTAACTTTCAAAAAAAAAAAAAAAAAAAGCCCTGCCCAATGGTTTTACATTTCTATCAGGAATGCATGAGAGTTCCAACACCTCTACATCCTCAACAACACTTAGTATCATCAGTTTTTAAATTTTGCACATTCTAATAGGTGAATAGTAGTAGCTCATTATTGTTTGCCTTGTATCCATCAAATGAATGCTGATATTGAACATCTTTTTATTGTCTAATTAACATCTGTATGTACTCTTTGGTGAAATTTCTCTTCAAATTGGTTTGTGGAAAAAGCTAGCAGTTATTTTTAGTTTTGAAATAGATTTCATGGTTCATTCCTTTTAACTTTTCATTTTTCTCATTTTATTCTGCAGTGATATGGACACATCTCCTGGCTATGAGGCAGGAACCTTATATTAGAGAATTAAATCTGATCCCATGAAAAGCAAGTCAGGAACTTAATAGAAACTAGGTTTTCTGTTTTTGTTTTTTCCAGATAGAGTTTGACTCTTGACACCCAGGCTGGAGTGCAATGGTGTGTTCTCTGCTCACTGCAACCTCCACCTCTCAGGTTCAAGTGTTCCTCCTGCCTCAGCCTCCCAAGTGGCTGGGATTGCAAGTGTCCACCACACTGCCCAGCTAATTTTTTTTTTTTTTTGGTATTTTTGGTAGAGAGGGTGTTTCACCATTTTGGCCAGGCTGGTCTCAAACTCCTGACCACAGGTGATCCACCCACCTTGGCCTCCCAAAGTGCTGGAATTACAGACGTGAGCCACCACACCTGGCCGAACACTAAGTCTTTAATGGCATTTTTGAGTTATCTAGGCTTGCTGTGTAGCCAACTGATGGATGTCACCCTCTAGGAGGGGAAAAATACTTATAAACCACTATTATTGATTATATTATGTAGATGAATGGGTGAGAAAGAAAAGCCAAATGAAAAAATTCTCCATATGGCTATGCTTTAATTATATAGGGAAGGCAGTCTTGTTCTAGAGTTTAGTGGCCCGATTACAGCTCACTGCAGCCTCGAACTTCTAGGCTCAAGATATCCTTCTGCTTCAGCCTCTTTAGTAGCTGAGACTACAGGAGCATGCTACTATGACTGACTCATTTTTTAATTTTTTGTAGAGATGGAGTCTCACTCTCTGTTTCCCAGGCTGGTCTGGAACTCCTGGGCTCAGGTGATCCTCTTGCCTTGGCCTCCCAAAATGCTGAGATTACAGGCATGAGCCACTGTGCCTGCCCATGTGTTATAATTACTGTTTGATTTTAATGAAACATCTAATTATCTTTCTTTTTGTTACTGAGCTATTTTCATTCATTTCCTGGAGTAGGAAGATCCTCAGCTGAAAAAAAAATGTTCAGCTTTAGATAATTATTGCTTTTCTGAGATCTGCCTGCAAATGACAAGGATGGTCCTTTAATAGTTATATCTGTACAACATGTCGTTGAGTGCCCAATTATAGTTGATTGATGTAAGGTTAGAAAATCTGTACTTAGGTTTCATGGTCTTTCTAACATTTCAATCACCCCCAAACTCTGTTTTGTTGTTCAATATCCCAAAGCTTTGAGACAGAATACAATTAGTTCTCCATGAAGATTGACATAATGGTCTAAATTGAAGTCTAGAGGGGAAAAAAAGAGAAGACATAGACAGTTTTCAAAATCTTTGCTACTCAGTGTGTGGACTGTGACTTGCAGGAAGTCAATTATTATTTGGGAGCTCATTGGAAAGATGGATTCCCAGGTTCCAGAAAGACCCACAGATGTAGAAGATGATATTTAACCAGAATTCCCTGTGAATTGTATAAACATTTAAATAAAATTAATTAAATAAAATCGACATTGTAAAGCAGTACTCTAAAGCACTTCAGTCAGTCCTTGATTTTAGTTTATATCCGAGTTTTAGACCTACAGCTTGTACTCGACTTATGACCATGATTGGTTCTGACAGACCGGTCGTAACACGATTTGGTCTTAAGTTGAGTAGGCTAGATGTACAGTACTGTGAAATGATGTTATAAAAATCTTTAAGTCATATTTTATCATAATTTTCTTTCATTATTGTTATATATCATAATTTTCTTTGTTCATTTTATGCCATTTGTATCATCTCTACACCATTTTGTTTCTTATTTTTACATTCGGCAGGTTTAAGTAAAACACTGCATTACCAGTACAACTGGTTTAATATTTGCAAAATGTACAAAATTACAAAATACAGGTGCATACAAAATACAGGTGTAAAAAATACCATAGGAAACATTTTCCCAATTGCAAAACATATCAAAATATATAAACATGTACAAAACACAAATTGCTGTACCGAGTCTGGGATAACAGTTGAAATGGTGCACGCGAAGATGGTAGTGCTGCCGGAAGCTGGTCCACGCTGTTGTATGCCCAGCTGGGCAGCGTTTGTGTTGCCAGACGCAGAGCAGTCGTGGCTAGTGATTGTGGTCATAACGTCGAATGGTCATAAGTTGCATAGGTCGTAAGTCAATCAATACCTGTATAACTGCCATTGCATTCCATGAACCAACTCAGTAATTTTTCTATATTAGACATTCCTTACAAAAGTAATAAATGGCTTATACATGCGTCCCCACTCTGACTTTTTTTTTTTTTTGCTTGTTAGCTACTATGGATTATTATAACTTACAAATGAAGGGCCCTTAATAATTCAGCTGTGCAACAATATTTCCTTTAACATTGTAGCACAAATCTTGAAGTCTGGAAGCAACTATTGTACATAGCAGTGATAGTGACAGATTGGGGTTGACTTACAATAATCTGCAGGTTCATTTTTATTATTTTGATTCATACGTGGGAATTTCACATTAATGAAGATTATCTCAAAATAGCTGAATTTTATTTTCCTCAAGAATTCAGGTAAAATTAATGTAAATTTCTTCTTGAAATGGCATTTAGAAGACCAGGCAGCCATAATTACATACCATCTTATCCTGATAATCAGTAGGTATAAGGTTAGTGCTATAAAACAAAAGTAACTACTAAATATTGAAGGAAAAGAGTAACTGGCAATACATGACTCTGGTAACTACTTGAATAGGATTATAGACATCTGTGCACTCAAAGAAAATGAAATTATTTTTGAATGTATTTTGAATTAAATTGTGAATTAAATTAATATATTGTGAATTAAGTTACCATTTAATAATTCAAGTAGGAAAAATCTAACATGCAAGGCATTCTAACATTCAAAATCTATAGAGATGTGAGCATAATATTTTTGCATAGCAAGTTCTTAAGGCTTTTTATGTGATATTAGCAAAAAGGCAGGTACACTATTCCAGGTACCTTATGAATAAAAAAATAAAATTAACCAAATTATATAATACCATATAATAAATCTAAAATTTTATGACAATATTTTAATATAATTTGCACAATTTTAGTTATTAATTTAGTCATTTTAAGAGAGATAACAAAGAGACATTGACCACATCCATTCCATTATGATAGTGATTTTTATTCTAAAGCAAGGCTTATACTTTATTCTAGAAAAACATCAGAAGGTTGAAGAAAAATCTATTTGTATTCTATTGTTGTTCTTCTAAAATGTAAGGATACTAGCAAGATTAGAAGAGAAAGAAGTAGCCAATTTATAAACAATCAGTGTTTTTTATGTGTATGTGTGTGTGTGTGTGTGTGTACATATGTGTGTGGGTATGTATCAGTCAAGAATAACATATGACTGCTTGATTGATGTGTAGAAATATTTCTATGTTACATTCTATAAATTATTGATTTTTAATGTTTGAACAATGAATTACTGTTCAGTAATAGAATTCCAGAAAGAATGACATTAAAGTGCTGCTTCTCTAAACTCAACTTGTGAAATAAGAAAAAAAATCAATATACTAGAACAGTCTACTGTAATACGACCCTGAACATGTCTGATTTTGTCTGATCACAGAAACTAAGCAGAATTAGGCTTGGTTAGGACTTGTATGAGAGAGTACCTAAAAATAGCACTTGAAGTCTTGAAGCAATTACTGTAAATATCAGTGAATGAAAGAATGAAAAGAAAAGCCACTGACTTAGGGGAAATATTTGTGAAGACATCTGACAAACAACTGTTATGCAAACTGTACAAAAGAACTCTTAAAACTCAACATTAAAAAATGAAGTCAATAACATAGCAAAAAGCTGCTCAACATCACTAATCATTAGAGAAACGCAAATCAAAACCACAATGAGCTATTATTTCATACCAGTCAGAGTGGCTTTTATTAAAATGTCAAAAATTAACATATGCTGGTGAATTGCACAGTAAAGGGAACACTATTATGCATTGTTGGTGGAAATGTAAATTAGTTCGACCATTGTGAAAAGCAGTGTGGAAATTTCTGTAAGAACTTGCAACACCGGTAACATTCAACCCAGCCATCCCGTAACCAAAGGAATGTAAATTGTTCTACCATAAAGACACAGTCATGTGTATGTTCGTGGCAGCACCAGTCACAATAGCAAAGACATGGAATTAACCTAAATGCTCATCCACAGTAGACTGGATAAAAAAAATGTGGTACATCTCCAACACAGAGTTACTACATTGCCATGAAAAAGAATGAGATCATTTCCTTGGCGGTAACATGGATGGAGATGGAGGCCATTATCTTAAATGAACTAATACAGTAAGAGAAAAGCATGTACTGCATGTTTTCACTTACATGTGGGAGCTAAACATTGAGTACACATAGACACAAAGAAGGGAACAGCAGACACCCAAACAGAGGGACCCACTTGAAGGTGGAGGGCAGGAAGAGGGAGAGGATTGAAAACCACCTGTTGGATACTGCTTATTACCTGGATGACAAAATAATCTGTATGCCAAACCTGCACGACATACAATTTACCTACATAACAAACCTGCACATATACCTCTAAACCTAAGATAAAAGTCAGAAAAAAAACCCTCAATATTTTATTTTATTTTATTTTTTTTTTTTGGAGACAGAGTCTCATTCTGTCACCCAGGCTGGGAGTGCAGTGGTGCGAACTTGGCTCACTGCAACCTCCACCTCCCAGGTTCAATCAATTCTTCTACTTCTGCCTCCAAAGTAGCTGGGATTACAGGTGCATGCCACCACATTCAGGCTAATTTTTGTGTTTTTAGTAAAGTTTCACCGTGTTGGCCAGGCTGGCCTGGAATTCCAGGTGATCCATCCTCCTCTGCCTCCTAAAATGCTGGGGTTACAGGCATGAGCCACTGTGCCTGGCCCCAAAACCCTCAGTTTTTAAAAGTTCTGTATCTTAATAGCAACTTCATCAAAAAATAGATAGAAATGACAAACAAAATGTAAAAGGATGCTCTATATCATATGTCATCAGAAAAATGCAAGTTAGCACAACAATGAGTGGCCAGATAGGATCGTTCACATCTGTAATCTGAACATTTTCAGAGGCGGAGGAGGGAGGATTGCTGCAGTCCAGGAAGGAGTTCGAAATTATCCTGGGTAACATAGGGAGGCTCTGTTTCTGCCAAAAAAAAAAAAAAAAAAAAAAAAAAGAAAAAAGAAAAAAGAAAAAAAACATATCTAACACCTTCAGAGGCCGAGGAAGGAGGATTGCTCCAGTCCAGGCAGGAGATACTATTAAATAACTATTAGAAAATTTAAAATCCAGAACACTGATGACATCAAATGTTGGTAAGGATATAGAGCAATAGGAACGTTTATTTATTGCTGGTGGGAATGCCAAATGCTGCAGTTGTGTTGGAAGACAGTTTGACGGTTTCTTACAAAACTAATTCTTACCATGCAATTCAGCAATCACGGCTTCTTAGTATTTTAATGCCAAAAAAGTTGAAAACTTATGTCCGTACAAAAAC
This sequence comes from Saimiri boliviensis, assembly GCF_048565385.1. Classification (NCBI taxonomy): domain Eukaryota; kingdom Metazoa; phylum Chordata; class Mammalia; order Primates; family Cebidae; genus Saimiri; species Saimiri boliviensis. The sequence goes on from NC_133451.1 coordinate 110,147,539, forward strand.
CTGCACAAGGATGTTTATAGCAGCTTTATTCTAACTGCTGAAATTTGCAGGCAACCAAAATATGTTTCAGTAGATAAATAGATAAATGAACCATGGTACAGCCAAACCATGAAATATTATTCCACAATAAAAAAAGAGTTATCCAACCATGAAAAGGCATGGAGAAAACTTAAATTCACTTTATTATGTGAAGGAAGTCAATATAAAAGGGCTATATACTATGATTATGATTATTTTGGAAAAGACAAAACTATAGAGACAATTAAAAAATAGTGGTTGTCAGGAGTTAGGAGGATGGGGAATGATGGATAGGCAGGGCATAGATGATATGGGGGGTGGTAAATGTGCTTGGATGATACTATAGTGGTAGACATGTGTTATTATATATTTGTTCAAACCCATAGAATGTGCAACACCAAGGATGAATCCTATGGTTAACCATGGAATTTGGATAATTATGTGTCAGTGTAGGTTCGTCAATTGTTAACAAGTTGGGGATGTTGATAATAGAGGTCGGTATGTGTGTGTTTCAACAATGGGCATATAGAGAAGCTCCATACCTTTATCTCAATTGTACTGTAAACTAAATCTATTCTTTAAAAAAAATAATCTGTTTATTGAAAAATGTACCAGATTAAACAGAAAAATGATATTTTGACCATTGTTTTGAGTTTCAGTGAGAAAGATAAAACAATATAGGAGAATATCCTCGTGATTTGGAGAAAGTGAGACTTGTGGCATTTGGCAACAGCCATCAGAAAATGGTAGGCTTGATGATCCACTTCACGGCCTGTGTTTTTGATATTATCAACATTTTACCTTACTTCTATTATTTACTCCTATTGATAGTCTTGAGATTTTAGTTGCTTTATTTTTCTAACTTTTGGAGTTGGATAATTAGATTAATAATTTTCATGATTTGTAAAAAAAATTAAGTCTAAATTTTTCAATAAATACAGACTTCATCACATCCCCCAATTTTGATGAAGATATTTTCATTTGTAATTAGTGCAATATTTTAAAATCCATATCGGTATTTTTCTTGGCCCACATTTTATTCAGACGTATTATTTCTTAATTTAAAGGCATGTGGACATACTACTGATTTTTTTGTTACTGATTTATAAGTTTATGTTACGACACTCTGAGATTACACACTGTATGATAATCCTTTGATATTTGCTCAGACTTACTTTATGGACCAGCATACAATCACTTTCCATAGAAATTCTGCATATATTTGAAAAAAAACTATGTAAATCAGAAATTTTGAGGACAGTGCTCTATGTCTGCTCATTAGGTGAAAATATTTAAATTATATTGCTTGAAACATCTATATGCTTAAATTTTGTTTGGTCTGCTAATCTAATGGTTACCAAGAAGGTTATATGAAACATTGTCTACTTTGGTTGTAGATTTGTCTTAATTTTTCTTCATGGGTACACTGACATCCACGAATGATACAGCAAACCTCATTAGGTGTCTACCATGTGTTAAAAACTTTTTTTTGTTATGGTATCTCACTCTGTCACCAGGCTGGATTACAGTGGCACAATCTCAGGTCATCGCCTCCAGGGTTCAGCAATTCTCCTGCCTCAGCCTCCTGAGTAGCTAGGATTACAGGTGCATACCACCCTTCTCAGCTTATGTATTTTTAGTAGAGATGGGCTTTCACCATGGTGGCCAGGATGGTCTCCATCTCTTGACCTCCCGATCCATCCACCTTGGCCTCCTGAAAGAACTTTGTTTCTTAAAAACAGCTTTCTTTTTTGGGGGGGGGGGGTGACATAAAGACAGTACAATTGCATGAATTTTTCTTTTCCTATGTTTTAGGATTTTGTTTAATGTCTTATGAAATCATGTGAATCTCTTTGGGCAGTTAAACAACAACAACAACAAAAACCAAAAACAAAACAGACATTTTGCATCTCACAATTCTCCAGGCTGGAAGTCCAGGCTGGAAGTCCAGGGTCAAAACACTGGCAGATTTCTTGTCTGGTGAGAACCTGCTTTCTGGCTCATAGATGACCACCTTCTTGCTGTGTGGCAGAAAGGGCGAGAATTTTTGAATGTCTTACAAGGACTCTGATTCCATTTATCAGGATTCTGCTGCTATGAACCAATCACATCAGGATTCTGCTGCTATGACCCAATCACTTTCCAAAAGCTCCACCTCCATATGGCATCACATTGGGGATTAGGTTTCAACATATAAATTTGGGGGAATATAAATATCCAGTCTATAATGGTATATAATTATATTTAAGGATTTAAATTGAAATATAAAATACTGAACAGTAACATCATATAGGTGGGAACCAAGCTGTATGGGAATAAGGAAATAACACCAGGCAACAACTTAAATCTTTAGGGAACAAAATGAACATTTTTGAAATGGAAAATAACATTATTATAAGCTGAATGTTTATGTCCCCCCAAAATTAATATGTTAAAGCCTCTGATGTAATGATATTTGGAGGTGAGGTCTTCAAGAGTTGATTAGTTCATAAATTGGTGCCCCCTTTAATGGGATTAGTGCCTTTTTTTTTTTTTTAAAGAGGCCTGAGGGAGCTCATTTGCTCCTTCTTCCTTCCGCGTGAGTACACAATAAGAAGGAACTGTCTATAAATCAGAAAGCAAGTCCTCATCAAAACCCAATCTGCTGATACTTTGATCTTGGATTTTTCCAGTCTCCAGAACTGTGAGAAATAAATGTTGTTTAAGCCACTCAATCTATGGCATTTGTGTTACAGTAGCCTTAACTAATGCAAAAAATAATATATAAATGTATACATACTTGCTCTTCTTTCTCCTCTTACCTTCTTCAAAAAAAAATCTTTTGAAATATTTAAAATACACAACTTTTGTAAAGTTATGAAAAAGACAATGCATTGTTTAGTTTGTAATATGTAGCCTTAATATGCATAACAATAATACTTCAGCAAAGAGAGGAAAGGAATAGAACTATATAGGAGAAAATACTTATATAAAACTGGAATGAAGTTATAAATCTGAGGTTAATTTTGATTAGTTAAGTGTGTATAGTAAGTCATATGGCAAAAGCTGTCAAAATTTAAATAATATAACTTGAAAAACTCTTAAAGGAATTAAAGTATTACAGTAGAAATAATTAAAAATGCACTAAAGAAAGAACAGAAATAGAAAGATATAACACATAATAAAAAAGCACAAAAGCCAATGTTAATCTGAACATATTAATAATATTAAAAGTGGTCCAAGTGCGATGGCTCACGCACATAATCCCAGCACTTTGGGAGGCCCTGGAGGGTGGTTCATGAGGTCAGGAGTTCAAGACCAGCTTGGCCAAGATATTGAAACCCTGTCTCTACTAAAAATACAAAAATTAGCCAGGTGTGGTGAAAGGTAACTGCAATCCCAGCTACTTGGGAGCCTGAGGCAAAGAACTGCTTGGACCTGTGAAGTGAAGGTTGTAGTGAGTTAAGATGGTGTCATTGCACTCCAGCCTGGATGGCAGAGAAAGAATCTGTCTAAAAAAAATTTATATATATATATATATGATTATTATATATATTCACATTTGAATATATATAATATGAACATATATATATATATATTCACATACATATATAGTGAATGGATTGAATAATCTAAAAAAGAGATTATCCATTAGAAAATTTGCATCCAAATTTATGCTATTTCCAGGAGAAACAAATGGAAAGAAAAAGAATGAAAAAAACATACTATGCATATTGCAACCATAAAGGAACTGCAATTGCCATTAACACCACACAAAATAGACTTTAGAGCAAACAACATGTCATTAAAGATAAAAAGGACATCTTATAAGAAATGGATCACTCTACCATCAAAATTTAACAGTTATAAAGATATATGCACTTTAATACAGAGTACCACATTACATAAAGCAAAAACTGATGATACTAAAGGGAGAGATATGTAACTCAAAAATAGTAATAGTTTAAGGCATAGATATGCCACTTTGGACAGTTAGACACAGCATCTAGACAAAACCTCAATAAAGAAATAGGAGAGTTAAACAACAGCCTAATCTCACCAGACCTAACAGGCATCCATGGAATTTGCCAAAGTAGAGCAGAATACATATTCTTCTCGGATGTACACAGAATGTTCTTCAGGATAGACCATATACTAAGCCATTTACAATAAATTACCTATTTAAAATGTAAAACTTGGGAAATTTTGATAAATGTATACATTCTAAAATTCATATGAAATCTCAAGCAACTCTGGTGAAAATAATTCTATAACAGCAAAGTTGGAGGGTTCATCCTTACCTTCTTTTTTTTTTTTTTTTGAGATGGAGTTTCACTCGTTACTCAGGCTGGAGTGCAATGGCGCGATCTCGGCTCACCGCAACCTCCGCCTCCTGGGCTCAAGCAATTCTCCTGCCTCAGCCTCCTGAGTAGCTGGGATTACAGGCGCGCACCATCATGCCCAGCTAATTTTTTGTATTTTTAGTAGAGACGGGGTTTTATTATGTTGACCAGGATGGTCTCGATCTCTTGACCTCGTGATCCACCCGCCTTGGCCTCCCAAAGTGCTGGGATTACAGGCTTGAGCCACCGCGCCCGGCCATCCTTACCTTCTTTAAAACTTAAAGGCGTAGTAATGAAAACAGTGTGATACTGGCAAAATTAAAAAAAAAAAAAAAAGTGGACTAGACTAGAGCCCAGAAAGAAATTCTCTCACACCTGGTTAAATAATGTTCAACAGGGTGCCAAGGCCATTAAATGAGAAAATGGGAAAAAGAATCTTTTCAGCAAATACTTTTGAGAAAGTAGATATCCACATGCAAAATGATTAATTAGGACTCTTACCTTACATTATATACAAAAACTTTAGTCAAAATGGATCAAAGACCTAAACATAAGACTTAAAACTATAAAATTCTTAGAACAACATAAGAGAACAACTTTTTAAAATTGGATTTGGCATGATTATTGAATATGACATTAAAAGTACAAGTAACAAAAGAAAATATAGAAAAATTTTTTCAAAAGTAAAGCTTTTAAAATTTTATTAATTTTAACTAATAACAATATTTAATATAATTATTAATACTATTTATAAATTTTTAATTTTAATGCATCAATGGGCACCATCAAGAGGATGCAAATGTGAACCCCAGAATGAAATAACATATTTGTGGGTCATATAATTGCTAGGTCTTATATCCAGAATATATAAACAAATCATATATCTCAACCACAAAGAAAAACAAGCAACACAAATATAAAATTGAACATGGACTGGACTAAGCATATCTTAAAACATGTACCAAAGACAGATGTGTGTATGAAAGCATACTCAGCATCACTAATCATTGGAGAAATGCCAGTCACAATTACAATGAGATTTCACTTTGCGCCCATTATGATGGCTATTTTTTTTTTTTTTTTTTTTTTTTTTGTAAAAAAGGAAATTACAGGTTTAACAGGTATGTGACAAAATTAGCACCCTTGTGAATTGCTGCTAGGAATATCAAATAATGTAGCTACTACAGAAAACTGTGTGGCAATTCCTCAAAATATAAACATAAAATCACCATATAATCCAGTAATTGCACATCTAGGAGATGCCCAAAATAATTGAAAGCAGGAACTGAAACAGATATTTGTACACCAATGTTCGTAGTGGCATTATTCACATTAGCTCAGACTTGAACAACCCAAATGTTCATTGACAGATCAATTTAAAAAATAACTGTGTTATATAGTTACAGTGGAAATATTACTCAGCCTTAAAAAAGAATTGGAACTTCTGATTTATACTACTACATAGATGAACAGTGAAAAAACAGTTCACCGTTGAACAACACTGGTTGAAACTGCGCAGATCTACTTATACGTGGCTTTTCTTCCACCTCTGACACCCCCAAGACGGCAAGACCAATTTCCCCTTTTTCTCTCGTCCTCAGCCTACTTAACATGCAGTCAGCAAAAATAAAGATCTTTGTGATGATCCATTTCGACTTAACGAATAGCAAATATATTTTCTCTTTCTTATAATTTTCTTTTCTCTAGCTTACTTTACTATAGGAATACAGCATACAAAGCATATATAACACAAAATCTATGTTAATTGACTGTTTATATTATTGGCAAGGCTTCCAATCCAAAGCCGGCTATTCGTAGTTAATTTTTTGGGGGGAAAGTAAAAGCGATACATGAATTTTTGACTGTGCAGAGAGTCCGTGTCCCTAGCACCCATGTTGTTCAAGGGTCAGTTTTATTTATGCTAAGTCAAAGCCAAATACAAAAGAGCAAATATTGCATAATTCCATTTCCACTAGGTACTCAAAATAAGTTATATTCATAGAAACAGAAAGTATATGAGTGGCTGTCAAAGGAGCTAGGGGTGGGGAGAATGGGGGATTATTTCTTAATGGTTATAAGGATTTCAGTTTGGGACAATGAGAAAGTTCTGGAGATGAATAGTGGTAAAGCTGCAAAACATTATGAATGTACAGAATGTCACTGAACTACACACTTTAAAACATAGGGATACCTTCATTTAATTCTTTATTGTGCTTCATGTACATTGTATTTTTCACAATTTGAAGGTTTGTAGCTATCCCGTTTTGAGCAAGTCTACCAGTGCCATTTTTTTTTTCAATACCATGGATTCACTTCATATTACTGTGTCACATCTAAGACTACTTACAATATTTAAAACTTTTTCATTATTATTATTTCTGTTGTGGAGGTCTGTAATCAGTGACTCTGACATTGCTATTATGATTGTTTTGGATTGCTCTGAATAACACACATATAAGACAGTCTCAGGTTATCATTATTTCATGTTATCAATGAAGTATTTTCAAATTAAGATATGTACATTTTTTCTTTAAACATAATGCTATTGCCCTCTTAATAGACTGCAGTGTGGTGTAAACAATATTTTTACATAACGAAAAAATCTAATTATTTTCCTTATTGTGATTCTTGCTTCTTTGTTGTGGTTTGGAATGGAATCTGCAATTTACAGCAGTGGCCTGTCTGGAGTGGGAGCAGCGGACGTGCAGAGCCCACAGGAGGAACCCCACACTCTTTCAATTTGGTGAGGCAGGAGCCCTGCGATCTCTGGCACAGCTACAGCTGCCCAGCCATGAACCCAGGCATCCCTGTGCTCTGGGGATGGTAGCGGGGCGCGGGGCGCCGTGCTTCCGAAAAGTGCCTGCTCCTGCTAACCGGCCTCCCCCGCTCCCAGCACCCACTCTGATTTTGGAGCAAAGTTGTGGCTCAGCCCAGGGACCCGGTGCAGCGCTATTTCTTCCAGATATGCTTACAGTATAAATGGTAAATTTTGACCAAGCATGGTGGCTCATACAGGTAATACCAGCACTTGCAGGTGGATAGCTTGAGCCCATGAGTTTCACACTGGCCTGGGCAACATGACAAAACCCTGTCTCTACTAAAAACACAAAAATTAGCTGTGCGTGGTGGTGCGTGCCTGTAATCCTAATCTACTTGGGAGGCTGAGGCACAAGAATCACTTAAACTTGGGAGCCAAAAGTTGCAGTGATCTAAGATTGTACCATTGCACACCAGCTTAGGTGACAGAGCAAGATGTAGTCTCAAAAAAAGGTAAATTTTAACTTACATATATTTTACTGAAATAAAAAATTTGATGATAGGAATGTAGACAACTCTTTAAACTAAAACAAAGTAAAACAAACAAAACCTCTTTAATAGCCATGTGAAAATGCGTATGATTTTAATTGTTGGATTATAGTAGAGGCTAGTTTCCCGAAGTCATTGCTCCTTTTTCATGAAGGCCTAAATACAAGTTTGTTTGTTTTTCGTATATATAAAAATCAGGGGGAAATTTTTATTTTTATTTACAATGACACTGTTTAATTTTAATGATAAAGTCTGTAACTGATCATGCTATCTATTTTCCTTTGAGGATCAGGAAGAGGGCAACTATGCGTGAGTTTTAGCACATTTGTAGGATGTGTTACATGTATTTCTTGACACTAAAATTTCTTTTGTTTTCATTTTCCTATTCAGCTAAGACTTTTTGTCATGTAGTCTTTTTAGTACCATATTTTCTTTCCTATTTACAGTTTATGAAAAGTATACATGTTCTGTTTGGTCTACCCCCACTCCCCGACTCAATTCATTTCAAAATACAGTGCAGAATAAATTGCACATTACTTTTCCCATTTATTCTTAGACTCCCTAAAGTGCTTTGCACATAGGTTGTAGAAAGCACTCAACTATATATTAAATTGATTATTTGTGAAGATTACAATAAAGAGGCAGATTGGGCCAGGAAGTATAATAAAACCCAGGGGCTACATTTTCCCAACATCAATGTTTACTCTACGAAATAAAGGTATAAAAATGATGACAGTGGCCTTTCAACTATTATTTTTTTTGTCCTAAACACTTTGAAGTTTCACACTTCTAAAGAAATAAAATGTGTGACCATATTTTAGATATTAACATAAATATTAATATTTTGATTGTTTATATCGTTCGCACATTTTTTGTGCAGAGATATTATCACTATAATACATCTTCAATAGAAAGTATTAAAACATTTTAAAACATAAGTTGATTGAAATTTCAGGCAAAATCAAAATAGGGAAAAACTAGTAAGACCTCTTCTGTGACTTCTTTATTTAAAAATTTTAAAATATATAAGGAATATAATCACTTCTCAGTTCTTTGGAACTTAGTATAAGATTTTCTTAATGCCAAGAGAGTTAATGAATTTTTGGACAGATAGATTAAAGAAATGGCATGACCAACCAAAATTGCCCTTTTAATGATAAATTCCTTCAGCTTTGAATTATATGCTATGTTCCATAATTCTGATGATCTTAAGGAGACATTCATTTTAAACTTAATTATTTGATAAGATTAGAAATAAAATATTAATATGCATCTCAAAGATACTTCTTTTTTATTATCTATTTTTAAAAATGTTCTCTGTTACTATATACTTATAGGGGAAAATATCGAAAGTGGTCTTCAGAACACAGCACATTAAAGCTCAGTAACTTAAAAGTGGAGTAGCTTTTTGCATTTCTCAATTAGTATTTAATATTTTTCCAGAATTATAAATGTTTTTATTAAAGGTTCTTTGCCTAGGAAAACGTATACTTTATCTTTCTCTACTCCCTCTGATGACATATTTCTAAAACATATTTTCTGAAATCTTATGCATATCTTAAGTAATGATATTGTGAAAAGAGTGTAAATAGCTGTCACTAATCATTAGAATCATTAATTTTCAGATGATCTCACAATAGCATCATCATCATCATCAATTTTTAGGGGGTAGGGGAGACAGAGTTTCACTCTATTACCCAGGCTGGAATGCAGTAGCAGGATCTTGGCTCACTACAACCTCCTGGTTCAAGGCATTCCCCCACCTCAGCCTCCCAAGTAGCTAGGATCACAGTTAGGTGACAGGTGTGTGCCAACGTGCCAGGTTATTTTTTGTATTTTTTTTTTTTTTTGTAGAGACAGGTCTTGCTCTGTTTCCCAGGCTGGACTAATCATCATTTTAATATAATAATGTCATCAATGCAATTTATTTTTTAACCATAAAGCTTTCAAAATGCAATATGTAATTGATGTAAATTTGTTTTTATATGATCAAATCCTGTAAAATAATCTTAATAATAAATCCAAATTTATATCCTAATTTAAGCAGTGGAGAAAGAGCTTTATTTATGCAGTGAGCAAACTTAGTAATCATTAATTTTTGTTTTTAAAATTTTGAATCAACATCCCTAGCCCATATGTAATCTCACTTCAAATAGAACATCTAAATTAAAATTAGAAGGAAAAACAGAACGAGAACAGAGATAAATGCACTGTTGAAACACTGGAATAATAGCAAACATTGTAGCTTCTTTAGGAAGAGGGTAAACTATTAGAATGTTGCTAAAATATACATCTGCTATTTTAAAAGGAGAAATTTTAAATAATTGAAATATTTTATTTGATATTACTGTCTAGCCAAGACACTAGATGACCAATGGAAGAAATTTCAAACTGAAAGCTCTTGCTTTAAGTAGCTTAGGATATACTAAGAAAAACTGCTGCTGCTGCTGCTGCTGCTATTACATAGGATGATATAAATCACACGTGGTGGCTATGTGGCATGGTGAAATACTTTTGAGCTTTGAAGCAAACTAGAACTGGATTTAAGACCTGGTGCCATACTTTATCAGTTGGACAGTCTGTGACACATCACTTATACTCTCTGTGTCTCAAATTCCATCTTGGTGAATGGGGATGATTATACCTTCAGAGGGTTTCTGTGAAGATTAGAAATCATTTGATCTTTCTAGGACACATAGAAGTTTGCTTGTGGAAATCTTAATAAGTTCCACCATGGAGGTTGGTAGGTTTGGGAAACATCAAGAAAACTTTTGTGGAGGGATATGTTTTTTAGAAGAGGTATGACAGTTTTTTGTTAGAGAAGCTGTGGAACATTTCTTGTGCAGAGCACATGAAAGAAGCAGTGATGTGTGTGATAAGGGAGGCAGGTGCAGCATGGGGTGTAAATGAGGAAAATGGAAAACAGTGTGAGCATAGATGGAACCAGAGAAGGGGAGAGTTAAAATCATTTATCAGAGAAGGCAAGCCAGCAGTGATTTAAAGAGATGTAGATTGCATAATACGATATATTTCTTGACAAATCATGGCACTGAGTTGTAGTTTTAGAACATTGTTGACAAATATCCAGGGTAATGAGAAAGGAAGAATTGGCCTAGAGATTCCTACATGGAGAGTGCTTGAAAGCAGTATAAACAGAGCAAGTGCTAATACCTGGGGGTTCCTGTCCTTTGTGGCTACCTTTTCTGCTGCACCCATCTCACGTGCAATTTTGTGCAGACATTTCTCTGTTCTTGTTTCCACCTGTCTGCCTCTGGAAGATGTATTTTCACCCCAGAAGATAGAGTGATTCTATTAAATCTACATCAGATCAGGCTACTCTGCTGTCCAAAATGCTCTAGCAGCTTCTCATAATATTCAGAGTAAAAGCCAAAATCCTGACAATAAACTAAAAGCTTCAAAATATGTGGCAGCTCGTTATTTATCTGACATTCCTACTTTCTCCACTGCCCTATCCTCTCACTGTTCTTATCAATTTTTCTTGAACGTGTAAAGCAAACTTTCTTCACAGGAACTCCGCTGTGGTCATTCTGTCTGCTTGCAATGCTCTCTCAGGAGACACATGGCTCGTCCCTTGCTTTCTCTAAGTTGTAATTTAAATGACAATGAGGGGTTTCATTATTTTCTCTCATAACTATTTAAGATTCTCTTCCTCAACACTTTTTTCTCCAAAGTTACTTTTGCTTTTAGTATCTATCTCAGGCTAACCTCCTGTTTATTTTTATATTATTAATATTTTTCTCATTTATTGTCTTTCTTTTCTACAAAATAGGTTTATAAATGCATGGAGCTTTGTTTTGTTCACTGTTATAGCTAAAACGTCTGGCATCTGGTGGCACTCAATAAATAAATACTCTTCAAGTGATTACATGAATGAACCAGGGAATGAAAGGTTCAAGAGGAAGAGAAGGTAAGTTCTAAAACATGACGAAGCCCAGTGCGGTGGCTCATGCCTGTAATCTCAGCACTTTGTGAAGCCGAGATGGGTTGTCAGGAGTTCGAGACCAGCCTGGCCAAAATGGTGAGATTCCCTTCTCTAATAAAAATACAAAAATTAGCTGGCCATGGTGTCGCATGCCTGTAATTCCAGCTACTTGAGAGGCTGCAGCAGGAGAATCACTTGAATGTAGTAGGTGGAGGCTGCGGTGATCTGAGAAAGCACCACTGCACTCCAGCCTGGATGATAAGAGCAAAACACCATCTCAAAAAAAAAAAAAAAAAAAAAAAAAAAGTGACAAAGCTACATATTCTCTATAAAAATAAATGATCACATGAATGAATTTGCAACCCCACAGAAAGAAATCCTTATAAAAATATTTAAATTTATTGAAAATCATTATTTGACTACCAAATGTGTGATACTATGTTAGGCACTAAAAACTCAAAGTCCTTCCCCCTCTATCAATTAATTTAATTTTAAAAATTTCATTTAATTTAATCTTTAAAAAGATAAACACATTTGTTTAGGTAAATTTTCTATCTCGAAATATGAACTTTAAGCAAAATAGAATCATTGGCTGAATAATATTTTGAATTATTTTATGACACTGAGATAATGAGTGTTAAAATAATGTGATCTAATTTCCCAAATAAGAGTGAACTTGTATTTATTATCTATCTATTATCTGTTTATTCATGCCATTTGAAAATACATAAAAACAAAATTACACTTGTTTTAATGAACAAAATTCCAAGTTATTGATCAACTAATGTAATCCAAAATCCAAGTAAATATTTTAAGTTATTTGGAATAAAATTATTTTTAAAAAGTCCTTTAATTATGAAAGATGAACAGGATTGGAAATGAAAGGTATTCTAATTTACATAAAAAATGCAGACAGACATTTATTATAATCATACTAAGATTCATACCTGCAAATTTAAGTTATACATAGTACATGGAAAATTAGATAAACACATTTATTCATGTTTAAAATAGTGTAATGCCACCACCAAGCAAGCCTGTACAAAAGTACTCCAGGAATATACTAAAGAAAATGAAGAGCCTCTTTTTCACTTATTGAAGAGCAGACAACAGAGTATAAAGAAGAATCAGTAGACGGGATGGCCAAGCATCCCTATGGAGCTGGCTCAGTGACATGAGCTTTGTCATACTAGAAATATTTTTGAAATAGATTATTTATGAGATTTTTCCAAATGGAATAGGGCTGAATAAGGTATACAAAGAACATTGGCTCAATCTCTCTTTCTGTTAAAGGCTCTTCACTGGAGATATTCGAGTGGCACTTGTCTAAGAGACTGAGATATTAGTGTTTCACATTTTTAAATATATATATTTAAAATTAATTCATGATATGGTTTGGCTCTGTGTCCCCACCCATATCTCATATCAAATTATAATTCCCAGTGTTAGGGGAGGATCCCAGTGGGAGGTGATTCGATCCTGGGAACTGATTTCCCCTCTTGCTGTTCCCATGGTAGTGAGTGAGCTCTCACCAGTTCTGGTTGTTTAAAGGTGTGTAACACTTCCCCTTTTGCTCACTCACTGCCATGAGAATACATGCTGGCTTCCCCTTCTGCCATGACAGTAAACTTCCTGAGGCATCCCAGCCATACCTCCCATACATCCTGCAGAATCATGAGCCAATTAAACCTTTTTTTCTTCATAAGTTGCACAATGTCAGCTAGGTCTTTATAGCAGTGTGAGAATGAACTACTACAATAATTACACAATTATTGGTCAATTGATTTATGTCACAAATATTGTGGGCAGTCATTGTACAAGGAAAAGGGAAATGAGTAGAATTTATACAATCCTAGACCATACGGAGTTTGTGCTGATATTGTTGTGCTTCTGAAAGTTTCTATTAAGAAACAAAGATATTCTAACACAATTACAACACAGCACAATATTTAAAAACAAAGAGTTCAAAATTTTTCAAGTTCACTGATTTATTAATAACCTATTTATCCAAAAATATAAGAAAATAATATTTAAATATAAATAGGCACCTCTTCAAGGTATTCACAGATATAAGTGGGTTATAGTATTTTAAAAGAAAACATTTTAAATACATATAAAAGAGTAAAAAAAAGCAAAAGAATAAACAGTATGATGAAGACAATGTTTATAGAGGACAATATAAATAAGAAACATGGGGAGAAAAGAAGGATTGAGAACAAAGTCTAAAAAAAATGTCCTTGTGTCATCATTCACCACATCCTGACTCTTAGTTATTATTTTATTCAGTATATAATTATATCTACAAGATAAGAGTAGGTAAGATGATGACAAAATCTCATAGAAAAAATAACATTGAAACAAAATAAATTTTATAAAAATTAGGAGACCTCAAAAACCTGGAGGGATTGAAAAAAAAAGTCCTAGGGAAGTGCAGTTTTTCAAAACTCATTGCATTGGAGATAGAAAGCAAGACAGCATCATAGAGAAATAAATATATCACACCTCAAAGGCCAGATAGTCTCAGTGCACCATAAATTATTTTTTAGGATACCCTGATTCCTAAACCTAATAAAGACAGTACAAAGAAAAAAAAATAGACTAGTAAGATTTACAAATACTGTGGCAAAAATTTCCTCTGCAATGTTAACTAATAAAAGCTGGTGCTACATTAAGAAAATGACACATGAGGATCAAATAAAAATTACTCCATGAATTCAAGGTTGCTTCATTATTATGGTATTTATTTACATTAAACACCGCATATTAATTGTACACACTACAGCCTTGCAAGATTGGAGTCACAGTCCTGTGGCTGCAGTTGGACCTGTCTTTTGAAACACAATATGAACAGACACTTTTCAAAAGAAGACATAAATGAGGTCAACAAACATGAAAAAATGCTCATCATCACTGATTATTAGAGAAATGCAAATCAAAACCACATTGAGATACCATCTCACGCCAGTTAGAATAGCAGTCATTAAAAAATCTGGAGACAAAAGATGCTGGAGAGGATGTGGAGAAATAGGAACACTTTTACACTGTTGGTGGGAGTGTAAATTAGTTCAACCATTGTGGAAGACAGTGTGGCAATTCCTCAAGGATCTAGAAATAGAAATTCCATTTGACCCAGCAATCTTATTACTGGGTATATATCCAAAGTATTATAAATCATTCTATTATAAAGACACATGCACATATACTTTCATAGCAGCACTGTTTACAATAACAAAGACCTGGAACCAACCCAAATTCCCAGCAAACTGACACAAGAACAGAAAATCAAACACCACGTGTTCTCACTCATAGGCGGGTGTTGAACAATGAGAACACATGGACACGGGGAGGGGAGCATCACACACTGGAGCCTATTGTGGGGGGCAAGGGAGGGACAAAAAGGGGGTGGGGAGGTCAGGGATGGATGACGTGGGGGGAAATACCAGATGTAGGTGATGGGGGATGGAGGCAGCAAACCACATTGCCATGTATGTACCTATGCAACAATCCTGCATGATCTGCACATGTACCCCAGACCCTAAAGTGCAATTCAAAAAAAAAAAAAAAAAAAAAAAAAAAAAAAAAAAACCATAAATGCAAACTCATGCCAATACCAATTTTTTGCCTATTTAATTTTACTAGGTTGGCTCTCGTAGGCCTCTTTTTTTTTTTTTTTTTGAGACGGAGTTTCGCGCTTGTTACCCAGGCTGGAGTGCAATGGCGCGATCTCGGCTCACCGCAACCTCCGCCTCCTGGGTTCAGGCAATTCTCCTGCCTCAGCCTCCTGAGTAGCTGGGATTACAGGCACGTGCCACCATGCCCAGCTAATTTTTTGTATTTTTAGTAGAGACGGGGTTTCACCATGTTGACCAGAATGGTCTCGATCTCTCGACCTCGTGATCCACCCGCCTCGGCCTCCCAAAGTGCTGGGATTACAGGCCTGAGCCACCGCGCCCGGCCTCGTAGGCCTCTTTTAGTAGTCTGCATTTGTTACATCCAAGCAGTTCTAGCAGGTTCTCTCTCATGGTGTGTGTGTGTTTGTGTGTGTGTGTGTGTGTGTGTGTGTGTGTGTGGTGTGTGACTTAAAGTTGCATCAATTCAGGCTAAGTAAAATGTAATATTTAAGGCATTGGTTTCTTAGCTATCTATAAGATGAAAGTCTATGGGAAAGAAAAATAGATTTGAGTTTATCACAGTCAGTATGGCACTATTTTTCTATATTTATAAATGCGTCACATAATTTAGTTAAAACAATAAAAGCTCTAACCACCTTAAGAAAAAGAAAAGCATTCATTTGAAGGATTCCAATTAGCTTGCAGTACTTACAAAATAGCAAAATATAAGCTCAAATCTGAGATAGAGTTAAGGCAAATTTAGGCATCTCAGCAAGATTAACAACCAAAACCTTACTAAAATTTGTCATGATTGACTCAAGTCAAAGTAACTTCCTAGATTTATACATTCATGGAATCTAGAATTTTATTGACCTAGTATGGATCATGTATTAATTGATTTGAACTTCTTTTGAATAAGATTATGACTGTTGTCCTTATGACAATCATATTGATTGTTAGAGCATTCCAAAATATGGGCTTGATAAATGAAAGATAAAAACGCTGTGGTTACAGAAGGCATAACATAGTTATTCTACACCATGAAAGTTAATTCTGTACACTGATAGCCTGAAAATTGAGGAGGACATCAAACAATCATAGTTGGGTAAAATATGGATAACTTACCACAAGAAAATCTCTTATACTGTTATCCACGGATCCCGTTCTGGAACTCAAATCAATTCTCTCACTGATAAATAATACATACAATTAAAATAGCACATGCAATACCGCAGATGGTAAGGGAATGACTTCCCATAAAGTTATCTTTGTATACAGCCCCATACCTGATTTTATGTTTTTGCTAAAGTAAATATAATTTTGGTAAAGTCAGGTTTTGGAATCACTTGTAAAAATTATCAAAGGTCAAATTGAGGATTTCATATGTAAAAAGAAAATATTTTGAATTTTGTGTTAATTTTAGGCTACTGTAGAATAGTTTCTTAACATTTATTTTCAATTTTAATAAAAATATCTTTTTCTATTTGAACAAATTTTAAAATATTCTAAAAATAAATTAAACAATGTATGATTGGCTTTCCAGATAAGAGTAGCTTCTAAATTCTAGCCAGCTGTCTTCACGATGTAGATCAGATATCTCTGTGGTTTATTTATTTTTCTGGAAATATTATTAATTTTTTTAAGTAATCCCTAATTATACAACAAATGGAATCATTGTAAGTCTTTCATTTTTAAACAATGTTTTTAAAGTGCTATATGTTCTCTTGTGTCATTCTTGGTTATATTTGGAAAGAAGATAAGAATTTTTTGGTAAGAATGAATAAGCAAAATAAATGAATTCTATGTTGTTTACCTGAATGAGACCTTTTGAAATATATCTTTGGATCATATGAGCTTGAAAAGATATATTGGAAAATAATTTCTAGAATACATCAAGTGAGTTTTGCTGCTATTATTCCTGTTGTTGTTAAAACAGTTAGTCAATCATATTTCTCTCTGTTTTCTCTGTATCTATTATTTCTTCAAATGATAAAATATGTAAAACATTAAAGTAACAAAAATAACACATTAATGACCCTGGGAAACAATTAGAATTTAGGTCAAATAAAAGATAAGGATATCTTTCTATAGTCAGATGTGTAATTAAGAATTAATAAATTTTAATATTTTTACTTTTTATGTAAGTGACTAGATATAAAGATAGAAAAAGCTCAGATTTACATTGTTTGTAGTAACTTTTTAGAGTGCTGGCCATTTCAAAGGAAAAACACAGAAGACTGTCAAATTTCTTTTATTTTTGTCTTCAGAAAATATTATCTTGTC
Organism: Saimiri boliviensis; assembly: GCF_048565385.1. Lineage (NCBI taxonomy): Eukaryota > Metazoa > Chordata > Mammalia > Primates > Cebidae > Saimiri > Saimiri boliviensis. Next base: position 110,165,022 of record NC_133451.1, read on the forward strand.
TGCTCTCTTAACAATATGAGAAATAAATGACAAATTCTGTACATAGATGTCACATTTTAAATCTGACAAAATATCTAGTATTTAAATTCCCATCTTACTAAGATATTTAAAAAGAATATAAACTAGGGATTATTAGATAATTCTGTGAAAATAACTATCATAGCTAAATTGAACATATTGATTCTCTTAATAATATCATAGAACAATTTGTTATGCAGAAATATTAGATAATTGTATTATCCTCTAAGGTAAATCAGGTTTGTTTAATGATGTTCTATTATAGGAACAATGTTGATAAATTAAAAGTATTTACTAAGCAGCCACAAAGCAATTACTTAGGCAATTAAATTTTGGAGAGAATAAGTTGAGATATAATAATATGATAGCAGTTTTTAATAAAACAATATATGTGATGTGAAAATACATTTGCATATCAATTTGTTATTTACACTTTAAATATTTGACTTTGCTTTTTACATAGGGTTTTGATAATTTAAAATTAAAATAAATTCAAATAATGCTAATTTTATGAAAGCAATATTTTAATAAAATAGAAAATAGGTTCCCAAATATACGTTTATAGATATTTTAAATCATTTTAGTTAGGCATGATATGTCTCATCATTACAAAAAGTAGCATAGACCCAAATGTGGTTAATAGTGAATCAATCAACAAAATACATCTTGATTAATTTCTAACTCTCCCATTTACCAAATCTGTAATTTTAAGCACGTTATGTGACTTTGTTTTTGGTCAGCTATAAAATGATAAATGGGATTATAATACACAATGAATGTGGTTGTTCTAAGAATTAAATGTGACACTACACATGAAACCCTATTCTGAGAGCCTTGCCCAAAGTAATTCCTTAATAAATGAGAGCTATTGTTATTATTATTAACATGATGATATTTAAAAATTGCATCCTAAAATCCAAGAAAATCTATGTATAAAATGGGCAAACGCAGCATTGTTTCACTTTTTTAAAATGAGCAAATATACTTCTGTTGCTGTATTATATCATTTCCTACATAGGAGTTTTGCTCTTTTATCTAGACATGTAATTAAAGCCATCAATTATTCCTGAAGTTTTCTGTGGATAGAACACCTTTAGTTTTAATCATCCTGGTAATGTCTCTTTTGTATGAAATGAAATTTCCAGCATTACATATGGAAATGTGAGAATCTCAGGTTTATATACTCAATATCAAGATAAAATTACATCCCCAAACTACCATTTACTTCATAGCATTATTACTAGTTTTAGATGAAGCAATGTCAGCACATGGACTGGTCCTCAGATTCAAGGATTATGAAACAGAGAACCTATTAGGAAGAATACACACATGGCCTTATATGCCTTACCACATAATAATTAGTTTTTAAACCCACATATTCAGTTTGTGGCCCAGTCTCCAATTAAGAATGTGATAGAAGAGCCAAGACCGACAAAAGAATAGTGTTCTCCTGGTTATGAGAAGAGCAATGCATTACAGGATGGTACTTTCCAGAAAAAGATTGAAGTCATTTGAAGGGGAAAAGCCTGAGAAAGTTCTATTTGTGTCTTCCAGGGAGAGTCCTTTTACTCTTGAGTATTTTGAGAGAAAGAGAGAGAGAAAGAATGAGCTAAGAATTAAGCTTCAGTTTTCATGATAAGTTGTTTTATCTCTCTTCTGTAAGTACATATATGGGAAGAAATTCACACCAGAAATATTCCCTGGGAATTAAGCGAATGGGATTGACTGGAGTATCTTATGCTTTTAATGTCTCCAGAAACTGTTGGGAGACTCTGACAAGAGCATAAGAACCCTATGCAGTTAGCAACAAAGACAAATGGTGTCTGCAAATAAAGTAAATTATTCAAGGTAAATATACTATAAATACATGAAATGCACATGATTAAAGTTTAAGTAATTTGCTTATTAATCAATAATGGTATACTGAATTCATTCACAGTCCAATAATTGGATAATAGGAATGGTTGGAATGACCAAAACGACTATGCCTTGTTGCTTACTAGTTCTGTGAATATAGCCGTGGTTTAAGGTCTAAGAAAGAATTGAGCAAAGTCTCTTGGCAAACATGTTAAGGTTAATTGTTTTTCTAGCTGTGCAATCTTGGGTAGATTGTTTTGGTACTGTTTGCCTCACTTTGGAGTAAAATAAAGAACAACTTCCACATATTGTTGATGTGAATATGGAATAAGAAAAATATTTACAGAGACATATTGGGTTTTCAATATATGATTTTGTTTTCCCTATTTATTTTTCTTTCTTCTCTAAGCAGAGATGGCATATCTCATACGGTAGAATTTCTTTTGATGTGGCTATAAATATTTATAGTTTTCTTCATTACCATTTCATTAGAAAAAAATTATTGAGCAACTTTCACACAAACACTTGGGGATGTAGCAGTGAACAAAACCTACAAGGATCTGTCATCAGGGAGACTACATATAAAACGCTCGGCAAACATTTTGTTTTGTGCTTTTATCTTTATAATTGATATCATTTGGATTTTTTTTTTTTTGCTTTGAATACAACCTTTCTATTCCCAGACAAGCCATACATCATACACCTAAACTCAGATGGGGGTTTGCATATTTTGATCTTTTAAGCTATTTGTGAATTAATATTCTTCATTTTTATCAGTAATATCAAATACAACCGAGGACATATACATATTACAGTCCTAAGAGCTAAATTTTGATCTCCAATTTAAAGTGAAAGATATATTAAACATACAGTGGTGAAGTAAAATGTTTTGAAATATAGTCTCGTACAGATTCAAAAGCTTCGTTAATGCCTGTGAGGTTAACTGTACATTGAACTCAGTAAATTATCTTAATTTCTCATTTTCATATAGAACCCTGGATAAACTTGATTACCTAAAGATGTTTGATGCTGCTTAAATACTTCAAGGCAAATAAATAACTAAAACAACAGTTTTTTCCTTTGTAACTTCATTCAAAAGGTAACATCGAATGTAATTAAACCCGATATGGTCCACTAGTCTTATATTTATTCACATAAGTTGGGTTTTTCAGGCTTAAGCTTGTTAGCTTTGGAATGCCTAGGATGAAACAAAATTCGCAGAGTTACACTCCACCAGTCAGCAAACAATGGATCTCCTAAAATTGTCCTTGCGTTTACAGTAGCATTTCTTAATTATATATTTGGCATGGAGAACAAATGAATTGGACTTAGAAACTAAGTGGATTGTAAATTGTTAAATGTACATTTCAGGCAGCAATGTCCATAAAATGATGTGAAAATTATCAGTGCTAAAGCTCTTTAATAATAATAATGAAATCAATCTAACTTTAAGTATCATCGTGCGTATTTTATCATCATGAATTCCAGTGATTGTGAAGCAGAGCCTGTGAGTGGATGCAGACTCCATTCCTGTTTGTGGCTGCCAGGGATTCTAAACTGGCTTGCTCTGAGTCCACTGAGGCCACTAAGTCCACTCTCAGCTTTTAGCAATAAGCTGAAAACTTGCGCCAAATTCTTTGTACCATCAGATATACCTCCCGGTCTCTCTTTTTCATATAGGCTGCCAGGGATGTGCTGCTATTCTTACCCCATCACTTTGAAGTGACTTACTCTATAAATGTTATGGTATTTCATTGTCTTGTACATGACTTCACCTTTCTGATGTATTCACGAAAGGTTTTCAGGTTTTTGTTTTAGTTTATTCAGCTTTAACTTCTTGTTAGGTTCTATCTTTTCAAGTTTTCTACATCTTACGTATAAGCAAAACATTCTCTGCTACTTTAAGCTGTCTTTTTTGTGGATCAATTTTATGTTTAATTGCTTGAGATTTAATTCAAAAACATATCATCGATAAAACTAGAGGAGAAGCACAAAGCCCCTCCAGAAGAACAGTTTCAAATACCTCCTTGAGAATGAGGAGTAAAATACTGTATTTAAGTGAAAAATTTTAATTTTTTTGTGAACACATTATTTTTTGCCATGATGACTAGAAGGATGTGTTTGGACACTGAAGATCCCAAAGAGCTGTCTATGGTATATCAAGTTACTTGGCAATCCATCATTCATCTTCACTCTGACTTGTGTCTATGTGTGAATGGCAGAGATGGCAGAGGTACAAATGAAAAATTTGAGAGTGTCTTACAGCTTATTCTGCAAGTGAATTATTTCCATTGGGAATACTTAATGTAAAAGTGAAAGCATTTACTTTTCTTTTTTGATGCTGGAGTGCAAAGGAAGGCAGACCTCGGCTCACTGCATCCTCTGCTTCCCATTTCAAGCAATTCTCCTGCCTCAGCCTCCCGAGTAGCTGGCTTAGAGGCATGTACCACCATGCCTGGCTAATTTTGTATTTTTAGTAGAGACGGGGTTTCTCCATGTTGGTCAGGCTGGTCTTGAACTCTTGACCTCAGATGATCCACGTTCCTCGGCCTCCCAAAGTGCTGGGATTACAGGTGTGAGCCACCGCATCTGGCCAGTGGCAGCACTTTCTAATTTTTGTAGAGATGGAAGCTAACAGGGTGGCCGGTATCATTATTACAGTGCAGAACCATCAACTTTTAGACAAGAAGTGATTGCATCAATAGCAGAATTAAGAAAATATTTGTCATCTCTTCTTATGAAGATGACTTTTAGAAGCCAGTCATGTAGCTGTGGCTGCCTGACTCCAAATCATTCAGAAAGGTGATTACAACATTCAGCAATTTGTAATCACTTAATTTTCTGGATTAAATGCCTCTCTGTTTGAATACATACTATGAGTTCTATTTTCTTTAGAACATCCTAACTTACAGGAAATTAGAAGCTAGGTCTGAGAAAAGCTGATTTATCTGTATAACAGATTATTTGAATGTGAAGCCTAACAAACATTTGGAAACTAAGATATCACTTGACTACAGTAGTGTCCTACAAAGTGTATATTAGGTACAAGACTACAGAGAAAATTTGCAGATAAAGTAAAATTTTTGAGATTCTTCTCTAATTATAAAGGAGATCTGCTGCTTGCTATAGTAAAACATAGAAGAGTATTTTTCTTTTAATTCCTACCAATTTTTCAGTGAATTTGTTTCCTTATAACTGCTTCAAATTTTGTTTAAGTTTAACCATTACTTTGTCTTACTTTTAAATAGTATGCTTTTACTTTTAGGTATTGCTTTTAGGTGTCTAGAATTTTCTGTTTTAAAATATTTTATTTCATAGTTAGTAAAAAACTGATAGCTTTATGATGGACAGAAGAAAAGAAGACCCAACATTTTATTTCTTAAATTTTTTAAATAAATAGATTAGGTTAGAAATCTATTACTCAGGAATAAATGCTTTGCTTAAAGTCCCTCACTTGTAAACTATAGGGCTGGGAGTTATTTGCCTTTACTGTCCATGGTCTTTTCACATATATGCCCATGGCAACAGTATTTATTGTTAAAGAGGTGATCATCTTTTTAAGCCAAATTGTCTTGGAACTCAGCACATTTTAATTTTTTCACTGTTTTCTAAATAAATGAGAATTAATTAAATTTTTATTGCTATATCTTCTGCTTCACTTACAGATTTTCTCCTCCTTCTTTCTTTCACTAAATAGAGTTTCAGAGCGCTATAACCAGGAGTTATCCCAAGGCTAGTCTTATGGAAAGGAAACAATCTGTATCAAGCTGGGATATACACTGCAGAAATAGAATTTAACAGTAATTCAGAGAAATAGAAATAAGAAATAAGCTACCTAAGAGAAAATAAGGGAATCTGGTAATGGAATATCATCATTGTGATTATTATTGGTAAATCTGATCAGGTCTGTCCCTGCAGTTAAAAGGAAAGACAAAAAAGATGGACATGACCGTATAACTTGGAACTACAATTGAAAGATCCATGCATTGCCTTACCCTTCCAATTCCTCTGTGATGATCACTGTCACTTTTATCCCCTTAGGAACAAGGATTTTATAAAATCACTTTAGAGCTATTCAAGCCACAAATAAAACAATAAAGATAAAGCATGCATTATTGAATTTGACTTGAGCTCTCAGAAAACAAATATTCACACGTTTTTATGTATATGTGCTTTTCAAAATCAACAAGATATAATTAACATACAACACACTGCACATATTTAAACTTCCAACCTCCTATGGTTTGACATATCTATACACTAAAACATGGTCATCACAATCAGGAGAACAATCATATTCTATCCTCAGAAGTTCTCATTATCTCTTTCGAAATTCCACTCTATACACAATAACCGATCCAGTTTCTGTTACTATAGATGAGTGTGAAAATTATAAAGTTACCTATATATGGAATTATACAGTAAATACTCTTGTTTAGCTTCTGTCACAGAGCATATTTATTTTGACATATGATATTAACGCCCAACCTGTTAAAAACTAATAAATTAGCATCACAATTACAATGTTCTGTTTTGCAAAAGTCATGGTTAGAAGAAAGAAAAGACTAGCCACAGACTGGGAGAAAGTGTTTACAAATCATGACTCTTACAAAAGATTTGTATCCAAATATATATTTTAAAACTCTCAAAATTCAATAATAATAAGACAACTTGATTTTAAAAACGGGCAAAATACTTGAACGGAACAATAGCCAAAAAAAAAAAAAAAAAGAAAAAGAAAAAGGATGAATGTGCAACATCATAAATTACTAGGGAAACACAAATTACAATCTCAATGATACATCCTGGTACATTTATTAGAATGACTAGTGTTAAAGGCTGAAACTACCAAATGTTAGTAAGAATGTGAAAAAACTGGAATTCTCATATATTCCTGATAAGAGTATATGATGTATCACCATTTTGCAAATCAATTTTTCAGTTTAATTAAAAAAGTTAAAACAGTTACCTACCATGTAATCCAGCTCTTTCATTTCTCAGTATTTACCCAGGTGAAATAAAAGCATATGCTTATATAAAAGTTTGTGCTCATATGTTCATATAAGCTTTATTTATAACTGAAAATGACTCAAGTTTTTCTTAACTGCTGAATAAATAAATAATATGGTATATTCATACAAAGGAATACTACCCAGCAATAAGCATAATGAACTATTGCGAGGCAACGATATTGACAGATCTTTTTATAGTAAACAATACAATTATTTGGTGAAAACACAAAGCACATGTAAGTCCAAATAAGGCAGAAATAGTTCATTAAAATTTTCATAATTGGCACTTCAAAAAATATCAATCCTAACAGAATTCCAATGTGTGTATGAATATAAATATGTTTCTATGTTAAAAAAAACAAACACAAATCTAAAGCTAAAATTTCTAGTTAGTACATTGTTATTTGCCCTGAAATAATGTATTAAGGTGTTACAATCCAAACTCCAAAAACAGCCATTTAAATTGATGTCTTATATTTGTCCCTGTCTCTCATCTAATGTTCTGTTTAATTGTTAAACAAAAGGAAAACAGCTGTACCTGAATTTGTTACTTTCCGGTAAGAGATATAGTAGCTAGGAAGTATCCCTTGGATTACCCATTTTACATCTCCATACGTAACCATTTATACTGAAATTAAATAGTACTTGAATAATTAGGATTATTTAATTTTGTAGTGATGTTTTGTGATTGGTGATGGTGGTGATATTTAGTTGATAACAGTAAGGATAATATTAGCCAGAGACCCAACTCAGCTGAATTAAATACAAAGAGAATACACTGGCATACATACTTGGCAAACCTGTATGTAGAGCTGATTTGAGACATGACTGGAGTCAAGTGTTCTAGCAAGCAGTGCCTCCCTGTTGTGCTTTGTATGACTGACACTCCAGAGTTTATTCCCCGCCCCCCAAAAATAAATAAATAAAGACTGCCAGACACCTCAGCTTCACAACTGCAGAGGAAAGAAAATTACTCCTGGCTAATAGAGCTAGGAGGTGTCTAATGGCTCTGATTGGCCCACACCTAAATTAATAATTTTAATCACAGTGGCATAGTAAGCAGCTCATTGAAGAAGCCTAGTTAACCCGACATACATGAAGCCATGAAAGGGACACATTCCCTGTTGAATAAAAGGAAAATCAAGATTCTGTTACAAAGAGAAAAGATAATGGATGATGGGCAATGAAAACAATTTCCCACTAACAAAACAATTAGATTCTTTAAAGGGAAATTACCATTCTCTACCTTGTAATTCTATCAGGAATAGTGAAACAGTGGTGTTACCAGGAGGGTTACTAGCCATTTGACTGGTAAACTATGGTAGATTGCTGTTATCGGAATACTGATTGTAGTATAGATTAATGTCTAATCCTCAGAAATTTTTAGATTTTACCAGAAAGTTTGATTTATGTTTATCTAATTGAATGTTTGTGTGTACGTTTGAGGTGAGAGTTGATGAAGAAAAAATAAAAAAGCAAATGTCGTTATCCAAGGGAAAATTTTCATGGAATATTGCTTTTACTTTCTTTATTTGGATTAAAAACTGTTTGTTGTTCTACTTCCTATCTGTAGGTCTTAATCTAAACCAACATGGTAAAACCCCATCTCTATTTTTTTTTTTTTTTAATTAGCTGGGCATAATGGCAGGTGCATGTAGCCAAGCTACTCTGGAGGCTAAGCCAGGAGAATCACTTGAACCCAGCAGGGGGAGGTTGCAGTGAATCACGCTCGAGCCACTGCACTCCAGCCTGAGAGATAGAGCGACTCTTTGTCCCAGAAACAATAAAAACATAAAATAAAATGAATAAGCCATAGATATATTTTCTTTAAAATATCCTATGAATTGCACTGGTCACAAAAACCTAGCTGGCAAGAAATTTTGATTTATTTGACTTATTTTCTTGAGTATGCATGTAATAATTAGTTCCCCATTCTGCAGAGTAGAAATTAGGAAGAAGTAAATGGAGAAAGCAAAGACGCCACTTCTGATGTATTCACACCGGAGGAAAAGAAATAGGAAAGGGGTTTGCTTCTGGCATGCACAATGAAAGCCGGGTAACTAAGGCAAATAAATCTATTTCCGGTTTTTGTTTTATAGACAATTCTCCTTCTCCTTCACTTCTTTCTTCTCTATTTTTTTTTTTTTTTTTTTTTTTTTTTTGACTGTTCCTTCTGGAGTAGGACTAACCCAACAACCAGAGCACGCCCAGAGCAGCCTGAAGAAGATTCTTAGCAAAACCATTGGTTTTACAGTTTCTTAAAGCTGGTCCTCTAGTTGATCACAGCAGAAAAAAATAAAGGACACTTTTTATGTGAAAATAACACAGAGATTTTGATATAAATTTGTGATATGAAAAAGCGTCTTTTCAAAAAGCAGGCTAACTTTACTAGGCAGCTGTAAAACTCCTAAAATGCCTACTGGTCAAGGTCCTTTTTGAGAAAAATGACTGTTTGTCCTCCACGAATAGGTCTGTATTCTTCAAACTGTGTGGTCCATTCCCTTATGATCTGGTTGGTAAAAGCATGGTGATCGTGTTTATGAAACCACTCCAGCCACTTTTTTCAGGAAAGGGCAGTCATGGTAGATACTTTAAATCATCTAGTCAATTGAGCTAAGCCAGAACATAAAGAGCTAACCAGGATTTAAAGATTAGCACGAATTTCACTGCAACGTGATTCTAGGTTGTTTTTGCCTTTCGTTGCTGTATAACAAAGACACCAAAGGCTCCATTAGACAAGGTGTTAATGGGAGTAGCTGCAGTTCCTCCATATCTTAGTTTCTTACAGAAGTGCACTGGGCTTGAGAACATGGGTGGTAGAAGATTTGAGCTATAACCCGTAGCCTTTTATGACTGTGGGATTTTGGTGGCCTGCATCAACACTCAAGACTTGAAATATCCTATGAGCGGATTCTGTGCTGAGCCGCAAGGCGCCTCTGTGTTCTGTTTCTTTGCTCTAGCCTAGCTTATATTGAATCCTTCATTGCAACTATGGGAAAACCACAGAAGGCTGTGCCCTGCTGTAACAATCTAGTAGGATCAGGAACTCCTGTGACTGGTGAATTTTTGTTGCATGCTGAATAGTGATCAGGTTTCATGGGTTCTGGAATTGTGGAAGCTGAAATGATTTTATTGTGCTTCTCTCTCAATTGTTGCCTGTTATAATCTTGTCTGTATTCTAACCTGTATTCTTTGTTAAGTAATGTTCATCTTTTGCCCGCCCAAACAAATAATTGAAAAATAGGATTATTATGGAACTTGTTTTTACTGAATGAAATACAGTAAATCAGTTTTGTATAGACATTTTGCATGCATCTCTCTTTAAAGCTGAAACATCATGGAGTTTTTTTTTTTGTGAAGCCATTGATCTGAAGATTCACTTTTCATATAACCCTTGTGCTTTCAGTAACAGAACACTTCCAATACAATTTTCTACCTATTAGCACATGGGAAGCCTGATTTTGGAAAAGACTAGAAGAAAATCAAATACAATGGTAAAATTCACATTTATTAGGAGTTTTACATAGTTTCTGACCAAGCTAAACAAGACTTATTTGTACCTTTAGTCATTTCAAAACACTCTATGAATTTCTATTTCTCTATTTTTTTATTCTTAGACATAGACCTCACTTCCCTGGAAGAGCGTAAAGGACAAATGCATGCATCTGGTCCTATACATTTCTATTCCTATATGCATCCAGTCTCTTTCTCATCTTGGGTTACCAAATGTGGCATGCTCTCATTTATAAGTGTGAGGTAAGTATTGGGTACTCCTGGACCTAAAGATGGCAACAATAGACACTGAGAACTATTAGAAGTGGGAGGCAGGGAGGGAGGAGAGCAAAGGTTGAAAAATCAACTATTAGATACTATGCTCAGTACCTGGCTGACAAGATCAACTATATCCCAAACCTTAGCAGCATGCAATAAACCCAGGTAACAAACCTGCACATGTACCTCCTGAATGTAACATAATGTTGAAAGAAAAAAACAGACATTAAAGAGATTAGCAAAAAAAAAAAAAAAAAAAAAAAAATACATGTAACTATATTGGCTTAAATCTTCCTACTTACAGGAGTTTCATATAATTTCTTTCTCAAGTTTAAAACCTATTCTCTTTATAAAGTAACCCATTTGATGGTTACTCAATTTTTTGGAATTAGAAGGTAGAAGAAATAGGTAGGAATAGGTGGAAACCTGAGGTCCCTCTCAATGGATATATGGTAATTTCTCAAGTAGAGTAACTACTTACATCAGGAATGGGTGCAGTTCCAGAGTCCAAAAAGATGGACTTTGAGATCTAGAAACATTGTCTTTATGAATACTTCATCACAATCACACTTGCTAAAATGCTAATTCTGTCTAATACACATCTGCCCACAGCAAGGCTATAGTTCAGTTATGTTTTTTTTTTAATTGTAAACAGTGAGTTTCCTGAATGAGTTACATTTGTTCATTCATTTATTCCCAACACAGTAGTAATTTTTTTCTAATTTCTTGTTTTCTATAAGAGGAGCATTTTTAAGTTTGAAAATTATACACAAAAGATTTTTAATTGAACACAAAATTAAAAAAGAAAGACACACATACGTTCATATATTTCAATAATATAATTATTCAGCTTGAAGGAAAATATTAAAATGGAGAAATAGAAATTCATATAGTGTTTTGAAATGGCTAAAGGTACAAATATGTCTTGTCTAGCTTGGCCAGAAACTATGTAAAACTCCTAATTGGCAAACTGGCTATTATGCTACTTTTGCTAAAGCATGAGAACATTTCCCACAAGAAATTGACATATTTACTTAAAGTTATCCTAAACATTCTATATCAAATATTTTAGGCATTATTGAAAATGGTTGTCACGGGAAATATAAGAGGCCTGTTCATGATTCTGTGTTGCCTTATTGTCTGAAATTGTGACTCTTCACACTGACACCAAATTGCTCTCCTGTCAACATGTAAAAGGATGGATCATTTTATCTCCTGAGTGATGAAGTTTCAAATCCACAAAGCACAGGCCGTCAGTCCTTTGAGGTGATTATGATGCCTCAAACCTGACAGCTTGCCCTGACAGCTTTCACATATTCCTGAAATCAAATTGTTCCACCTTCTATTAGAAGAAGGCAGGTGTGTGAAAACTAGAGGCAGAAGAAGGTAAATACAAAAGAAAATGATCTTCATGTTCAGAGTAATTATAGAAACTTGTTTCCAGGGAAAAGTGTAGATACTGATTTTACCTCTCTTCCTGATGTACACAGATGAGACACAAAGAACCCATATGGGTTCAAGGTTTGCCAGGAAAGAAATATCAGGATAAGCAGATGGCAGTGCCATTGCCATATGGCTGCTCAGGAATGGACCGATGTGATGGCATTTTGCCATAAGACAAAGCTAGAAATATTTTTCTGCTACTATTTTAAACAGCACAAAAAAATGAATATTTGTTCTGTTGACATGAAAAATCATTAGAAAATTATCACAGAAATACTCTATTACATTCAATTCCACAAATTGGCTCTCAGACTTAAAAACAATTTAAAATTGATGTGTTTTTTTTTTTAACAGTTTGAATACGGAATTATATGGATAATGCTGCAGATTATTTTTTAAAACCTCAAGAACTTGCTTCACTGTGATTAGTCAGAATATTTTTGAAGGCATATATGTAACTATGGCTTAGAGCCAATGTTGCAATGTTTACGATATTAAATAATCAGATAAATATTACTGTGGAAGTTATAAATTCTCATGTTATGCTGGTGTAAATGGAAATTTCAAGTGAAAAAATGGTTAAAGCTAGATTTAGAAGCTCAAGAGAAAGGTCCATGGCCCAAGCCAGGTATAAGCTATCACAATGTCAGGAATCAGCTAATCCCTCTAAAGTGAATTTTTTTTTTTTTTTTACTGTAAAAGATGGCGTTATCGAGATAAGGCATGGCTGTGAAGAACAAAGAGTACATTTGAAGTTCACATAGAGCTTGATTCAAATTCATCTCCTCCTGTTACCAGCTTTACCTTTTTTTTTTTTTTTTAACTAATAAAACTTTAAACTCTATTTCTCCATCTGAAGGAGGAGGATAATGATACCTAAGTCATAGGGCTGTCGGAAGAAGAGAGATAATTCCAGATGACTCTGGGTAATTAGACTAAATAAATGAGCAAGGGGAATTTGAAGGCCGCAAGTTTAGCTCAGCTATATGTATTAGGAGTGATTGAAAGGCAGAGAGTGAGTCAACTACCGCAACCCCAAAAACATCACATCAGACTGAAAATACTTGGTCTGTTCCAGGTGTAGCATCTTTTAAGTGACTTTCCTGTATAGGGGTCAAGTTAAATTTTTCCCTTCACTCTCTGAAAGTTGGCTGAGAAATCAACGGAGAGAAGACACATTAATGGAAGAAATGGCAGATAAATTTATTAATGTGCATGGGGGGAGAACCACAAAGTAATAACTTCGAGGGAGTACAGAAAGTTATATAGCCTTTTTGCACAAGGGAAGGGGAGATGGGAAATACAGGGAATCTTGTGGAGAGGCAATCAATGGTTACTGGGGACAGAGTTTAACTGGTAAATAGTTCTCTTTGGAAATCGAATAAGTCTAGGGTCTGTTCAGGTGTGGCTGTATTCTTTAATTCTTTTATTACAATTTTTTTTTTTTTTTGTAATAATGTAATAGGAAGAGAAGGAAAAACAATTGTTCTCCTTGGAGGATCCTGCAAGTCCTTCCATAGACAGCAGAAACATCTCTTCCAGCATCTATTGATCCTTAAAGGTCTTTAATTCAAAATACTCATTATACCATGTAGCAATATTGTGGAGTGAAATAGTTTGCTTACCTTCATCTGGCAGAGTGCTATCTTTGGCTACAAGTATTCTTTGGAGCCATTTATCTCACATTGACAAACAGCTTTCCCACTGTGGCTTCCATGGAGAATTTGGTGTAGCCCAACTTTCGTAGATCCTCACAAGTTTCCTAATGTTCCATTAAAAAGAGCAGCTCAGATACCATTTGCCCTAGAGTGCAAGGCATGGCCAGTTCATGCAAGCATTCACAGCCACAGGCTGATGAAACAAAGCCTTTGAGGTCAGAAGCAGAGAATTCTACCCACCCACTCTCCTCCAATGTGACTTCCCTAGACCAGTCTCCCAGTTAGATGATTATTTTATTATTTCTCCTCCTTTTAATGATTCTGAAAATTTAACTGGAAAACATGCTTTATATATCCAAAAATTATTCAACAATAATAATACATTTGATCATTGTGTTCTTTATAAAATCCCTTCCCCATGTGTTTCTCCTTTAATCTTTTAATTAGTCCTGTGAGGTTGGTGGTATTAAACCATCTCCCCCTAAACATATGAACCAAGACACATGATACACAGATAAATGTTTTAAGTAGTTGTAAGACAAAATCAGTAACAAATAATCAGCAATAAAACTGGGAAGAATAACAGGGCATGTGATGAAACTATACATGTATTTTCATAATACCAGTAGGGCTGATATTAACTTGCTTACTTTTATAGATGTTTGCATTAAGTAAGTAGATATGGCTGGCCGTAGTGTCTCACACCTGTAATCCCAGCACTTTGGGAGGCCAAATCAGGTGGATGACTTGAGGTTAGGAGTTCGAGACCAGCCTGGCTGACATGGTGAAACCCTGTTTCTACTAAAAATACAAAAAGTAGCCAGGTGTGGTGGCTCACGCTTATAATCCCAGCTACTCAGGAGGCTGAGGCAGGAGAATTAGTTAGAAACTGGGAGATGGAGGTTGCAGTGAGCTGAGATTGCGCCACTGCACTCTAGCCTGGGAAACAGAGTGAGATTCTGTCTCATTAAAAAAAAGAAAAAAAAAAAAAAAAAAAAAAAAAGAGCAGGTATAGACATTTTTTAAAAATTTTATTTATTCAGATTTTCTTCACAGATTGCAGATACACAATTACATAAACCATATTGAAGTTTAATCTTCTCTCCTTTAATATTTTTTTTCAAGTACCTGATAATACAGAGACCATATTTTATTTAATGAGCATTGCATGTGGAAGTAAAGAAACTTCAAACAGAAAAGATAGCTCTGAATCCTGTTAACAAAAGAAGACCATGAGATCTACAGAGGCAAAAAAGAAAGCTTTATTTTCTGAAAAGATACAATCTGTGGGTTGGGGAGTCACAGTCTTCTGAGTAAAACAAAAATGTGCTTCAAGCAGGGGTGGGAGGGTTACAGATAAGACAGTGAAAACACAGATAATACACAGAAGAGGGAAGGTGCGGTCAGAGGAATGAGGAAGAGTCTTGATGGGATGGTTCCAAAGCACCAGTCTCTCTTAATTAGCTGTTTCCAAGTATTGGTCAGTTGATGCCCGGTGGTCTATTGGTGGTCAGTTGGGAAATTTCCAGCTGCAGTTATTTTTGACATTGTTTTTCAGGCCTCTTGATTCTACTTTTTAATTTGAGCTACATGGAGTCCACCTTGTTTGTCAACTGGAGGCATAATTTGACAGGGGTCAGGAAAATCGAGAGCAACTCCTCACAGAAAATTTAATGGATAGATTGAATGAATGATTGAATGAATGAATGAGTGAGATGGAACCTGGAAGCAATTAATCAACCAACATTTTTAAAAATTGGGACTTATAATGCATGAGAAACTATGATAGGTGCTAAAGAATGCATGAGCTTGTAATATGCTTTCCAAGACCTGAAGAATACAATTAAAAAAGAAAAAAACAAAATGATTTTGAGGCTGCAGTGAGCACTGATCACACCACTGCACTCCAGCCTGGGCAGTAGGGCAAGACCCCAACTATACAACAAAGCAAAAAATAAGGAAAAGAAAATAAGAAGAGCAGCAGCACTGCCGCAGAGATTTGTAATTTGTTGCACTAAATTAAAAATTGATAGCACTTTGGTAAGTTGAAGAAAACCCTGAAGTAGGAATCTGAAGACCAGAGTCAGCCACACATCAGATGAATGACCTGAGAGTCAACAACTCCCAGGCTTTGATTTATTAGTGAAATAGGACTAACAGTGACTACCCTGCCTCCAACACAGGTCTTTATATGCATATCAAATAAAATATTCTACACCGAATTTCTTTCAAAATTTCAACGTAGAAATTTTGGAATTTATTTAGATATACTGATGGTTTTTAGCCAGCTCCTTAGTGACTTATGGGGAATATGAGAAACAGAAAAGAGTTAATTGGTGTTGTCATTTTCAAAGCAGAGAAAAAAATAGAAATTCTTTGGAACCCAAAAAGCAGTTTATAGGAGTATCGCCCTAGGATAAATGTATTGATGTAGGCTGCTAGGAGAATCGGCTCGTTGAAGTTTGATCCCAGGTCAGACTAGCAAGAAAGATAGCAACATTTTGTAGTTTGAGAAATGTATATGCATTTTAAGTATAAAGGGAACTGAAATGCGTACGAGTACACTTTGGTAGAAGGACACTGCCTGGCATTTGGGGAATTATATATTCTCATTAAGTTGTTCTATAAAAGTAACACATTAAATTTGGGATTTAATGGAAGGATAATGTTAGTTAAAATGATACTACAGTGGTTGCTGTCATAGTGAATTACCAAAGTGAAAGTCTTTTTATTGCTCAGGTAAAAGCCAACCTAGAGTGTGTTGGGGCAGGAGGTTAGTTGGAAGTTGTGAAGGAGGCAGCTTCTTATCAAATGTCCATTCAGAACCGGAGCTGACAGTGAGCTGCCATCTTCAGCACTTGGTTTCCAAGGTGATTCTGAGTGTCAGCTCCCATCAGGTGACCAGGAGCAAAATAATGGATGCAAGACTGAGGAAGATTTTATTCTATTTTAAAATTAAGTTACATTTTAATCTATGTGTATTTATAGGAGATGTTTGAAATGAAAGTGGTTAATGCCATTTCTACCGATAATCCATTTCTTAAAATTTAGTCAGATACATAAAAAAGAGGGTGGAAAATAAAGTGTTGTGTGCCCCCAAAATAAGGAAACATAAACAACACCCACCATTCATCACAGTCTGTCTTTCTGTTCGTCAAGCAACTTTCATATTTTGCTCTAGCTTAGACCAAGCTTATGAGAGCTAGTCCCAAATCCCATCCAGTCACAGCTGGCTCTCATCTACATGGGACTCTGAGCTCCAGAGACCTGTAAATTAAAGATACAGTTTATCTTAAACCTGACCCTGAGAAGCTAATATACAATGGGAAAGGGGCAATGTAACAACAATAAAAATTCCAATTGAAAAAAGGGATGAGAGGGAACACACCACCATCATTAATCCATTGGAAATATTGCTGGGCAGGCAGATGGCGGGGAGGGGGCAGACCCACCTTCTGTCAAAGATTATGGAAACGCCTTGGCTAGACCATATATCTACTATCTGTGAGAAACTCCCTTGACAGTCGATCTCCTTTGCCCTGGCTCCCCCAGCTAAAGAATTTTACTTATGCATCAATGTTAACAGAGACGTGAGAGAAGAGGTGCAGAAGGGGATGCTTTTCTTGGAGACTGTAGCTTTTGCAGCCAATTTTCTATCAGCAAAATTTTAGGAACAAAATAGTCAAATCATAAAAGACTTTCTTTTTTGGTTTGAGATTACAGGGTTTTTGACAGTGAAATTCAAAATGACAAGTCCTCAAAAATGGAATCATCTTCTAATACCGGTTTTCAGTAGGTTCCAGGTGACTTCCAGAGTTCTCAGTTTTCTTTCCTAGCTGCTGCCTTGCTCCCCATTCTCTTTCTCAATTTAATAGAGGTGACCTTGAGACTGCTTGCCTGTGTATAATTTTTATTGCCAAACTGGGCCAAAAATAATTCTGATTTTAAAAATATTTTAACATTGTTTTTATATGGTTTGGAGTCTAGAAGAAGATAATCTGCCATGGTCTCAAATATATGCATTTTCTCTCTTCCTTTTCTTTTTTGCTTGCAAATAAGGCAATTGTCACTTGATGCCTTCTCATTCTTCTAACATATTGATAAATGCAGCCAATAACCCCCAACATACATTACTAACTTCTGTTTTCCAATCTCTTCCCCCAGAGCTGGAAGCTTAGTGGGCATGTGGTCTGCCTGATGAGTTATCACAGATGATGTTGTGAACATTTGCTTTCCCATTCCTTAACAGCTATCTTCATTTTTAAAATCTATTTTATTAGTATTCTGGTAGCTCATTGCCTCACCAACAGTGACATAATTTAAGATTTTTTAGGTTAGTATCCCATTTCTGATAACACCTCTTGTATTAATTAATACTAGTTGCTGTAACAAGAAAAATTTGTATCTTGCTCGGGTAAAACTTGACAGGAAAGGAGAGAAGACTAGCTAATACATTCTAGAATAAGCTGTTGGATTAAAAAGAAAAACACATGAATTTCAGAGTTATCCTGGGATTTGGTATCTAGCTATCTGATGAAGAAATAAAGAGAATCACAGACAGAATAGTTGGCTACGACTAGAAGTATTATGACTTCCAGTCACATACTGATTACGATAAATAACATGGCCTCATTTAGCAGTTTTGGCCAAGAAATACAGTCTAAAATTATGTTCAAGAAAAAAAGAGAAAATGAGTTTGATAAACTATACAGTCTGCCAATAACTAATATACTGCTTTGTCAACAAATTATATTAACATCAGTGTATTCATGGATTCACCCACTTGTTTGTTTAACATTTTGAATAATCATTACTTTCTAGGTAACTTGACTATTTGAATTTACAGATTGAAGAATATGTATTTTAAGATAAACAACCTTGTAAAAACATTATGTGAAATTAACCAGTGAGCCCACTTACTGTTTTTAGAGGAAACAGAGTAAGAGAGAATCTGGGGGCGAATTTGGGGTGAATTTTGAATGAGAGAAAGAACCAGGTAACAGAAGATTTCAGGCAAAGGAAATGTAATACACAAAGACTCAAAGCGGTATCTATCTATCTATCTATCTATCTATCTATCTATCTATCTACCTATCTATAAACTGTAATCCAACAGCCTGGAACGTAGGGTGGATTAGGAAATGTATTGTATGATGATGCTAGACAGGGGCTAAGATCAGAAAACAAAAAGGGCTGAAATAGTATGACAATTTATATACATACTATATTGATTTATTTAAATATATTTATATCCACATAATGTGAATAAATATGATTACATATATATTTATAAATACATTTATCGATTTGCTTTTGAGTCTGTTTCTATCAAGATGCCCCTTTCAGAAGAAATTGTCTACCTGGGTTTATTAGAGGCATGCTTTTAAACAAAGGACACCAAGCTTATAAAAAACTAAAGGTATTACTATGGGTGTATACTTATCTCTAGAAGTTCTAAGTTCTAAGAGAGAAGATTTTGTGAAATTTTAAGACTATCCCAGAGACTTATGGTTTTATTGGCATTCATAATGGTTCAACCTTCTTTATGTTGAATAATTAGGCGGTTTCTGCTGACTTAGGTTTCTTCCATTACCATTAATATCCTGCAACCTGAAATTTTCAACAAATGTGATCTCTGGTGATACAGAAAGAGTGATTTTAAAAATGTGACATTTGCCCATAATGTAGAAGAATTTTTCTTTTTCCAAAACCTTATAATATCCTCTTTCAACTATTTATATGCTCTACCCTGCAGCATATTGCTTTGTGAAAGCATCACGTACAATACGAAACTCAGTGATTTGGGTGACAAATACTACTCAGAGCTCCAAATATAGGTTCTATTATTTGGGATATGAATGAAATAAAAATAAAACATTATTTATTTACTAGCAAATATAGGGCAATTAGATTGTCATTCAAAGTAAAACCCAGGTTCTGATAGGTAAATTAAAAAATCATTGGGCTGGGCGCGGTGGCTCAAGCCTGTAATCCCAGCACTTTGGGAGGGTGAGGCGGGTGGATCACGAGGTCAAGAGATCGAGACCATCCTGGTCAACATGGTGAAACCCCGTCTCTACTAAAAATACAAAAAAATTAGCTAGGCATGGTGGCGTGTGCCTGTAATCCCAGCTACTCAGGAGGCTGAGGCAGGAGAATTGCCTGAACCCAGGAAGTGGAGGTTGCAGTGAGCCGAGATCGTGCCATTGCACTCCAGTCTGGGTAACAAGAGCGAAACTCCGTCTCAAAAAAAAAAAAAAATCATGTAAGACTAAAGGTAATGTGGATGGCAATGTTTTCCTTCATACAGATTCTTTAAATTCATGTTTTGTATTTGTTTTCTTTTTCTTTTCCAAAATCAAAGACATGATCTTGAGCCCATAACTGACTTCCTCAAGAAGTGCAATCACACCATTTTCTATCTGTGATCCAGAAACAGCTGAAGATCTGAACATCATTGGTGGGAGACATACTGAAATTTATTTAGGTTTCTGTTTAACTATGCGGTACAAAGTCATCTCTCCACTCAAATACTGCCTCACATACTTTCTCCATGTTTTTTTAATATGCAGCCTATGTTCTTTGTTGATTATGCGGACGGACCCTTTTCTACCTTCTCAGCTCTTGGTCTTAAACTTGTGTTCACAAACTGGTCAAATTCTCAGGAACAATATGAGAACCTCCGGTTAAGCAGAGTCAGAGTGATGAAATGACAGCTGGTTTATAATCAATGAAAGTTTTCATCTTCATACCATTCATATCATGCCATTCATGCAGTTATGTATATACACTTATACACAACACTGGGCAGAAGAAAACTGGGAGATAACTGTAAAGAATCTCCAAAGCTTTTTACAATTGGTTTACCACCAGGTAAATCTCCCTGACAATGTAAAATACTCTAAAGGTTTTGTTATAACCACTTTAAATGTTTGGGATCAAATGGATTCCTTTACATTTTTCCAAGCCATCATTAAATCTTTCCCAAAAAAGTGTTCTTCCCTGGAAAGGCAGGAAAGAGAAAAAGATTAATATTCTAATTTTCACCCATATATATGAGCATGACTTAAAAATCAATCAAACTATTTAAGATACTAAGTAATTATTTTCATGTTTATGATAATAGTATTGCGGTTTTGTTTTATAAAAGATTTCATTAGTAATAGACACCGATATCATTAAGGATACAATGATATGATATCTGGTATTATCCTCAAAATAACTCTGGGAAAGGAGAAAACGGGGTAGAGACATGGATGAAGCAAAGTTGGCCATTTGTTGATTATTGTTAAAGCTTATTCATGTGGTTGCTGTGTGCATGGGAATTCATTGTTTTGACATCTTTTGTTATATGTCTTAATATTTCCATGATAAAAATTAAAAATAAGATTTACTCAGAATCAAGATGTCAAACCACCTACCTAAACATTCTAAATATTAGTTTTTCTCCTACTCTCTTGAGGACTACATAATACCATGGGCTAAGTAAGATAACAGTCAATTCATACTCACATCTAGGTCAGTGTCATCATAAACTGGGTGTTTCCCTGCTGGTTACAATAATCATGGTAATAATGAAAGTAGAGCCAAGCAGCAATGCTGCCCTAGTTCTTGGACAACTGTGCATCTCCAGTAGGAATATCAAGGTCTGAGACAAACTCACACTAATAATTTCTACTTTGTTCATACTTGGCCACGTTGCTGACTGAGTGGACTCAACAGGAATTGCTACACAGCAGAACTGAACGATCTAACAAGTTCCTCGCCTTTCTTATGTCATTCATGGTCCAAAGTCTAGCTTTTATACTAGTGTGGGTCTCCTTAACCTGCAGGCAAGCAAGAGCAGTATCACCAGGAAACTCGTATATATTCTCAGGCCCTGCCTCAGACATACTGAACAAGAAACTCTAGGGGTAAGGTTCAGTGTATTAGATTGCTATTGCTATGTATCAAATTGTCAAAAATGTAACTAATAAAAACGACATTCATTTATGAGCTCGTAGACGATAGGCCAAAATCCATCAAAGCATGACTAGTTTTTCTGCTCAGGTTATAACAAGGCTGAAATGAAGGCGTAGGCTGAGCTAAGTTCTTGTCTAGAAGCTCTAGAGAAAAACCTCCTTCCCAGCTCACTCTGGATATTGGATACATCCATTTCCTGGCAAATAGGCCTGAGGTCCTGTGTCTTACTGGCTGTCAGCCAAGGGCTGCCGTCAGCTCCAAGAGGCTGCCCTTGTTCTTTGCTGTGTGGTCACTTCCTTTGTTAAGTCAGAATGGTGCACCATGTCCTTCTAATGTTTCCAACTTCCCACTTCCTCCATGACTGAGCCTGTAACTCAGCGTTGATTAGATCAGGCCTGATTTCCCTCTCATAAAGCCAAATTTCTTGGGGCCTTAATGACCTCTTTGATAATCTCTTCACAGCAGCAACTAAGTTCTTGTTTGATTGGATACGAGTGAGAAGGTGTACATGCAACTGGGGCCAGAAATCTTGGGGGCCGTCTTAGAATTCTGCCTACTACCAGTTAGCAATCTGTGTTTGGACGAGTTCTCCAGGTAACTCTGAAGCATGCTAAATGTTCAGAACTGAAACTCTTGCTCTTAGTCAGATCTCCATTTAATGTGAGCCACTGTCCCAGGTTTCCTAGGGCTTTCTCAGTTTCGGCACGGAAAGGCTGGTGTCTAGGAAAATCCGCTAGTGCAGGGCAAACCCATATGGGTTACTGACGCTAGGTCTATGCTTTCTGGCCCTTGTCCATCCTAATAGAACCCCTCATCTCATTATTATTTTTTGTTTTACAATATAATAAAGGACTTTTTCTCAGTGGCTGAAAGATGTACCTGTACATATTTTTTACCTTGGAGATATTTCATATAATTTGTGATGGAATTCTCTTAAGTTAGCACATGAATGCAAATAATGTGAGATAGAGCTGAAATTGATACATGCTATCCTTGAAACACAAATGTAACTTCTATTGTTTCTTAACTTTAGAGCCTTCCTCAAAATATAACTAATGTGCCATTTCTAAAAGAAATGAGTGAGTGAATGAGTGAAGTATATATGCAACTACAATGCTTAATTGCTGAAGAAATCCTTTTAACTACTAAATGTCAATCTCTTCTGTCTATCCTAATATATTGCAGAAATTATAGTACTTGCTTTGTCAGAGACTCAAACTGAAAAAGAACTACCATTTGAAATTCTGAGAGAAAAAAAAAATTGTCACATCCAGCACTACCAATTAATGTTTTTTCTTAGAGGTGACCAATTATTTTGTTCACTTGTTATTAATCAAAGGCAGTTGCGTAGCTGTGCCTAACTTCAAGTGTCAAGAGAGGTATCATTCCAGATGCCTGGGGAATATCACTTCCATTGCATGTGTCTGTGTATTTGTGTGTGTGTGTGTGTGTGTGTGTGTGAGAGAGAGAGAGAGAGAGAGAGAGAGAGAGAGAGAGAGAGGGAGAGGGAGAGAGAGAGAATGAGAGAGAGAGAAGAGAGTAATAACAAAGTGTATATAATGTCTGTATGTGAGAGAGAGGACATCTCTCTTTTCAGTGTCAGAAAAACTAAAATTCTCATGACAACCTATTATATTAGAATGTCAGAAGAATTATAAAAGAAAGTTTGTGATTCTAGCAAGTAACTGGGGGATGGATCATAATCAATAACTTAAACTCAGAAATCCAGGCAGTTTGGCTATGGCTGTCAGATTTTGAAGAAACAAGCCATCAAAAGGAATATTGTTATATCATTTTTGTCAAGTAGTAACTATAATTGTAGCATTATTATAATTGCTTAAATTTTAAGTAAAACACCAAAAACAATTTTAATCTAGATAAAATTTGGAAGTCTATTTATGTTTGTAACTTGGGAGAAAGTGTACAGATATGGAAGCCCTTAGAAACAACTATGCCTGTTTTCATCTCCCTTACATAATCCAAGTTCATGATTCCATTGGCTGAGAAATCACAAGCTGTGTCAGATCCTCAGGTCAAATCTTTCACCCTTCTTTTTTTTTTTTTTTTTTTTTTTGATGAGGTTGTCACAGCCACCTGATGCAAACTTCTTATTTTTTTATTTTTTTTTATAAGAAAAAAAGAAGAGGAAGAAAGAGAAAGAGGAAGAGGGAGAGAGGATGGGGGTATTGCTTTATTGCCCGGGCTAGAATGCAGTCTAAATATGGGTATGCCTATAATGGTCCTTAATAATGGAGATATAAAAGAAAATGAGGGAAGAGAATAACAAACAAGGAGCCAACCAACATTTTGTTTAAACTTCTAAGTTGATATGATGTGGTACTGAGAAGAGTGTATATTTTGTATATTTAAAGTGGAGAGTTCTATAAATGTTAATTACATTTACTTGTTCCAGATCTGAGTTCACGTCCTGGATATCGTTGTTGATTTTCTGTCTCATTGATCTGTCTAATATTAATGTTGAAGTCTCCCACTATTATTATATGAGAGTCTAAGTCTCTTTATAAGTCTTGTATGTCTGCGTATTCCTGTATTGGGTGCATATATATTTAGGATCTTTAGCTCTTCTTGTTGTTGCATTGATCCTTTTATCATTATATAATGCCCTTCTTTGCTTCTTTTGATCTTTGTTGCTTAATTGTAACTTCTGCTTTTTATTTATTTTACCTCTCTGTTTGGTTGGTGAATCCTTCTCCATCCCTTGTTTTGAGTCTTTGTGTATCTTTGAATGTGAGATGGGTCTGGATGCAGCATACTGACGGGTTTTAGTTTTTTATTCAAATTGCCTGTCTGTCTTTGGATTGGGGGATTTAGTCAAT
The DNA here is from genome assembly GCF_048565385.1 of Saimiri boliviensis. Lineage (NCBI taxonomy): Eukaryota > Metazoa > Chordata > Mammalia > Primates > Cebidae > Saimiri > Saimiri boliviensis. Next base: position 110,189,580 of record NC_133451.1, read on the forward strand.
TTAAATTTAGAATTAATAATAATATATGTGAGTTTAATACTGTCATTTAATATTAGCTGGCTATTTTGCCCATTAGTTGATGTAAATTCTTCATTATATTGTTGTTCTTTTTGCTATTTTTTTTAGAAAGGCTGATACTGTTTGTTCCTTTCTATGTGTAGTGGTTCTTTCAGAAGCTCTTGTAAAGCCTGCCTGGTGGTGATGAAATCTCTGAGTGCTTGCTTATTCACAAAAAACTTTATTTTTCCTTTACTTGTGAAGCTTAGTTTGGCTGGATGTGAAATTCTGGGTTGAAAGTTCTTTTTTTTTTTTTTTTTTTTTTTTGAGGTGGAGTTTCGCTCTTGTTACCCAGGCTGGAGTGCAATGGCGCGATCTCGGCTCACCGCAACCTCCGCCTCCTGGGTTCAGGCAATTCTCCTGCCTCAGCCTCCTGAGTAGCTGGGATTATAGGCACGCACCACCATGCCCAGCTAATTTTTGGTATTTTTAGTAGAGATGGGGTTTCACCATGTTGACCAGGTTGGTCTCGATCTCTCGACCTCGTGATCCACCCGCCTCGGCCTCCCAAAGTGCTGGGATTACAGGCTTGAGCCACCGCGCCCGGCCGAAAGTTCTTTTCTTTAAGGATGTTGAATATTGGTCCCCACTCTCTTCTGGCTTTTAGGGTTTCTGCTGAGAGATCTGCTGTGAGTCTGACAGGCTTCCCTTTGTGGATAACCTGACCTTTCTCTCTGGCTGCCCTTAGTATTTTCTCCTTCATTTCAACCCTGGTGAATCTGACGATTATGTACCTTGGAGTTGCTCTTCTTGAGGAATATCTCTGTGGTGTTCTCTGTATTACCTGGAGTTGAATAATATCCTGTCTTACTAGGTTGGGAAAATTTTCCTGAATAATGTCCTGAAGCGTATTTTCCAGCTTGGATTCCTTCTCTTCGTCACATTCAGGTACACCTATCAAGCGTAGATTAGGTCTTATCACATAGTCCCACATTTCTTGGAGACTTTGCTCATTCCTTTTTATCCTTTTTTCTCTAATCTTGTCTTCTTGTTTTATTCCATTGAGTTGGTCTTCGACCTCTGATATCCTTTCTTCTGCTTGATCAATTTGGCTGTTAAAACTTGTGCATACTTCACGAAGTTCTCGTATTGTGTTTTTCAACTCCATCAATTCACTTATATTCCTCTCTAAATTGTGTATTCTTGTTAACATTTCGTCAAATCTTTTTTCAAAGTTCTTAGTGTCTTTGTATTGGGTTAAAACAAGTTCTTTTAATTCACAGAAGTTCCTCATTATCCACATTTTGAAGCCTGCTTCTGTAATTGGAACACACTCGTTCTCCATCAGGCCTTGTTTCGTTGCTGATGAGGAACTGCGATCCCCTGCTGAGGAAGAGGCGTTCTGATCTTGGGTATTCTCAGCCTTTTTTGGCTGTTTTCTTCCCTTCGTTATAAATTTATCCATCTGTGGTCTTTGTATTTACCGTCTTTGTAATTGGGTTTCTGAGTGGACGTCCAGGTTATTGATTCTCAGCACCGAAATCTGAGCAACCCACTGCACCGACTAAATCAGTGGTGTTAAGATTGATGATGCTTTTCTGACTCTGCACCAAGAACTGACGCTCTGAGGTGCCAGCAAAACCGCCTCGCCGGTCACAAGCGTCACGCTGGCGACCTGTGGGGCTCCTCTGCTGGGAATCTCCTGGTGCATGAGCAACAAGAATTCATGTGAGGTGTAGCGTCCTCTCGTTCTTTGTGCTTTCACTGGGAGCTACAATCCCGAGCTGCTAGTGATCAGCCATCTTGGATCTCTCTCCTTTCGCCATTCTTCATTTTTCCCAGTTGTAGGTCAGAATCTATTGCAAGTCTCTGAAAAAGGTTAAACAAAGGAAGAAGTGGAATTTGAAATCAATAGCAGTGCCCAGGGTAGATTAGAGCTATCAGATGTATATAATCTTTTCATTATATATTAAAAAAGGGAGACTAGTGTGATTCATATTGAAGAGAGTCGAAAGGAATGGTTTTTGTGGAAAAAGGGAGAGATGAAGTCTAAATACTTCTATTAAATAAGCATAAAACCTAGAAAAATCAGTTTAATCAAACTGCAAATATTAGAGAAGGTATCTGGTTTGATTCAGGAAAGAGTTTAAAGCCTCATCATTCTTTTAGTGAGAATAAAATTTCCTATTTCTATGGAATTCTTGGAAACCTTTAAGTTTATTATTATTCTGTTAATATCTACATCACCTACAGGTAGTACACCATGTTATTTTCAATAGGGCCATTGAAGCAGAAGCACTTTGCAGAATGAGAAATAGGTGGGCCTTGCCTTTTTATAGATGATGCTAATTGTCTTTATGAGTACACACTAAAATTGAGATAGAAGGAAAACACTAATTCCTAAATTTTAAGCATGCTGTAAAATTTTATATCCTGCAGGAGAGTATTTGAGAGAATAAATATGCTGGGGTAAATGTGTATATGCAAAACTCTATGTATCTTCATTTATACCTATATGTCTATCTATCTACCTACCTCCCTATCTATCTATTCAAATCTTTCCAAATCGTAGGGTTTTTGTTGTTGATGTTGTTTGTTGGTTTCTTTAAGGATAGTTCTTGGACTGATAAGCGTTCTAAACATTTTGGTATGTTGACTGAACTGCACATATAGCCTGAGGCTTACAAGAAAACTTGGCCTATTTTTGTGTCTGTTGGATACCTGTCACCAAATATGCTAGGAAATATCCAAATATCCACCAAATAGCCACTTTGAAGAAACAGCATAGTTGATTTCAGAATTAGGAACATCCATGGCATCAAGGAAGTACCTGAATTTTCAACCAGCCCCCATATTACAGAACTGTCTTTGAAATCTGTTGCTCTTTGATGAGATTTGTGAAACAAAGAGAAGAGAAATTTTAAGGGGTCCGGTTGGAAGAATTAAGAATGGAGCTTAAAAGGATTTCCTATGAGGAAGGTAAAGTCAAAAAATTAGACTTTCCCAAGAGCAACATCTGCAGGAGAAGGTAAACATGAAAGACTACCAGCAGCCTTTCTGGAGGTCACTGAGGAACAGATCAAATGCAAACAAGTCAGACAGAATGTGGAAATGAGGTTACCATATCATTCACTCCTTCTTTTAAAGCAAATAAAGGGGAGACCAAATAAACTATGTGAATCCACTTATGTGGGATTTTAATGACTTGGAATTTATAAGTGGATTCAGATTAATTCATTCCTCTTTCCCTTGACAAGGTTCTGGACTTTGCCTGGGTTGCAAGATAGCAGCATTTTCTTTCACAATCTGTGCATAATAGCAGAGGAATTATACAAGCAGTGGGAGCTGTATTAAAAGGAATTGAATGTGAACAACGAAAAGGGTAATGCCAGTTTCTTCCCAAAGTCATTTTGTTCCTTTTCTCTGCCCTTACAAAATACTGCCACAGAAATTCATCACATTTGAATTGCTACAACATTAGAATTAGGCACTGTATACTAAAGCCTTGTTATAATTCTCTCAGCAGGTTCTAGAACTTCATAATTTCTTTTAAAAGAAGAGAATAGGTTTCCAAAATGATGACCACTCCCAAATTATATTAAATGTTTATTTAAATATTAATTTAAAATGGTTTGAAAGTGGCTATGTATATAGTGTCACACCTACACTTACACAAATTATTCATCATTTATAATTAATTTTATGGTAAAGTTTTATTCTGATGATTACTCATAAAGTATTCTCAGTTAGAAGATACTGAGGGTAAAGACTCTTTAAAATGAAAATATTCTATAAACAAACATCTAAATTCTTATTTTATAATATAGTAATAAACACATTTGTATTATTTTGCAGTTCAGATGTCTTTTTTTCCTTTTTTGGATATGCCTATAGCATTTTACAGATATAATCTGTTTAACCTTCTATATAGAAATCTTATTTTGAGAAAGACACTAATGAGCGTACCAGTAACATACTGGTTTGCTATTACGAGTTAAATTATCAAATTTTAATAATGTTTATGTTTCTTCCAGCTGCGATGCAACATCAGCATCTTTTCTTGAATACCCTTAGATAGATTCAGTGTATCCATCATGCATGCTTAGTGAAATGCATTATAGGTATCAAGTATCATGTCTTCTCAGGTCCATTACTGTGCTTAGGGTGCAGGATTATCACTGATAGTCAGATAAAAAAATATGAAAGTTTAAAATAATTTTATATTTTATCCATTTTCCCTTTCTAATAGATGAAAATTACTTGTTGTGAAATACTGGCCTTTAGCTGTCCCTAACAATCTCAGAACCTAGAATGTCTATACAGGCAGAGAGGTGAAAAAGTGAGGTGAAGGGGTGAAAAATAGCATGACATGTTCAGCAATTTATTTCCTGAGAAAATGGATGGAAAGCCAAGTAGAGATGGTTATATATCATTTTAATTTATTTTGCCACATGGCTATCAGTGCCCATTGTGGTTATGGTATGATTAGTATTGAAATTTACAGAAATTGATAAGAAATTGATAAGACAACCTGAATTCCTGTTCATATTTTATCCTTATGAATATTATCCCAACATGAGTCTCCTATCATTATCCTTGCCCTTTTATATTGTTACAATTTAAAAAATAATTTTCTCCTTCAGTTGATCATTGGGCTTGTTTATATGTAGACATTTCTAAAAGCCAGGAGTTATATATTATTTTGTTACAATTCTACAGTTTTGTATAAATCTGGTAGAAAGCTTAATGTTGATTTCATGATGCCTTATTTTTTAAACTATTTAACTGATGCTTAAAAGTTGCCTAAAAATAAATTGAATGCAGGAGGAATAAAAGAGCAAGCTATAGCTTTGGAGGGTCTGTATCAGACAGTGTTTGCCAGAGAAACAGAATCCATAGGCTGTGTGTGTGTGTGTGTGTGTGTGCGCGCGTGTGCATGTGCACACACACACACACACACACATATATGGAGAGATTTATTTATTTATTTTTGAGATGGAGTCTTGCTCTGTCGCCTAGGTTGGAGTTCAGTGGTGCAATCTCAGCACACTACAGCCTCCTCCTCCTAGGTTCAACTTATTCTTCTGCCTCAGTCTCCTGAGCAGCTGGGACTACAGGCACCCATGACCACACCTGGCTTGCAATTTACGGAAACAGATAAGAAGTTGGTAGGACAACCTGAATTCATGTTTGCATCTTATTCTTATGAAGATTACCCCAACATAAATTTATTCTAATCTGGTGTAAAATTGTATAACTTTATTCAAAATAAATTTTTGTATTTTTAGTAGAGACGGAGTTTCACCATATTGGCCAGGCTGGTTTTGAACTCCTGACTTTGTGACCTGCCCACCTCGACCTCCCAAAGTGCTGGGATTATAGGTGTGAGCCACCACATCCAGCTGAGAGAGATTTATTTTAAGAAATTGGCTCATGCAACTGTGGAGGCTCGATGAGCTACAATATCTGATGGCAGAGGCTATTAGACTCAGGAAAGAGTTGTGGTTCCAGTACAAAGGCAGTCTACTGTGGAACTAGGAAGAGCCAGTGGTACAGATGAAGATGAAAGTGGTCCGCTGGAGAATTCTCTCTTGCTGGAGGTGTGAGGTGGTTGTGAGGGAGGGACAGGTTCTGCTTTTCATCCTGTTCAGGCTTTCAATTGATTGGATGAATCTCACACACATTGTGGATGGCAATTTGCTTCCCTGAAAATCTACCCGTTTAAATGTCAATCCCAACCAAAACACCCTCATGGAAACATCCAAATAATGCTTGATCAAATACCTGGGCAACATGGCATAGACATGTTGACATATAAAATGATCACAGGATCAAAGATTCCATTCTGATGTTGTAAGTGTAATCAATAATCCCAACACTTTGGGAGGCTGAGGCAGCTGGATCACCTGAGGTCAGGAGTTCGAGATCAGCCTGGCCAAGATGGTGAAACCCCATCTCTACTAAAAATACAAAAATTAGCTTGGCGTGGTGGCAGATCCCTGTAATCCCAGCTACTCGGGAGGCTGAAGCAGCAGAATCGCTTGATCCTGAGAGGCAGTGGTTGCAGTGAGCTGACATAGCACTACTCCACTCCAGCCTGGGTGACAGAGTGAGACTCCATCTAAAAAACAAAATATAATCTCTGAATTATAAAGATGATCTGAGAAAATAGAAGAATTTTGAGTGAGAAACTGTAGGATATGGCTCATCTGGATATAAAAGGTGGCACCTGATAATTCTTCTCTCTATGATTTCTGAGTTTCAGTGCATGAAAAAAAAATAATGTTTCCTGTTGAACTAACAAGCTAGTAAGAAAGTCTGTTGCATCGTCCTGTGATTCAAGGAGTCACACATCAGAGAAATGTAGCATAATGCCATTAGCTCAGAAAACATAAAACATGTACCCAAAGACATTGGGGGAATCAGAGTTTGAGCCCAGCAAATTTGAATGAATCACAATATGGGACACTATGAGACACTCTCTTTCTAATATGATGAAGAAACTCAGTGTCTGACGCCAGCCCAGAACCATCTTACTCAGCTATGTTGATGCATCTTTGTTTCACCTAATTCCTGCCACTGGTGTGTGTCCAATTCTGTAAACAGATTCTTATAGGGGCTCCCTTGGTTGGTCCATGCTTCTTTCCAGGACAATAATGACAAGAACAGCAGGGGATACAAAAGACAAAATTTCTGAAAGGACTTATCATTAATTATATATCCTGAGCAGATCATGTAATCAAAAGCCTGAGAATGTCTAGATTAAATTCTCTGCTGAGTCAGATTCAAAGTCAAAAATTAAATTAATTTCTAGAAATATAGTTTCAAAATGGCTTATCTGAATTGCACTGACTCTGGAATGCTTCAAATATTGTAATCATTACATGAAAAAAAATCCCAGTTTTAGCTTCAGTAATAATTTTTTGTTTTTATTTTTTTCTTTGGTAAGTAAAACATTAGCATCATTTAAAAACCAGATGATCACATCAAGATTTCATCTGAAAGGAAATGAGCAAGTTTATATTATCTCCATCAGAGCTATAGTTTTTCATCACAGTATTTTGTTAAGTTTTTAATTTATTTTCCTGTCTCAATAACAGAAAATCATTTTATTTGGCTTCTGTTGGATAACTGACTAAATCTTCAGTGTGCTCATTCAAATACTTTGCCCAAACATGGGTCAGTTGTCCACCATGGTCTCATCAGTTGTGATTACATAAATAAAACCACTAGGCACAAATATGACCCCCCAGTCCCATCTTTTCTGAGGGGCTGTGGATGAAGATAAATTATCTTGGAAAGTGTTGGTAAGTATTACCTCAAAATAAAGTACTTAAAATATTCATTTTACTTTTCTAAAAGCCATACAACAAGCAATATTCAATAGTTCTTAAATTTCATTCAAAATATATATTCATGAGGAATTAATATGCTTTTAATTTCAAAATTATCTTCATGCTAAACTTGTCTTCTTTTTAAGTAGACCAAAATGAAATCAGCCACATTTGCTTAACTTTTATAAAGTCCATGGTTAAGGAGTCATGTTTGATGAATGCACAGAATTTGTTTTTACTACAAAATTTAAAAACATAGTTATGGTTTACAGAATCTGAGGATTAATCTTTTTCCTAACTCACTAAAACAACACCCGCAAGACTCTACTTTCACAATTATTGGAAGTTTTTCACTCAGTAATTGCATACCAGAATTTGGAAATTGGTATTCATATCACATGAGAACAGTGTTGAACCTTAAATCAAATTCTTTCTTTAGGTGACATCTTATAACATTGAATGATGGCATAATTTTCCTATCAGGGTTTCTTCAGTCTTAGGACTCTGAGTTTTTTTTTTCCTCTTGGTTTAAATGACACAATTACAGCAAGGACAAATTTAGTGATTTGCTCTTTTGGTAACATCTTCTCTAAATAAGAACATCTGTTTTACAGTCACTTCCTGTTTATAGGGTAAGCTATTGTAGTTAAATTTCAAAATGTCAAACTCAATCAAAAATACTGATCTGTTTCAGTGTGTCAGGGAAATGGCTAATGTGTATAACAACTCAATATCATCTAGTGGCAAGAATACTCTGCTGGGAATAGGGAGGACTGCTTTCTATTCCCAATTCTCTCATGAATTATTGGTCTAGTCTACAAAAGGATAAAAAGTTATTCCAAGGACAAACAGGCTAATGAACCTAGGGAAGAACCTAGTATATAGATGGGAGATTCTGATGGCTCCAACAAAGTATTTATGTTCTCAATTAAGGTTATACTATTATCTTACTTTGAACATAACTGAATTTCCCACTGCCTTTAAGTATCTGTGACACATATGACATTAACCTAAACATAAAGAGAGACTGACTAAGCAGAATAGAGCAGAGGAAGTGATGTCTTGGTGGATTTTGCTGATGGGTGCCAGGGTCAGCTAGAAGGTGTCTGAGTGCCACGTGGGATAAGGAATGAGTTGGGGGTGGGGCAAACAGAATGCAAGAGAATATTGAAAAAAGCATTCCAATACCCATAAATTTGCTCTGATGCTGCAGAATGCCTCTTAAAATGTTTAGCAGTAGGAAACTAAAACACACAGAGTCGATTCTCTTTCCTCTTTATGTTCGTTAGTAATTGGTGATTCTAGAACTTCTACAATAGTTGTGGAGGTGCAGGTTAGTCATCTGTGCTTTATCTATTTGATAGCATAATTGCAGATGACCAGAAATGTCAGTTGGCCCAATATGAACAAATTTTACTGCCAGATATGCAGTCCTATTCACAACGTGTGCATTCTATTCAGCAAGCAGCGGTGTTTCTTGCTTGAGCAACAGCTGTGAACTGCCAAAGCATATCAATTTTGAGTGAAATTTGACTGAAACAATTACTTGAGAGTACGACTAAAACCACTATATTTCTAAGGGTTTCCAGTAGGAGCGATTTAGAGTAGCAAAGTGAAAGAGAAAAAAACAGAAATGAACACAAAACAACACCAAACTAGCAAACAAAAATAGAAACGATGAAAAGCTTTTCTCAAATGCGTTTAGCAAATGAATAAATAATATTTTCCTGTCTATTATCTTCCCCTCATTCCTATCCAGTTGTTATTGAGAATAAGCCAGAGATTTAAAGTTGTCAAAAAAGACATTAAACCTAAAATTATGAGAAGCGCAGATGAGAGTTAAGAATCATTGTTTCTGGTCCAGTCCCTATTACGTCAATAACTTCAAACTGCAGAAAGATGTCATCCATTCCTTTATCCTCTATATTCTGTATTTAACTCTTTAGCAGTTTTGACCCAGCTGAAGATCACTTTACCCTCTCTTTTGCATAAGGGCTACACCAGAAAATTTTAGTCATACCTAAAATTTGCTATGATGACAGCCTCCTACACATACCTCACCCCTTATAATCATGTGTACAGGAAATTTCAGGGATTTTAAGATCACTGAAATAAGTGTTTAGAATCACTGAGATTAGTGCTTTTTTTTGTTTGTTTGTGTAGTTTTATTGCATATATGTGTAGGGTGAGGTTTTCCATTGTCCAGTGTGATTCCTATTTTAACCAAAGATCCTTTGTTATTAGAGATTGCTGCAATTAAGTCTACTTAGACATAATCACACAGGGTTAGTTAGCAGTCTTTTTTTTTTTTTTTTTTTTTTTTTTTTTTTTTTGAGACAGAGTCTCACTTTGTTGCCCAGGCTGAAGGCAGTGGCACAATCTCAGCTCAGTGCAACCTCCACCTCCCGGGTTCAAGTAATTCTCTGCCTCAGCCTCCCGGGTAGTTGGGTTTACAGGAACCCACCACCATGCCTGGCTAATTGTTTGTATTTTTAGTAGAGACAGGTTTTACCACGTTGGCCAAGCTGGTCTTGGACTCCTGACCTTGTGATCCACCCCCATCGGCTTTCCAAAGCGCTGGGATTACAGGTGTGAGCCACCAGACCCTTCCTAGTAGTCATCTTTAGAGAGAGAGAGTCATCCTTAGCAAGGGAAAAGGGAAGAAGAATGGATTTATTGGAATCCAGTATTTCAAGTTATTGAGTAAAAAATAACAAAAACAAAAACAAAACCTGTTCAACTGTGGAAGAAATCTTCTGCAAGAGAGAAAGGAAATATGATTCTGGGCTTGATGCAACCTCTGTGTCATGCTGTTTCCTGGAGAAGTGATATAAACGAGCAGGCCAAGGCTGCTGGCAGAGGCAAGAGTCCCTTTGAAAAAGAAGGAGTAGACTGTCTGGTCACCATTACTGGGTTTTGACGCAACATTTCTGGTGACAGGCCTCCTGCATCCCCCATTATTGTCCTTTCTCTTTCCCTACTTCCTTCCCAAGAAATAATGACCTCCAATGTGCCCAAGACAAGAGGTAGTAACCCATGTTATAGCACTTCCCTCACATTCAGAAAATAATGGACTATAACAACATGTCAAGATGCAGAAGATTCCCAACCACAAGCTCCATTAGCTTTGCAGATTCAGCTGCACTAAACAGACAGAGGGCACCATGTTGGCTCCTGTTACCAGTAGAGTGAGTAGGAACTTGAGGGTCAGTAATCAGGGGATCGGCCAGGATGGTGTTTCTCAAACGTTATAATGCATTCCACCTACCTGGAGATCTTGGTAAAATGCAGATTATGACAGTAAATCAGGGTGAAGCCTGAGATTCTGCATTTATTTAAAAGCTCCCGAGTAATATAAATGCTGCTGGTCCTTTGAGTAAGAGAGGCTATGGCACAATATTTACATCCTAATTGGTGGAGATGTTTAGAGTGGTACTCTGGTTACATGATCATTATATGTGAATATGGTTACTCTTCATTGTGTGATTTAAAACCACAATCAATGGGCTTATTGCATTTTAGAACTAGTTCTTTGAAGAGTTAAAAAGAGAAACAGAGCAGAAATCTGCATTAGATTGCATATTTCAGCCCTGTTAAACTCAATACCTCACCCCACATTATATGAAAATAATTGTAAATACCCCACTTCCTATTCCAAAATAAATTTTATTAATAATATAATGTACGGACACATATAGTTTTAAAAATATCAATGTCATAGCATTATTGTAATACAAAGAAAAAAATGGAAAGTAATGAATTATAAAATAATGAGAATTTTGGCTTGGTGTAGTGGCTCATGCCTGTAATCCCAGCACTTTGGGAGTCCAAGCAAGCAGGTCACAAGGTTAGGAGTTTGAGACCAGCCTGACCAACATGGTGAAACCCCATCTCTACTAAAAATATAAAAATTAGCTGGGTGTGGTGGTTCATGCCTGTAATTCTAGCTACTCAGGAGACTATGGCAGGAAAATTGCTTGAACCCAGGAGGCAGAGATGGCAATGAGCTGAGATGGTGCCACTACATTCCAGCCTGAGAGAGTGAAACTCCACCTCCAAAAATAATAATAATAATGAGAATTTTAATACGTAAATTTCTAGGCACAATTACACAATCAGACATAACGAAGTTGTCAAATGTTTGCTGTCATCTTGGGGAATCATATCTTGGTAGCTAGCTTCCAGACCTACTCAATGTTTTACTAAAAACATAAGCAACAGCATTGCATCGGTAATGTAATTTTTTGAAAAGGATACAATCTTTCTTCAATTTGCCAGGCATTTGCATTCCTGGAAAATTCAGCGTATTTAAGAACAATGCCAAAAGTAGTCTGTATTTACCTAAGAAGAGAGTGAGTTTCTTCACTTAGATATTTACAAATAGGTTTTCACATATAGTAATGAACCCTAGGACTTGCAACTCAGAAAAGTGTTCTGGAACCAACAACATAGTTCTCACGAGAGAGCTTGTCAAAGTCATAATTTGACAAGATCTTTGGGTGATGTATAAACACAGTAATGTCTGAGAGACACTGCTTTAAATATTGAGGGCATTCTGTCAAAAGTCTAGCCAGACAAAAGATGCTTCTTTGTTACAAGGATACTATCATGGCATTGCAAAAGATCTGGCTTCCCTGATTGCTCACTAGAGAGCTATAATCCCTTGTCCTAACAACCAAGAACACCCTCAAAACACCTCACCAGAGGCCAGATATCCCATTGTCCTTACAACCAGAAACACCCTTCTAGGGTGCTGCACTTCATTTTTAAAGAACCATACTGAGTCTGTGTGTAGAGAGAATTCTTACAATCCTAACTTCTGTTTATGAGTTACCCATGTCTTTATTTTTCTTTATGGGATGCTATAATGCTACATATCCTTTAATACCTTTTGGAACACAGTATTAGTTGTAAAATATAAATGAAATGAAATACAAATCTCAAGCAAAATTTGGGCCTCGCATGGTGGCTCACACCTGTAATCCTAGCACTTTGGGAGGCCAAGGCAGATGGATCACCTGAGGTCAGGAGTTTGAGACCAGCCTGGCCAACATGGTGAAACCTCCTCTCTACTAAAACAACAAAAATTATCCAGGCATGGTGGGGGGTGACTGTAATCCCAGCTGCTGGGGAATTTGAGGCAGGGAAAATTTCTTGAACCTGGGATGTGGAGGTTGCAGTGAACTGAGACTGCACCACTGTACTCCAGCCTGGGCGACAGAGCCAGACTCCATCTAAATAAATAAATAAATATTTGATGAATAGAAATAGAAGTATTTACTTAAATAAATATAAATATTGTTACATAATTATAAAAATAAATGAAATGTAGGATATGTTATTTTCTCATTATGCTATTTGGGTTATTGAAGGATGATTATGTGATCTTGATAATTAATGTTAACATTAATTAACATGAAGTCACTAATTGTTTCCAGTAACTTGTGAAGTCTATAAAATATCTAAAAAGAAAGCAATTATTGGCTGGATGTGGTGGTTCATACCGGTAATACCAGCTCTTTGAGGGGCTAAAGCGGGAGGATTACTTAAGGCCAAGAGTTCAAGACGAGAAGGGGCAGCATGGAGAGACCCACCATCTCCATAAAAAGTAAATAAGAAATTAGCCAGGAGTGGTGGCTCACACTTGTAAACCTTGCACTTTGGGAGGCAAAAGTGGGAGAATCACTTGAGCCCAGGATATCCAGGCTACAGTGACTTGTCATCATACCACTGCACTCCAGCCAGAGTGAGACACTATCTTAAAAAAAAAAAAGTAAGGAGGCTGAGGCAGGAGAATTGCTTGAACCCAGGAGGCAGAGGTTGTGATGAGCCGAGATCGCACCATTGCACTCCAGCCTGGGTAACAAGAGCGAAACTCCGTCTCAAAAAAAAAAAAAAAAAAAAAGTAGTGATGACAACCATTTGGTTGTCATGTCTACAAGACAACCATGCAGTGTCTACCACCATGCAAGGCAGAATTTAAAACAAGGGTTGTAGGCTAGTTTTATACAGAAACACACTGTGTTAGTATCAGGGTATCATTTTGCAATTTCAATCTAAAAGAGCGACGTTCCTCAGTTCCTTATATTATCCACACTATATAATGGGCCTAGGAATCCCAGATCAATTAAAGTTTTAATGAAAGTGAAAAATCCAAATGTTTATTCAAAAACTTATGATTGTTATAACATAAGCAACTAATTTATTTTTACAGATGATACAATACTTTCTCCAAACGAATCAACTAGAAAGACTCTAATATTTCATTCTCTACCATTATAGATTTGACAATTTGTTCAACTTAACATAATTTGAGAAGTGTACTTAAAAGTGTACATAAAATACATATGGATTTATATATAAATATATATAAATATTGAAATAAACACACACACGCACACACACACACACACACACACACACACACACAGAGCTCACTGTAACACTATTCTTAACACCTGGGCTCAAAGAATCCTCCCTTCACAGCATCCCAAGTAGCTGGGACTACTAACAGTGTACCCCACTACGCCTGGCTAATTGTTTTATATTTTTTGTAGAGACAGGCTCTCTCTATGTTGCCCAGGCTGCTCTTGAACACCTAATCTCAACCAATCCTCCTGACCTGGCCTCCCAGAGTGCTGGGATTACAGGTATGAGTCATTCTGCCCAGCCAGAGCCTATATTAATTTGGTGGTTACATACCTATGTTCTTAAGAATATGTAAGTATTTTAACAATAGATTAATAGACTTCTCACTATTGAGAAAGACACTATCGTATAATCATACATATGAGAATCATGTAATAATTCCAATATTGTTTTAAGCAAACCATGCTTTTATATCAAACAAAATATTGATCAATGCATGCTGGGAAACCTCCTCCCTCAAGATTTCAGCTTTCTCAGCAGGAATAACATTCATAAAAACTTAATATATTCTCTTTTATATTAGTAATCAGGAAAAATGTCCAAGAAAAATTATGTTTTCTTTATGTCTCCATTATGTAAGGCTACATTGAAGTAAATTATCGCTTGACATATTCAATGACTCAGAAGTAAAATAAAACCTGATGTAGTTCTAGAAGAAAGATTGGATCGCAATAAGAAGGACAGCATGACTTTACTGAAGGCAAAAAATCAAGTGCACTAGGAAGATCCACTCATGTATGTCTTCCAGAACTGTTGTGCTGATGCTTCAAAAGCTCTGCATTGTCCTTAAGGTCCTTAACCTAATGACCATATCTTTCAAATAACAGATTCAAAGGACTTGAAAAATATCCTGGCTTACATTACTTACTCAGTAAATAATCCTTTAACAAACAAGCACTTTGTTTCTTTGATTTTTTATTGCTAAAATATGTTATATTCAAATAATTCCCAAACTGTCTTATTACATTTTAAATTTTCCTCTGAGGTCCTCAGGTATTTTCAACATATTGTCTTGTTAATATGTGGAATTTAGATACAGACAAAGTTTATTTTATTTATGAATATAATCCAAATAATAAACAGAATATTTTTAAGAAAAATAAATATTTTAATACAAGTAAAAATAACACATTTTCAAGTATGTACTAACAAAATGCTTAATTCTTGCAATTACAATTGTAAGTGAAATTTCTAATTGTAATGAAAATCATAATTGTAATTAAAATTATAAATAAAATTTATAATGGTAAATGTCCATATGGAAATCACAAAGTATACAAATTTTTAAATTGCTCTGAATAACATGCAAAATACTATTGATATCTTTATAGAAACATCACTACTAATTTTTATAAAAAAGAGCAAATATTAGGGAAATATAAATGCACTTAGATTAAAGATGTAGATGAAGAAATATAATATACTTTAAAAATTCTAAGTTTCAAGGAAAGTTTTAAGTTTTATGTTTTCACATTTTACAACTTATTCCAACAATTATTTATTAGGCATCTATTATGGGTCAGGTACTCTTACAGTTATTAAAAAGACAGAAATTAAAAGTTGGGGCTTCCACTTAGTGGAATACAGGGATTTTCTTTAATCCAAGCACGCAATCCCTGAAGTAAGTCTTTGAAGGTATAGGGGAAATGAAGAATATTATGTCCTTCTTGAAGTGTAGTTTTAACAGGAATGAGGAAAGATAAAGAATAAGGACAAGGAGGTACAGAAGACGCTCATTGCAGCCTCATTCACAATAGCCAAGAAACAGAAACAACCTGCTTCTGTTGTTGAATGAATAGATATGAAAATTAAATATACCATTCACCTTTGAACAACATGGGTTTGAACTATGCCTGCCCACTAATCCATGGATTTTTTTCAAAGAAATGCAGATGAACAATGCAGTATTCCCAGAATGGGAAACGCACACAGACTTTTCATATAGATGGGTTCTGCTGGGCCGACTGTGGGACTTGAGCATCAAGGTTTTGGTATCTGCAGTGGTCCTGGAACCAATCCCTCACAGATACCAAGAAACGATTGTGTACAATGGAATATTATTCAGCTTTAAGAGAAGATATCTTGCCATTCGTGACAACATAGATTATGCTAAGTGACATTAGAGGAAAACATTGCATGACCTCACTCATATAAAGAATCTTAAAAAGTCAAATACATAGCAGCAGAGAATAGAATGGTAGTTATCGGGATGAAGTGGTATGGAAAATAGGGACATAGTTAAAGGATGCAAAGCTGCAGTTATCTGTGATGAATAAGTCTAGGGCTCTCTGTAGAGTATTATGACCATAGCTAATAATGCTTGTACACTGGAAATTTGCTAGGAGAGTAGACTTTAGGTGCTCTTATCACATGCACAAGGAAGAACTGTGTGAAGAGATATTAATTTGTTTGACTAGAGTAATCATTTCATTTGTATATGTATATTGAAATAGGTTGTATACCTCAAACATATGCAATTCTTATTAAAATAAAAAATAGCTAGGCAAGACGTAAAAATGAAGTATCCCAGAGTGTGAGACCCTAAGTTGAAGAACTGGAACTCTTCTCTGACTCTTAGAAACTAGGGGGTCAAGGATTGGGCAGCATAGGAATGACCATGAGTATTTTTTAACAGCCGCTGTGAGTGGTATACCTACAACATAGGCACTAGGGGCACAGCTATGCCTGGAAAGACGTTTTGGATACTGTTAGTTTAGTAACAGTCATAATATTTATAAATTAGAAACTCAATGTAGAAACTTTCTTGATTGTGTCTGTTTTCTATAAAGAAACAACAATTAGTTTTGCAGAATTAGTATTCTACAGACCTGACATAATTAGACATGTTAACTTATTTATCTTTTTATATGTAACAGCCTACTTTGGGCCTAGCACATAATAGGTGTTCCATGAATGACTGGTAAATAAATGAACAAATAAAAAAATAAATAAGTGAATAAGGGCACACATAAAAATTCCAACATTATTTCTCCCTCGTAATAACTGATCTGCGTTGTGTATGGTTTATTTAAAACAGCAGTTTTATTGAATCTTTTTTGTACATCATAATTAATTTCAAATTTAACGTAACATTCATATTGTATCACAGGCTACTACAAAACTTGATTGCTTATTGGTATGAAGAAGTAGACAAGAATGGACCATGTTTGGAAACCTCAAATTTTAGAACTAGAAGAACAGAAAGTTAGAAAGTTAATTCAGCTGAAAATAATAATGTGATTGCTCTTATAGCAGATATGCGGTGACTGGTGGAAGGCCCAAACTTGATAAACTCTTACTTAAAAGACAGTCATATTACAATTACAATATAACTTTAAATGCAAATCATTCAATGTTTTATAAAACTATTTGGAGCAATTAAAAATAGAATAGCCTTTTTGTTTCCACCTACCAAGAAAAAAATGGCTTGAACAATATTTGGAACAAAGTTTCATGTGGGGAACACAGCACAATAGGGTCATTTTTGTAGTGGAAATTCTTGAAATTTTCAATTTGTGAGGAGTCTGAGAGATAAAATATTCTTACTCTCTCATGAAATAGAAAAGGAAACTGAAGTTGGGGTAGCTTGTATGAGATCTAATAGCTAGTTTTAAAACAAATCCACTGCTACAAAGTGGGTTTCCTGACTTCCAATTGTTTTATTTCCAGTGCATTTTTATTTTGCGGTTACACATGGATTAAGAGCAGGGAACTGAAGGCATTCTCCTGACCCTTTCACCTAGAAAAATTCTTGTCGTTTTTCCTCAAATTAGAAACAGATTATACAATTTATAAGTATTTAGCCCTCCTGTCAGAGTACCTATAAAATGTGAAGATGTTAAATTCTCAAAACTAATATGCCCTCTTTTTGAGCAAATGTAAAAGGAGATAAGGTTACTGATATGCCTGTTATGAAAAAATAGTCATATGCAAATTGAGACACAGATTCAGCCCGGATTGAAGAAGTTGTGCAGAACTATTATCTGTCTCACCTTCTTATGTATGACCTTTCCTATTTATAAAAGACCTTGAAATCATTTCAAAATTAAAATTCTCAAAAAACATGCAGATACAATTGACCATTTCTGATATACCCACTTTTAGGGCAAAATAGAACATCAACTATATCAGTTTCTTTAATAAAATCTCTGCATAAAATGTGAATCATGAAGATACAGTTGGAAGTGATTAATGTTTAATATACTTAGAAAAATTTTATCTTGATGAAAACATTGTATGGGCTATAGAGAAAATATTCTATCTGCTGGAATCAAGCAGAAAATACTTGAAATTTAAACCAGAGAGAGAGATCCAAGATGGCTGATTACTAGCAGCTCAGGATTGTAGCTCTCAGTGAAAGCACAGAGAACCAGAGGACGCCACACTTCTGGATGAATTTTTGTTGCTCACAGACCAGGAGATTCCCAGTGCAGGAGCCCCATGTGTCACCAGTGCGACTCTTGTGGCTGGTGCAGCAGTTTTGCTGACACCCCTGTGCGGTGGTTCTTGGTGCAGAGTAAACAGGACTGGGTCCCCTTTTGGTCGATGTTTGGAGCTCCAGGAAGGCAGAGTCACCTATTCAGCTGATTGAAAAAGGAACTCAAGAAGAAACCCAGACCAGAGATTCCCGGGCAGAAAAGCACCAAGAATCTTAATGCTGCTGTTTCAGCCGGCACAGTGGGTTGCTCAGATTCCAGCACTGGGAATCAACAAGTTGGATGTCCACTCGGAGATCTAATTTGAAAGTCGGTAATTACAAAGATGACAGGTGGATAAATTTACAATGATGGGAAGAAACCAGCGTTAAAAAGTCTGAGAATACTCAAAATCTGAATGCCTCTCCCTCTACAGGGGATCACAGTTACTTATCAACGAGGGAACAAGGCCTGAAGGAGAATGAGTGCATTCCAATAACAGATCTAGGCTTCAGAAGATGGATAATAAGAAACTTCTGTGAGTTAAAAGAACATGTTCTAACCCAATGTGAAGAAACTAAGAACCTTGAAAAAAGGTTTGACGAAATCCTAACGAGAATAGACAATCTAGAGAGGAATATAAGTGAATTAATTGAACTGAAGAATACAATATGAGAACTCTGTAAAGTATGCACAGATTTTAACAGCCAAATTGATCAAACAGAAGAAAGGATATCAGAGGTCGAAGACCAACTTAATGAAATGAAACGAGAAGAAAAGATTAGAGAAGAAAGAGTAAAAAGGAATGAGCAAAGTCTGCAAGAAATATGGGACTATGGGAAAAGACCTAATTTATATTTGATAGGTGTACCTGAATGTCATGAAGAGAATGAATTCAAGCTGGAAAATATTCTTCAGGATATTACTTGGGAAAACATTCCTAACCTAGTAAGGCAGGAAAATACTCAACTTCAAGCAATACAGAGAACACCACAAAGATATTCCTCAAGTAGAGCAACCCCAAGACACATAATTGTTAGATTTACCAGGGTTGAAATAAAGGAGAAAATTTTAAGGGCAGCTAGAGAGAAAGGTCAGGTTACCCATAAAGGGAAGCCTATCAGACTCACAGCAGATCTCTCAGCTGAAACCCTACAAACTAGAAGAGAGTGGAGGTCAATATTCAATATCCTAAAGAAAAGAATTTTTAACCCAGAATCTCATATCCAGCCAAATTAAGCTTCATAAATGAAGGAAAAATAAAAATTTTCACAAACAAGCAAGCACTCAGAGATTTCATCACTACCAGGCCTGCTTTACAAGAGCTTCTGAAAGAAGCACTATACACAGAAAGGAACGACCAGTATCAGTCATCCCAAAAACTTACCAAAAGGTAAAGAATATCTCCATAATGAAGAATCTATATGAACCAATGGGCAAAATAGCCAGCTAGCATTAAATGACAATATTAAACTCACAAATATCAATATTAATCTTAAATTTAAATGGATTAAATGCCCCAATCAAAGATACAGACAGGCAAATTGAATAAAAAGTCAAAACCCATAGGTTTGCTGTATCCAGATCCACCTCATAAGCAAGGACACACAAAGACTCAAAACAAAGGGTTTGTGGAAGACTTACCAACCAAATGGAGAGGAAAAAAAAAAAAAAGAAAACAGGAGTAGTAACTTTCATCTCTGACAAAATAGACTTTAATAGTAACAAAGACTATAAGAAACAAAGACTATTATATAATGGTAAAAGGATCAATGCAACAACAGGAGTCAATGATCATAAATATATATGCACCCAATATAGGAACACCCAGATACATAAGACAAGTTCTTAATGACTTTTAAAGAGACTTGGACTCCCACACAATAATAGCGGGAGACTTTGACACCACATTGTTAATATTCGATGGATCAGCGAGATAGGAAATTAACAGGGACATCTATGATTTGAACTCAGACCTGGAACAAGTAAACTCAGTGAGTATTTATTGAATTCTTCACTCCAGGTCCACAGAACATACGTTTTTTCTCAGTATCGTAATATACCTATTTTGAAAGTGACCACATAATTGGAAGTAAATCACTCTTCAGCATTTGCATAGCATTTCACAGACTTAGATGAAATATTGGTTGGCTGTTTGTTATTTTCTTCCCTTATTCCTTCCTCTCTCTGCTGTTAAGCATGATTATCTGCATAAAAGAGGTTTTTGAATATCTATTTTTAGATTGCATTCCAGCCTGGGCAATAGAGCAAGACTCCTGTTCTCTCTCCCCATTTCTCTTTCTCTTTTTTTCTTTCAAAAAAAAAAAAAAAAAAAAAGAAAGAAAGAAAAGAAATTTAAACTAGAATAGGTCATAACAGTATAAATATTACATGCATATGTGCTTTAAAGAATTAAGTCATTTGTTACATTTATTTCCTATTTCTTTGTTTTTAGACAGGGGTAGACTTTAGGTTAGTTTCTTTGCATGTAGATGAATTATAAAGAAGTCTTGGCCTCTTCATAGGCACTATTACTGTTATCTTTGCTGAAGCTTCGTACTGAGCAGTAGAATTGGAAAACTTCAAAACACATGCAAGTGGGCTGCTTGTAATAGCATTTGCAGATTTCATCTCATGTATTTATTCTGCAGTGGTCAATGGAGCTGCTTACGAGGTTGCATATTTACCTAGTCATTGGTGTCAGCAACATTTAGAATGGGTAATAATATCTGCATTTAGAATATCTCTTTCTATAACCCAAAGCTGGAACACAACTAAGATTGTTTCAGTCAATCAATGTATTAGGGTTTTCCAAAGGGAAAAAAACAAAACAAAACAATAGGATTTATTCAACCAATAGGATGAAGGATACCAGGAAACTTTAGTACTAGTAATATAAATAAACTTATTCAAAGTTGCACAGCCAGCAAGTCCAGGTAAGTTGCAAATGTCAACGGTCTGTCTCCAGAACTTGCACTGTACCTCTGAACCATGAACTGACATGGATATTTCAGGGAATAGACAAATAGGTATGTGTTCCTGCTGAAGGCCAAAATCACCATCAAAATTAGACTTTGACAGCCTCACAGAAGCAGGATTTCTAGACCTGGATCAGACCAGAAATAGATTAGTTTGAGAAGCATACTGCTCTATTGATCCAAGACTTCAGGAACAAGAATTGACTGCTCATTTTGGTGGAGGGGCAGCACACAGAATAAAACCAATGAGGGCAAGCCGATTGTGGTCATTTTTCTTGAGATGTTGTTGACTCAGATCTGATTCAGATTATTTTTAATCTAATGTTCTTTCTCACAGCCAGATAATGACATGCCTTTTTTTTCTTTCTTACTCTAACTTTAAACTTCAAGTTGGCAGGCTCTAATTCTGAAAATACACATCTTCTGTTTGGAAAGTCCTGTGATGACTCTGTTTCAGTGGTAGTTGTCTCAGTGCTTTTATATTGTGAGCTTTTATTTTCCTCTTTGGACGATTTTATTCATATCAATGCAAAAGAGGCAATTAATTAGCAAAGATAAACCTCTTTTTCGGTGTGGTCAATATATCTAAGCTAATTAGAAATGTTGTAAATGTACAAAAGACGACCAGTTAACTTCTTTCTGGAAATTTCATCAAAAGTCCATGGCAGCATTTTATATGATTTCTATTATTGCCTTTTTTTCTTAGCCTTGCTTTGAGAGGTCACTTTAACAACATATTTTATGACATCAACAAAAACTATCTCAGATTAAATCTCCATATAGTGTAAGGCCTCTATGGAGAAAATTTTAAAGGTTTTGGAAGTCATTAAAATGTAAATAAGTAGACATACTATGTACATGAAGAGTAAGACTTAATATTTAAAATTACTAATTCTCCCCAAGTAGATCTATAAATTAAATATGACTGCATTTAAACCCCAATAATTACCCACCATGGAAATGAACAACTTCACTAAAATGCCTGTCTATATCTACATATCGTTAAAATATCTGTATCTTTGTACCTTGATTTTGTATCCTGAGACTTTGCAGAAGTGGCTTATCAGCTTAAGAAGATTTTGGGCTGAGACATTGGAGTCTTCTAAATATACAATCAGGTCATCTGCAAACAGAGAAAATTTGACTTCCTCTTTTCCTAATTGAATACCCTATCTTTTCCTTGCCTGATTGCCCTGGCCAGAACTTCCAATACTATGTTGAATAGGAGTAGTGAGAGAGGGCATCCTTGTCTTGTGCTGCTTTTCAAAGGGAATGCTTCTAGTTTTTGCCCATTTAGTATGATATTGGCTGTGGGTTTGTCATAAATAGCCCTGATTATTTTGAAATATGATCCATAAATCCCTAATTTATTGAGAGTTTTTAGCATAAAGGGCTGTTGAATTTTGTCAAAGGCCTTCTTTGCATCTATTGAGACAATCATGTGGTTTTTGTCTTTGGTTCTGTTTATGTGATGGATTATGTTTATAGATTTGCATATGTTGAACCAGCCTTACATCCCAGGGATGAAGCCAACTTGATCATGATACCATCTCATACCAATTAGAATGGTGATCATTAAAAAGTCAGGAGACAACAGATGTTTAAGAGGATGTGGAGAAATAGGAACACTTTTACACTGTTGGTAGGAATGTAAATTAGTTCAACCATTGTGGAAGACAGTGTTCAGATTCCTCAAGGATCTAGAACTAGAAATACCATTTGACCCAGCAATCCCATTACTGAGTATATACTCAAAGGATTATAAATCATTCTGTTATAAAGACACACACACACACACACACACACACACACACACACACACACACGATTATTGCGGCACTGTTCACAATAGCAAAGCCTTGGAACAAACCCAAATGCCCATCAATGATAGACTGGATAAAACAAATGTGACACATTATACACACTGTGAAATACTATGCAGCCATAAAAAAGGATGGGATCATGTCCTTTGCAGGAAGATGGATGAAGCTGGAAATCATTCTAGTGAACTAACACAAGAACAGAATCCAAGCACAACATGCTCTCACTCATAAGTGGGAGGTGAACAACGAAAGCACATAGTTACAGAGAGGGAAACATCATATACTGGGGTCTATAGAGGGGTGAGGGCTATAGGTGGGATAGCATTAGGAGAAATACCTAATGTAGATGACATGGTGATAGATGCAGCAAACCATCATGGCACGTGTATAATTATGTAATAAACCTGCATGTTCTGCACCCCAGAACCTAAGGTATAATAAAAAATCTATATCTATATATTTTTCTATCTACATAAAAGAAAAGGACAAATAAAAGCCAAAGCATTTCTAGAGAAGAACAAATGTGAGTGTTTATGTGTCTGTGTGTAGGGCTGGGTGGATGGATACTTGCCATTCAATGTAACAAGTTTAAAAAGATAACAAAGACATAATGATATTGGTGCAAAGATAAATGAATAGATTAATGGAATGGAAAAGAACCCTGAAACACACATATACATTTATGGAAATGGCATTGGAGATTGATGGGGGGGATGGTGGATTTTTCAGTAAATGGTGATAGAGCAATAGACAAAAACAAAGCAAAAATGAAAATGAATTTATATTTGGCATTCTTGGCAGATTGTATTTTCCAAAAATGACTACTGAAACATTTCTGCTCATAAATGCACTCCCAGAAAATATGCACCCATTAAGAAGTAAATTCTAAATGTGTACTAAAAAGTAAGGGCACTCATATAATTATATAATAATATTATTATCAGAATCAAGAAATTAGCATCCATGTAATAGCACTATGTTATTGTTCTTTTACAATTTTTACAGTTGATCTAATATTTGTTTTACATCATTTTTTCACAATTATTTACTTACATAATAAGCTCATGTTACTTATATTATAAGCTCATATATAGTTACTTTTAAGTAGGTTGCAATCCCATTTGTCCTAGATTTGGCCAGTGAAGGCTCCTTCCAGCTGGTTTCTATAACCTTTGACATGTTCTCTCATCATTCTTTAAGAAACGTCTTCTATTTTGGCATAATCACCATAGCAATACTTGATTCGTGGTCCCCAGTCGAATCATGTTTCATATAGTTGCCATGCTTTGTTAGTGTTCTTTCATCTACAATATTTCCAAAGTGTTGATTTGTCTTTTATGATACTGGTGTTGTTTAAGACTATAGACCTGTTACTTCATAGAATGTTCCTAAATTTCTGCTTGTCTGATGTTTCCTGATGATTAAATCTATATTTTACAGTTTTAGGAGAATGCCAAAAATGTGGCATAGTAACCTGTTCAGTGCATAAAATGGTCCTTTGATGTAGATAGGTTTCACTGCCAGTTAACTTTGATCACTTTGATGTTAACTTTGATCATTTAATTAATGTGGAATCTGCTACATTAACTAACTAAAAAAAAAAAAAAAAAAAAAAAACTAAGGTTTTTTTTTTTTTTTCTTCTGCTGAACAGTTACTAATATTGCCTTTGCAATCAATAAATTCTCTGCGGGAGACTTTGAGATAAAATTAACATCATGCTCTCCTCTGACATTGACCCATGAAGTATTCCAGAAAATTATGATTCTTGCTTGAATCAAACGTTGCTATGAAGATTGCCAAATGGTGATTGTCTAATTCCATTATTTCTTCTGCATTTAGTTGGCATTCTATTATAAGGATAAAATTTCTCATTTTTCTGTGTGTTTATTTATTCAAGTATTCATTTGCATTTTATAAGCTCATGGGCATTTATTTATTTATTTATTATTTATTTATTTATTTATTTTGAGACAAAGTTTCACTCTTGTTTCCCAGGCAGCAGTGCAATGGTGCAATCTCAGCTGATGGCAACCTCCACCTTCTGGGTTCAAGAGATTCTCCTGACTCAGCCTCCCTAGTGGCTGGGATTACAGACATGCACCACAACATCTGGCTAATTTACTATTTTTAGTAGAGATGCAGTTTCTGTTTTGAGTTCAGCCTGTGGGTCAGGCTGATCTTGAACTCCCAATCTGGTGCTCCACCCACCTTGGCATCTCAAAGTGCTGGGATTACAGGTGTGAGCCACCACATCTAGCTGGCATCTCAAAGTGCTGGGATTACAGGTGTGAGTCACCACATCTAGCTGGATAGTTATTTTAAACAGTTTATTGATCCCATTTGTTCCAGATTTGGCCAGTGAGGGCTCTTTCCAGTTGCTTCGTATAAACTTTAACAAGCACTCTCATCATTCTTTAAGAAATTTATTGTATTTTGGCGCACGTTTTTGGCTTATTTGCCCTAGAAACAGCAATTTATCTAAGGAACCTGAGTTCTTTTAAGTGAAGAATGATATTTAGAAATGAAAATCTGAGTACTCTAGGTGTCATTAGCAATTTTAAAATAATAGATTACAAAAGCTCTGGTGTGTCCTCATTGTCTTTCAGTTAATAATTAGACTTCTTTACTTTTTTCCTTGAAATATACATAATTTTTCCTTTTCTGTTTTATGCATTTAAATGAGATATGTTTTCTTTACCTGGAGATGGAAGTTTCTGTGTACACAGTGAGGTGACAACAGGTTAGCTTCCCTAGCTTCCTGGATTAAAGACAACAGTTGCCCTGGTAACAATAAATATTGAAAATTATGGCCTCTCTGTGTAGCAACCTACACAATTTTGGGATCTTTTTCCTTGGAATGTATTTTTCCATATCAAAACTGCTTTCATCTTTCCTGCTAGTGATTTGTTCCCATTTTGCTAAATTTAGAGATTACCAGCAGTTATCTGCCCCCATTCCCACCCTTACTGATTTCCTCTTTCCTTCCGAAGGTATCTTCCTTTCTTTATTTTCTTTCTTTTTTTTTCTTTTTTTCTGGTGTTTCTGAAGTCCCTGAAAACATAGAGAATGACAGAATATGCTGATCTTTTAATAAACACTTTGAAGACCCCAGGTCATTGGTTGGTTTATTTATACTAAGTCACAAATTGAAGACATTGGAACCTTTTCCATTGTCATCAGTTTTTCCTCAGATCTGCTACTGAAAATTCTATGCAGAGTGGGATCTTCTCCTTTTGAGAAAAAACACATGTTAATTACTTGGGAACTTTCAAAGATCACATTCTCTATTCTGCATTACCTCTACACACTACTCAAACCCTCTGGGGACTGTCTAGGACGCACACAGCACAGCCCTCATTGGTTCTGATTCAGTCCATATTGTCTTCAGGAGTTTTTATTTGGCTATTCTGTCTATTTTGCCTGTTTTGTGTTTAAAAAAGTATATATATATGTTTATATATATATTTTAAGATATATATTTAAAAATAAATAAATATATATATTTTTTAAAATAAATAAATAAATAAATAAATATATATATATATATATATATATATATATATATATATGGATGGCCAAAAACTATACTACCATCTTGATAGTCTTTTTATGTATTTGTTTTGAGACAGAGTCTCACTGTGTCACCCAGGCTGGAGCGCAGTGATACAATCTCGGCTCTCTGCAACCTCCACCTCTCAGGTTGAAGCAATTCTCCTGCCTAGGCCTCCCAAGTAGCAGGGATTATGGGCATGTGCCACCAAGCCCTAGTAATTTTCATATTTTTAGTAGAGATGGGGTTTCATGATGTTGGCCAAGCTGGTCTTGAACTCCTGACCTCAGGTGATTTGCCTGCCTCAGCCCCCCAAAATCCTGGGATTACAGGCATGAGCCACCACACCAGATCCATCTTGAGAGTCTTCTATCATATTTGTGACTGAAATATTCTAACTGCACTTACTGCACATCTTGTATTTTATATTTATAATTTATAATTACAAGATGTGCAGTAAGTGCAGTTTAAATATTTCAATATGTAAATTTAAATATTGCATATTCATTTTATTTCCAATGAAATAAGTGTCATTATTGCAACCTGCTATAATTTTAGAGTATTATTAATTATTAAATATTGAAAATTATGGCCTTTCTGTGTGGCCACCTGCACAATTTTGAGATCATTTTCCTCTGGATGTCTTTTCCCACTGTTTATTTCTGATCTGATCCAGGCCTAGAAATCTTGCTTCCATGAGGCTCTCATTGTCTGCTTTTATAGAAAAAGAAAACCTCTTTCTATAACCCAAAGCCAATATACAACTAAGATTGTTTCAGTCAGTCAATATTTTAGGGTTTTCCAAAGGAAAAAAACAAAACAGTAGGATTTATCCAAACAATAGGATGACTGATACAAGGAAACTTTGGTACTAGGAATGTAAATGAACTTATTAGAAGTTGCAAAGCCAACAAAACATACAGGTAAGATGCAAATCTCAACAATCTGGCTCCAGAATTTGCATATGTACCTCTGAATCATAAATTGACATTATTATATTGACGATATTAATTACAGTAAGTGAAAACTAGTACTGATAACCTAAAAATAGCACAAACAATGCTTCCCATTTCACATCTATAACACTATATCTTTATTAAAATAGGCTGTGTTCTAATATGTATAGATGCAAAAATTGTTTCTTTGTAATACGATAATAGAAGGCTTATTCATTCAGATTAATCAAACATCTGGGCAAGACAATATGATAAATCAGTAGAATATCTAGGCCATCCTGAGAATTCACCATAGCTCCATAATAAATAAAATGCATTTCTCTTTCATTTTGCAAGCATTTATTTTCTTTGTACATGTAGAATATCAAAGGCATTTGTAAAACTGCTGATGCTTTTGATTTATGAATGAAACATACCTAGAAGTGAGAAGGTAAGGCAGTTCCTTCCATTATGTATTTGTTGGTTATGTGGAAGTAATATGACCAGGAAATCAACTGGAACCTATGTTCAATCTAATAGCAGAGACTCATTATAAGGTAATATTTTCTCCAGTGCCATTTTCAGTAAAATTCAATTCTGACAATAAAAAGGAAAAAAACTGTAAAAATTATTCTATTTACAAAATGTAGATGGTATAAATACATGTGATTACATCTAAGTGAATACTGATAGCAAAGACAGAAAATATTGATTTGGTGTTCTGTAACTTCTGGTTTTTGAAATAAGCAGAATTGGTGGAAGTTTTCAGAAATGATAATCATATATATGGTGTAGTGTAGCAATTTCATTTAAGCTGAATGACAGCCATAATGCAGTGAAAACCTCACAGTTATATCACATTTCTATACAACTTCTCTCATTTTCTTTTTCTTCTGGGTTTTGTGTGTGTGTGGTTTTTTTTTGGTTTTTCTTTGTGTCAGATGGAGTTTTACTCTTGTTGCTCACTGCCACCTCCCCCTCCCAGGTTCAAAGATACTCCTGCTTCAGCCTTGTAGGTAGCTGGAATTACAGATGCTGCCACCATGCCTAGCTAATTATTATTATTATTTTTTTGTATTTTTAGTAGAGACAGGGTTTCACCATGTTGGCCAGTCTGGCCTGGAACTCCTGGCCTTAGGTGATCCACCCACTTGGGCCTCCCAAAGTGCTGAGATTACAGGTGTGAGCCACCGCACCCGGCCTCTCATTATATTTTCAATTGTCAAATTCTAGTAAAATGCTGCCTGAGAAATTATTTAATGTAAGTTTGTAAATATTATCCACATTATTCAATTAGATTGAATGTTATTTGTTCCATGTACATTAAGATGAAAGACAATGATATAAAACTGTCTTTTGAAAAACTCAGAAAAAGAATCATGTGAAAATATACGGCTTTCTTCAGCATTAAACATGTGGCCACAACGTGGTTTTATGCCTTCAAAGACTTGAAGAAAGACTGGGGGAATGAGATTGGTGAGGTTGGGTGGCCACTGGGGGAATGAGGTTGGGGGAAGGTGTTGGGAGTTGTAGAGCAGAGAACAGGAAAAAAATGCAAATTCAGGAACAGATATGATGCCCCCCTTCATATACATTGCCAGAGGCTCATAAATATGTACAGAATGAATATGGAAGTAAGTGATGGTATTATGTTTGGTCGTTTTTTAAAAAAACAACAATTCTAAATTTTTCTCACTGGTCTGTTTGTAGGTAGTTCACCATCTGTAAATTGACTTAAAAGGAGCATGAATATGGAATATGTGCAGGATGTGAGTTTGCCCTGTTTACAAAACAAATAGGCAGATTGCATTTGGCTTATTCTGAGAAACCCAAATAAATATGTTCTATCAGAATTTCATTTATTCTATCTTAATAAACTAAAACAAAATAGTACTAAAAACTTAAAAGATGAACTTAAACACAAATATCAAATCTGGAAACACGAGGTGGTATGTTTTTTAAGTGAATTTAATTGCATGGGTTATAAATATTTTTGTCTTCAAAATTTTGTCACCCTTGGAAACAATTCAAATTAGAAGGACTTGTTCTGTATGCATGTTATCCAGAAAACTTGATTAATGCCAGTAAGTTTTGCTGTTTTTGTTTGAAGATTTACATGTCTTCACTAGAATAATTGGACCAGAAAATTAAATGCTTGGAAGCCAAAGGTTTGAATAAATTGTGAAAATGATGATTGTTTTGTTAAAAACAAAGACTTCAAAAAATACATTAAATCTTCATTGTATTTTTCATTTCTGTTTAATTTTTCTATGTAGTCAACCACTTTTACATTTTAATTATCTATATGTTCATATTTAATTAATCTTAAATTATATTTATAGAAGATATGAAGTTGAAATAACATTTAGACTAGGGCCATTTATTAAAAAGGATATTCTTTTTAATGGTTGAAAAGTTGTTTGTCACCTGTTTAATTATTTTCTGGATTCCCAATTCTTTTCTAATGATTATTTTGTTTGTACCTTTATTTGCTTCGCAATAAATACATTACATTACAGTGAGGGACTGTGTATTAAATCAGGGAATGTTGAGGCAAAGATAACATATAAAGAGCCCTAATCTCTAACTACCACATAATAAAATTTAAGCAACTTTTAGATATTATTGTTTTTATGATTATAATTAATATAATTTAAGGTTTCCAAAGAAAGGCAGGCAGTTGACACACAGAGAAAGACATTATTTTCTGAGGAACTTATAGATATTTGAGACTTGATGGTATTTCCTATAACTTTATTAGAGTATAATTGATGCACAACAAATTCTTGTGCAATTTATATAAATACATTATGTATGTTATATTCATGACACTATCAGGGCAGTTGAGATCATGAATATATTCCACTAGCAAAATGCTTTCCGTCACTTTTTGTTACTTAATTTGCATTTTCTAGAAATGTATATGCATGAAATCATGTAGTATGTAAGTGCATACTTTTTGTGGTTGCTCTTCCAGCTTTTTACTCAGTGTAATCATTTTCAGATTCATCTAGGTTATTGGAATATTAATAGCTTATTTATTATTGCTAACTAAAATTCCATTGTATGCAATACCCATTTACCTGGTGGATTTCCTTTGCCCTGACCCAGTTTTTGGCTTTTACAGTAAAGCTGCTATTAACATTCAGACACAAGTCTTACATATGAACCTATGTTTTCATTTCTTTTGTTTCTTTCCTGTCTTTCATGGGTCACTCTCATGCCCTGTCCAATGTCTGAAAATAACAGTTTCATACACTTTGTTCAACTTTTAATTGTTTGAGGTAGAAGGGCAAATTCAATTTCAGTTATTTTATCTTGGCTCAAAGTGGGTCCTTATCCCATATTATTTTCATAACATATCCTTCATCAATTTTTAGTTATGGTTTTTCTTCCTATAGCAGGTTAAATTCCATGAAGGTAGCAATATTTTGGTCTGCTTTTTTAAACTATTATTTCAGTTTTATATAAAATATTTCTACCACTAGTTGAAACACCATCAATATTAGTTGAATTAAGCGAAGTTAAATAAATTCAACTAACAGGGGCTAAAAACAGAGAAATTTAATCTTTAAGCACAGTTCATGAGGTAAAAATATGATGTGTACACTTAGCGATGCTATTCAAGATCCTGATACTACACCTTTCAATCTCACTAGATTTAATACATTGAACTTTTATTATTATGCTTAACATTTCAAGATCAAAATATGGTGGCTGTAATTCTACACCTCAAGTGCTTATGTTAGTTACTTCATCTAAAGGGAGAATAAAGTAGGGAGAAGAGATATAGGGGGCAGCTTGATTATGGTGTAAACCTTCAATCAGAGGAAATATTTTTTCCAAACCTCCAATCTTACTTCTCCTTACATCTATCTCATCGGACGGATGTAGTTCACATGGCCACTCCTAACTGTGGTGGCTAGAACGTTTCTCACTTTTGTCAACTGGTGAGTGGAAGTTAATTAATGGGAAAATAGTGGGACCAAGTATTGTGTAGGCATCTAAAAGTGAAAATTTAAAGGAAGATGCTGAATATAATCGACTGGAAGGGACTCTTTAGTTGTTATTTTTCAATTGTTAGCAAAACAGGTGGGCAATGAGGAGCTTCATAAAAGTCATTTTATCCAAATTTCTACCAAATGCAGAAAGGAATCCCCTAGTAACACAGATAGATGAAGAATTATCCTCAGCTTATAAACCATGAGTAAGCTGTAAGGATTACCTGGCATATCAATGTGCTAAAAATAGAAACATAAAGAAAGGTTTTCTGGTGAACACGATAATCTAATTCAACAAATGTCTAAAAAAAAAAAAGAAGAAAACATTTATGATGTAACAGATGAAATAGCAGGCATAGAATAATACAGAAAAGGAAGTAATTACATTCATCATGTAGTGAAGTTATCAATGCAGCTGTTTTTGGAACAAGTAATACCTAAATATATTTTGAGGTTGACAAATGTACTAGAAAGAGGGTGGAATCCTTTATTCATGTGTACAAAAATGTAAACAAATGTTGAAAGTGTATATTTATGCCTGAATAACAGTTCCTTACAGTAACATAAAAGAGTATTTATGAGGCCGGGTGCTGTGGCTCACGCCTGTAATCCCAGCATTTTGGGAGGCAGAGACGGGAGGATCACGAAATAACAGATCCAGACCATCCTGGCCAACATGGTGAAACCCCGTCTTACCTAAAAATGCAAAAAAATTAGCCGGGCATGGTGGCACACGCCTGTGGTCCCAGCTACTAGGGAGGCTGAGGCAGGAGAATTGCTTGAACCCAGGAGGCAGAGGTTGCAGTGAACTGAGATTGCTCCATTGCACTCCAGTCTGGCAACAGAGCAAAAACCCTTCTCAAAAAAAAAAAAAAAAAAAAAAAAAAAAAAAGTATTTCTCAAAGAAACTTTGCAAATCTCTCTAGAAGTTTTTATTGGCTGAAAATATGATATATATGTGTTGGTAGACAGGACACTTATTTGAGGATATTAGGTTAGAAAAATAGCCATTGATTGGTTTATGAAGGCTCTTATATACCCTACTGAATGTCTAGGATGTTAATCAGCTTAAAATAAATTAAGAGATTAGTGGAAAACTTTGCATTTTTTGAGAGATAACATTAGCGATGAAGTAAAATATTTGGGGAATAATTAAAGGAAAAAAAGAGGCTATTTTGAGAAATTATGAGGTTCGGAACCAAAGCTCTCTGACAAATAGTGTCACTGGGAATAAGAAAGAAGATAATAATGAGAATATTTAATAATTTATTAGAAGTGATGGTGAATGTTTTAGTTTGGTTATCTACAAATAGCCTGAAACAAATGGTTATGTAAGAGTATTTTTGTGAGATTGTGGTGGAGAGGTAGGGAGGTCATCCTGGATAAAAGAAGTAAAGATGAGAAGAGAAAAATGAAGAGAGAGGGTGACCCTCTGAGTCTGCCTTCCCCATAGGCAACTGGTTAGTTGATCCTTTGAAACCATTAAGAAAATGCCCACATAATATACCTTAGAAATGTCTTTTGTGGAATGTAGAGAAAAAGACAATCATTTCTCTAGTAGGTCCCATCACCCATTGCTCAATATTTAACCAGTCCATGGTTAACCCACCCATATCTCTGGGTTTCTGTAACATCCCACATCAGCTGGATGACTGAGGAGAGCTGCAGTACTGAAACAAGAAAAGGTACTAAGGGGGTTTGAACTTTTACGATGGCTGAAATCAGACAAATGAGAGAGACCACGAGAACATGCAGGGGTACATCAGAGGCATCTAATTCAGTAAAGGAGAAAAGGACACACAGAGTGAATATGGAATGGGGAAGCCTCAGAATATTAAATTAACATGGAAAACTAATGTGTTAAAATTTTTGTTGCTATACTCCTAGAAATCATTATTTAGAAAATTACGTGGTTGTGATATTAGGTGGTGTGGCCGCTACTCTGGCAGCTGAGTTGTAGATGGGAGGCAGACAATGTGAGATACTTTTCCTACTTTCCAAAGTTGGTGAGCTCTTTTTCTGTTTCACTAAAGTTAGTTATTTAGGTTTCTAAACAGCCTTTCTAAGAAAAAGAAAAAAAAAATGACTTTCAAATCATAAAATGTGCCCATCGAAACCTGTTTTCAGGCACTATTTGGGATTCTTTTTACCAAAGAAAGGAATCTTCATAGCAGAACTCCAAGCTTAAAAGTTATTTTGCTTTGAGATTCATCTCTGAATGTTGCTATGCTAAAAGAAACTTTTACAAAACAAGAATAAAGCTTTTAAACTTCATATATAGCCACAGGGATACCTTCCTCATGCATAGCCATGGGGATATCCAGCACTTTAATGCTAAGGAAAAAAGGCAGCAAATCCCTCTACCCTCCGTACCATCTGGAGGACATTTACTAGACTGTCACATGTGTACACACACCTGGATGACAGCCCATGAACAGTGTTGGCTGAGTAACAATGTGTGGACATATTTTTTTTCTTGACAGTATAATTGAAATTATAGCTATAATATGCTTTTAAAACATGTTTTTTCTCATATTTTAAAAATTTTAGGTATTTATTCACTTAATATATTTTTGAAATAAGGAATCACACAAAAAATGAAACTTATAGGAAGTCTTCAGGCTTAATTTTCTAACTGTTTGATTACTAAAAACCAAGGAACCTCAGGCAGTTACCAAATGAAGTCACACAGGTATTTAAATCACCTATTAATTTATCTATTTGTAAGTAAAAATTTGAAAATTTGCCAGCTATTCTGTGCATTCATATCTGGGAATATAGGAGAGTAAAAATATTTAAGCAGATAAAACAATGCACTCTTTGACAAGAGAGGAATTTAAATTCAATGCAACAGCATCACGTTTGAGGAATTATAGAAAAATTAGACTGGAAAAATAAGCAGAATCCAAATCATGAAAAATCTTTAAGTCATATCATGTTGTGGCAAGTGCCTTTTAAAACCACTGACAGCCACTAAAGTGTTTTAATCATAACAATTAATCGATTGCTTCTGAGTAAGCCAGATGTGGGAAAACCAACTGAAGACATTTATGCATCCTACTGGGGCTGAAACAGAAGCTTCACTGGAGAATCTTGGGGAAGGAGTGATATGTGAGCATCTACAACACTCTCTAAACTAAAAACATATGAAAGGAACCACAGAAACAGGCCATAATACGAACTTAGAACTTAAAACCCAAACAAATAAAATCAGAGATGAAAAAGAGATACACAGCTGTTACCACAGAAATGCAAAGGATCATAAGAGACTACTATGAATAACTACACACTAACAAATTGGAAAACCTATAATAAATGGAAAAATACCTGGACATACACAACCTACTAAAACTGAATGGTAAAATTATTTAAAATCTGAAATTTTGACCAATAATGAATGTGATTGAATCAGTTATTTTAAAAAATCTTTGATCAAAGAGAAGCCCAGAACATTATGGCTTTAATGCTGAATTCTACCAGGCATTTAAATGAAAGCTAATACCAAGTACTTTTAATCTATCAAAAAAAATTGTAGAAGAGGAAATTCTTCTAAATTCATCAAGTGGGTTTATCCCAGAAATGCAAGGAAGACTCAACATATGCAAATCAATAAACATGATTTTTAATGTAACATCACACTAACAGAATCAAGGTCAAAAGCCATATAATCACTTCAATAGACACAGAAAAAGCATTTAATGAAATTCATCAGCCCTTCATGGCAAAAACTCTAAACAAAGTAGGTATAGAAGGACCAAACGTCAATACAATAAAGGTTGACAAACACATAGCTAACTCACAGATAACATCATACTGAATAGGGAAAAGTTGAAACTTTTCTTCAAAGATTGGGACAAGACAAGAATACTCACTTCCACCACTTTTATTTAACATAGTATTGGAAGTCCTAGCTGAGAAAATAGTTAAAAAAAAGAATAATAAATGAAAAGCATACCAACTGGAAAGAAGAAAATCAAAGTGTCTCTGTAGACAACATAATTCTACGTATAGAAAACCTTATATACTCCATCAAAAAGTGTTAAAAGTAATAAATGAATTGAGTAAAGTTGCAGGATACAAAATCAACATATAAAAACCAGTAGTGTTTCCACATACCATAGTGGACTATCTGAAAAAGAAATTATAAAACAATACTATTTATAATAGTGACAAAAAATAATATATCTAAGGATGAATTAAAACAAGGAAATGAAACATCTATACTGAGAACTATAAAACATTGATAAAAGAAATTGAATATGATGCAAAAAAATAAAAATATATACCATGAAAATTAATTGGAGAATTTATTATTGTTAAAATGGCCATACTATCCAAAAGTAATTTACAAATTCAATGTAATTCTTAACACAATACCAATGATATTTTTTTACTACACTGGAGAAAATTTGTATGGAACCACAAAAGATCCTAAATAGACAAGTGAATTTTGAGAAAAAACAAAAACAAACAAACAAACTAAAAGCTATGGCATCACGCCATCTGAATTCAAAACATACTACAAAGCAATAGAAACCAAAAAATAACACTTGTGTAAACATAAAGACCAATGGAACAGAGTAGTGAGCACAGATTTACAGCCAACTGATCGTCAACAAAGGTGCCAAGAACACATACTGGGGGTAAATAGAGCCTCTTCAAGGATGATGCTGAGAATACTGAATATGCAGGAGAATAACGCTAGACTCCTGTCTCTCGCCACATACAAAAATCAAGTCAAAATTCATCAAAAACTCAATCATATAACCTGAAATTACTAGAAGAAAACATTGAAGAAACAGAACATTGGTCTAGGCAAAGGTGTGTGTGTGTGTGTGTGTGTACTCTAAAGCACAGGAAACTAAAGTAAAAATGAGCAAGCAAATAGGAGTTTATCAAACTATAAGTTTCCACACAGCAAAGGAAACAATTAACAAAGTGAACAGACAGTAGGCACAATGGGAGAAAATATTTGCATATTATCCATCTGAAAATGGATTAATAATAAGAATACATAAAAAACTCAAGAATTCAAATAGCAATAATAATAATAATGTGATCAAAAATTGACAAAAATCTGAATAGACATTTCTCAAAAGAAAACATACAAATAGTCAACAGGTATATGAAAAATACTCAACATCACTAATAATCAGGGAAATTCAAGTCAAAACCACAATGAGAGATCATGTCACCCCAGCTAAAATGGTTATTATTGTAAAAATTCTGATGATGCAGAAAAGGGGAACTCTTGTACACCGTTGTGAGAATATTGTACACCGTTGTGAGAATACACAGTAGTAGAAACATTATGGAGAACAATACGAAGGTTTATTAAAAAACTACACATAGATCTACCATACAATCCAGCAATCCATCTGGCTGTATATACAAATAAAAGGAAATCACTGTACCAAAATCAGTGCTGCATGTTTATTGCAGCACTATTCACAATAGCCAAGATATGAAATTAAGCTAAATGCCCATTAACAGATGAATGAGTAAAAGAATAAAATCCTACCATTCTCCATGTTGCAGCAACATGGAGAACCTGGAAAACACTACGTTAAGTGAGGTAAGCTGGACACAGAAAGATAAATACCACATGATCTCCCTCATATGTGAAATCGAAAGTCAATCTCATTGAAATAAGAGTAGAATAGTAGCTATCAGAGACTGGGGAGGGGAGGTGCAGTGACAACTAGGAGAAATTCGTCAACAGATTCAAAGTTACAGTGGACAGAAAGAATAAGTTCTGGTGTTCTATTGCACATTGGAGTGACTATGGTAAAAAAAAATGTTGCTTTGTATATTTCCAAATGTCCAGAAGAGAGATTTTAAATGTTCTCCTTACAAATAAGTGATAAATGTATGAGACGATGAATATGCTAAATACACTGATTTGATTTTTACACAATGTGTACATGTATGGAAACATCACACTGGATCCTGTAAGTATGTATGATTATTATGTGTCAATAACAACAAAATTTTAAAAAAGGAATACCTGATATTTAACATCAGAAAAGATATTTTACAAGAAAAATCTTATTTCCATTGTTCATATTAGCCATGAACTAGAAATAGCTCACTAACTCAATGTCTATTCTATTTTATTCCACTCACTCTTTCTATTCTATTCTATTTTGTTCTTTCTAATTGATTCTATTCTTCATTTGTGTATAATTGCTATTTCACAGCATTGGAAATTTTCTCTTTTTCACTACAAGAATATGAATAGTGTAACACCATTTAATACTGCCCACCACCCAAAAAACAGAAAAAAATATATATTCAATGATTTCATGTGTACATTGGAAGTTAACAACACATCTACATTTTATTGTACAATGTTTTACATGTACATAGGTGATAACACACTAATATACTAGGGTGTGATTTTATAAACATGATGACAATTGTTATCTATAGGCTAAAGGCATACAGGTAATTGAGAAGAATTATTCTAAGGGCTCCTGGGTTACTGGCAATGTTCTATTTATAGAATAGAATAATGGTTGCATGGCTGTTTAATTTTTAATAGTTTATACACTATTAATCAACATAAGAAAACTGTACCATGTGTTACATTTCACAATTTACATTACAAGTCAAATCATCATATGTACATTTTAAAACACAATTTTAAGTAACATATTATCTATTTTAGACAGCAAATTACATAAATATTTTACTCAAGAAGAATAATTAAGGATGTTAGTTAAAAGTCTGTCCTATATTAAAAGCATCACACATGCAATTAACATTTATGATTTCTAAGTATGTAACAAACTTCAATAGTGTGAATATAGGGTTAATTTTCTTTGTCAACTTGGTTTTATGGACATATGCACTATCTGCAACAGTAGCTATATTTAGAATTACCATTTTCTAAGCATTGCTATATTTAGAGTGTCTAATTCACTGTGTTTAAAATAAAATAAACTGGTTTTAATGGAATTTGAAGCTTTACCAATGAATGCTTATTCTAATCTTGTATGTTTCTAGGAATTATTTAAGAAGTAAAATTATTTTGATTAAAATATAAGTTTTTCATATCAGAGCAAATGCTCATCATTTTCATTCCAGTATTTTTTCATTATTGGCATATTTTATTTGTGTGTTGTATATACTTCAATAAACTACATTAAATGGCTCAGTAACATCTTAGATATATTTGCTTTTATTTATATGAGTTACAGAAGAAGAATAATTAAAATTGATTTAGATTAGATTCAAAATAATTTGGAAAGGGTTATATGTTCACAGGTGTTATTTCTGAAATAAGTTTATGCTAGAGGGGGCTTTTATTTTCCTTTTCTTTTCTTTCTTTCTTTCTTTCTTTTTTTTTTTTTTTTTTTTTTTTTTTTTTTTTTTTTTTGAGACGGAGTCTCACTCTGTTACCCAGCCTGGAGCGCAGTGGCATAATCTCAACTCACTGCACCATCCACCTCTCAGGTTCAAATGACTCTTGTGCCTCAGCCTCCCAAGTAGCTAGGATTACAGGCATGAGCCAGCACACAAGGCTAAGTTTTGTATTTTTAGTAGAGATGGGGTTTCGCCATGTTGGCCAGGTTGGTCTCGAATTCCCAGCGTCAGGTGATCCAGCTACCTCAGCCTCCCAAAGTCCTAGGATTACAGGCATGAGCCACCGCTCCCATTCTAGATGGGGTTTCTCTTTTCCGCAGGCTCATTCTTCTTTTGGGGGAGACTCCATTACAAAAGCGTCCTGGCCCCATGACCCAAACCTTCTTATGTTGCTGCCCAGGATCAGAGTGTGTCAAAGGGCACAGTGGCCAACCTGAAGGAGCTCCAAATGTCCAAAGCTGAATAATATGAGCACTGAAATAAATAATACTAGTATGGTATTGTAAGTCAAAGAATGAATGTCCATGCCTTGGAATTAATATAAATAAAAAAATGAAAGCATGGACAAATCAAGATAATTTATATAGATATTTTCCTCCACCTCCACCACCATCACCATCACCACCAGGAGGCAAAGCTAAATATACCTTTTCCTTGAGTGTGCGCTCCAAGATTGTCCTGTATATTCCCTGTTTCAGTTCTAGAATTAACCATTTCTCCAAGAAATCCTGGATTCCTTTTACTGGAGAATAGTATTTAGAAATCAAGATTTGGGCACTGGGTATGTTTGTGGCTGCTAGATGTTCCCTGCTCGGATAGCTTCTCACCGGACAGACTGAAGAAGTTAGATAAATATCCTAATTTGTATGTATAGTCATAGCTATAATTAGTTCTGTTAAACTGGAGTTTCTGCTGATGTCTCTGACTAATCTATCACTATGTGGTTCTTTCTAGTATTACTCTCTTGTTTATTTGTAACTTCTTTCTGTGACACTGAGAAAGCTGTCTTCTATCTCCTATAGCATATTTATTTTTAAAGTCATCCCTAGATACATATAAAGTAGTTTCAGAATTGCTAACTTGTACCCCTGTGAGAAACAAATATACTAACTAGACAATAGTGTTTTTACTCAGTTATTTCAATTTTTTACTTTTTAAATATAGTCAAACTTAATTTAACAAAGTTACTTTAAGCCAGTTTCTTTTCTCTTCCTCTCCAATTGAGGTTATGTCATGCATTTGGAATAGTTATATTTCTCTGTTTCAGTCTGCATTCCATCCTGGGGTCACTATAACTTCTATCACTTAGAAAAAAATGCATACTTGAAAGTTCGCTTTGTATAAATGTAGGGAAGATACATGACTCTTGCATATAATGTCGAATTTAAAAATAAATTGGAATCAATAGATATTAAAAAAGCAAGACATACCACAAAATTAACCTAACTATAGGTGAAATAAAAATACAAAATTAACATAATCACAGGTGAAATAAAAGCAAAGTTATATCACAAGCAAAAATGAATTAATGCATGGAACCTTTGAGCTCATAATTCAGATACGTGCTTTTTCTAAAACAAATAACCTGCCAGATAGTTGTGATTTTTCCCCTTTTCTGTGTGTGGTGTTATCAACATGATGATTCTAGAACTATTTTGTGTACATCTGAAGACAGAAGAAACAAGTAAATTTAGTGATATTGGCAGGATCCAGCATTTTCACTATGGCACTAGGAAAATAAACACATGAAATGGCAGAAAGAAAGGAAGAATCCTGTGATATTTAACTGGAGTTGGAGAAATCAGTCCACAGCCATGATCCTTTACAAAATGTCTTTTCAGTGCTGTCCACTGAATGAACCTAGAAGAATAACACAGAAGTGGCAGTGAGAATACATATTGCCCAGATCTTGGTGTGCAAATACCATCTCCAAATAAAAGGAACTAGGGCTCTTATTTTAAAAAAATATATAAGTGGTTTTTAATGCTAAATGACTTGCAGATGAAGAAAAACTAAGGCGATTTGTGTTTAAATGTATTTTCACTAAAACGTGAATTTGAATATTTTCCATAATTGTTGGGCAGTTTTATAAAAGTAAAGCAGTTTCCTTAGGAAAAAATGTCTGCCAATTAGAATACATTTTATTAGCGACAGGGTCTCAATAAGCTGTCCAGGCTGGTTTTGAACTCCTGGGCTCAAGCTATCCTCATTCTTTGGCCTGACAAGTAGCTAAGACTACAGCTGCCTGCTAGCACACCTGGCTGGAATGTGTATCTTCATTTTGGAAAAAATAATAATAATAATAAAGGTGTTTTCCTCTGGGAAAAAAATATAATTTAGATCAATCTAGGGCTGTATAAAATAAAATAAAATGAGGCTGGAACATCTTATGGGGATGGAAGTTAAGAAAAATAAACTTGTGTCAAAAAGACACTATAGCCAGTTTGAATGGTTTCCACTGGCCCAGTTGGGGAAAATTGGGCTACAGAAAAACAGAATGATATCTGTCTAAAATGAGAACAAAAATATCAAGGGAAACAGATGAAATAAGACAACAGAACATTGATAATTACTAGAGCAGTCTAATGAACAATTGTAGTTTATTACATCATTTCTTTACTTTCATTTGTATTTGAAGTTTTATATAATAAAAAGTATACTATATGTATATATTATATTATCTGTGTTAATATATTATAATGTATATAATATTCTATACATATATAAGACTGAAACATAAGTAAAATGTGGTAGTTCCAAGTATATAAAGTTTGAAAAAATAAAGTATAAATATGAGAAATTCAAATCAGTGCCATATAAAGAAGTTAAATAAAAAAACAGAAGCTAACAGAACAACTACAATGAGTAATTTACCTACAAGCTGAAACCAAACTAATTATCAAACATGTGAAAAATTAAACTTAAATAATATAGTCAATTAGAATAAAAACATAGGCAATTAATGACTTTTTCTCAAATTGGGAAAACTATTCCAAGCAGAAAACTATAAAAATGGAAAA
This sequence comes from Saimiri boliviensis, assembly GCF_048565385.1. Taxonomy (NCBI): domain Eukaryota; kingdom Metazoa; phylum Chordata; class Mammalia; order Primates; family Cebidae; genus Saimiri; species Saimiri boliviensis. The sequence continues at coordinate 110,231,431 of NC_133451.1, forward strand.
AGAAAAGAAATAAACACCTCTAAAACTCTTGTATACAAGAAGTAAAGGACTGTATATATGAAAGTATAATGACTGACTTACAAAAATATTAAGCTAAAATTCTGTTCTCCTAACTCAAAAAAGCACCTGCAAATAAATATTATAATAAATATTAATAACCTAACAAAGAAATGAACAAATGATAATTGCAGATTATTGACCAAATATGAAAGCTACTAGTTAGTAGATTTAAAAATAAATTTAACTTACCAGAAACAAAAGATATTCAAGAAAAAATGTCATTCTATATGTGCTCATATCAAATTAGAAAATAATTTGTTATTAAAATGTCAAATATTGTTCAGGGTAGACTAAGATAACTACTCTAATAAACTGAATATGAAAATTGATCACCCATTTATTGAGGCAATTTGAATATAATCAACAAGATATTTTAAATGTTCATATATTAAACCCTTAAAATATATCTTAAGATATATCACCATCTGTGATAGATCATGATAACTATACCAAAATATGAAAAATTGTTGCATAAATGTTTATCTATTAAATATGATAGCATAGAAGTCTAAAGTCATGTATTAAAAGCATTTCAAGATATGCAAAATACATGATATTGGAAGTATTGAAAAAGAAAATATTCATAAGTAATATAATTATAATTTTGTAAAGAAATATAAAGAACAAAATTAGGAGATAAAACAGCAGTCTTATTAGTAGCTATGTATTGGTAGCTGTGTTAAGAATAATTTTGATTATGCATTTATAATTATTTTCCAATGAAAAATGAAGAAGTTTGCCTGTAATTATTCAAAGCAACACCGTTGTGAGCACAATCAGAAATAAGAATATATTCTATGATTAACTAAATGAAATGAATTTGTATCACTGTTAAGTCAATACACAGGGCAATATATTGAAATATAATGTTAAATGATGCTATTAAATATGACATGTCACACATTCTGAAACAGAAATTAGCCCTGTGCAAGCAGCATTCAGTAAGGCTTTCTTTGCTACCTATTCTGGATATTAAAATTTCAGGGTTACTGTCGGTTAAGATCCCTCAGTCTGGGTTTCTTTATTAGTAATAGGAAAGATTATTTTAACATTCTACAACCACAGCAGTGTTAGCAACAACTACACCAGTTGTTTAATGAGGATTGAACCCATGCTAGGGAATCAAGAATATACAGATGAAAATTGTTTAACATGTAGTGCACTCATATCAAACTTTAAAATACTGTATATTTTGTGTGTTACCAATTTTTCGGCAGAAAGAAATTACTAAGACATTGACCTGAGTGCAAGAAGCTTTTTTATTTCCTGGCCTTTTCTGATCTTTTTATGCAACATTTTTCTGTGCTACTTCCGAATCTTTTACAGTGTCCCACCTCAGCAAAAGACCCTACTGATCGATCTAAACCACTTTGACATTGAATGGGTCATTTTCTGTGTCAGGACTGATTGATACTAATTGCAGAGAGGCATCTGTCTCAGTCTGCTCTTTTTTAAAGTTAAGACTTTAAAGAAACAAGTAAATCAATCGAATTGCTCTGATTTTAGTTGTTTTTGTTTTTAATTATTGGTGCATAGATCCCTGTACATGTAGGACCCTGAAGATAGGAGTTCTTTAATAGGCAAAACAATGGCCTTCGAAGTCTCTTTTCTCCATCTGAATTGCTGCATTGAGAGAAATTTTATCAATTTTTCTGACATTTAAAGAAAAATAGAAACTCCCGATCAGAGTTCTACAGACAGTGTCTCCTCAAATCCTGCAATGCCCTTTAGACTACAATTACTTCTTTGTGATTCTTTCAAATGTCTCCTAATAGTAGCAGGTCTGGTTGAAACTGTCCACTTTTGGCTCACTGGGTTTTTAATTTTTAACTGCAAATGTGGTATAAAATCAGAAGAAAAGAGAATGTGTATTGATTGCAGTAACCTAAAAATGTTTGTTTAGGCCTTTTTTGCCATATGGCCTGTAATGCCTGATTATGGCTTTCTCCAACTTCCAACTATAATGTCTGTAAAATGAAAATAAATAAAATGTTAGAAAAAAATAACAAAACTCTAGCACCTTTGGAGAAACAGATTATATGGCCTTATGGAAAGTTTTGCTAACTTCCTACCTAATAAAATCAGATTAAGAGTAACGTATTCGGGCTTTCTAATATGAAATTCCCAGGCTTCATCTCATGAAAGAGGATTCCTGAAGTGTAAAATCAAAACAGGTAAGACAATGATTCTTGCACTTCTCAGAGTATGTCTCCTGACTCTAAAAGGCTGTGTACCTTTTAGAAAGGCCGGCCTTTCACTTCTGTATTGAAATGCTTTCTCCCTTTCTCTCCTCTCCCCTTCTTTCTCTCTGTCTTCCCTCTTTTTCATCTTAACAGTGTAGAGTAATGTGAGGTGCAGCACTTTACCAAAACAGATTCACCCATTATTTCTGCTATTTTACCCCATCCAAATCTAAGTGTAAACTATCAGGAAAGAGTGGTCTAAAACTGATCATGGTAGTTTTGTATCTAAAAAATAAAGTTCTCATTAATATAGCAATGTATATAAAAATGGAAGCATAGAGAAGAAATTGTGGCAGCTAATTATTCCATTCATTTAATACTTAATAATCGAGATTTACTATGTGCAGGCAGTACTCTAGACACTTGAAATACATCAATATAAAAAAATGATCTCTACCTCCTTGGGGCATATTTGGAAGACAGGCAATAAATAATTCACCTTTACGAAAAGTGCAGTAGAAAAAGCACTAATGAAAATGAATAAGTGAATCAGCAAAGAGAATCAGTTGAGCTATTATAATGGTAGGAGAAATCAGAGTAGACAATATTGAGAAAATGAAAAGTGTCACAGATGGGGAATAGAGCCACATGAACAACCTTCTTATAAAAGTGGACATGAGGTCGGGCACGGTGGCTCAAGCCTGTAATCCCAGCACTTTGGGAGGCCGAGGCGGGTGTATCACCAGGTCAAGAGATCGAGACCATCCTGGTAAACATGGTGAAACCCCGTCTCTACTAAAAATACAAAAATATTAGCTGGGCATGGTGGTGCGTGCCTGTAGTCCCAGCTACTCAGGAGGCTGAGGCAGGAGAATTGCCTGAACCCAGGAGGCGGAGGTTGCGGTGAGCCGAGATCGCGCCATTGCACTCCAGCCTGGGTAACAAGAGCGAAACTCCGTCTCAAAAAAAAAAAAAAAAAAAAAAAAAAAATTGCTAAAGATCTTGTTCCTTATCCTTTCATTTATGTATTTGTTCAATAAATATTTGCTGAACATTTATTGTTTGTTAATCACTTTGTTAAGGACAGATTTAGTTGTAAATAAGATAAATATCATATCACTTCAACTGCAGTTCATAATCGATCATAGCAATAATTACAACAAATTATATAAAGAGAGTCTCATATTGTAGAAAAAGCCAATGCTATATTACAGCATATAGAAAAGAACCTGATCCTGGCATACGTATTCAAAATAGTTCTCTTGGTAGACAGATACACATTTAAGCAGAATCTTAATAAAGATATTGACCTCAAAGAGCTGATTGGCTTCAGAGAGAGACCAGGTTATAATTTATTCTCTAGCTTACAAATTCAGTCACTTTCCTGAATTCCTGGTTCTATAAAATCCTTTGAGTTTAAGGGAACTTTCAATTTTATCTCTGAGAGATTGTCTCAAGTCTTCTTCCTAAACTCTATAACAATGCCAGTGACCAACCTTACTCTCTGTAACACTCAGCAACTGAAAGTAGATTTAAGAAAAAGTGTAAAAGATGGAACTTACAAAGTGAGGTCTTAAAGGAGGGGAAGAGTCTGGAGGTAGAAAGTAAGAGAGTTACAGGAGATGATCACAGACTATTTGACAAACTTATCTTTGGATTCAGAAATGGACACAGGGAAAGAAAGGAAGGGTCTTGGATATGTGTCTGACACTTAAAAATATTTCAGATTTCTATTTAATATTATCGCTTATAATGTCAGGTAGCTGAATAGGAAAGAATGACCATGTTGGAAAAATATTCTATTCTGAGATCAATAAAGATCTTGAATGTTTTATACATTATGAGAGAGGGAAGGTAAAGTATACAATGTTTTGTTTAACTTTTGATATTAAATCTGTCAGGACACAGGACAGAGCACAAAAGAGGCTGTCCTGTGTTATAACCAGTACTAAATTAGATAAACTAAAATACTCAAATGTGTCTTAACCTTTGTGTTACTCTGGCATCCCAGGGAGATGACAGCATTTCAGAGGCACTTGCTAGCATCAACACTAAAATAATGTAGTTACATTTTTCACTTCCATTTTAATAATTTTCTTGATGTTAAGTTTTATGCTAGTGTGTACTCATGTGTCTATATGGTTATGTAAACATACACACATATATGTAGGTGCATGAACTGTGGGCATATAAAATTTGGGGTATAATTTTGAAAATTACAATGAAATAATAAAAATGCTGATATTAAAAGATAAGAAAAATAGATTAATAGAGAAAATTTGCAAATATAAAATATAGATATGGTAACATCACAATTGATATTCATAAAATGTTTTTATTAAATGTGTTATTTGGGAAATTTATTTTTTGCTTTTCAAGAACTATTTAAGCACTATTCTGGAAATATAAATTATACTACTATTAGTTTAAACTCTGGTATAAGTTGAAATTCTTTTGCACTTATCTGAGTATAGATAACTAATGTATTGAAAATTTGTTATGTAGTAAAATTTAATGATACAAATAATTATAAATTTATATATAAATATTTAATGGATTTACTGTGTATAACAAATATAAATTAATTTTCAGTGAAATGTTAATCTATTAATATCTAATATAAAGTTACAAGTAAACTGAATATACTCCTGAAGTCTTTAGAGCATTAATTTAAAATTTTCCAAAATATGTGTTACGTTTTAGTTTCTTAGACTGAGACAGTACAGCGTATTTCCTAGGACAATTTCATGCAATGAATTTGATATTTATTATCTAGAAGAAGTTACTTTAAATGTACATATTAATATTGATGAATATTTTCATCAGAAGATATCCTATAAAATAAGTTTTGTGGACAATAGACAAAAATGACCAATGTTACATTCTTACACATCTGTAAAATGTGAAATAGTGAAATGTTTTAAAGCCTTGTTCACAGAACATGTAGAAAATAACATGTTTCCCAGAGAAACTCCCACACCATTAAAATACCCTTCCTGAATTACTTGACTATATCTTCAAAAGGGGCAAATGTGTCCCTTTACAGATGTTTTTATTTTCAGTCAGTCCTAGAATTAAAATGCATTAAATTATCTTCCTAAAAACATATATATTAGTTGCTCACTATTACTTTTAGTGTTCTCCTACTAAAAATTAGAATACATAGGACAATGTCCTCAAACTTCCTGAAATCTACTAATTGCTCTATGCATTCTCCACTGAAGACAGAGTTACATTCTAAGCACCCAGTAATGTGGGTTCCTGTGGCGCTTCTAGTCAATAGTGTGAAACAGTAACTGTATTTATTTTCAAATATTTCTCTACACACTTTATCCATTATTAAATTGTCATGGATGTATATAATAGAACTGTAGTTTAGAGGAGACCTTATAAATTATATATTCTAATTTATTCTCTGTAATGGGAATTGTTTCAGTTGCAGATGAAGAATGTGAAAACAACATTTCATTTATAAATGGCTCTGTTGGAAAATTCTTTCTTAAAGCAGACTAAAATATAACTTCCTGGTTTTTTAAAACCATGTATTCTAGTTCTGCTTTCTGGTAAACATAGTAAACTTCTTATTTTTGGCAAAGCACAGCTCTTAGACATTTACAGAGAACTATCACTAATGCCTAGATTTTCTCCTGCTATGTTAAATAATGTGGGTTTCTTCTTGTACTCCTTATGCTACTACTTTATTTTCTAGCTTTTTGGGTTTTGGTAACGCTTTCCTTACCCTACATCAGCCTGTCAACTTCTCTTTCCATCGTAGGTACAGGGTACAGAGTTCAATTTAATTATTTCCTTTATTTGAAACTGGGACTGGGTGCAGTTGCTCATGCCTGTAATCCCAACACTTTGGAAGGCTGAGGCAGGCAGATCACCTGAGGTCGGGAGTTCAAAACCAGCCTGACCAACATGGAGAAACCCCATCTCTATTAAAAATACCAAATTAGCCAGGCATTGGTGTATGCCTGTAATTCCAGCTGCTCGGGAGGCTGAGGCAGGAGAATCGCTTGAACCTGGGAAGCAGAAGTTGCAGTGAGCCAGGATTGTGCCATTGCACTGCAGCCTGGGCAAGAAAAGCTAAACTCTGAAAGAAAGAAAGAAAGAAAGAAAGAAAGAAAGAAAGAAAGAAAGAAAGAAAGAAAGAAAGAAAGAAAGAAAGAAAGAAAAGAAAGAAAGAGAAAGAAAGAAAGAGAAAGAAAGAGAGAGAAATAAAGAAAGAAGGAAAGAATGAATGAGGAAGGAAGGAAGGAAAGGAAAGAAAGAGAAGGAAAGAGAGAGAGAAAGAAGGAAGGAAAGAAGGAAGGAATTGTATTTTGAATTAGCAATCAGGCAGTACCCTTCAATTACAACTGATTTGTAATCAATTAAAAACTTCTCTTTCCAATATATATTTAAGCATTTAGGATTACACAAATAAATTCAGCATTATAATTTTTTTTTAAATGAGCTGCAAGGATCAATACACTAAAATGTGTAGAAGTAAATTTATAAGGAAATATTAAGATATCACATTAAATTTGGCATTATAGTGACTTTAATTTCAGTGAACAGTAGAGAAGAAAAAAGTAGACATAAGTTTGTATTTTTAATTTGAATTAGAGGAGTTTGTCATTAGTTTGTTTACAGAGAAACGTGCAGGGAACAGGTTTGTGAAAGGGTGGAGTTTAATTCTGAACACATTGAACCTGAATTGCTGCAAAGGTTTCCAGGTAAAGTGATGAAACATGAAGTTGAAGAAAATATCAGATAGAAAATGGAGAAAAGATCAGACAGAGTTCAAAAGTAGATACAAGAGAATGGTAGGATCTCTGCTTTGAGAGAATTCATACCCATTCAAGTATACTAATTTTAAGTTATCTGCAAAAGTTTTTGTGAACTGATTAATTTTGTCCTGTTAAAATAAGCAAACTATACTACTTTCTATTCTTCCAGGTATATTCAAAATTACCCAGTGTAAATTTTAAACATATCTACGTTATCTGTACAGATGTGCTATTTGAAGATATAAGTAGGAATAAGCTCTCTAAGAAAGAGTGTAAAAAGAGAAGAAAAGACTGTGGACATGAATTCAGAAAAAAAAAAAAAAAAAAAAAAAAACAACATACACTGTGTATTTAATAAAAGGAGAGGGAGCCAGAGGAGTGGGTGAAGAGTATGCCAGGAATCAGCTGGATGCTTAGAAAGCTTATTTCTATTCTTCCCAAACACTCCACTAGCGGACATGTTCCAGCCTCCTGGTAGTTATATTTGGTTGTGTTACTGATTTCTGGATAATTGAGAGTTTTGTGGAAATGAAAAAAGTCAGTATCTGATTTCCACATAGGATCTTCACTGCTTCATTTTTCTAGTTTCTGGTAAAGGTGCTAAAGTAAAATGAAAGGAACTTGGATCTCTGGATATCATCCTAGAAGGGAGTCTCTCAGTGGAGCTGCCTAATTCAGAGCATCCACAATAGTGAGAAATATATATTATGTTGCCTTATTATTTTATTATATTAATGCACATGGAGAAAATTCTTTTCCGTTAAACTGTCATGCAGATTATTACCTTTAATACCACTAGCTACATGTTTTTTAGATTTTGTGTAACATTTTTCTACTTCTTTGTATTTTCAATAATTTTTTATTTAATACTAAACATTAAGAATATTACATTGGCTGGGAGTGGTGGCTCACCTCTGGAATCCCAGCACTTTAGGAGGCTGAGGCAGGTGGATCTTGAGGTCAGGAGTTTGAGACAAACCTGACGAACATGGTGAAACACAATTTCTACTAAAAATACAAAAATCAGCCAGGCGTGGTGGTGGGCGCCTGTTATCCCAGCTACTCAGGAGGCTGAGGCAGGAAAATTGTTTGAACCCTGGAGGTGGAGGTTGCAGTGAGCCAAGATCACGCCACTGCACTCCAGCCTGGACCACAGAGCTGCTATAAATAATTTTTAAAAGTAGGTAAAAGAAGCCTATATTCTTCAGAGACCTCTGGAACCCAAAGGAAGAAGAGATTTAGAAAGTAACCTATGGATAAGATAGTTTTTTAAATCTAGTTAACTTATTTACTTTAAACAAGGCTCAACCACAGGGAAAAATATAGGGAAATTATAGACTGAACATGGAAGAAAAGGTAGAATAACAACATATTTCTGGGAAAAGCAGAAAATATATACAAGAAGAGTATAAGTAATTAATATGCATTTTGATAATGCAGCTTCAAAGCTAAAACTTTGTGGTCTGCTGCTAATTGACACATTAATCATCATCATGTTTGGAGTATGATTGATGAAAGGTATAAATATTCCTAGCTGGAACATATATAGGTAATAATTTTCCAGTATTATCTATAATGGTATTATAAGGCATTTAAAAACTTTGGCTAAATTTGACCTACACTATTATAGTAATCATAGTAATTGAATGTTAAGTCAGCCTGTCATGACTAGTTTAGTGAACACATATTTATTTCTATTAATCTTTCTAAATTTAATTTTCTGGCCTTTCAATATTAATCAAGACTATTCCTTTTAAGAAACTGCACCATTGGGATCAGAATATCCACTTATTTGCATGTGTATGTGTGTGTGTATGTGTCTTTGAATTTCCTGAAACCTGCACATTTAAGATCTGTCAAATATCTGTCTAGAGTCAACAACCCATTTATTTGATGCTACTAGATGTAACATGGTATTAGAAAATAGGCAGAAAAATAAGAGAGGCAAAATTCCCAGTCAGGTGTCATATAAAATTTTGAAATTTGTGAGATAGGATGATAACAGTGTGTTATCTGTGGAATACACTTGTGTTGAATAACTGAGGGAATTTGTGGACGTCATGGGAAAGAGGAGATAACTAAATACATATTTCACCTGTTTAAATAAATGTTGCAGTGTCAATTCTGGTTGTCATTACAAAGACTATCATTATTCAAATTTCTACCAGTGTTTTCCAAGCCTCAAGATAGATGATATATATGAAATAATTATAATATCCTATATTAAATAAAGGCATTTGAGGGTGCCACAAACATAGCTTTAAAATATACCACTTTCCTTCTCTTTCAGTTGGGTTTACATTTTTACCTATTTTCCTGCACTTCTGTGTAGAAAAAACCAAAGGAAATGATTTTTTAAATTAGTGATTTTTCAGTTCTGATTCAGCATTTTTCATAAGACCAATCCTATTTTTTTGAAACGCACAAAATATTATAAAGCATTATAGCACTTTGCTGCTAGCATGCAGATGATTGAAAGTTACATATTTTCATCTGTAATCCAGGAGATTATTTTCCTAGCTGTCCTGAAAACTTGACCAATCAGAGGAGATCCTAAACAGCATTTCATATCAATTACGTGCAAAACCCTGCCAATTATCTTCTCATATAATCCACATCAATAACTGAAAAGCACAAAAGATATAAACTCAAACCATCTGCTCTCACTACAGTAGGCAGCTGAGAGCTTAGACAGTAATTCACACAGTAAAATATTCCAATACATTTATCTGGGATCATGCTGTTTATGTGGGATTTGTGATTAAAAAATATTACCACTTTGGCCTATCCACTATTAAAAAATACGTTTTCCTCTTTTAGGGAAAGCATTGTCATGTCTGTTTTATTACAATAGTAAATTAAGAGAACTACTGCCAGCTACCTATAAAGAACAAAAACTGCACTTCCAGTTTATGTTTCACTGTAATTCTTTTCTTCCTGTTGATGTTAACAATACCCAGGTTCTCAAAAAAAGAAAAGGAAAAAAATAGCCTTCAGAAATTCATTGCCTTGACACCAGTGTAATTTTTGAAGCATGCTAAATGCCAAAATAAAGCTATATCAAAATATAAAATGTTAACCGAAGTGCCTATATGACCTAAGAAAAGGAGGCATTTAAAGATAACAGCCACATAAGATGGCTGATATTTAAAGATAATATAATGTGACTTTTTCTAAGCATTTGAGACATAGAACTGGCAGTTGGCAAAAATAGATATGATTTTAAACACTGTTGCAATAAGAGTACAGAAGACAGACAATTCCCTCCTGTTTTCCATCAGTGTCTTTATCTTATATTATACCATATCCGACCTGTCAAGGTGTTTCAGTATTTCCCACATTAACAACAAAGATATGTAAATGACAAGATTACACTGTCAAATCCCCTAAACATCCCTATGCTTGACTTACAAATTCTGGAGTCAGTTCGTGGATGAATTAACATTTACAATTATAATTCCCATACATCTTACAGAAACTGTATTTTACTGGTTCCCAGACTTCAATAATATAATTTTGCAATCATGGTTTGAAAATTATACTGCTTGACATATTTTGCCAATTGATGAAGCAATACTTTAGAGTGGATTTTCTTCACTCTGTTATGAATTAAATTTACATTTTAATTGGAACAAAAATTTATACCCTTGATGATAGATTGGGGGGTTGAAGAAATATAGTAGCTTAACTATTCAGAGAAGCTATGTTTTATGCCATTTCACAATAAGATATTCACAAGTATTTGAACAGCAAGGCAAGGTTCTTATGGTTTGTGCATGGATATGATCTTATTTCGCTACTGGTATGTATATATACTTATGATATCATACAGTTTAGTATTCTCATTTACATATGAGGAAGTTGGCAAAAAAATAAGTAAGGAGGTAAGCTTGGATCACATGCATACATTTAAAAGAGAAATGTAATTAAGAAAATCTTTTAAGTTATAAGGTACTGTGAACAACATAAAAAATATGTGTCAAACTATATTTCAACACCCTCATATTGAGATTTTTAAAAATTGAGGTTGAAAATAAATGAAGAAATCATATTTTCCGATTATTCTTTCTAAAGCAATCTCTTTTTTGCTGGTGTCAAAAATATAATTTGTTTTTTAAATTTTTTATTTTCATTTTTCCAAAAGTTATTGGGGTACAGGTGGTATTTGGTTACATGAGTAATTTCTTTAGTTGTAATTTATAAGACATACACTGCACCCCATTTGTAGTCTTTTATCCCTTTCCCCATCCCACCATTCCCCCCAAGTTCCCAAAGTCCATTGTATAATTTTTCTGCCTTTGTGTCTTCATAGCTTAGCTCCCACATATCAGTGAGAACATAAGATGTTCGTTCTTCCATTCCTGAGTTACTTCACTTAGAATAATAGTCTCTAATCTCATCCGGGATGGATTACTAAAATTCCTATGCTACTTGAAAAAAAAAAGTGATCATGCAAATTATCTTTAACAACAATGAATGATAATAGTTACAAAATTATAAAAACTATTTATGATGTTGGAAACATACTAAGCTATCAGCAACAGGAACGTTTAAAGAGATCCCCCGTGATTCCCACCCTCTGGTGTGTATGCTCTGTGTAATCAACTCTCCTTGATGTAGATATGAACTGTAAGTATGATGGGGTAGCCGCTCCTACTACATAAGGAAGTTCTATTATAAAGCACAGTAGACTTTAAGAAATGGAGATTACCTGGGTGTGTTGATCTGATCAAGTTAGGACGTCAAAAAACGAAGTATGTTGGTTCCTGCTGGTGAAAAAAATATAAACCTGAGAAGACTTGAAGCCCCAGAGAGTTTCCAAGGCTGGTTTGAGGATGTAGGAGACCATGCGAGGATGTGAGAGTGACCTGCAGCCAATGGCCAGAGAAGAACTGGATTCTTTCCGCAATCGGAATAAGCTCGAAAGAGGACCTTGTGCTGCAGCTGAGAATACAGCAGGTCAGCACCTTGATTTCAGCCTTGCGACTACCTAAGCAGAGAACACATCAACTTTCCAAATTGCTGGCCTCTTGAACTACTTGCCAATAAGCAGCTGTTGTTTTAAACTGCCAATTTTGTGGTAATTTGTTTTATATCCAATGATAGTAAACTAATAGACTACTTAAAGTGGTGTGAAACCCAAATCACAGTCTACAATAGAAAATGTTGTTATGATTTCATCATAAAGAATGCTGAATTAGTTTTGGATAATCTAAAGTGACATTGATATAGATTTCTTAAAATAAAATACCAGTGTCCAGAAATTTCCTCCATGCAACAAATATTTGTTGAGCAGTGTCAACAACGCTTTCTCAGTGTATGGGTTCTAGCAGTGAAGAGGACAGACACATTCTTACCTCTTATTCTCTCTCCAAAGAGGCCCAGAGACATAGTCTCTCTTCTGGAAACTGAGGGTGAAGTAAGCTTGACATGATCATACTTATTAAAGCATTATTAGAACATGTCTTCTTTGGAATGATTTGTTCCCTATCCAAGAAGGGGGATGCAAATTATTTTTATTTATTATTTATTCCCTAAACTATTTTTATGGCCAAAAAAGAAAAGGCAAACTAAGGAGTTGTCAAACTTCTTAATCATAGTGTGAGGCAAATTTTCTTTTTAACAGAAGTCTGAGTTTACCAATTCTGTGTAACTATGAAGTTGTCTACCTAAAAATAAGAATAATGACCCTGCATCAATTCTGATGACACTAGGAGTAAAGAAGAAATTACATGCTGCTAACAGAGCTTTACTATGCATAAATCTACAAAAAGAGGTAAAATGAACTTTAGTTTGATAAGGAAATTTGGAATAGAGAAATAATAATAATAATAGGCTGTCTATAATGAAAAAACCATTTATTGCTTAAAGCATACTCATCCAAGTCATCTGATTCTCAATTTTTATTGACTTTGAACTATTATAGCAGTTCTTTAAATTGTGTGTAACTAATAGTGATGTTGTATAATTATTGTTTATAGATAGGCAACTGTATTCTTTCTAGTGGATATTCAATTGACTTTCTCCTATTCTGTTTACAAAACTAGTTCCATGCTCATTTGTAATTTATTTAATCTTCTTTTACTCCATACACATTGTGGTTCTTTGAGTTCTCAATTGAGTTGGACAACAATAGTCCAGTTTCCTCGTTAATAATGAGTTAATTCAAATCTTTAACACAAGTTCATTTTATATTAATACAAGAATCATTATTTTATATTTCTTTTGAAAATAATCATTTACTTCTATGAGGAGACAGCCAAAATTACGAGACTTCCAAAAACATTAATTTTGTATTTTACTGATATTCACAGTAAGTCATAATTTCTTCTCAGTTAATTCTAGATTTACATGTTTTTGCCAAGATTGAGAAATTTCTTCAATGTACCTAATTTCTAATTCTATAATTTAGAATTTTCAATTTAGAAATCAGAAAACCATTAATAAGATGAATTCCACCCAATAGACACCCAACATTAATCCATGTCATCTGCTCTTCTGTTTCAGCTTTATTTTTGAATATTATCCTCTATCTGTGGTAAACTCAATAGTAGTGTCCCCAAAATATCTGATTCCTAATTCGAAGGATATGTGAATACATTACCTAACATAATCCCTGCATCCTGTGAATATGCTATTTTGCTTTGCCACTATATTAAGGATTATGAGAAGGGAAGATTATTCTAGATTATCTGGGTGAGTCCCCTGTAATCCTAAGTGTCTTTCTGAGAGGGAAGCAAGAGAGTTAGAGTCAGAAAAGGCAATGTGATGCTGGAAGCAGATGGAGAGAGGGAGATTGGAAGATGCGGTCATAGAAAGTGAGAGTCAGATATGATGATGTCACAACTGCTGGCCTTTAGGATGGAAGAGGGGACCTGCAGGCAGGGAATGCAGGAAACCTCTAGAAGCTAGAAAAGGAAAGGAAGAAGATTGTCCATAGAACTTTCAGCAGGAACTCGGCCCTGCCAACCTATTAGCTATTTCTGACCTTTTCTTTTTGAATTATAATACATTTTCATTGTTTTAAGTTATTACAGCAGCATCAAGAAATTAAAACTCCATCAAAAATGAGCTTGAGTGTAGTTGCCATAGAAGCCTCTTTTAGACTAATATTTAATATCTAAGCAGTTCAATGGTATAAAGCGTTAAAGATTTTTACCAAGTTTTTGAACATTTTAAAGGGCATCTTTTTTTTACACACCAATCCATTTACATAGCAATGTGTCAAATATTACAAAAGTACTTAATTATCCTTATAGGAAATATTTTCACACAATGGGATTTACTAAGTACGTATGGGGTACTTGGCTTTTCAGTAACTTACAATATACTGACGCTGCACCAATGCTTCACAGACACTGGTGTGTTTCCATTTCCAAATTATTTTAAAGAAGAAAGAGGCAGCTTGGCTTTTGCTAATTTATTTAACTTTTAATCAGTAATTTATACAATTTAATTTCCAAATAAAATGTAATCTAAGGACTGGATTGTTTATTTTGTATTTCTGCCCTCACTCAGAATCATGAGTAATGTGGAAAGACAGCAAGAGTATTTAATAAATGCTCATTCGTGTGTTTATATACATAAATATATTTGCATATATATGTATGTATATTTTTAGAAACAGGGTCTCATTCTGTCACCCTGGCTGGAATGCAGTGGCTCTATCATAGCTCAGAGCAGCCTTGAATTCATGGGGTAAAGTGATCCTCTTTCCACAGACCTCAAAAGTGTTGGTGTTACAGGTGTGAGACACCACACCTGGCAGCTCTTGAATATTTAAGTATTTCCAAAAAATGCAACCGAGGTATATAAAAACAGCATCTTATTTTTAGGCCTTTGCCAATCCTGTGGTATGCACTGTATTTTTAAAAGTGAATACACACAACCTTTTATGCCCTGATCATTCGTTGTAGAGAAGGAAAACAAGGAACACAAAGCAGTGGGCATATTTATGTTCGCTATAACTGAAGTTGGCCAGAAAATAAAATAGCCAAGAGTTTCAATACTAATCCCATAAAAACTGTGACTTTTATTATCTCCAACATCATGCACCTCATTGAGCCTCAAAACATCTTCAGAACCTAAAAATGAAAATATTTCTAATTCAAAGCTGTGTAAAAATAAACATTTTTCTACCAATTTAATTTGGTTTACGTATGCAGATTTACGTAAATATAAATCCATAAATATAAGATTATAAGTCTATAAATATTCACCTGTATGTTAGAAATGACATCATTAATTAACATCAGATTTGGAAAAATCACCTATGTATTGAAATATTAATGGTATAGTATATACGTATATGTTTATATACCCACTTGTGTGTAAGGTTACGTATCAAAAGGTTTTGTGTAACAAACGCTTTTATAAACTAAAGCTAAATGGGTCTATTTCAATGCGTTCCTGCAGTTGAATAACCAGATCGGTCTGTGTGACATGGAATCTGGTTCTCAGCTGGAAACTCAGGTCTCCTAAACTGTGGAGTCCCTCTAGTACTGCTTATGTGGCATAATTCTTAAACAATGGCACTGTGAGGATTCCATCTCATTATTATTTAAATAAGTTCATAAATATTTTACTTAGAATTCAAGAATGAAGCTTTGCATCTTGATACACTAGTGGTATGGCTTCCCATTTAATTTGTGGTTGTTGTTTTAACAGATGTAGAGTTACCATACTCTTATAAAATATGATGATAGTAGAACAATATACTAGAAAAAATGCTGAGGCTAATATAATGTATAAAATCTATCATTTCAACACATTTCCAATTCTTTGTACTCAGTTTCACAGTGGTGTATCCATGAACAGATAGGAAAGGCAAAAGAATTGGGTGACTTTTAACTGTAGATTGGACACTTCTAATAGCAAAATGTTATTAATTTAAGACATGCATATGCGAAACTTGATAAACTAAGGTTCTCCTAGGAATGTTAACTTATCCTCATTTAATATATATAACATGTGGTATTTTAAATTACCAGTTAGGTTTCTAAATGCATATTTTATTGTGCAGGAGGTATAATGCTGATGATATAATGTTATCATGAGAATTGTAACTTTTCTGCTCTGACATATATGTTGAGATTTGTAACCTTGTTGTTACATTAGCCTTGAATTACTTTTCAGATATATTCCTTGTGGTTCTGAAAGAGAAAGTGAAAAAAAAAGATCATTTTAAAAAACACATTGAATTGTGGAAATATACATACTAAACAACAATGCTGAATTTAAAATACCTATAATCAATAGCACGTCAAAGGATGACAACCACATTTAAAAATAAATATTGAGATAAAATTTCACTGTTTCTGCCTTTTATTTTAATTTATTACCTTGGAAGTTAATATTTTAAAATTTATATCATTTCTTCTCATTTATATTTTAAGTCTTTAACTTACAATGTCTTCTGACATATGCACAAACTAGCATTTATCACCTGTGGTACTTTTAAATTAATATATTTTAAGTATTAGTTTCTATTCACGCATTTTAATGATAACTGTTTTCATACCTCAACAAATATTATTCTAAACCAAAAATAATGCAGAAACATTGATTACAACATTTCTTAGATAATTCTTTCAATTTACATTTTAAATATAGAGAACAAAAATAGGAGGTAGGATTTACCATATGCTCCGACTTCATTTAAAAGAGTTAGGATAGTGTAATTTTTAATATTAAGTACATTGATGACATTTATTTCTTTTGAGAGTTGATAATGAAAACAAATTTGGATTTTTTATCCTTTGTGAAGCTGAAAAGTCTCAAGTGTGTACTGCTGTATAAAATAGTATTTTATAAACATTTGCAAAGTCAGACAAGTTGAAAATTATTTACATATTTTAAAATCATAATACTTCAGTTCAAAGTCTTCTAACGAAAGTCATGTTTCCTCTGGTTGCATTTAATCTCAAAATAAGCAAATATTAAATCAATAGATATTGAACAAGAGAATTAAAGCAGAGCAATTTTACTTCCCAAATTATGAAATAGTCACTGAGTTTAAATGTAACACTGCATGGGGAAAAATGGAAGGGGAAAAAGTTATCATACTCAATTCCTAAATACCTGATTTGTGCTTATAAAAACAATACATGTTGTCATTATCATTAAAATTATTGGCATCTTTTGTGAGTACAACACTATATATCAAGTTAAAATAAGTGAGAAAAGAGCCAGTGCAACTCTTTCTTTTTTACTAGGGTAACTTGCTATTTAACTGTAGTGACCATAAGAAATAGATGCCAAGTAGTTCTGAGAGTGTCTCTGTGAGTTTTTCTTGAAAATACAATATGGAAGTCACTACCTCTCAAGAGATGAATAGACAGGCTTCTTGGGGATTAGTATGTTTCAAATGTGAGCTCTCATCTGAGGAAATATTACAGTGAAGTTTTTTAGTCAATATAACACTAGAAGGTGGTATATTGACTAAAGCTAGGATGGTTAGTTCTTAATTCAGGAAACTATGTAAAGTTAAAATTGGATGAGCTAATATTTGCAGAAGAAAATAAAATGACATATATGTTGTCATTCTATAGATAATACTCATTTGACTATTGGTAAATTTATTTTTTTATTTCTCTTGTTTTCCAAAAATTAAGTGTGGGAGATTAACATATCAACAGATCTATTGCAATATAATGTGACAGGGACTTAGTAATATGAAGAGATGCCATCACGATCGGGTTCTTTCAACTCCAAAGCTTTTTTACATAATACAAAGACAATTGAAGTTATTCACCTAATTGAATTATGTGTGTGTGTGTGTGTGTGTGTGTGTGTGTGTGTGCGTGTGTGCATTTCCATGTACATTGGCAGTACAGTGAAAGATAAATGAAAAGTAAAAGAAAATAACAGTGTAGAGTAAACACTTATGTTTCGGGTTTCTGATTGAAAAAAAGACACCCACAGAGGAAGCTAATTTATTTCTGATATAAAATTTTTCATACAACAAGAATATAATGGACATTATTTATAGATAAATTTTATTCCTTTAAATGCATAATTTATTTAAAATAATATATTCTGTGATTTTAAAAATGCTATATGAATTATAAATGGTATAACTACTTCTCCAGATATTTACTTTTCCAAATATTTTATAAATAATCAACAAATGTTTAAGTCACATGTTAAAGGAGCAACATTAAACCTGGATTATTTTATATGCACATAGTGTCTGCTAATTTTCCATTTACATTATGTGTATTATTTCTCCACAGTTTTACTTTTCTTTCATTTTATGTCCCCATTAAAAGCATCAATAATATTGCACCATCCCTAACTCTCACCATAACACTAGACCAACATACCACTAAAGCAAGCTCACTGCATTCTACATGGAAGTGGCATTATAGCACAAGCATTACGAGATGTGTGATGCTAGACTTTCTCTGTGACTGGACAGTCTGTCTAGAGAACTGAAATTATATTTTAACCAATAATATTTGATATTATTAAATAAGTGGGTATAAACAACATACTTGGGACAAATTCAGTAATACAAACAATTAAATCGATTGCATTATGATGATCATTTCTGTTATTTCATTTCAAATTCCAGTACGTGTCATTACAGCCTATAAATCTAGTTTTGAAATAAAGGAAGAGGACTACTGAGGAAGAGTAGGAGGTTGACAGAATTCACTTGTAAATTAAACTCTTTTGTCTTGATTATATTAAATACGTGAAGTAAATGTTTGGTTGTGAAATTTAACATGCCATGGAGCATGGACTAGAATCAGAGGAGTACAGGAAAAGACAACTTCTTCTGAATTTGAAAGTAGATACATTTGAAATTATCTCCTGGAATTAGAGTATAGAAAACATTGGAGACACTATGATGATAAAGAAACAACGAGAGTCACCCAAAGAATATAATGAGAGCATAGCAACTATAAACAGTGCTTCAATGTATAGTATCATCTATACAAATCTATACAATTACATTCACTGACTATTGTAGACTATAAGAAATGTTTGAGATAGAATAAATAGTTTCCATATAAATAACCTCACTCTACTGGTTGTATTTATGTACAATATTATTATAAATGTAACTCAAGTGTTACTTTTTAATAATTTATTGCATTGTACATTATCCTATCCAAATATTTTGGGCAATGTCTTTATTTTTCATCTAAAGCAAGCACATTTTATTTCAAGGAAATTTGAATTTATAAGACAGACAGTAATCTGTCTTTAAGTTTTGCCAAATCCTTGGCCTTGTAATTGTTATGATTTGGAAAAAATAGAATTGTATGTATATGAAGGCTAGATTTCAGGAAAACTTAGTGCAGTAAGTCAAATTCACTTATAGTAAAAAAGAAAAAAAAAAGTTTAATAAATTACTTGAATCACCCACTAAATTTACCCTATGTAGTGTTGCATATAACCCTGTAAAGAAAGATGTATAAATGTATACTTCAGGATAAGCAGTGAGATCATAAAAATAAATGCTGCATACTACATTTGTTAGTCTTTTACTTACCCTGACAAGATTAAATTGTGTTTAGTTTTTCAGAGTATATAATTTGCATTAGCAATTATATAATTTAATATAGCAATCTATTAAAGAGAATATGACACAATTTCAAAGAATAATGTTTAATTTCAATATTAGCTCTTATGCTTCTAATATCTTTAACTTACATGAGAATTGTTGATAAATAATAAGGAAATTATTATTATAAAATATCAAGTTTAAGAACAAAATAAACTGCATATTGTTCCAGAATAATTATGTATACATAATATACTAACCCATAATTAAAGAATAATGTATGGCTCTAAGTATAAGTAAAATATAAATGTGGAGTAGTATCAAAGGCTTAATACATAGAGTAGAGTGGAAATGACAACTGGTTCATTCATTCATTTAATTATATGTATAATTGAATAAATAATGCATAGCCTATTATTTTCCAAACCTGGGGATGTAGTGGGAAATGAGAGAAAAATCTCTGTCTTCAGAGAGTTTGCATCAAAGTAACCAGAGGCAGTACCGAATAAACCAATAATTGTATGACATAATGATTATATGACATAAACAAATAATTGTATGACATATTTTGAACTTATAAAGTATATTGTAAATAAAATTTCAAGAGACAATTGTACTTAATAATGACAGTGACACTGGAAAAGGCAATACTTTAAATAAGGTAGTTAGAGAAGAGTTGGTAAATCTATAAAGATTTTGAGATGGATAGAAAAAATTGTTTCGGCCAATGGAGTCAAATGAGTCAAATGTTAATGAAGATGGTCACACCAGGGGAGCACGCCAAGGTTCATGCCTGTAGTCCTCACTATTTAGGAAGCTGAGATGCGAAAATTACTTGAGTCCAAGAGGCAGAGGTTGTGGTGAGTAGTGATAGTGCCACTGCGCCCCCAGCCTTCTGGGTGACAGAGCAAGACTCTGCTTCAAACAAACAACACCCAGAGATGGTCTCACTAGACAGAGTAAATATACTGAAAAAATATGCAGAGACTGGCCTATTTAAAACTGAAATGTTGGGGATGGTGAAATAATGGATGGTGTCAAAATCTAGGATCTGATTCTATATGCTATGAGATAAGAGGGAGATAAAGTGAACGACTCCTAAAGTGATAATTTAAAATAATTTAAATTAATAGGCAAGAGTTTCAGGTGAATTGCTTGCAGCGTTGTTCCACCTGTCCATAAGGATGAGTACTACCAGCAGTGCAGGGAAAGATCTTTGGCTTCTTTCTGAAAACTTAGGATTGAGTAGAATTAGCCAGAAGACACGTAAGGGATCACAACAAAGGGAGTTTGAAGGAAGAGTGATTGAGTATGGAAGCAGCAGCACGGGGGAGAAGAATATACCTACTGCACCAGCAAACCTGTGCTTTTTAGGGCACCTTGGAAGGAAAAAGCAAACCAAACCTAAGGACTCAAAAAACATTTCTTGCAAGGGGCAACAAAATCCGTAATGAAAGCTGTAGAAAACAAGCTTCCATTAGAGGAAAAACACAAGCGACCTTTCCAAGCTAAACACAAGGGTGATTTGCTGATACCAGAGCATGACTTTGAGAAAGTAGAAAAGTTGAGGAAGTTGGAAAGGAGTGAAATCCTATGGCTTAAGATATTGGTGAAAATACATAAACTTGGAGCTTATCTATTCGTTAGAACAGAGGAAAACAAGGCTGAGCCCCTGCTGTATTCTGTATTCATTTGCAAGATAATCTAGAATGTGGAAATTCAGTTCAAATTATAATCTTCTTTCTTAGGAGAGGTATGGACACTTAGATTCTAGTACTTTCTTTCCCAGTAATTAACTGTACAAGATATATGAAATTTTTTTTAGCATTACTTTGAGTTTTTGTAAATTCAGAAGGTGTGTTTGTGTGTGTGTGTGTGTGTGTGTGTGTGTGTGTGTGTGTGTGTAGGGGTGGATGGAAGGAGAGAGAGAAAGAGAGAATGGGTCATCCAGCTTTTAAATATAATATAACATTGCAAATAAGGATGATCATATTTGATTATCACCTATTAACTCCCACAGTGTTCTTTATTTTCTTCCTATAAAATGCACTTACATGGTCTGCCATTTGTCTTTTCACCATAAAATTTTTAAAAATACCAAGTGCCACCGTTGGAAATGAATAAGCACGGCATATAATTATCAATTAAAGCCAAAATCATATTATTTTGTAATTTTCACTTATTTTATTCTACATGCATTTATTGGATCTGTAAATTTACAAATTGCTTCCAAGTAAGATTTTTAACATAATGCATTATCCTAATTTATAAAAAGCTGTAGGAGGTAGTTTTTATAAATGCCTAATCAGACATAATTTGTTATGTATTACATTGCTATATGACATAATCTGTGCTAAGTATTAATTTTACTAGACTTAAAAACAGATTGTTTTTCTGGGTATACAGAAATGTGAGTTGTTTTATTTACGTATCCTCATGGCATTCATCTCTATTTCCTGAAACTAATATAAATAAGATCTATAGATTTTTGTTTACTTTTTACTTCATATATTCTAGAAAAATTTTGACATTTAAAATATCTGTGTGGATACATTTTATCAGTTTCACATTAACATAAATACATAAACGAGAAGCTTTGCCATCATAATTAAAACTCTCTTTAGTTCTAATATCTAAATGTATTCAAAATTACATGCTTTCCAGCATCTCAGAATAATCCTAGGAAGAAAATATTTTTAAAAGCATTGGGAGGAGAGTCGAGTAACCAGGATATCCAGCAATGTCAGGATCGACACTCAGTGCCCTATTACGGTGGGTGCAGGTACCTTTACTATCCTGTACTACAGTATTTTTCATGAATAAATACTTTCAAGCCTACATAGTAGACACATTACTGAAAGACTTTTATAAAGGTTCTTAATGTCAAATTCAAGTGCGGGCCACCTGTAAAAATACTGAAAGTGTTAGCTACATTCTTTTTCCCCTTGTGACTAACTTTTTAAACATCTCCTGTTTTTAAAGCAGCACTCGAATTACTGATAAAATTATAAGAGAAGGAGGGAAGGAAATTGAAGTTCAGCTCTCATTTAACACGAAGTAGAATAATGACTACCGTAACTGATGAAGTGCAATTCAGGTTCTCTTTGAATACAAAAGAGAAAGCTGGTCACCAGTGACTTACTTCATTTCACAAATTATGATAGAGCACTTCTATTTTAAGACATAAAGCATCTCTTTTTGAAAATGCTTTATGAATCGATGGTTATGAAGTAAACATTTCCAAATAATACATAGTGTTGGGGGCCAAGAAATGTTTTTCTACTTCTAAATTTGACAGCCATGCAGAGAGAGAAAAGTAACTAAATACAGAGGAAAGTCAGTCTTGCTGGGAACTAAGAGGGCTTTTGCTGTTGTTATGCTGTAAGATTTTCTATAAACTTGAAAGAAAAGAAAAAAAATAATTCTAAAAGCTTTCTTGCTTGTATTATAGGAGAAAAGCAAAACCGCATTATCAGTTTCCAACTTTGTTATGAAAATATACCATGCAAATGATAAAAATTAGCATTGAGTACTTTAAGAAATTTATTTTAAAAATATTGCCCCTTGAAGTTGTATTTCACCTATGTAATATCTTCTGTATGTTTATATAACATACTATAAAATTTTCTATGTAAAAATGCCTTTTAAAATTCAAAGTATAATTACCAGTTTTCTCCATGTATTGCTTTTAAACTATTTTATTCCTAATTATTCTGACATTTATTTACTTGTTCCTTTGCTGCTCCATAGTTATCTTTTTGCTCACCATATTGTGAGAATATCAAGAAAAAAATGTAAGTGTAAATTTCTTTACCTCTTAATTTTCCTCTGATTTGAAAATTCATCAGTCATTCCTGCAGCAACTGCCTAAGGTCTTTAGGAACATAAAAAAGATTCAAAGTTGTTTGTGGAATGATCTAGATGAGAGGAAGTGATAACACTTACATTGATTTCCTATTTTGTAAAATGAGCATTCTGTTAGAAAGATATTCCATAGAAGACTGGATGAATTTTGTACTCTAATAATTTGACAAAGACCGATTCAACATACAGCTAGTTACCTGCCAAAGTCAGAAATCTCTCCTGTTCTCCTCAGAGTACTTCCTGTTCTCATGACTTTCAACAGATGTCTTTGATCTTCTTGACCCATTGATGTCCGGAAGTGTAACAAAAAGTGATTGGTTAATGATGACAATTTCCATTAAATGGATATCACTAATTTGTTAATACTTCAGAAATGTAACTTAGCCTACTGAGGCCAAGAACATATTTATTTTGTTCAGCTTTCTGGATATAATCTGAAAAAAGAAAGACGTTACATTCATAAATTATCTGACAGAAAACTGATGTTTGTCAATGAAAATAGTTGAGTGTGGTTTTAGGGAGTTTGGTGAATCTCACCATCAGAAATACAAGTGAATTATTGAAATTTCCATTATTTTCTATTTACTATATTGATAGGAAAGTCAAAGCTGCAGACAAGCATCATATAACCCTATAATCTTTGTAAGGTAACTTCGTTCATTACTCACTCATGAATTGTCCAATTAGCCTCCAAATCACTACTGCCAGTGAGCTTCATTTGCTTGGCAGGAGGCCTGCAAAATCTAGAGGGAATTAGTGGAGACTACTTCTGCTTAACATCTCAGAGGCAGAAAAGTACCAATCATAAATTCAGTGGTAGTGTCTTTGAAGAGAACAGAAAACAGAACAGATTGACACACTGGTACTGCCTCCAGGAAAGAGTAGAAAACCAGCAGCAGCTCACCACTCTAAAAGAAAATACACATGCTCCTTGACCTACAATGGGGTCACTTCCTGATAAACCCATTTTAAATTGAAAATATTGTAAGCCGAAAATACATTTAATACATCTAGCCTACTGAGCATCATTGCTTAGCCTAGACTACCTTACACATGTTCAGAAAACAGACATTTGCCGACAGCTGGGAAAAATCATTTAGCACAAACCCTGTTCTATTAGAAAATGTTGAATATGATATGTAAGGGTATCCTATCGCATATGGCTCTGAAAATTCAGGAAAAGTCCAAAATTCAGAATTCAAAGTACGATTTCTACTGAATGCATATCACTTTCACACCATCATAAAGTTGAAAACTTCTTAGTTGAAATATCATTAAGTCAGAGACCATTTGTAGTTCTGCATGAAAGCACTAGTACTTTCCATGACCATTATTCTTCCCTTTTCTTCCTCAGAAGGAATGTATCCTTCCATGACGATTTACTGATGCTGAAGACTGTGATAATGGTGATGATGATATTGATAAAATTGCTATTATTTGCTTAGTATGAACTATGTGGCAGTCTAATTTTCTATACTTTTTGATATGTTAATAGATTTTGGCCTTTAAACAAGTAGCTAAGTAGGCATCACTTTTCCCACAAAATTCTCTCATTTTGCAAATGAGGAATATTAATAATAAAGAGGGTTAGCAAAATATCAAAGGTCACAAGCTGGAAAAATGCAGACCTGGTCTTGTATGTATGACTTGTGATTAGGTAGCAAATTTTATTTAATCATTAGCTTAGAAGCAGCTCTTTCAAAACATCGCTGAATTCTGAAGTTACAGAGAAACAGAAACAAACAAATTCCAATTGATTTTGTATTTTTGACAACTGAAAAATATCTCATGAGAGAATCCTTTGCATTGGACCTCTTGCTAAATACTGAATATCTGGTGGTAAACAACAGAGAGAGAGCCTTGTGCTTTGGTAACATTAAAACAGCAAGTTGAATATTAGTATTTCTTAGGGCCCAACCATATGAGTTATTGATTTGTTGTACTCTATCCCAATTTCCTGGGTGAGCTCATGTACTCTAATTAGTCAAAGTGGACGACTCACACTAACGAATTGTAAAAATTATTATTAGTCGACAATAATCAAAACAATACAGAATTAGCATGATGTGAAAGACAAGTCAATTGAACAAAAAAGGCAATCTTTTCTGTGTCTAGTACTCCTTCAAATGATGACTAATGTCTTTGTTTATTTAAATTACCTGGCTGGAAGCTACCGAGCATCTCCTTCTGAATCCCGATTTCAGTTATGATCTCAGAGATGCTGAGCAATTTTGGTGGTGAAAAAAACAATTGTTGTTTTCCCTTAATCAGACCAAATATCCATTGCTATAGTACTATTCTACCCATGAGAACACATAGCCAGAACTTTTCATTTTACCATATATTTTCAGTCAGTCCCTCATCAGGTATGCCATCTCAATATGGGGTCGTGTAGATGTGTTGACAATTAACTTTACATTTTTCCTAATATTTTATTGCAAATGCCTTTAATCTTCTTACGGCATGTATTTGTTTTTTCTTTTCTATAATTCTTGACCAATTCCTCCTTTTTCTAATTACTCTCTGGTGAGGAAAGTCACCCTTTTCCAAACCAAGTTTGTATGTTATAAACCAAGTTTATATCTCATATACAAAAATGTAAAACAACAGTGGATCTCTAGGCCACTTTTCCATTTGTTCTTAACAAATGTTTAGACTCACTTATCTTCCAAATATATGTAAATTACTTTTCAGATATATTATAATTTACATTGTTTATGGTGACTTTCCCTCCTTTGAAAATCTGTATTTAAATCTTTCCAAATGCATACGTTTCAGATATGTTACTTTCATTGTAAAGTATGTATATGAAATTCTTTTATAAACATAATTATGATTTTTTTCTAACAAAATCTTCTTTTTCATTTACATCCCAAAATAAATTCTGAAAATGGGCCAGTGGGGTATGTGTTTGAAGAGGAGAGTCTTAGGTTAAATTCATGCACTTAAAAAAATTCTGTGAAATTTATGTGTACTGAGTTGTGGCTGATAAGGAATCTCACCCATGATTATCCTGCATGCATATCTTGAGGAAAATATAAGAGCTACATTAAAAACAAAACAAAACAAAACAAAAACAAGCACCCTTTGGATTATCTTACAATTTACATATCTAAAATTCTGTTTCTTATAAAGTACACATAAGTAAATTTTTATATGATAGAATTTTTCACAAAGGAAAACATGTTTGGAGTGGTAGTTTTCTGTTATGACTTCTTTAATCACAAGGGAAAATCATGCTGTTATTTGTAGTAAAATATTGATAAGGATAGGCACATGAGTTAGCTGTCACTGCAATAATGAATAAACTAGAACTGAAAATTTTTAAATCAAGTTGCTTTGCTTTTTGAAAACTATACACTCATGCACAAATGTCATTTTTCATTACTATAAACAATATAATAAAGTTTGGTATAGGCTAGCCAAATCATATATTTATGCAGTAATTCTTGATAGGATAGGAAAAAAAATTCTGAACAGCAAGTATTACAATATTTTCCTTTTGTGTCTTATCTATTATGTTACATCTATATGTTGATTGAAAAATGTTTGCAAGTCTGTTAATATATATTTATCAAAATGTTAAAGACACGACTCTTGTAAAACTATAAAATAAATATTTACCAGCAATTTCATTTAACCTACTGATTAATGAAGGAACTAGAAAGTAAGACTTGTTCAAAGATCATGTGATGAATTGAGTGTTGATGGGCAGTTAATAAAGCAATGTTAGAATGAGGTTGCTATGTGAGATATAAAATTGCTTAATAGTCTTCAGGACAAAGAATTATAACCTTTAGGGTTCTTTTTTCTACTGAGAATCATTTTGTAACTTCACTAGACCTAGATCATTAGTCAATAGGAAACAATGAGTCAAACACATTGCCTAAAATAACCCTTGAGTAAACTATTTAAACAATGTCTTCAGATGGTATAAATCAATATGTTTCCAAACACTTGTTTTATTTTTAAGTTTACAATAAAAGTTAGACTAACAAATTATATGTATTAGCCTTTGCTATTTTAAACAATTATGTAATATTTAATAAATATATAGATTTAGATATAGATAGGTATAAACACGGATAAATTATGAATTATGCTATAAAGATTACACAGACCACCCAATTATACATATTCATGCTGTCAATATCCTTGGGTCATCTCTGGTTTCTTTAAATCCTAAGGCTTGATAATTTAAATTTTCCTTGGTTCCTGTAGTATTAGTCAGGGTTCTCCAGAAAAACATGTATGTATAACTTATTTCTGTATAAGATCAGAGGTAGAACCATGGTAAGTCACAGCCTTATGTAGCTTATAATAACCTCTACAAGAGAAAAATAGGAGAAAAGCAAAGAAATTCAAAAAAATTAATAACACCCTTAAAGACAATGTATAGATTAGATATTGTGTATGAAAGTAAAAGCAAGAGGGAGATCAGAAATAAAATTGAATGTGCGTGTTTGAGTGTATGTGTGTGTATGAAGAAACTTATTTTGAAGAATGAGCCAGTGTAATTATGGAGACTAAGGAGTCCTCAATCTGCCGTCTGCAAGTTGGAGACCCAGGAAAGAAGGTGCTGTAATTTCAGTTTCAGCCTGAAGGCCTGAGAACTGAGGAAGCTGATTGTGTCAATTCCAGTCCAAGGGCAGGAGAAAATTGATGTCCCAGTTCAAGCATGAAGTCAGCAAGCAAAAGGGACAAGTTCATTCTTCCACTGCCTTTGGTTCTATTTGGGCCTTCAGTGGACTGGATGATGCCCATCCCCACTAGGGAGGGTGAACTATTTTACTGAGTCCGCAGATTCAAGTGCTAACCTCATCTGAAAAGGCCTTCCCTGACATATCTAGAAATAGCCTTTAATCTGGGCACCCCCTTGGTCCAGTGAAGTTGACACATAAAATTATCCATCACGATTTTTATCAAATTCTCAAGGAATTTCCATTTAACGAATTTATTTTCGCATTATTATTCTTGTTTTACTTGAACACATCAAGCTTGTTCCTTCATCACAGTTGTGCGTTTGCAAGTTCCTCTGCCCATAATTCTCGTTCACTAGGTCTTTTAAAGCTTTCTTTTTCTCTTCATTTGGGCCTCAGTTAAAATATCTGCTTAGAGAGGTTGCTTCTTACCAGTCTCTACATCTAGAGCTCTATTGTATTTCCTTCATAACTTCTAAAACTGCTTTGTGTATTTATTTATTTAAGTTTCTCTTTTGCCCCACACAAATGTAAATTCTGGGAAGACTGGGATTTGCTTTGGCTCTTTTATTTCTGTGTTTTCAGCATGTAGAATAGATACTGGGATTTGGTAGAAACTCAGTGATATCTGTTGATTAAATAGAAGGTTTGTTTGTTTCGTTATATTCTACTCTGAAAAATCTGAAGGACCAGAGGTAGACCATGGATAGTAAGAGCCTTAGGTAGCTGTCATAACCTCTACAAGAGAAAGGTGGGAGAAATTTGACCTTTCTCTGCTTTGAGGCAGATACATTAAAAAATTCAAAAATGTAGGCATTGCATGTGGGAGTAAAAGCAAGAGAGAGATCAGAAATAAAATTGAATACATGTATATGTTTTTCTGTTTTATTTTATATTCATGGGGTACATGTGCAGGTTTGTTACATGGGCATAGTGCATAACGCGGAGGTTTTGGCTTCTAATGTTCCTGTTTCTCAAGAAGTGAACACAGTACCAATGAGGTAGCTTTTCAACCCTTACTCCATCTGGCTCTCCTTCCCTCCAGACTCTGCTGTGCCCATCTTTATGTTTGTGTGTTCTGAGTATTTAGCTCCCACTTATAAATAAGAAAACATGGTATTTGTTTTTCTGTTTCTGCATTAATTTGCCAAGAGATTCATCTAACATGGAAGATGAATAGCATGGCAGGGGTAATGGAATAATTCAGTTTAGTAACTATTTTTCTCATTTATTATGTATAACTGATTGGTTAATACTAAGATATTATTTGGGGTGATGTTTCCACTCTATATGCCTTCACAATCATTCTCAGTCTAGCTGCATGTTTATTTTTCACTGGATTCTTCTTTATTTGCTTTTCCTGTAGCAACACTGAAATACTTGAAACAATTACATTAAGAAAGTGAAACAGATAATTTTATGACTCTTTAATATCATGAATCTTGAAAATGAGCCAGTATTTATAACTGAAGACAGTTATGTGGCTCAGTAAAATATGCTGTCTGGTAAATATCAAACATCTTCCCAAGGCACAAACCTCAAATTCCTGAGCAAACTTTCTGTTCTTCGATATATCTGCTCATTTTTCAGATCTTTAGAGCAACATTCAGCAGTTACTCTGTTACAGAAGTTATAATATTTTATTGTGTGCTTTTTTTGGCTTTAAATTTGCAAATCTCCACCTACCTCTAAGATGATTAAGGGAAAGACTATGTTAACAATTCCTTGCTGTTCAGTATTTACTGCTATGCAATTACTACTAACCAAGATTTAAATAAAAGAGGTTAACCTATGTCAAAGACTTGGAAAATATTTCTACGTAGGAAAAACAGTCAGTCGTTCAGTGACTATTTTGTAGTCTTGAATTGAATGCATACTGAATCTTATTTTAGGATAAAAGCTAAAGTCACCTTTGAAAATAGCAGTTTCCCCAGTCATATGTAACTCTTATTCTAAGTAAGTCTTATTTTGTTAGTGAAGAAAATTGTATAACCTGTTTACTAAAAAAAAACAAAAATAATAAAATTATACTTTGCATTTAATAATAATTTATTCTTATAACACTTATATATTATTTAGCTCTTTAAATTATTGTGTATACATATTTATGTTTAAAATATTTATACATATTAGAATACTTTAATCAGTCATTCTGTGGATTTTAGCTGAAAAATTTTGCAAATTTGTGTATATTTTAAGTTTTAACTTGTTTATATAAAATATTTTTCTTATAATAATTACCACATTCTTCATAAAATAATTTTTGCTAAGTAATTATCACACAACTGATAACAAAGCTGAAAATTCCCTACAACTGCTGAGTATTCTCAGTAGGAATGGCAGTCAAGCAACATATAATCACATTGTATCCATCTTTCTGTGTGATTACTCAGAGTTTCTTTTTCTCCATAATAATAATATTCTCAAATGATAGTCAAACTAACAAATTATATGTTCCATATAACTAGTCATATTTATAAGTAACATTTTCATAATAACAGTTATTTTTGTAAGGAATGTAATGAATAAGCAACTAACGTGTATTTATGTGTACTTGGTGGAAGGGATCACAGGAGTTTATTTGATTTAATAGAAATTACATTATAAAGTGTGTGGTTTTCTTTGGCTTAAGTTACAAACTCCCTGAGACATTCATTTATTTGTGCTTCCGTGATTCCTGTTATGCATTTAAGGCAATAAGCAACGGCCTGCAAGGGACCAGAGATAAGTTACAGAAAGAATAACTGAGTTTAAGAAATTAATTCAGTCATGCAGCAGGAAACAAGGGAAAACAACAGCAACAAACAAACCAACCCTGACTCATCAGAGTTCACCTGTAATTTCTGAGTACCAGTATTCTCAGTTGGTTATTAAGTGATAACAGTTCCTACCAAAGAAATGTGGACCATATTAGAGCAATCATGTTAGTAGTTCTTTCCCAAGAAAACGACAGTCTTTTAGGTGATTGTTCATTCTTAAAATTTTCCAGTTAAATGGTCTTAGACTTTATATTGCTTGTATCTTCCTCACAATTTTTTGTATGTAATACTCAATGTACCTTATTTCAAAATGCCCAGATTTTTTTGTCCTAATGGTTTAAATCTTAAATGGTACATACTCACATAGACACATGACTTCCTACATACATGTCATTCAAAACAAGTCAGAAGGAAGGCCAGGCATGGTGGCTCATACCTGTAATCCCAGCACTTCGGGAGGCCAAGGTGGGTGGATCACTTTAGGTCAGGTGTTTGAGACAAACCTGGCTGGCATGGTGAAATCCTTTCTATACTAAAAATATATAAATTAGCTGGGCACTGTGGCACTTGCATATAATCCCTGCTACTCCAGAGGCTGAGGCAGGAAAATCCCTTGAACCCAGGAGGCAGAGGTTGCAGTGAGCCAAGATTGTGCCACTGTATTCCATCCTGGGAGACAGAATGAGACTCAGTTAAAAAAATAAAATTAAAAAAAAAAAAAAAGGCAGAGAGAGGAAAAAAAATACGGTAGATCATGAATGTTACTTCACATGTATAATGCAGGACCAATACTGATGATCTCTAAAACCACATCACTTAAAAATATTATTCTCTATATTCTATTTACAAGAGTTAAATTTACAAGTTACATATAGCCATCAAAGGTGAAATAGATTATTAAGATAGTGAACAGGTAGTGTAGCCTCAGTATTTGATATCTGATATAATTAAATGATTAAGCAAAAATATATTTTTTTGTTTTATGACCAAAAATATTTGAGTAATTTTTAAAAATGTGAGCATGTTGGCTGGCCAAGGTGGCTCACACCTATAATCCTAGCACTTTGGGAGGCCACAGCGGGCAGATCACTTGAGGTCAGGAGTTCGAGACGAGCCTGGCCAACGTGGTGAAACTCCATTTCTAATAAAAACAAAAAAATTAGCCGGGCATGGTGGCAGGCACCTGCAATCCCAGCTACTCAGGAGGCTGATGCAGGAGAATCACTTGAACCTAGAAGGCAGAGGTTATGGTGAGCCAATGTTGCACCACTGCACTCCCACCTGGGTAATAAGAGAGAAACACTGTCTTTAAATAAATAAATAAATAAATGAATAAACAAAAAATTTTTAAAAAGTGACCATGCTGTTCTACGTATAGATCACTCTCTATGAATCGTCAATATGGCAGTTCTGGTTGTGCAGTATCCAACCTGTAACACAATGCATGGCATCCTGGTTGCCATTTCAAACTGAGAATTTTCCTATAATTAAGAAATAATTGAGTGTAACTATAATTTCATCTTATATAAGTATTTATATGTATATATAAATAAACACACTGGAAGACAAAAATAACTGTTATATAAATACAGATATTCTTTATCAACTCAAAAAATATTACTTATTCTTTAGTTTCAAATTTGATGAGGAAACTACTTTGAAAACCCATTTAGCCTTTTCAGCTGATTCTACAAATTTGGTAAAATTTTCTTCTCATTTGCTTCTACTGAGAAGAGTACTCCCTAGGTCAAAATACATAGGATCAAATATTATCAAATTTTCAGAGACTTCCCCACCAAAGGAAATACTTGAATTGATTTATTTCAGCACTAAATTGTTTTTAGTCTCAATGTATGCACA
Source organism: Saimiri boliviensis (assembly GCF_048565385.1). Taxonomy (NCBI): domain Eukaryota; kingdom Metazoa; phylum Chordata; class Mammalia; order Primates; family Cebidae; genus Saimiri; species Saimiri boliviensis. Next base: position 110,264,146 of record NC_133451.1, read on the forward strand.
GAGAAAGTGATTTATTCTTATCAACATGAAGTTATTAGTTCTAGGCTTCCCTTCTAATAAACAAAGTGATACTGGAACGAAGTTAACCTATCAGTGAATGTAAATTATGCGAATGATTCTAAATTTGCCAACTAATAATAATGTGCTATATTTTATAAAAGCTTTTATGAATGTGGGTGGTTCATACCTGTAGTCCCAGCTACTTGAGAGGCTGAAGCAGGAAGATCCCTTGAGCCCAGGAGTTCCAGGCTGCAGTAATCTATGAAATAAAAGTTAAAAAAAAAAAATAAAGCTTTCTGTGTATGCATTTTGATTTGGCATTGACATTATTAAGTAAAGGGTGGAACAAGAAAGTTTTGCCAGTATTTTTTTTTTTTGCTTGTTTGCTTTTAATTATAATAAAATAAAAGGGATAAGAGTCTTGCACAATAGTTAATGGATTCAAGAACAATCTACAGAATTCCACTTTGTTTTTATGACATGATTGTATTTTTATTTTGAAAATACTAAAATCACCTATAACTAAATTCCAAAGTTATTTTATTATATAATTGATTTCCTAATACTATTTTTTATTGTCATATATTCATATCATTAGCATTATATATATTTGAACTATTTTTTATAATCTTATCTTTTAAAATTGTGTAATAGTCTATTATATAAATGTTTACACTTCTTAAATCATTTTCTTTTGATAGATCTTTATGTAGCTACTAATTTTTAGATTACATTTAGTGATGCAATAAACATCTTTTATAGAAATATTTTTTCATCCTACAATAGTTGCTGAATAATAACTCCTGTGAAGTTGTATCTCTGTGTCAATAATTATGAATATTTTAGAGTGTAGAAGGAGCTACTGTTACAAAGAAAATTTCACAGTTCTCTTTCCTCAGCCTTTTCTAAAACTTTCACTCATAAAACATTGAATATGGTCAAATCTGACATTGAACCTATATGAAGCCAACAGGTGTGTATGTGTGTGTGTGTGTGTGTAGGCACACCTTGAGCTTGTGTGTGCATTAAGTTACGATTGTTTGAAAAGTTTGAAACATCTATAGGACATACACACATATGTATTGATAGAGTGCATCATTTTTCAAACTCAACTGTATCCAAAATGTGATTTTTTTAAAAATAAACATAAATGTATATTGTAATAAACAATATTGAAAATTCCAACACCTATAGTTTGATTGGATTTAAAAAATCATTCCAGTAATGTAAAAAAAGAAAAAAATTAAAATGTGTAATATAACTTGCCTTTACAGAATAGAATTTTAGTTTTTTTTAAAAAAAAGAGAGACAGAAAAAATCAGTCAGCACTATTTAGCCATATTCACATCACCCATATAAGAAGTATAGTTTTCTCCACAGAGGGAAACCATGAGATCAACAAAAAAAGATGTCCAAGTAAAAGTTATATAATATGACACTTCAGAGAGAAAGGATCATTGGCAGATAAAACTTAGCTGGAACTTGGTTGAGTGGATTGACACATATAAACTGAAACATCAATCAGATGACATGACTAACTAAAGCAGTTACATAAGAAATATTCTAGTGGTAATCACTGGTAGCACCTAAAACACTGTCCAGGTATGAATGTGTCCTGACACATAACAATGTCTCCAGCTTCCAGCGCTTTTGAACTTAAACCCATGTTATCTACTGACATGCCATGAATACCCAAGAGAACGTGAACTTGGATCAGCACTGAATTTATTGTAATTTCCATGTTTTAATCCCAATCTGCTGCACATCTTTATTTTCTATCCTTTGGCTTTAATCCTAATCTATGCTGTCAACATGTCCCTATTTCCTGAGGCCAGAGCTTTCTAATCATTTTAGCCACAATATTATTTTTTTAAACACCTGTGGAAGCCAACATATATTTTTAAATTACCTTCAAAACATCTCTGAATTTTTTTTTTGCCTACACTATTTCTATAATTACTCAGTTGATATCTCATATCTTTGACCTACCTTCCCTAAAAATGTTGAAAAACATCATTATTTGAGTTAACACATGGTCATGTTGTCTCCCAGTTTAAATTGTGCCAATGTTCCCTGCTTTTCTCTTAGCTGTGTCCAAGGTGGCTATCAAAGCACACAAAGACATTCATGAGGTCATTGTCCTGACTGGGAAGCTTCTATTCAGCCTCTCAACCCTTAGGGTTTTATTATCTAGCAATACAAAATGGTTTATTGTTACAGGAAAATAGCACAATGTGTCGCATAGCCAGAAGCTTTGCTGGATCCCTCTTCTTGTTATCCTGGGATTTGCCTGGCTGGCCACACATCTCTATTCTGTAGATAATGTGTGCCTGATATGCCAATAAACACTGTTTTAGAATCTCATACATGATTTTTGCCATTGCATTATTGAATTGTATATTAATTTGTTCCTTTAACTCTTTCCCCTAATATACGGTGGAGTTTTAGAGAGTAGCAACTTCATACAATTTTCTGCTAAATCTTTCGTATTTTTTTTTTGTATTTACTTTCATGTCTGTCATGTGATCTATACTGAATAAATATATATCAACTAAAAGATAAAATGTATTATAGTCATAATTAACCAAAACCTCTTTAAAAAGTACTGTGACATTATTATTATTATTATTATTATTATTATTATTATTTGAGACAGAGTCTCCTTCTGATGCCAAGGCTGGAGCGTAGTGGCATGACCTTGCCTCACTGAAACCTCTGCCTCCCCGGTTCCAGGGATTCTCGCACCTTAGGCTCTGGCGTAGCTGGGATTACAGGTTTGTGCCACCACGCCAGGCTAATTTTTGTATTTTTAGTAGAGATGGGGTTTTGCTATGTTGGCAGGACTGGACTTGAACTCCTGGCCTCAAGCCATCCTCTCACATCAGGCTCCCAAAGTGCTGGGTTTACAGGCATGAGGCACCACAATGAAACTGCAATATTTAACTCTATAAAAATCCTCGTCAACTATATTTAAGCAAGATAATGCACAATAAAATGATGGTCCAGGAAATCAAATAAGGTTTTATCAGGATACTTAACCTGTGTAATAATTACAGTTCACACTAAGAGAATAAAAATAACTGTTATTTCAAGCAGAAACTGATTACAGAGATTTAGGTGTTTTTTTTTGTTTTGTTTTGTTTTGTTTTGTTTTGTTTTGTTTTGTTTTGTTTTTTTGTTTTTTTTTTGTTTTTTTGTTTTTTTTTTTGTTGTTGTTTTTTTTTTTTTTTTTTTTTGTTTGTTTTGAGACGGAGTTTCGCTCTCGTTACCCAGGCTGGAGTGCAATGGCGCGATCTCGGCTCACCGCAACCTCCGCCTCCCGGGCTCAGGCAATTCTCCTGCCTCAGCCTCCTGAGTAGCTGGGATTACAGGCACGTGCCACCATGCCCAGCTAATTTTTTTTTTTGCACTTTTAGTAGAGACGGGGTTTCACCATGTTGACCAGGACAGTCTTGATCTCTCGACCTCGTGATCCACCCGCCTCGGCCTCCCAAAGAGATTTAGGTGTTTACAAAATTGTATAGAAGGCTATACAGGCAGCCTCAGGTTTTGGCCTGGGTGAATGCCTTTCTGTTCATCACCAAGAGAATTACTACTAGGTGCATGTACCAACTGCTGGATACATGACTGTACCCTTTTATACACATTCTGTAGACAAAATCAACTTTCAACTTGATACCATCTCACACTGGGTTAGAATGGCAGTCTTAAAAAGGTCAGGAAACAACAAATGCTGAAGAGGACGTGGAGAAACAGGAACGCCTGTACATTGTTGGAGGGAGTGTAAATTAGTTCAAGCATTGTGGAAGACAGTGTGGCAATTCCTCAGGGGTCTAAAACCAGAAATATCATTTGACTCAGCAATCCCATTACTGGATATATACTCAAAGAATTATAAATACAACAACAGAGAAAATAAAAAAGAAAAATGCACACATTTGTACACATTTACATATGTGCAGTTCTTTGTATATCAATTATACTTCAATAAATGTGTTTTTAAAAATAAATCCCAGTGCTAGGTGGTTTAGGAAATTTATATCTTTCCTGCTGTTGCAGATGACAGGCTGAAATTAAATTGGAACAGATGGCTTATCTAAAATTTCTGCCATAATACTTTAAATAATAAATAATAACATATTTTCTTTTTCTTTTTCTTTCTTTTTTTTTTTTTTAAGACAGGTCTTCACCATGTTAATGAATAGGATGGTCTTGATCTCCTGACCTTGTGATCTGCCCACCTTGGCTTCCCAAAGTGCTGGGATTACAGGAGTAAGACCCGATGTTTAACAATAAATAAATATATAATAAGTAAAACCAAATAAATTTAAATTTACTAAATGCTTCCAATAATATACACTATACAATTTTATTTTTGCATGCATAATTCACATTTATCATACTCCTTTTCCTATATTTTGGATTTTTGAGTATGTATGCATATCTTTTCAATCTCTTCTCTCTTTTGTCATTTTTTGGAAATACATACACACACATGCATGCTCATTTATAGATATTATATAAAATCTATAAATTTTGATACCTATGATTTATTATCAAATAATTACATTAAATGTAATTATGATTTCTCTAGCTTCATTTCTACTTCTTCCTGAAATTCTCCACCTTCAATTTTAAACTCTTCACCCAAAATTTAAATGGCCACTTAGTTTAACTCTGGTGCAGAACTTGAATACAGAGTCAGGCAATTTCTGCCATACAAAAGCTTGATTAATGCTTCATGTACCTTCACCTAAGAAATATCTTAACAAGCCTATTTAATCATTTAGCACAGATGGTGAAAATCTGTGAACCCGTTACCATAAGCACAGTTGACCTAATCAAAATTAATACTCACATTAGAAGATTTTATTATTCATTCATAAAAATTCAGTGGCATAACATAAGTGTCATGCCATCTTAGGTCTTGTGTCAGTAATTGATTTGTTTATGATACAAACTAATTCTCATGATTCTGTCTCTTTTATGACAATAACAAGTAGAGTCATGAACATAGAAGGTTATTATTTACTAGCCACAGCTCAATGCACCATGTAATCAAATCCTTTGTCAGAGCATCCTGCCACATAATCAGATCGAGTGAATTGTCAAAGGCAATTTTATAAATATACATTCATTTAAAGCCTCGGTAAGCTTGTTACAGCATAGGATAAGTGCATTTTTCTTTTTATTTTTCTCTCTCTGTTGTTGTATTCTGAATTCTTGTGTATGGAGTAATTACATTTCTTAAAAATATAATTCAACTGTGGAAAAATAATAAATTCTCTATTCACCTATAGTAAATATTACCCTTCAAAGCCCAACACATTAAATTATTATGATTTGATTTGCTTATAATTTTCTCCCTGGGTAACTTCTTTACAAGCTATTTTAAATGTATTTTCCTGAAATTTCAATAAATATTTTTGCTGAGCCACGTTAGAGTTTAATAACAATTCACTACATGGTCAAAAGCTTATCAAAATGTGTTTGGGTATATTCACAGACACTCACACTCCCCCCCTCCAAAATTACACTCGTTTACAAAGAGCAAGTTTGCATGTGATTTGTGACTCTGCCTTAGTTATATTTGTACCTGGCAGGTGGATGAACATCCTTTAGGCTGTGTTAACTCTTGGTAACAATGAGCAGCTGTCTTCATAGGTTCATGGTATTGATTAAAATGACTAAGTAAATAATCAATATATACCTCTTTTCAGAGGAGAGGTGATTCACCAGTAATAATGAGAAAGATATTTCATACTTGTTCTTACAGGGCAGCAATTACGTAATCTTTGAGAAATAATAGTGAAGAGATATGCCTCTAGTCTCTTAATTATTTATGTGCCCCCAAAATCATCCAGGAGACATTTCTTCATTCAACACTAACTTTACAAAATACTAAATATCTATTCTTGCACTCTGGGCATTTAAGAGGAAATAGGACGTGGGAGATTTAATCTATATCCTTAGCAAGTGTAGCTTAATAAAATGTAGACAAAACAAGACAACAAGGAAGGAGAACCAAGTGAAAGTAGAGAATGAGAAGGAACAGATGTTAGTGGTTATGAAGCAACAACAGTGGCATTCTGGTCTAATCGAAGTGTTTGAAGAAGAAACTATTTGACAACGATTTGGAAGAGAAAATATAAGTTAGACTTTCGAAGTAAAAGCCCTTGAACATGGACTTATGTGTTATAATAGTGAAAGGGATAGAATGTTTTCAGTTGGGAGAATCTCTTTACCTACTTTCATATTGTCTTATGTCCAATGATAATATAAAATAATTATAATAATTATTCAACATAACAATTCCTTATGTGTCAATTAAAATCAATACATGATAACAGTGACAGGGACGTCCTCTTGTGCAATGGTCTTGATCTCTTGCCTCAGTCTCTTAATCACTCCCTGTGCTGAAGGCAGTAACATATATGATGGTGACTTGGGCACAAGCAACTGGCTTGTTGGAGGAAGCCACTTGGTGTCACTTTATGAGGATCCTCACTGCCTGATGGCAGCATGCTCCTCTCTACTGTATGTGTGGGCAGGCCCGTGGAGGTTGGCTACAGTTGTTCACTACTTTCAGTAGAGTCTGTGACCAGGAGGCATATATAAGTTAAATTCAAACTACTGTGATGAAGTAATTTTATTGCCAAACAATAAAATTAGTAATAATCAGCCAGGCACAGTGACTCACACCTGTAATTCCAGCACTATGGGAGGCCAAGGACGGCAGATCACCTGAGTTCAGGAGTTTTTTGCTCAGAGTGGTTTCCCGTGAGGCACTGAGCAGCACGTTTTCTAGACTCTGGAAAGTCGTGCACTAGGATTAAGGGGGATGTGAAGCAGGTAGCTCTGTTCAGTTTTTTAGGTTTTCAACCAAAGTTTTAGTTAATTTTTGCAATGAGGAAAGTAGTGAAGTTGGACAAAACAGCTTACTTATCTGCATTTCTCTTTTTCTTCTGATATCAGTCCAGCATATCCTTACTGTTCTGGTAACTTTCCTGTCCCTTCAGAAAAGTTAATTTTAAATGTTCATCCAGATAGTATGTCAGCTTCGCTTACAGTTGCCTGAAGAACTCTCTCCAAAATGAATAGATGACAAATAGATGACAGATGAAGCTATAAATGTATAGATACTTACTAGCTAAAACCACAAAAATACACATAGGTATAGGTACATATAAATGAACAAAAACAGAAAAAAGGCAGGGCACAGTGGCTTGTGCCTATAATCCCAGCACTTTTCAGGCCACAGTGGGCGGATCACCCAAGGTCAGGAGGTCAAGACCCACCTCGCCAACATGGCAAAACGTTGTCTTACTAAAAATGCAAAAAAAAAAAAAAAAAATTAGGTGTATAGTCAGTTGTAGTGACACTTCCCTGAAATCCCAGCTACTCAGGAGGCTGAGGCACAAGAATAGCTTGAATCCAGGCAGCAGAAGTTGCAGCGAGCAGAGATCATGCCACTGCATTCCAACCTGGGCAAAACAGTGAGACCCCATCTCAATAAAAAAAAAAAAAATGAACAAATAATATGGTGGCGAAAAAAATTAATGGTACTATTCCATTATGGCAATATTCAAAATAATTTTTAAAAAATAACAGACAAGTTTATCCATCTTCTCTTTATCTTATTTCTGAGGCTGTCAAGGATTCTTTCTTTTCTCAAAGATCAGTTTCATGTTCATCTTTTACCAAAAAGAAAGCTCTGAGATAACTTTTCTTCTTCATTAGTCTTTTTGTTGCTGGATGAGAAGGAAAACAAGAGAAATGGAAGAAGAATAGTCACTACTTTTGAAATCAAGCAGATGATGTGGGATTTAGGGAAAGGCAGTAAGGACTGAAAAAGATTTCTGAAGTTTTGGTTTAATAAAGTTAAAAAATTGTCATCTTCCCTTCCCCCTTCCCACCCAGTCATCACCTTTAATTAAACATACAATGAAAAAAAAAAAAAAAACAAAACAGTAGGGTAGATGTATTCAACTTCTTTGATTTCTACTCCATACAGGTAATAAATCATGTGGGTCTGAATTTCAAATCTACATAATTCATTGCCTCTTTACAGAAAAGAATAGACAAGGATTTGAATGAAAAGAATAAAGACCAAAAAAGAAAAAAGTCTTTATTTTATTTATTTATTTATTTATTTATTTATTTATTTATTTATTTATTTTTGAGACTGAGTTTTGCTCTGTCACCCAGACTGGAGTGCAGTGGTGTGATCTCATTTCACTGCAACCTCCATCTCCGAAGTTCACATGATTCTCCTTCCTCAGCCTACCAACAAGCTGGAATTACAGGCACCTGTCACCACATCTGAGTAATTTTCATATTTTTAGTAGATGGAGTTCCACCATATTGGTTAGACTGGTCTTGAACTCCTGACATTAGGTGATCCACCCGCCTGGGCCTCCCACAGTGCTGGGATTATGGTCATGAGCCACTGCATCCTGCTGACAGACTTTAAGACAGAATTAAAAGCTGTAAAGCTAATGGGAAAGTTGTACTTTTCAGCTTCCCTGTGCAATCCACTACTTAATTTCTATAACATTATTCATTTTATACACTAGACTCAATGAGAGTGCTCTGTGCTTCCCACTACTTAATATTAATTGAGTAAGCTGGTATTCTATTGGCCAGATATAACAAATGTGAGAAAATCAATAAATTATAATTTTGTCAGATATTTTCACATATTAATTTTCTCAGACTAGAAACAGAAAAAGAAGAGAAAATAGCAAAGTGGAGAGGAAAACAGGCTCTTTTTCACATATTTGCCAAGCAAAGGGGACAGAGCTCTCATGAGAATTCACTTAACTATCACTGGCATGGCAGGGGGGAAACCACCTCATGATGCAATTATCTCTACCTAGTTTCTTCCATATTAAGGAATGTAATATGACAAAAGCCATTGTACAATTAACAAACTTAAAATGTCAATGATATAAACCCAAAATAAACTTTTACCAAAAGTTTAGATGTTCCAAAGGCCCAGTGGTAAAATTAAACACCGCCGTGCATCCCAGTAACTCATTTTCTGAAATTTAAGATGAATGGGAGTGAATAAGCAAGAAATGGAATAATAGAATTTATTTGTTAAATATTACATTTTGTTGAAGAAAATATAGATTATTTAATAAACTGATTTACAAATGCTTTTATTTCTTTAGTCCTAGACAAAGTCTGGTCACTATTTGTATTAGTCCATTCTGCTGAATCATGGTAGAGGGTACCTCCTCACTGGGCGGAAGGAGAATGAATGCCAAGCAAAGGGGAAAGAGCCCCTTATGGAATCATCAGCTCTCGTAAGAACTCGTGGTTTCCATGAAAACCATGAGATCTAACCACTCCCATGATTCAATTATCTTTACCTGGTCTCTTACTTGACATGTGGGGATTATGGAATTTACAATTCACAATGAGATTTGAGTGGGGACATAAAGCCTAACCATATCACTACTGTTTTTCTCCTACTGCAATTAATTTACAAAATGTTATTATACATGTATACACATACACACATATCAGAGACCATACACAGAGAGACAGGAGAGTAAGGGTGGGGAAAAGAAAAGAGTGAGGGAGAGTGTGTGTGGGGGGGGAATGGTGCATGGCAATAAGGCAATCCCAGTCACATGATTTCACTTCTCAGCAGCTCCAAGAAGTCAATAGACACTCTTATCCTTATTTCAGTGATGAGGAAAGAGGCTAATAAGAACAATTAAGTTAACCATTTCATTAAAGTTTTAAGTTCATTAAACTAAACCAACCCTTTCTAGTGATCTGGGTTTTCCTAACAATATACTTTTCCATTAAGTATTAATTATTGTTTGCAATTTCAACATGAGTGTTGTATAAACAATAGAAATGTTTAAGCTTCTGTTTTTTGCTCTGCTAAGTAAAACCATACCAATGTATACCAATTTACCTCTCTAGCTCTGTAGGAGCTGAAATAGCTAGTGTTCTTTCTCTAAGATAGAAAGTATGGGAATATATCAATTGATAGCAAATTGATATGTGATAGCAATGGTTCTTCAGTTTCACTGGATTTTACTAAAAATATGCTTGAGATCCATACCCAGAGCTAAAGATTCAGATACATAAAAATCATACTATTGCTGACCAAGATTTTTTTTATTATGAAGGATTATAGCCAAGATAATAAAAAAATTTGCATATAGAGAACAATTTAACTTAATTCGAGTAGCTATACCTGCCGTGTCTGCAAGTATAATTTAATTAAAAATGGAAAATGTGATATTCAGGTAATATGGTTTTGAACCTTGTATCTAATTGCCAACTGTGAGTGCACTGACCCCATGCTGCTACTAAACAACTAAAATAACACAAAATATATTTCTCTAATGTTTCTTATAAAATAAGTGAGGTTAGCTAATTATAAGTAAGTGTTTACATTCACATTTCCACTTAAGTTAATATATATGTGTTGAAATTTAGAACATTAGAAAAACTTAAATCATTAGACTTCTGTATTAACAGAAAAAGTTTATGAAATCATTATTTCAGAGAAACTTCCCCCTTTCATAAATTTGTTTAAAGAAAATAAGGATTTGAAATAAATTCTGTGAAAATCAACTATAATTGTCAAAAATGTTATATTTCCACCACAGTTTTAAAATTTTCATTGATTAGTGTTTGTTCTCACAGAGACAGTGACTGATACTTTGGTATTCAAATACAACCTGCTTGGAGATGGACAATTTATTTATTAAACTTGGCATCACATATGCTCTTAATTTGGTGTGTTAGATTTTAGGTAACAGATTTATGCAATGTTCTCTTCTGATATCCCATTCTCAGTTTATGAGTGTTAGAAAATAAGACATTTTATTTCTGTAGAAAATAAAAGTAAATAGAAGTTCCTCTTCAAAGCCTTCTTCTTAGCTTGTTAAGGATAAATAATAGCTTCTTCAAATGTTAATTTACTCTAAAGCTTTCTGTTAATAATCCTAAATAGCTGTTAGTTATAATTAAGAAATAGGTGTATTCTGTGTGCCTAGTTCTTATACTGTAACCCAGATATCTGCCCTGACATGTCTGGACAAGCCCACGCAGACCTCAGTCCATAGTTAATTCCCCCTCCTATTTGGAAATGTTATTGCTTCTTTAAGTACTTCCTCTTTTCCTTTGTTCTCTCTTTCCTTTACCTTTTTAGGAAAAGTTTTGAGTTATTAGTTAACTGGTATAGGTTAGATTGTGAGGCTCAACTCCAGAAGTAGAGGCAGGGCACAGCAGTAGGGGCCAGTCCATACAGGATAATATGTCTGCCTTTCCTCTGTTTTTTGTGCTGTCGAGGCAAACTGCAGGTGAGTGTACCCTTTCTGCAGAAAGCAAAATTGCCTTGCTGAGAGAAAATTTATATTTGAGTGCTACTTCTTTTGAGGCATGGAAAATTTACGTATAACAATGTCTAATGAATAAGAAATGACTTACTGGCATGCCAACTTTATTTGAACCAAAATATGAAGATGTTTCAATGATATCATATGATTTTATGATAAGAGATGATGCCAAGGAATTGACAAGTGCAGCTTCCCAGAAAGTCTCCAAACCCAGGACACCAGTGTTTTCATGGAGGCCTCATTACGTAGCATGAGTGATTAAACTCTTGGCCATTGTTCATCAACTTACCTTCAGCTCCTCTACCCTCTTAAGAGGTTTAGTAGGTAGGGCTGGAGGAAGTCTCCAGTGTCTGGGAAACTTTTCAATGGGACTCCTTTCTATCTTTCTACTTAAACATATCATCATTTTTTTTATTTTGTTTTGTTTTGATTTTGTTGAGATAGTGCCTCCTTCTGTTGCCCAGGCTGGAGTGCAGTGGCCTGATCTCCACTCACTGCAACCTCTGCCTCCTGGGTTCAAGCAATTCTCCTGCCTCAGCCTCCTGAGTAGCTGGGACTACAGGTGCACACCACCATGACCAGCTAATTTTTGTATTTTTTGGTAGAGATGGGGTTTCACCATGTTGGCCCAGAGGACCTCAATCTCGTAACCTCGTGATCACCCACCTCGGCCTCCCAAAGTGCTGGGATTACAGGCATAAGCCACAATGCCTGGCCCTATTTTTTTAACTCAACATAAATGGTAGCTCTGGCTTCACATTTTTCAAAATACAATACCTTCCTAGAAACCAGAGCTTCCATGTCTAGGAGAGTAGGGACTCATGGACTATAAAGAGATCCCTGCCTGGAGGTAAAACTCCTCAAAAAATAGAACACAAACTAAAACAATTGGTACCATCTGAGACAAAATTACTGAAACATATGCACAAATAATTTAAAATAAGCAGAATAAATATACTTAGGAAAATAAGGGAAGATGTCAGCAGTATAATCAAGAACAAGGAAGCTTATGGAAATATAACAAAGGAAATTTGTTGAAGTGAAGGACAAAATAGATGAGAAAAGTGTGGAATAGATTTTGCTGCAAAATTAATTGTTAAAGTGGAAAGAGGCATACTTTCGAAGGCAGCAAGAGAGAATAAAGAATATTAATATAGTTTAAATAAATGCAACCAGAAAATAAGAATTTTGAAGGAAAATATGACAAATGTAGATAAGGAAGTACTTGAAGAAATATGGTAATATTTAAGAAATTAAATATTAAAGAAATTAAATAAATTCATAATTTAAGAAAGATTAAATTTTCATTTAAAAGACTCATAGCATGCCAGATAGAAGAGGAGGAAAATCACACAAACAAACACATTTTGTTAAATTTAAGAACATTAACACATTTGTAAAGCTTTCAGAGAAAAAGAACAAACCACCCAAAAAGTTACATGATTCAAACAAGTATCAGACTACTCAATAGCAACACTGGATATAAGAAATTAGAAGCAAAACAAAAGATAACTTCCTAACATAAATGTGTTTTTTTTTTCAGAATAAGAAAATGTAGCAAATGAGTAAAGAACATGAACAGACATTTCATACAAATAGTCTGTAGCATAATTTCACACATAATAAGAAAAGTGAAAAATAAAAAATATTTTTACCTAGTAGATTGCAAAAATGTTTATAGCTTCATAAGAAATTGAGGACTTGTAGAGATGGCTAGAGAAATCAGGTTCTTTTATGCAAGGCTTATAGAAATGCTAGACGAAATACTTTCACGAAGAAAATGTGTCCCCATCCAGCAGAGATACATGCATTTGATTTTTGACACGGATACTTCATGTTTAGGTAAAATTCCAATAATCTATTTTGTAATATTGGGGGAAAACACCCAGAAGTACCTACATATTGTTGCAGGATTTGTAATGTCAATATATTGGAAAGCACCTGGACACCCATGCAGAGACGACCCTAGGTTCAGATGCACACAGTGGAGTACCGTGAAGCAGTAAAAAATATTTAGAAAGATCTAATCAGCATAATCAGCTAATGTGGAGTGAAAAACAGCAAGGTGCAGACTAGTACAAAGCAATTAAATATAGTTAAATGCATTCATTTTTTCTTTTGCAAAAAAAAAAAAAAGAGAAAAATAGAGAGGGAGAAAACATAAATGTGAAACTAACAAAAACTCTTATTAAGAATGCAGGTGAAAATTGAGCAGAAGGTAGTTCTAAGTTAACACATGCTAATAATACCCACGGTCAAAAAGTAGTTCTTTAAAATGTGAACTAAAGTTGAAATGAAATTAAATACTTTAAAAACAGAAAAACACATAACTCTGTGTCAAACTGACAACCTACCTACACATGCAAGGAATTAATGTAGGTAACTTAAAAACACAACATTAAAATTATTTACTCTTAGTCAGATATGTAAAAGTAATTACCCAAAAAAAATCTTAAAATATGTTTAGCATACTTGTTGTGAATGTAGCAATTTAACAATGCTCATTTTTGTTGTGGGGTAGATCCAAGAGTAAATACTTTAACATTTCTGGAAACTGTAATTATCAATGTAGGAATCTGACAAATAGAGCAGAAATAAAATATGAGTCCATAAACAAAGCTATTTATGAATATTTTGTGAATAATAAAGATAGTGCTTCTAATTAGTGATAAATAGATGAATTATTCAATTAATGGTTATGTGACATGTCACAAGTTCTTTGAATAAAGTATTAGATCACTAATTCAGTCTCTACAGCAGAATGAATTTCATATGGATCAGCTTATACACACACATCTATACATATATAAGCTAATAAATGTGTATATGCATGTATATATGCAATAAAATATTTGAGTTATTTTTAATCATTGAGTTGAGAAAACCTCTACAGAAAGCCAAGAAGCAATAATAAATATATTTAAAATGTGTCTAAGTAAAATAAAAAGAAATTTGAAAATTTTCTTTGGCAAGAACACGTTATAAAACATTTAAAAGTAAATATTTATATAAAGAACATATTAACATGTTTGAGGGACATTAGTCTGCCTTCTTTAATTTCCCAGGAGTTCATAAATTAATTTTTAAAATACAAATATATACAAAAGAAAATATGGACACATGAGGCACATGTTGGAGAATTAAAAATAAGTACCAAGTGAAATTTTAAAATATGCCCACTTATTCCCAATTGAAGACATGCAAGGCAGACAACAATGATAACAATGATAACATTTTCTCTCATTTCTCATTTGATTGGCAACAAATCAAAATGTTAGATAATATCCCATATTAACAGTTGAGTGGAGGAAATTGTCGTTTTCATGTGCTGTTTGTAAAAGGCTGATATTGGGATAGAATGTACCAGTTTGGCCATATTTTCCAATTGGTAACAGCATCTGTTCTGATTGGGCAGTGCCTATGTTCTAGTAATTGTGAAATATTTTATGTGTCTCTCTTGTGTGAACAGAGTATAAATGGGCACAACCTTTTTATAATACATTTAGCATTATGTATCCTCATTAAAAATGTGCATGCAGTTCTGTCAAACAATTCTGCTGTTAAAAACCTTACTGTTTATTTAATATGTAGGAATTATTTATATATTGAAACTCATAGAAATTTTTATAATAAGGAAATTTTATTAAACAAGTGTCAACACCTATTGCTGGAAGATCTCATTCCTGATGTTATCTTCCGTGTACAGGGAGCTTCCTTGGAATACAGTCTTGGATACTATCAGTCTGCTCACATACTTCTCCCTGGGCACCACTGAGTGATTTACCTGATTGGTGGCTTTGGGATGAAGAAGCTGGCATGATTTATCAGTTTTATTGATCGACCACTCTCCTTTGGGATCATCTCTAAGAAAAGCAAAACACTTTCAACTACTCTCAAGCATGCTATCATGTTAGTGATGAGGGCTCTGCAACTATGGGACTTGTACTTAGTGAAATCTAATTCTGTTACAAAGTACTTAAAATACAAGAGCATTCTTTACTTAAGCCAAATTCTCAAGTATCACCTTTCATTCATATTTTATCTTATTCTTCATCTCTTATTCTTTTATTCTTATCAGCCAATTGATTTTAAAATAGAGTAATAAGAAGGGTAATATTTGTGGTACTTCCAACATATTCCATAATCTATAATACAACACTGGGATTAATTTTCTTATTTACAAAAGTGCATATTAATAGTACCTTCTTCGCCTTGTGTGCTGAACCCATTTATTCACGTAAGAGATTTGGTTCAATTCCATTTGCCTCTGGACTCTAGCCATGCCATTAATAAAAGACCTAGCTATACAGGCAGTTGCCTCATTTTCTGAGGATGATCATTTTCTAAGGATGATCAATTTAACCACGACAGTCAGGTTATTCCTGCATCCTTAGTATAATTGTTATACTTATTATCACTCACAGTAACCCTTTTAAATATCATAAGTGCTCACATTTGAAAGGTTGATTACATGGTATTCTATTTAGCTCTGCTGGCTGTGTTCGCTTGCCCCATGGAGTAAGGGCTGGGCTTTGGCACAACTTCTTTTGTACCCACATTGGCAGGGGCCCTGGCAGTTCCAACCCTCAGGTACAACAGGTCCAGCATTATCAAAACATAGAGCTGCTTATTTCAACCACTACTGCCCAGAGCAGCCTTATTCCTCAATATAGATTAGAAGGCAAGTTGACGCATGATGGAATGAACTTTGTTAGTTAAACAAAGGGGAACAGGGAGAATCCAGAGTGTCATTTGTACATTTCTTCTCCCTAACAGCTAATGATGACATGCCCTAGTTCCTTTCCCTTAGTCCTCTGCATGTGTTCAAGTAACTAGCCATATTTTAAGAGGCTGGGCGCTTTTGTAAGGCACTAATTTGAATTTACTTTTTTTTTTTTTTTTTGTCTTCCCTGGCACACTCTCCTTTTTCTCTTTTTCTCTTCTTGGTTGACCTGGGGTTCTATTCAAAGACATAAAGTATAGATTTTTCTCTTGCTCTTTTCTTTTAGGGAACTCAGAGTAAAACAGTACCATGAATGGCCCAGAAAGCAAAGCACTCATAATGGGCTTAGGATTGGATAGTTTACCTATCTGGATGTAACAAGAATCCCTTTGCCTTTTATAAATGAGGCATAAAGTTATGGCATGCTATAACATAACCCATTATTAAAGCTGCTGACATTTTGAATTGTTATGAGGTATAGGTAAAAGGCAAGTTATTAGACAATCAAGTGGATGTTGCATTTATGGATTTACAGGTTATGAAACTTAGAAGGATTTTGGTGTGGGTGATTGTGTTTTATGACATTATAGATCTTGCAAAAACAGAAAATAATATGCCATGGAACTGAATCTTCAATTTAAGACATGTCCTAAAGGTCAGAGACTTTTAAAGGTGCTTCAAAGGAGATTATTGTATCCCCAAACTACAGGCAATTCTGTGTTGAAATCAAGCCCAGGATGCAGCAGAACAACTTGGGTAAAGTGTAATGTTTTCTGCAAAATTTAAGATTGTAGTACAAAAAGTGGGATCCTGTAAGCTGAGATTTGAGAAGATGAGTTTGCAAATTAACTTCCAAATCCTCTGAAATTTCCTGGCTTATGGAAGCATCCCATTCCCTCTGTTAAACAGACAACAGCTTTCCTTGTCTAAAGATTCTTTGATCATCACAACCAGAGCATTTACTTCACAGGGCAATGCTAATTCACCTCAATATCCATACTGACTACCCTTTTTTGTCTTCAGGAAAATGGTGGCTTCAATTCTCTGCATAGTCAGAACTTGCCAATACAAACTCTGCTTTGGAAAGAAATTGCTTAAGGACAAAATAATTGATGGAGGTAAGAAAACATTTTACAGAGTAGATCTTGAGAGTGTTAGACGATGGGGCCAGAAAATAAGGCAGATAGGGGAGAATTCCTAGATAAGTAGGCACTAACCTAGGACATGGTATCAACATTCTGGTAGGAAACTCTGGAATTCAGCAGCTGGTCCTATTTTACTGTTTTTGAGACCAGAGACAAAGAATTAACCTTCATTAAATGGTGTGGAGATTCTAAAACTTTTATGAGCAACAATACATCAGGTTGAGAGGAGGGATTCTAACACTCAGAGAAATGGCAACCCCAGAATTGAATGCTGAGTATTCCATACTTTAATACATTCTCTAGGAGAATACAATGAGCAGTCTCTTCATTAAAGCACTATGAAGCAAAGATGCTATTGTCTATGAAGAGTGTTTTGGTGCCTTCTCTCTGCAGGTTAAACTTGAAGTTGGTGATGCTATGTAGGATTGGGCTCCTTAATATTGCTTAGACAATGACAGAAGCCAGGTGGCAGCACTTGATTGGCAATGACATAGTGGATGCAATTATCTTAATGGAAAGCGAAATCAAAGTATACTCAGAGTTCATTTGTCTATAGAAATATATGGCAATGGCTAATAAATAGATCTTGAGTGTCGTGTTCTCAAGGACAAGAAAGATAACTGACTAGCGTTTTGCTCTATTTGCCTAATGTAAAAAAAAAAAAAAATGATTGCTTCACACAGAAGATTGAGCTCAGTCTCCACTCTGGGTGGTCACAGTTCCTCATACAGTTTTCCACACCTAGGACAATGATAGACACAAGGCTCACTGATTGAAAGGAGACTGAAATTATTACGAAAGAGTCATAAAATGTCATCTCAATATATATGGTTAATAGTGTTCCATTCCTTAACCCAAAGACCTGGGTCCATATGCCAGGTTAGCAGTTCTCTGGAGAAAGAGGAGTAACCAGATCTTTTTGAGCAATGTTAAATACAGGGCTGACACTTGCTAATGATGCCGGGAATCTAGGACAGAGTTATGAACTGGGTTTCCCTGTATTGTTAGGTTAATTGACCTCATGTACACTAAGGAGTTAGGGTTGACATTGCACAATGGAATAAGGGTAGAAAAACTGTCTAAGACCTTTGAGGATTCTAGGATGAATGTGAAGTTGAAGTAACCACGGCCCAGCAAATAAGCACTCTGACATTACCAGGATTTCTGGAAATTTCCCAGGCAAGACAAAGGAAAATGCGGGTCCAGGTGAGGGAATTCTATAGAGGGTGGTGATGGTGGGAGATGATCCATATTAATTACTCTTTCACTGAGGACAGAAACAGAGGCCATAGCTTGGTTAGACAATCTTTTTGGGGAACTGCAAATGGCTATTTTTGCAAGGTTACAATGGATCTTTCCCCGACTGGAAATAAGTGAGACCATCTGGATATTATTAGTGGATAGAAGTGCATCAGAGAGGCATAAGTCACAAGGGTGTAACTCACAGTTTTTGTACTTCCCTTATCCAAATGCTTGATCTTGGCTACCTGTGGAGTTGTGCCACATGCTTCTTGGAGAGCCTTGAACACCGCAGATGTAACCTCATCTCTTAACACCATAACTCCGAGGGCAGTAGTTGAGGTTCACGTGGCTCTATTGCATCCTCTACAATGGAATGTGCAGCAGCTCCAGTGCCCAGGACCAGTCACACTGAAGCCATGGAAAAATGTGTCCCACAGCACACGTCTGGAGGGGTAGGTTGCACAATCAGGAATTGCAGGGAGGTAACAGCTTTCGATTGAACTTTAAC
Organism: Saimiri boliviensis; assembly: GCF_048565385.1. Classification (NCBI taxonomy): domain Eukaryota; kingdom Metazoa; phylum Chordata; class Mammalia; order Primates; family Cebidae; genus Saimiri; species Saimiri boliviensis. The sequence goes on from NC_133451.1 coordinate 110,283,133, forward strand.
CAATGGCAGACGCTAGTGAGAAAGGACCTGGCTGAGTAATGCCTTAGCTAATTTTCCCTCAACAGACTGCTCTGAGCCAAACTTGTTTCATGGTTATCCTCTGGAAAAATTATATATCACCAAGCAAATTGCTTTGATTCCTTGTGTAAAGCACAAGACTGTGGTCCTAGGTTATACACCAATTGCAAAGCTTTAAGAGCAATACCCAGTCCATATACATAATATGCAGGCAGCCACAGTGAAGAGATAAAAAATGAGCTTAATCAGCGTCTAAGAAATTTCAAGTTATTTTCTTAAATATAAAAAAGATAAATTTTTAGGTAATAAATGCAAAATAAAGTGCATTTACGTATTATTTAAAATTCTCTCTCTCTATATATATTCTAGTGTGTAGGTTATAATACCCACAAAACAATGAAAAGTAAGATAAAAACTGATCTTCAGCGAGTCTATAACACTCATTCTTTCTTTTGGCATTTATTTGTTTATTTATTTACAATAATAGTAAACATATAAAGATTAATAATAAGCCTTAAATGTACAGTATGAAATAGACCACATTTCTAAAGAAATCCTAGATTATATGGAAGGTAAAATTTTGGCTCAATTTGTGTTTATTATTATAACATTGGCCTAAAAATACCTAATAAATATTATTTAAGTGATTAAAAAACTATTCTAAACTGTATCCATTATGTTAGTCATAACAGTAAATATTATAAGGTATAGTTACATTTTGAAATTAGCAAGTATACTAAAAGAATGCATAAAAGAGAAGAAGACATAGGTTATACTTGTTTTTTTTGTTTGTTTGTTTGTTTTTTGTTTGTTTTTTGTTTTTTTTTTTTGTTTTTTTGAGACGGAGTTTCGCTCTTGTTACCCAGGCTGGAGTGCAATGGCGCGATCTCGGCTCACTGCAACCTCCGCCTCCTGGGCTCAGGCAATTCTCCTGCCTCAGCCTCCTAAGTAGCTGGGATTACAGGCATGCGCCACCACGCCCAGCTAGTTTTTTTGTATTTTTTAGTAGAGACGAGGTTTCACCATGTTGACCAGGATGGTCTTGATATCTCGACCTCGTGATCCACCCGCCTCGGCCTCCCAAAGTGCTGGGATTACAGGCTTGAGCCACCGTGCCCGGCCTAGGTTATACTTCTTTAGAATAAAAAAATAGTAACTCTGCAGTGGAAATAGAGAATTCAAACTGAACTTTTTAATGGAATCCTTGCACTGATGAATGCTGCCACAGTTGTAAGAGTTTCAGTACAAAAAACCTTCGAATTTGAGAGTGAGTCTTTTTTTTCAGCCTCAGAAACATTTCTTAGAAATAGGTGTTTGGAAAAATGTAGAAACTGATAATAAATGAAAGACATAAAAGTAGCCAAAGTAAACGTTAAACAATTTAGAAATAATGACCACCTTGTACATAAGACATTTATACTAGGAAGGAAATATCCTTGTGTCAAATTGATCATCCTCATACCAAAATGGTCCCCAACTATAAAATGGATATTTGAAGTAACTTTTTAAATAAAGTAAAAAATATTATTGATTTACTTTTTACTCTTTCTACCTAATAATACATTTTCAATATGTTTATTTGCAAATACAAAATAATTAAGAAAATTTAAATAATCATTTCCAATTCTTTCACATATATATATATATATATATATATATATAAAGAGAGAGAGAGAGAGAGAGAAAGAGAGACAGAATTTTGTGCTTGTCACCCAGGCAGGAGCACAGTGGCACCATCTTGGCTCACTGCAACCTTCACTTCCCAGGTTTAAGTGATTCTTCTGCCTCGGCCTCCCAAATATCTGGGATTACAGGCATCTCCCACCATGACTGGCTAATTTGTGTATTTTCAGTAGATATGGGGTTTCACCATGTTGGCCAGGCTAATCTTGAATTCCTGAACTCAGGTGATCCTCCTGCCTTGGCCTCCAAGAGGGCTGGGATTACAGGTCAGAGCCACTGTGCCCTGCTACATTCTATCATATCTTAATAAATGCTTTTACCATGAGAGTATTTTTGTCTTCTACTCAATTAAATTCTCTTCATTACATTACTTTTTAAATTACATAATTTTTTTTCCACTGGTGAATGTATGGCAAATATTTTCCTATTATTAAAAATAACCTTTGAAAACTATGTAAACAGTCGTACATTACTTTATCGTATGTTTAAGGCATAATATACTTAGTGGTTTATTTATTATAAAAGTGATTACTTTTTCCATGTTGGTTTTGATCTGTGTTATCCCAAGTAACTTCTTATTACATTTCCCACAATTCTTTTTTCTGCAGCGTTCTGGGGTTGGATTAGCCACCAGAAAAATGCATGTGAGATTGTTCAACAGAAGTTAAGTTCTGAAGGCTGGAGAAGAGGTCACGTGCTGCTTCAGTTTGCACATATATTCAATAATATTCTTCTTTACCTTCTTAATGTATGAGTCAGGATGTGGAGTGGGTCCTCCAGGCCCACAGCTTCTTCTTCTCTCACTAAATATTCTCCTGGAGCCTCTCCACATCTTGAACCAGGTATACATATTGCTCCATGGTGAAATGGTCAAGCAGGTGACTATAGATTTGAGTTGGTTGGAATGATATCACTGCCAAGGTTGTCCTCAACGGTTCCAGTTACCTTTATGGGTTCCAGTATGTACTGAGCTGCCCATCACTTTATATCCAGCTTTTCTTCTTAACTGCAGATCCTGATGACACATAGTACTCTAGAAACACCATTGGATGCAGAGACAACAGCCATGCATGGTGTGCTTACCAGTTCCAGCATGGTGCAAGAGCAAATCCTCACAATAAAGCCCTGATGCTGGATGGCTTTGGTGTTGTGCACTGATAAAACTGATATACTTTTTGTCTCCAGAAAAAGAAATCTTTTGTTTTTATCAACAATGATGTCACAACAATAATCACCTCTATATGATTCATTTCTTACAATAAAATGGGAGTGTCAAAATTAGGAAATCTTAATAATTTTGAAAAGATCATAATTTGTCAAACATAAAATATGACTATCAGTGTTAGAAATATTATAATTCCTGGATTTACCCTATCAAAGTCTCACTGAATGTTATAGTCTTATTTTGCTTAAAAATAGTTTTTTTAGTTTAAACCAGAATCTAATTTTAAGTAATTAAATTGGAAACTTATATATAATGATATTAAAAAAAATGTTTCTACTACAAATTGCTTTTAAAATTTCTTTACTCACTAATATTGTAAATCTTCTATAGCAGCCTTGTAAAGAGGCATAGTTGACATGGGTAAATAAAAGAAATTTATTCTAAATGTTGAGCAAACTGTACATAATATGTCTAATAAATTAGAGAAGGAAAATAAACTAAAAAGTGATGGATTATTTTAAAGTGTTAAGCATCTATAATAATAATCATGACTTACTAATTTGCCAATCATGTACTACAGTTGACTTCAGATGACTTAGGAAATTGAAGAAACTAAATAAACTCTTTCAAATAATATGTGAAGATTTTGCTTTCAATTAACAAACTTTTAAAATATTCCCTATTGAAAATATTTGTCATCAGTGGCCTTTTATCCATAGCATGTTTAAAACAATTATTTTCTTCTTCACTGCTCCTTTTTATAGGCCTAATGTTGTTGCATAGCTGCTTTTTACAATCAACTCTGAAATATTTGAGAATTTCCCTAGTTTATAGTTTCTAAGCAGTCTGTGTATCTAGAAATTTTGGTCTTATCAGTGTCATTTACCATTCCAAAAATTTTCAGCCAGAATGATGATTCATATCTAAACAATTTTAGACAAATATTTGGTTAGTATGGAGACATGCATCACACCTTATGCTTCTCAAATAAAAGTACATGGATATATTTTTGCTATTCATTAAGTCTGTTTGAGAATATTTGCTTTTACTTCAATCTTGCTATTCTAAAATAATAATCACATCTGAAATAATCTAGGTGACTACATTAAAACGGTGTATTGCTACATCGCTTCAGAGCCTACACTTAATCTATCACTATATTCCATAACATTCTATTCTTTACATTGATGTTTCTTTTTTGTCATAGTAATTGTAGTTGAAAAATATTTCTGTAGATTCAGAGTGTAATTACTTAAGGAATTTAATACACTAACATTTGCATTTGATATTAGGAAAATAACATAATCTGGTAATTTATGATTTTAGTTTTAATGGGTTTATAGGAAAATAGAGTAGGCTTATATGTAAATAATATTGTAATTTAATATGGTGATATAATATCATCAAACACTGAATAAGGAAGGCTTTGTAATAGTCTTACCATTGTAGAAATCATTTTCAGTAGTATAGTTATTTCTTGAGCAGATCTTAATTTCTCACTGTCATTAGCAATGCTTTATTAATTTAGAGATGAGATTTTAAATAAGCAATATTTTGTCTTTAATTTCACATTTGGAGACAATCCACTAAGCTAATTGTTTCATCAATTAATAGCCTAGTGCTTAAAAATAAATTTCTCCTATAAAATAAAAAGTGTTTATAATGGTAATTATAAATAATAAACTGATGAATCTTTATGCTCAAAAGCAAAAGTTTGATTTGACAATTAAAACAAAACATAGAAAACATATACAATTTTAGCATTAAACACAACATAGGTAATGTTTTTCAAAAAACTAAACAGTGTCACTTACAATGATGGTACTTACTTTTATCCATTTTGTATTTTAAAAATAGTTTGCATGTTTTTTAAATTGAAAATGTGCAATAGCAAAAACCATAAAGGAATCTAATATACATTTATGTATAATGTAGAAAAAACATTGGAACACTATCCACTAGTTACAAATGTCTTTTAAAAATGTTTTTAAAAAATTTTTGAAGCCAGGCACGGTGGCTCAAGCCTGTAATCCCAGCACTGGGAGGCTGAGGCGGGTCGATCACAAGGTCAAGAGATTGAGACCATCCTGGTCAACATGGTGAAACCCCGTCTCTACTAAAAATACAAAAAATTAGCTGGGCGTGGTGGTGCGTGCCTGTAATCCCACCTACTCAGGAGGCTGAGGCAGGAGAATTGCCTGAACCCAGGAGGCGGAGGTTGCAGTGAGCCGAGATCGCGCCATTGCACTCCAGCCTGGGTAACAAGAGCAAAACTCCGTCTAAAAAAAAAAAAAAATTGAAATTAAAAAAAATTCAAATATGAAAATCTAATTATATGCTGCAGAACTAGACTGCGCTCTTCTCTGATAATAAATATTAAGATCCTCATATTTCTAACTCTAGATCCTCTCAAAGTGAAAAGTATGTATTTTCCTAGAAATCTTTTTATAATTTCCAGCATTTTTGTGAAAATTTATAAAGTATTACAATTTGTATAGAATCTTTTCTAATTCTCTTCTTCCCCCTTATGTGCTACTGAATTTATATTTAGAAATTTAAGAATATTTGTTTACATGTCAATGTACATACTATCATACACATTTTGAAATATCTTGTTGATAGTCACTGATAGACATACACATTTTCATTGAAAAAATCTTACAAAATTGAATTCGTTTTGTTCTCTAGAGATAAAAATTATTTCCCTATATAACTTTGAAGAGGTTTTATAAATTCAAAATTAATACTGACAGTAATGTAGTTTAAATTTTTCAGAAGTAGTTCCAATGAAACATCCAGTTTGGGAGTTAATAATGGTCATAATGGACACCTTCTATGACTCAGCTGAGTTACATGCAGTGAGAGACGCTACGAAATTTAGTAGAATATGGCATTTAATAGGACATTTTCTTGTCATATTATATGGAGCACAGAGGAATTTTCCACTGGACTTTAAGAAATGCAAAATTTATGTGCATTGGCCCGATAGTATTCTTGCAAGAATTAAGCACACACGTGCCTTCTGCCCTACTAAAAATATTTTCTATGCTAACTTTTTCCTTTCCTATTTATCTTTATAAACTATAAGTGATTTTTGGTTGGTTTAGTTTTTGTTTTGTTTGTTATGCAAAAGAGAAGCAGCTCCTTAGAGCTTTCAAAATTTTTCCTTGCCAGGATTATTTTGAAAAGTGGTATATGGGTAAGAAAATTGTATTTGAGAAACATATGTCAGTTAACATCACTATTTCTCTCCAAAATTAATAACAGTCTATATTCACAAAATCGACTAGCAGCATACTAAGTAGTATTTAGTTCAGGATAACAGCACACAAACTGAAGTCAGAACAATTATTATTCATTAGGAATGTCTCACAGTGAAGCAGATGTATTGTAGAAGCCTGAGTTTTCAAAAACCTATGTTATGTGTTTATTTACTTTCCTATTCTTGACAACCTTTTAAAGAAAATTGTACCATATTAGCCTGAGAGAACTAAAAAAGAAGAGCAATACTGGATGCTGTAAGGGTGAACATAGACATCACAGTCATTTCATCCTCACAATTCCACCATATATGTTCCACCATAATTCTTCAACAAAATATATATTCTTATTATCCACCACTGATTGTAAAATTTATACATTATATTAACTTTGGAAAAATTCCTTGTGGTAAATTGCATTTGATAGTATTCTAATTTTCTGTTACTACTACTTTGAATTTTCCCAATATATCTTTACCAAGAGATGAGAACACGTTTTATTTTTTTATGTCCACCACACGCTGTAGCAGGAAGTGTGGGGCTCAGATTTGTTGCATTGAAAGCTTAAGTAGACCTGACAATTAAGAGAGAAATAATCCAGGATATAGCTAAATTATATACTGAGTAAATGCAATGTAATAAATTAGGCAGTTAAAGTTCGAATTGATTTTTCCCCAGTCTAAAATTAAGAAAAAGAGGATGGGTTCGATTCTGTCCTCATTTAAGGTAAAATCTCTAACTGCATTTTATTTGAATGGTATATGAATGGTTTGGTAGTAATAAAGGTAAAAGCAATATTACACAAGTGCAGTCATCATTTTTATTCAAACTTTGAACATAGAAACTTATGTTTGTATCATGTTTCATGAGAAAATAGACTTAATTTACCTAAAAAGAGTAAACTGAAATTTAGTCTCATCATTCGTATGTGTAACAAACCATACAAATCAAATGAAGGATTGTTTTAATTAAACTTTGAGAATTATTTAAATTTTCTGAATTCTAATAACATTCACATGATAGAACCTATGAATACTAATAATCCTGTTGAAAGTCTACGTGTTTAATAGTATTGGTTTTGTTTATATGTTCAAAACTGGTTACTCTAATTATATTAAATTTCTACTTTGAAGTAGCATGTAAAATTCTCTTTCTAGAAAGAGTGATTTTTGTGATATTTTTGTTTATGTTAATTGATTAGACCCTAGATTTTTTCTTAGCAAATAGACAAAAATTGTATAAAAGAAAGAGGTATTCATGATTGCTCAAATTATTTATTTCTTAATTAGTATGAAATAAAAAATACAAAAATTAGCTGGGCATGGTGGTGCATGCCTGTAATCCCAGCTACTCAGGAGGCTGAGGCAGGAGAATCACTTAAGCCTGGGAGGCAGAGGTTGTAGTGAGCTGAGATTGCATCATTGCACTCTTGCCTGGGCTACAGAACAATACTCCATCTCAAATAAAAATAAAAAAACATAAAATTTTAAGAAACTGACATGCTATTATTCCTAAATTTTGGCTTTTGGCATGTCAGGATGTCCCAAGCAATATTAAAAAATGTTACTCCACCTTGTCTTGGACATCGCAACAAGAGAAGACATGAAGTTATCCGGGGTTTCTTAGGTCATGCTTTGTATGTTACTCTACTGCATATCCATTGGAATACATGAAGCTGCTTGTTTTTCGAAGGAATTTGGGGAAAAAAAACTTCAGGAGTTTAAGTTGTGGCTGAAGTCATTTCATCAATTAGTATTGATGATGTAGCAACAATTTTGCTTGAAATACCTGTGGATATTAAGTATGGAGAACTTGGGAACTTTTTTTTTTTTTTTTTTTTTGAGACAGAGTGTTGCTCTGCTGCCCAGGTGGGAGTGCAGTGGCATGATCTCAGCTCACTGCCAACCTCTGCCTCCTGGGTTCAAGTGATTCTCCTGCCTCAGCTTATGGAGTAGCTGGGACTACAGACATGGGCCACCACTCCTGGCTAACTTTTTGTATCTTTAATAGACATGGTATTTCATCGTGTTGGCCAGGACGGCCTCAATTTCCTAACCTGGTGATTCACCTGCCTCAGCCTCCCAAAGTATTGGGATTACAGGCGTCAGCCACTGCACCCAGCCAAATCTGGGAACTTCTAATAGGAAAATCTGAGTACAGACCTCTATGATTTTGGAGGGGTTACCACCAACCTCACTGATCAATGTTATCCTTTAAAAAAGATCAGTGTTTTTATACATTATAGATGCAGATAAATGCATGAATCATAAGAAAAAAACTAATAAATTTTCATACAACAAAAGCCTCTTTGGCTGAAAATCGTTTATAAAGTTTATCTTTTTTATTGAATGTGCTTTTAGGCTCCTCATTCTCCCTGTTGCCCATGATCATCCCGTGTGGATATACTACAGGGTTTGTATTTTTCATGTATTGAGAAGATTTCAGCTCTTACACACAATGCTGGTATGAATATCCTCATACATGTTTTGGATTAAGATATGCTTTCATTTCTTTTGGGTATTTCTTTGGATATACTTAAATAAGAAAAAAAAGTAAGTCATTAAGACAGCGATATTACAGCTTGTGATAACGTGAACTTTGCAGTAGCAGATTTTATGGAATATGAGTAAGCTTAAGTGACAGGCCATTAGAACATGGTAGTTACTATGACATAATGTCACCCTTGAAGAGAAACTATCTGCCAGATGGAGTCACGTGCTTTCAAACACCCAGGAGTATTGTCACCTGAAAATTATACTTGCTGCTTTTCAACATGGATAGTGTAAATTTTCTATATTGAAATGTAGTCAGTATACTCATTTTAGATATATTTCTCGGATCATAAGAAGATGTGATTAATAATAAAACAGTTACATAAATCAAGGAATAATAATATTGCATAGCTCATTATAATGTGAGGGAAAAAATATTTTACTCTAATAAAAAATAAGAAACAAAAAATTTCTCATCTCATCTTCATTAAAAAACACATTAATGAAAATATGTGAACTGACCTTTAATTATATATTTTTAGCAATCACAAAAATGTAAATGTTCATGAAAATAAATTCACCATTATCATCGCTGATCATCTTCCAAAAATTTTTTCATAATAAAAAATGGATAATCACCTCCTTAAATAATTATAATGTTTTTATTTTACCCATGCTCTTTAAAAAGACAGGTAAAAGCAAACATAATTAAAGAAAAGTGAACTTAACTGTGGTGTTTTCCATCCTAAACTTGCAGCTAATATTTCATTAATTGGTTAATACTTTAAAGACAGAACATATTTATATGATGTTATTATAATAGGATAATAAAGAAAATATATATTTAAAGTAAATTATTTAAGACACTTTCATGATTATTCTGAACAATTTTAAGATAAAATAATTATCTGTAAATTAGTTTAATATCAAGGTGATGAGCATTCTTTCACACAAGCAACTGAAATCTAAGACAAAAAAATTGTTTTCCTTTCTTCCTCTCAAACCTCTCGATATGCTATACGCATTTTAGTATTTTATCTTACAATATATTCTATTTGTTTTTACATTTTCAAGTAGAGATACTACGATTTAAATTGCCAAAATAGTCAGCACCTTTAAACACATCCAGTCAGTTGCAGAACTGATACAGAATACGATACACTCTATCTTTTGTCTAAAGAGCTTTCCATTGGAATTCACTGCCTTCATTAGGAGAAACACAGATGTGAAAGAAAAATGTTGACACTCTAATCAAATGCCTTACCCAGGTAAGAATTTTCTATTAGTGTCCAATCGTATCTCAACCAACCATTAAACACTTTCAATTTCAACAACACTCCCTATTGTTACAGCTTATATTGTTGAATGGAAAATTGTTCTGTTTATTTTGAAAACTGCTCTAAGTTTTTACTGAAGGTTCAATTTCAACATACAACAAAACTAATGATGTAAGTTTACCAATAACTTGCAACAATGGGAATAAAGTTTTCAATTTCATTTCTTTGTAAGAAATCCCAAGCTATTGGTTCACTATATTGAAAACAAGCATAAGCAAGAGTCACAACAGACATCATCAGAGCCAACAAGAATCTGAATAGCTACTTTAAATTAATATCTCTTTCTAATATTAAAGGGACATTTAAATGATGGTTTGTTTTCTTTCATTGTTCAGAAAGAGATGAGTTTATGAAGCAACTAATGTTTACTTTCAACATTTACCTCAGTATATGATGTTGGGCACATTGTTCTTGGTAATGAGTGTGTGTATGTGTGCATACATATTTAACTAGTTCAGAGAAAATGTTATAGCATGTCCCAAACCATTAACATTAGTCTTCCCGTAGAGCAACAGTCCTGCTGTGGCCCTCGATGCCTCACAAGTATCCATAAAGGCCTCACAGGCAAGGCTTAATGACAATTTACGTAAGTCTCTGTAGAATGCCTTGTGATCAGCCTGGAGTGAAACAGCAGGAAAGGCTTATGTTAGTAGATCAATTTCTCATTTACCTCCATATTTGTTATGGAGGCTGTTATGTAAGTTTCTCATCAGTTTCTGGCTTCTGATGAGGTCTGAGGCTTTGTGCCTTTTCCTCTTAAGGTACATCTGTAGACTCTCAAACTGCATAGTTGCAGTGTGAAATCAGCTCCTCAGTAATAGCCTGGCCGCTATTGTCTCTATCATACAAAACTTTTGGTTCTAGTGTCTTTGTGTAGGACAAAGGACATCAGGAGTTGACATCTTTGCTATTCTTGTTTCCACTGTCTAGGTAAGTAATACATTATCTGCATTTGAATGGAGTTTGCTTCTTCACCAGCTCCATATGTAAGCATTAGTTGACAGTGTCAAGGAATAACACATATAGACTGTAAAAAATATCACGTAGAGACTGTATTTAAAATATTGCTTCATAAAAAGGCTTCAAAACAAAACAAAACAAAAAACAGAGTGTTGGTCACCAGGACATATAGTGGAGATAATTTAAATCAATAGAAGAAGAAAAAACAATACAATATGATAACTTAGATATGTGGAATTTGAAAGTGTGTAGTTTCTTCATTATTGCCATGATTTTTCTAAGATTCATTAGGGAAATTCTTTCACGGTAAATTAGTTAAATCAAAATAAATATCCCTGTCTTCAAAGAATTTCCAATGTTTAAGAAAGAAGACATATATTTTGTAATTTTTACATCAAATAGAAAAAGAATACTGTATTTACACATTCCATATAGCACTTCAAGTATGCTGAGCAAACTGAACACCAAATTATGATTGTCAGACTATTTCAAGATTATTTTATTTAAAATTACGATTGTAGGCCTGGCACAATGGATCACCCTTGTAATTCCAGAAATTTGGAAGGACAAGGCAACAGATTTTCTTGAGACCAGGAGGTCAAGATCAGCCTGGACAACAAAGGGAGACCCTCCTCATCTCTACAAAAAATTAAAAAATTAGCTAGACATGGTGGTGCGTGCCTCAGGAGGCTGAGGCAGAAGGAGCCCCTGAGCTCCAGAGGTTGAGGCTGCAGCGAATCTTGATTATACCACTGCACTCCAGCCTGGGTGACAGAGCAAGACGCTGTCTCTAAAAATAATGACAGAATTTTAAAACATTAGTATTGTCCCCCAAAAAAATCATTACTATTCACCTTTCTTTCCATGTATTGATGACATAAATATTAAAACAAATTAGAGAAAATGAAGCAAGGCAAAAACAATTTCAAAACTCTTTATAATACAGAATATCATGTAAGATTTTATTATGTAATCATTAGCTATGGGTTCATTGGTGGAATACAAACTACTTACACAAAATATTAAGTGAGTGCTACTTTGTTTTAAAATTTTGACAAGAATAATTTTTTCAGAGTTATGTCTAAAGATTTTTGTCACTTAAATTTGGACGAGGTAATACAAGTTACATTTTACATGAATGTTCAACATTAGTTTTAAAGCCCTTGTTACAGATCCTTATTTTATAGATGCTTAAATGAATTAGAGCTAAGCTATGTGTTTGGAAGTCATTATGTTAACAATTTCAAAACAGAGTCTGAAATAATCAATGCAGTAACTAGAACAAGTAACATGGAGTTTTGCCATCTATGCTTGCATAAACAGTGGAGTTATGTGACTAGATGTAATTCTACAAATTATAATGCTACTAAGTTTTGAACTAATTGCTGTTCAGTATGTTTGTATGAACATGTTTTATGTTAATCCAAACTCTTTAAAAGTGAAATTTTTAAAGTAAATGCTTCCCGAAAAATACTGTGCTTACTTGAAGGAAGAAAATGGTTCCTCAAAAAACATCCATGATGTACTGATCATGTAAAAATTATTTTATATAAAATGTTTTATTCCCAAATTGGCTGAACATATGACAGGAAGTATTTTAATAATACATTTACATGACAAATATAACAACTAATTAAAATTCTCTGGCAGGGAATAAGTTTCATAATCCCTCTCTGATACTGTACCTATTTCAATTTTGATTTAGTACTTTCCAACCTTTTAACCTGAATTTTTTTAGGATTGCAGTTATAATAAACACACACAATAGTACTGCCATCTTTTCATGCAAAACTTATTTTCATATCTCAACACTATACCAGTAATTTTATAAAAGAAATAAACTTACTATTCAAAAATAATGCTAAAGGTTTGAATTTATTTTTTAAGATGTTTCTCCAAATGTGTATGTGTGTGTTATTGTAGTAGGAAGAAAAGTGGTTATATTCTATATTGTTTCTGCAATTTGCTTTTTTCATTTAATTGAATACTCCTGGAAAATTGCCTTGAATCTTAAAAAATGTATATGAGAACTATATAAAACAGAACTACATAAAACTTGTAAAAATATATATAAAGTATAAGAACTACATAATTCAGAAATAAGTAAAATATCATTTAAAAATATATATCTTGAATGTTTTTTAAGATTTGAGTAAACTTCACATTCTTTTCACATAATGATGGACTAAGTAGTCATAATTCAAATATTGTGTGAATGTCAAAGAATTAGAAAATATACTCTGTACAATACAAAAATATTGTCACTTCTTTTGTTTTTTAAGTTATTTCTTTAATAACTACTGTAGTCAAATATTAGTCATAAAATAATGCAATAATGATAAGGAATTAGAAAATCATATAGCAGTTTATTAAAACATAATTCATCAAGAGAAAGAGAGAAGACAAAGAAGATGTGTTTGATAGGTTTGTCTTTTGGGCCTCATACTAGAATTTTGGGTGGATTTATATACCACAAATACAGTTACAGAGTATTCTGAGTTTTTCCATGTACTTAATTTTGGCAATGGGTTTTAAGCCTCAAAAACTTTTCTTTTGTACATTAGCATTTTTTTTTCCTTCAGATTGCACAATTTTCTTTAGCATTTCCTGAAAGATGGATTTAGCTGTGGTGAGTTCTCTAAGCTTTAATTTGTTTGGGAAAGATTTTATTTCTCTTTCAAATTTGAATGACAATTTTATTGGATACAATATTCCTAGGTTGCAGTATTTTTCTTTGAACACTTTGAAAATTTTATTTCACTCCATCCTGATATGTATAGTGTCCATTGTGAAGTCTGTTGTCCAATGAATAAGAGTTTGTTTATGTTATTTTTTTCCTACCTTTCATTGCTTTGCTGCTTTTAGGATATTCTCTTTGTCCTGGTCCTTTGCAAGTCTGATAATTAAATGCCATGGGGTAGTCACATTTGGCTTGAATCTGTTTGGTATTCCAAGACCTTCCAGTATCTGAATATTTATGTTTCTCAAGTTTCGGAAAGTCTTCTCCTATAATTTCCTTGAATGGGCTTTCTACCTTTGTTCTTGTTCAACTCCCTCTTGAACACCAATAATTCCTAGACTTGGTCTTTTGAAGTAATTTTCTATATCCCATGGGTGGTCTTCACTCTTTTTTGTTCTTTTTTTTTTCCTCATCTGACTGTGTATTTTCAAGCATCTGGTCTTCAGGCTTACTGATTCTTTCCTCTGCTTGAGTCATTCTGTTCTTAAGAGCATCTAAAGAGTATTTTAGTTCAGCAAATATATGATTTCTGTTTGATTATTTTTAATTATTCCAATATTTTTGTTGAATTTCTTTGATATATTTCTGAATTGCTTCTCTGTATTATCTTAGTGGTAACCGAGTTTTCTTAAAACTGCTCTTTTGCATTGCTGGTCAGAGAGCTTACAAATCACCATCTCATTAGAGTCAGTCACTGGATTTTTTCTTTGTTCTTTTGGAGAAGTTATGGTTCCCTTTCTTCTGTTGTTTATTGTGGGCATATGTCTATGTCTTTGCATTGAAAAATTAGTCATTGGTTTTCTCTGTCCAGCTTCTTTTGGTCACCATTGAATATATTTGCTTAGGGAATTTTCAGTGCTAGGTCACTGCCTGTTTTTTTGCTCTAGGTGGCACCTTAAGCCTAGGTTTATTAATGGCAACAAATTTATTTGGGTCTGCAGCAATCTCAATTCTTGCCTCCTCAGAAGAAATAATTCAACTGAGGTGCATAAGGTAGAAGAAGAGATGAAGGCAAGTTTTAGAACAGGAATAAAAGAAAGCAAAGTATAGTTGGAAGAGGGCCAAACTGGCAACTTGCAAGATTAAGTATACTGTTTGACCCTGAACTTGGGATTTTATAAGTTGGCATACTTCCAGGGTCTTGTGTCCCTTCTCCCTGATTCTTTCTTTGGGGTGGGCTGTCCACATGTGCAGTGGCTTGCTAACACTTGGGAGGGGAGCATGCACAGTGTGTATACTGGAGTTGTACACATGCTCACTTGAGATATTCTTCCCTTACCAGTTAAACTTTCCTGGAAGGTCACATACCAGTTAAACTCCACCACTTTGCCTCTTAATGCACATGCTTGAGACCACTTGTCCAACTATTAAGATATTATTAAGAAGCTGTGCATCACGAGTTTCATGTTTTTTCTACATATGGGGAGACTACCTTTACCTGGTGCTGACCACAACCACTTACTATTTTAGAGAAATAGTTAACAACTACCTGACCATCACCTGATGATTGCCTGACATTCCTTGTGAGAGGCAGGAGCCCTCCCTTGCACTGCTCTTCCCTGACTAGGTACCTACTGTAACAGGTTTACTTCAGCTCTAATAAATGGTCAGAGTGCCCCTGTTCCAAATGGGAGTGGCCCTGTAACAACCCAATTGTTTCATTTTGCTTGCTGGCCAGATAATGATAGTTTATCATGATGGGGGTATTGCAATAGAGAAAAAGTTTAATATATAGAGAGCTGACTAAACAGGAGTCTGGAGCTTTATTATAACTCAAATAAGTCTCCCCAAATATTCAGAGGGTAGGCTTTTCAAGGCTAATTTGGTGTAGTAGGAGCTAGGGAAACAGGTGCTGCTGCTTGGTAAGGAATGCAATCACAGGTGTTTGATAAATGGTCCTACTTTTGCTGCTTCCTGGTAGGGTCCACTAGACCAATTGAGCTAAGAGTCATGGGTCTGGGTGAGGCCACCCAGTTGTCAGGTCATTCAAAATGCAAATACCTGAAAGGGCATTTCAAAAGTTCAATCATAGTTTTTACAATTGTTAAGTAGTTGCAAATCTTCTGACCTCTGAATTAATGGCTGGCAATTATTTAACTATACCTACATTTTAGCAGAATTCACACCACTTTCATCCTCCTAACCTGGTGGCCTTTCATTAGTTTTACAAACGCAGGTTAGTTTTTAGGATGGGCAGATAGTTTATCATTATACTTTTATATAGATAACCATTTTCAACTATTTCCTTAATTTCTCCTAAAGTTAGCTTGACCTATACCCAGGAATGACCAAGGGCAGTTTGGAAATTAAAGGCAATATGGGACGAGTTAAATTATGTCTCTTTTACTGTCATAATTATCTCATTTTTATAATTTTTGCAAAGACAGTTTCAGTCCCAAAAAGTTCATCCCCCAGTGTAGGAAGGCTGGCTAAGGGTCTGTGCCCAGGGATCATGGTGAACATACCTCTGGCTGTCACTCTGATGTGATATCTCCTTTGGCTGAGTTACAGAGTAGAGTTTCCAGACTAAGTATGGTAGTTCTACTTCCTCCATGTGCCTCTTCCTGTCCTCAGGAATATTTCTCCCTTCAGGCAGTCTTGATTCTACCTATGAGTTGAGACAAGGACAGGTCTTCTGACAGGGAACCCAAGAAGGTGGAGAAGAACATGGCTGGTGCTTGGGCAGAATGTAGGAGGCGGGCATTATAAATGTGGAAATCTGGTTCTCTTACCATCTGCTTCCACTTCTTTGTGGCCCCAGGAATTGTTTTATCTTCATACTTAAGCTCTGGATTGCTACTGATGAAGATCTCTGTGCTGTATGTTTCTTTCTGATTTTTCTGTGTTTTGGAGTGAGAGGGGAGAGAAGTCAGCTTGCCTTTAGGCTGCCATTATGCTGCCAACTACTTCAAGAAGATATATTTGATAAGCACACATGTTCTGGTTAAAGGCTGTAGAATGAAAAGTGATAGGTGCATCTTTATTTGGAATAGACATACCACACCACACAGACACACACACACACATTTACCTTTAGTATGTGTTTGTGTTGGTTGTCAGCTAGGACCCTTACCTATGTTCAATTGAAACCAACTCTAACATGATTAAGAAGGGAATTTTTCAGAAAGATATTTTGTAGCCCAAAGATTAACTATGAACCTGAAATGCTAGTGTTGGAAAGCAGGCTTGAACCAAAGAAAGTTTGGGGATTATATCCTGCAAAGAAACAACTTGATCAAGATACTGCCTCTGATAAAAGTAACACAGCTGGCTGACTGCAGTGGCTCATGTCTGTAATTCTAGCACTTTGAGAGGCCTAAGCAGGAGAATTGCTTGAGCCTAGGACTTCAAGACCAGCCTGGGCAACATAGTGAGAATCTGTTTCTACCAAAAGAAAAAAAAATAGCTGGGCATAGTGGCACATGCCTATACTCCCAGCTATGCAGGAAGCTGATGTGGGAGGATACCTTGAGCCCAGGAAGTTGAGGCTGCAGTAAGCTGTCTTTACGCCACTGTACTTCAGCCTAGGCAACAGAGCAAGACTCTGTCTTAAAATGACAATAACAACAACAAAAACAAAACGTAGCTGCCCCTAGATTTCTTAATGTTTCGATGTAATTTCTAAACTTTTTGTGTTGATAATAAAATCCCAGGAAAAAAAGAGTCCATTATACTCAAATTATGAAATTATATCATATAACTTTTCATTGGCTGGCTGGATGCTAGATGGAGAATAGTATATACATTGTGTGTGTGTGTGTGTGTGTGTGTGTGTGTGTGTGTGTGTCTGTGTGTGTGTGTGTGTGTCTGTGTGTGTGTGTGGATGTGTGTGTGTGTGTTTATACTTAGCTTCTGCAGTAAAGTTGGAGACCAAGCCTCACTAAGAATCCATTACACATGCATGAGATTTTTACTCAATTACAATTTCTTACTTGATATAATTATTTAATTTATCAATTGTTTACTAACTATTCATTTTATAATAAGAATCTTGGTGAGTTAGTTAATCCAGTTTAGTTTCTGGTTGACTTCTGAATTTTTCAGGCATTCATTATATCACCTAAACATAATGATAATCTTTTTTAGATCTTTTAAATTATATTTGCATATTGGTGTTCTTTACTATTTTCTCTTTACCTGAATTAACCCTTCTGGAATGAAATTGCACTATTGGTGTGATATATTATCGCCTTGTAAAGAATTCATCAGCTTTCTCATGTCCTGCCTCAAGTGAGATTCTTAATTGGATTTGCAGAATATCTTTTATATTTCAGGTAAAAAACTACTCTGTTCTCTCAGAAATAGGAATTATGAGTGAAATACCGAGATCATCTTTATTCTGATTCCTTCTAACTTAGATCTTTTCTTGACACAATGCATATTTATGATTGTAACCAAACACAAATCCAACTGCGTGTCACATAGCCAAACACAAGAAGTGTAATGAGGTGAAAGGAAAACGGTTTTGTTAATCAAATTCCAGCAACTGGGAAATGGTCCCGCTTATGCCTCCAAGGGCTCATGCCTCTAATTTCTTATTTGAGGCTGGTTAAGGGTTTTAATAAGGAAAACTTGGTATGAGAAACGTGGGAGTAAGGCAGGGCATAAGTCCTTACTCCCACATGTTCCTATGATATTCCAAGATGTTCCAAGATAGCCTTGTTCCTATGGCTATCTTGAGTTTTTGTCTACCTCAAGACTGGGCCAGAGCCATTTCAACAATGGCCAGATTGTAGTTTAACTACCTTGGGGTAATCTCTTGATGGGGTGAATTCCACAGTTGGATCTCTGCACTAAGTCATTTCAAGATTAACACCTGACGTTTCTAAGCAAGAACATAGATAAACTAGCACAGGTCAAGGAACGTGTCTGGTGGGAAAGGAAGGAAAACAACAAGACTCAAAGTGTTTCAAGACTAAGAGTAGACAGAACAAAAAAAAAGTTTTAAAACGAACTTTGAAGCATTTTAAAGCATCTGAAGCTAAGTTACTTGGTTACACGATCTCAGATATTATAGGAAGAAATTAAAATTGAACGAAAGAATGAATATTAAATCTCATACAGGAAACATTGCATCACTAGCCTGAAGCAATGGAAAATTTTTTATAATTTGTTAACCTAACATGGAGCATCAGTCATGTATTTCCAATATCACACATTTAATATAGAGAAAAAGAGACTCACACCACGATTGCAAGTCTAGAGCTGTGAAGTTCAGAGGACTGTCTCCAGGGATCTCTAGTGCAAGCAGTCCTCACCATCTCACACCAAAGGCAATGATACTCAGTGAAGGCATCTTCCTCCAACTACCTCAGTTTGTAAGAAAAAGTGGATGGTTCTCAAATGTTCTCTTGGAAAATACCTCACATCCAACCATCATCCTGCAAATATATCTGAACAATGAGAGTCATGACTGCTTTCCTACCTTCCAATTTTGAGAGTGCCTTTTGAATATAGGAATTGAAGCTGTTAGTATCTTTTTTTTTTCTTTTTCTTTTTTTTAAATTGCATTTTAGGTTTTGGGGTACATGTGAAGAACATGCAAGATTGTTGCATAGGTACACACATGGCAGTGTGGTTTGCTGCCTTTCTTCCCCTCACCTGTATCTGTCATTTCTCCCCATGCTATCTCTTCCCACCTCCCCACCCCCATCCCTCCCCCATTTCCACCCAACGGACCCCAGTGTGTAGTGCTCCCCTCCCTGTGTCCGTGTGTTCTCATTGTTCAACACCCGCCTATGAGTAAGAACATGCGGTGTTTGATTTTCTGCTCTTGTGTCAGTTTGCTGAGAATGATGGTTTCCAGTATCTTCTATATAAGGCAGAAGAAACTTTAGAAGAAATGTTTCTGAGTATCTAAAATAATATTCATTAAGTGTAACAGTCCTATGAATAAGAAACTGATGACTTCCATTTTCCAGATGAGGAAACTGAGGCATGGAACAGTTCCAAACAAGGCAATTTGGCTCCAAACTCTACCCCCTTCCAATGCTAAGTATTTACACAGCTAAGCATTTACATCACATACATATGTATTTGTTGTCAACATTTCAGTCAAAATATACCTGATCAGCTAATTAGCTGCATTTTCAAGGTATACATTTATTTCATTTTATTTGGAAATCCTGATCATATGATAAGCAGAGGTAAAATTGGTAGCATTAAAGTCCTCTTCCTCTGTCTTTGACCTACTATACTAAAGCTAAGTTTAAAAGATTCCATAGTGGGCCAGATGAGGTGGCTCATGGCCAGAATCCCAACACTTTGAGAGGCCGAGGCATGTGGATCATGAGGTTAAGAGATCAAGACCATCCTTGCCAACATAGTGAAACCCCATCTCTGCTAAAAAATACAAAAATTAGCTGGGCGTGGTGGTGCGCACCTGTAGTCCAGCTACTAGGGAGGCTGAGGCAGGAGAATTGCTTGAACCCAGGAGGGGGAGATTGTAGTGAGCCAAGATTGTGCCATTGCACTCCAGCCTGGTGCCTGGTGATGGAGTGAGACTCTCTGAAAAAAAAAGATTCCATAGTGTTATACGGTGAGCTCAGGCAAGCTCATTGTCTATAAAGGTAAATGTTGCTGTTAATTAATTGGTAGGATATATTCAAAAGTACTCTAATATATGCATTACATAATATCTTTAAGTATTAACCTAATTGATCAACGCTTAGGCATGTAAAAAGATAGACAGCAGTTTGACATAAAGGCAGGTTCTATGGGCAACAGAAGAATCAAATGTCTATGCCTACAGGACTAGAATAACAAAAGAAGAGATATTTCCATTGAACATTGAGGAGCAACATTTTAAGACAAATTTTTCCTGAATAGAAAGGAAATTTCAACATACTTCTAGAGATATTGGTATTAAGACAAACCAAACCAATAATTTAGTTTAAATAATTAGGACATTTGAGTGATGTGGCAATATTTAATTCATTTAACATTTCATATTCTGTTCAGATATTTAAGTAATATAGCAATTTGATTTACCTAAAAGTACACTGTTGCCAAAATGTCTTTCTAACCTCCTGGGGTTTGACCAGCCAGCTTATAAGAGCAATTTGAAAATCATGCCACTGATTAAGCTTCCTGGAAATTTCAAAATATGTTAAGAGTCACCTGATTTGTCAGTTCCATATAGTTACTCTCAAGATGAGATCACAGTGTTATTTTATTGTGAAGATGGAGATAGGTAAGGATTTCACAGTTGTATTTAACTCACATCATTTATTCCTATTACACTTCTCATTTACATTGATAACATTTCAGTTTTGAAACCATTTATTACATATTTATGTTTCATTTGTTTGTGTCTCAGATATATTATAAAGATCAATATTTTATATTTTAATACATGTCAATGTATTGAGTTACAGAAATATTTTTAACTGATTTTGGATAAAGTCAGTCTGTCTACTTTGCATAGATAAAAATTGTGTCTAAAATTACATTACTTTGTAGCTTCGAGTTTCACAACAAATAAAGTATTATCAATCATTTCATTGTGTGACTTTTATAAAATATATTTCTATAGCTTTTATCCTAAACACTAGG
This sequence comes from Saimiri boliviensis, assembly GCF_048565385.1. Taxonomy (NCBI): domain Eukaryota; kingdom Metazoa; phylum Chordata; class Mammalia; order Primates; family Cebidae; genus Saimiri; species Saimiri boliviensis. The sequence continues at coordinate 110,304,342 of NC_133451.1, forward strand.
GAACCACAGATTTGGGGACACCTACGAAGCACCTTTCCTATTTTTCTCTCTCCCAATCCTGTTCAGATCCTATAATAAGGGTGCAAATATACAAGAAAAATGTTTGGGAATAATAGTTCCAGAGCAAAACAGCCCAGGCTTTATTCCATGGGACACTAGTGTACAGAGTGATACTAATACATATTTCAGGATAAGTGAGCCCTGGGGTCAAATGTTTGAGTAATTTTGCATATTATGCTTTCTTGGAAATTCACAATTCGTATTTACCTAGAAAATGTTCTCAGGAATCTTGATTGAGAACAATTGTTCAAAGTTTATTTAATTTTCACAAGTCAAACTTGATTAGCAAGACCTCTTGCTTTATTGTACTGTATATATCATCTCTATTTTATCCAAGAGGTAATATTTTCTTGAATATATTTCTTGAAGTCTTAATAAGACTTGTATAGACACTGGAGACTTTCAAGATGGCCGCCTAAGAACAGCTCAGGACTTCAGCTCCCAGTGAAAGTGCAGAGGGTGAGTGGACGCCGCATTTCCAGACGAACTCTTATTGCCCACAGACCAGGAGATACCCAGGCAGAGGGGTCGCCAGCGTCGCAGTCCCAGCCGGTGCGGCTGTTTTGGCCCCCGCGGGGCTGATTCCGCCCGCGCGGCTGCTGTGACCGCTCCCTGTTGCTGCGGTTCTCCGTACAAAAGCCACTGGTCTGGGAGCCCTCTTAGCTGGCGAGCAGAGCCTTGAGACGGCAGAATAGCCCATTCATCTGAAATAGCGAGCCAGGCCAGGAGATTCCTAGGCAAAAAATCCACCAGGAGCCAGCGCCGCGGTCCGAGCCGACTCCGTGAGTCGCAGCACGGGAGATCCCGGCGCCTTTTCAACAAGCGACCGGAACGCGGGGTCGTTCAACTTAAAAGAAAAGACTCTGAGTCAGGGAGCCAGGTGATCAGGCTCGGTTGGTCCCACCCCTCCACCCCCAACAACAACGAAAACAAAAACAGTAATTGGAAACCCTCTGGGCTGAGCCCTTCAAACCAAGCACAGCTGAACCCGGACGGTCCGGCTCCGTTGGGGAGGGGCTTCCGCCATTACTGAGACTCTCCACCGCTACGGAGGCAGGCTGCCATTGCCGAGGCAACCCGCTGTTGCCGAGGCAACCTGCCACAACAGAGAGAGTCCGCCATAACAGAGGCGGGGCCACCATTGCCCAGACAGTTCTAACTACGCCCATATAAAAAGGACTACAGGGAAGAGCTCAGGGCAGCTGGGCGGAGCCCACAGCAGCTCAGCAAAGCCCCTGCGGGCAGGCAGAGGCTAGGCGTGCTGCTAGCTGGGCGGGTCCGACCTGAAAAAAAAAAATCAAAAAAGGCAGTAGTGCAACGGAAACTCATAAAGCTCCAACTCCCTGGGACAGAGACAGACAACAGGAGGATAAACCCACAAAAATGGGTAGAAACCAGCGTAAAAAGGATGAAAACTCCCGAAACCAGAACACCTCTCCTCCTAAAAGTGATCACAACTCCTCACCAGCAAGGGAACCAGACCGGATGGAGAAGGAGGGTGATGAAATGACAGAATCAGACTTCAGAAGATGGGTAGTAAGAAACTACAATGAGCTAAAAGAACATGTTCTAACCCATCGCAAAGAAAATAGGAACCTTGAAAAAAGATTGGACGAACTGCTGACGAGAATGGACAGCATAGAGAGGAGTATAAGTGAATTGATGGAGCTGAAAAACGCAACACGAGAACTTCGTGAAGCATGCACAAGCTTCAACAGCCGAATTGACCAAGCAGAAGAAAGGATATCAGAGGTCGAAGACCAACTCAATGAAATAAAAAGAGAAGGCAAGAACAGAGAAAAAAGCGCAAAAAGGAATGAACAAAATCTTCAAGAAATGTGGGACTATGTGAAAAGACCTAATCTACGTCTGATAGGTGTACCTGAATGTGATGCAGAGAATGAATCCAAGCTGGAAAATACTCTTCAGGATATTATCCAGGAAAACTTCCCCAACCTAGCAAGGCAGACCAATATTCAAATCCAGGAAATACAGAGAACACCACAGAGATATTCCTCAAGAAGAGCAACCCCAAGGCACATAATCGTCAGATTCACCAGGGTTGAAATGAAAGAGAAAATGCTAAGGGCAGCCAGAGAGAAAGGTCGGGTTACCCACAAAGGGAAGCCCATTAGACTCACAGCAGATCTCTCAGCAGAAACCCTACAAGCCAGAAGAGACTGGGGGCCAATATTCAACATCCTTAAAGAAAAGAACTTTCAACCCAGAATCTCCTATCCAGCCAAACTCAGCTTCATAAGTGAAGGAAAAATAAAATCCTTTGTGAACAAGCAAGCACTCAGAGATTTCATCACCACCAAACCTGCTCTACAAGAACTCCTGAAAGAGGCTCTACACATATAAAGGAACAACCAGTACCAGCCACTCCAAAAACACACCAAATGGTAAAAAAGCAGCAACACAATCAAGAATCTGCATCAACTAACCAACAAAACAGCCAGGTAGCATCAAAATGACAGCATCAAATTCACACATAACAATACTATCCCTAAATGTCAATGGACTAAATGCCCCAATCAAAAGACACAGACTGGCAAATTGGATAAAAAGCCAAAACCCATCAGTGTGCTGTATCCAGGAAACCCATCTTACATGCAAGGATACACAAAGGCTCAAAATAAAGGGATGGAGGAAGATCTACCAAGCAAATGGAGAGCAAAAAAAGGCAGGAGTTGCAATTCTCATCTCTGATAAAATAGACTTTAAAGCAACAAAGATCAAAAGAGACAAAGAAGGACATTACATAATGGTAAAAGGATCACTGCAACAAGAAGAGCTAACGATCCTAAATATATATGCACCCAATACAGGAGCACCCAGATACATAAAGCAAGTTCTTAATGACTTACAAAGAGACTTAGACTCCCACACAATAATAGTGGGAGACTTTAACACCCCATTGTCAATATTAGACAGATCAACCAGACAGAAAATCAACAAGGATATCCAGGACCTGAACACAGACCTGGAACGAGCAAACCTAATAGACATTTACAGAACTCTCCACCCCAAATCCACAGAATATACATTCTTCTCAGCACCACATCACACCTACTCTAAAATTGACCACATAATTGGCAATAAATCACTCCTCAGCAAATGCAAAAGAACAGAAATCATAACAAACAGTCTCTCAGACCACAGTGCAATCGAGTTAGAACTCAGAATGCAGAAACTAACTCAGAACCGCACAGCTTCATGGAAACTGAACAACTTGCTCTTGAATGTTGACTGGATAAACAATGAAATGAAGGCAGAAATAAAGATGTTCTTCGAAACCAATGAGAACGAAGACACAACATACCAGAATCTCTGGGACACATTTAAAGCAGTCTCTAGAGGAAAATATATAGCAATGAGTGCCCACATGAGAAGAAAGGAGAGATCTAAAATTGACACCCTATCAGCAAAATTGAAAGAGCTAGAGGAGCAAGATCAAAAAAACTCAAAACCTAGCAGAAGACAGGAAATAACTAAGATCAGAGCAGAACTGAAGGAAATAGAGACACAAAAAACTCTTCAAAAAATCAATAAATCCAGGAGCTGGTTTTTTGAAAAGATCAACAAAATAGACAGACCACTAGCCAGATTAATAAAAAAGAAAAGAGAGAATAACCAAATTGATGCAATAAAAAACGATAAAGGGGATATCACCACAGATTCCACAGAAATCCAAACCATCATCAGAGATTATTACAAACAACTCTATGCACATAAACTAGTAAACCTGGAAGAAATGGATAAATTCCTGGACACCTGCAACCTCCCAAGCCTAAACCTGGAAGAAGCCGAAACCCTGAATAGACCAATAACATGGTCTGAAGTCGAGGCAGCAATAAAGAGCCTACCACCCAAAAAAAGCCCAGGTCCAGATGGGTTCACAGCTGAATTCTACCAGACATACAAGGAGGAGCTGATACCATTCCTTCTGAAACTATTCCAGACAATCCAAAAAGAGGGAATCCTTCCCAAATCATTTTACGAGACAAACATCATCCTGATACCAAAACCCGGCAGAGACTCAACAAGAAAAGAAAATTTCAGGCCAATATCCATGATGAACATAGATGCAAAAATCTTCAATAAAATACAGGCAAACCGATTGCAACAGCATATCAAAAAGCTCATCCACCATGATCAAGTAGGATTCATCCCGGGGATGCAAGGCTGGTTCAACATACGCAAGTCCATAAACGTAATTCACCACATAAACAGAACCAAAGACAAAAACCACATAATTATCTCGATTGATGCAGAGAAGGCTTTTGACAAAATTCAACAACCCTTTATGCTAAAAACCCTCAATAAACTAGGTATTGACGGAACGTATCTCAAAACAATAAAAGCTATTTACGACAAACCAACAGCCAATATCATACTGAATGGGCAAAAACTGGAAGCATTCCCTTTGAAATCTGGCACTAGACAAGGATGCCCTCTCTCACCACTCCTATTCAATATAGTACTGGAAGTTCTAGCCAGAGCAATCAGGCAAGAAAAAGAAATAAAGGGTATCCAAATTGGAAAGGAGGAAATCAAATTGTCTCTATTTGCAGATGACATGATTGTATATCTGGAAGACCCCATCATCTCAGCCCAAAATCTCCTGAAACTGATAAACAACTTCAGCAAAGTCTCAGGATACAAAATCAACGTGCAAAAATCACAAGCATTCCTATACACCAGTAATAGACTTCAAGAGAGCCAAATCAAGAACGAACTGCCATTCACAATTGCTACAAAGAGAATAAAGTACCTAGGAATACAACTAACAAGGAACGTAAAGGACCTCTTCAAGGAGAACTACAAGCCATTGCTCAACGAAATAAGAGAGGATACAAACAGATGGAGAAACATTCCATGTTCATGGTTAGGAAGAATCAACATCGTGAAAATGGCCATACTGCCCAAAGTAATTTACAGATTCAATGCTATTCCCATCAAGCTACCAATGACCTTCTTCACAGAACTGGAAAAAAACACCTTAAACTTCATATGGAACCAAAAGAGAGCCCGCATAGCCAAGTCAATTCTAAGCAAAAAGAACAAAGCGGGAGGCATCACACTACCGGACTTCAAACTATACTACAAGGCTACAGTAATCAAAACAGCATGGTACTGGTACCAAAACAGAGATATAGACCAATGGAACAGAACAGAGGCCTCAGAGGAAATACAACATACCCACAACCATCTGATCTTCGACAAACCTGACAAAAACAAGCAATGGGGAAAGGACTCCCTGTTTAATAAATGGTGTTGGGAAAACTGGCTAGCCATGTGCAGAAAGCAGAAACAGGACCCCTTCCTGACACCTTACACCAAAATTAACTCCAGATGGATTAAAGACTTAAACATCAGACCTAATACCATAAAAACCTTAGAAGAAAATCTAGGCAAAACCATTCAGGACATAGGTGTAGGCAAGGACTTCATGACCAAAACGCCAAAAGCAATGGCAACAAAAGCCAAAATAGACAAATGGGACCTAATCAAACTCCACAGCTTCTGCACGGCAAAAGAAACAGTCAGTAGAGTGAATCGGCAACCAACAGAATGGGAAAAAATTTTTGCAGTCTACCCATCTGACAAGGGGCTGATATCCAGAATTTACAAAGAACTAAAGCAGATCTACAAGAAAAAAACAAACAAGCCCATTCAAAAATGGGCAAAGGATATGAACAGATACTTTACAAAAGAAGACATACAGGAGGCCAACAAACATATGAAAAAATGCTCATCATCACTGGTCATCAGAGAAATGCAAATCAAAACCACATTGAGATACCATCTCACACCAGTTAGAATGGCGATCATTAAAAAATCGGGAAACAACAGATGCTGGAGAGGATGTGGAGAAATAGGAACACTTTTACACTGTTGGTGGGAATGTAAATTAATTCAACCATTGTGGAAGACAGTGTGGCGATTCCTCAAGGACCTAAAAATAGAAATCCCATTTGACCCAGCAATCCCATTACTGGGTATATATCCAAAGGATTATAAATCATTCTACTACAAGGACACGTGCACACGAATGTTCATTGCAGCACTGTTTACAATAGCAAAGACCTGGAACCAACCCAAATGCCCAACGATGATAGACTGGATAGGGAAAATGTGGTACATATACACCATGGAATATTATGCAGCCATCAAAAACGATGAATTCACGTCCTTTATAGGGACATGGATGAACCTGGAAACCATCATTCTCAGCAAACTGACACAAGAGCAGAAAATCAAACACCGTATATTCTCGCTCATAGGCGGGTGTTGAACAATGAGAACACATGGACACAGGGAGGGGAGCACTACACACTGGGGTCTGTTGGGGGGAAATGGGGGAGGGGCGGGGGTGGGGAGGTGGGAAGAGATAGCATGGGGAGAAATGACAGATACAGGTGAGGGGACGGAAGGCAGCAAAGCACACTGCCATGTGTGTACCTATGCAACAATCTTGCATGTTCATCACATGTACCCCAAAACCTAAAATGCAATAAAAAAAAAAAAAAGAAAAAAAAAAATCCTGAAAAAAAAAAAAAAAAAAGACTTGTATAGACAAACAGCTACTGACTAGATAAACAGATTGGGCTGCTTAGAATATAGAAAATTCACTGTTTCATTAAATACTTAGGCACAGTGGCTTTAATGTCTACAAGAGCAAATTACTGGGTTGGGTATTATTTATTATTTAGATAATTAGCTGATTAATTAATTAATTAATCGTTAATGATGTTGATAGCACATTTTGATGCCTTCACTGGCAATGACAAGTTTTAAGCATAGGTTTTCTGGAAAATGTTTGCCACTATAAGGAGTGTGACTGAAAGTAATTGACATATAAAAGCAAAATGCTAGGAGTCAGAAAGGAGTATTACTGAAACCTATTTGAAATTCAAGATGCCTGAATTTCAAGTATACCTGAAGCTAGCTAGGTCTTACCTAGACTTTTCTAAATATCACTGTTAAATCTGTCAACCCCCTCTGCTGGTTTTTGTCTTCGTTTTTCCTTTAGTTAGCTTGAGTTGAGATTTTGTTACCTAGGTAATCAAAATAACTTTGAAAAATGCAACAGAGAAATGTTATTAAGTAATCTATATTTTAAATTCCATGACTTCCCATTACTCAAAAATTTTTATTTTTGAGAACATCTTTGAACATTTATGTACAGGTACACAAACATAAACATATTGGATATTTCTATACACACAAAATATATGTGTGTGTATATATATATATATATATATATATATATATACACACATATACATGCCTTGGAAGATTTTGGTGGTATGTTTTCTAGGATTCAGCTATTGCAATATTATAATTGAATGACAATTGATTGCCTTTGTTTTTGTTTTTCTTTTTTTTTTTTTTTTTTTTGAGACGGAGTTTCGCTCTTGTTACCCAGGCTGGAGTGCAATGGCGCGATCTCGGCTCACCGCAACCTCCGCCTCCTGGGTTCAGGCAATTCTCCTGCCTCAGCCTCCTGAGTAGCTGGGATTACAGGCATGCGCCACCATGCCCAGCTAGTTTTTTTTGTATTTTTAGTAGAGATGGGGTTTCACCATGTTGACCAGGATAGTCTCGATCTCTTGACCTTGTGATCCACCCGCCTCGGCCTCCCAAAGTGCTGGGATTACAGGCTTGAGCCACCGCGCCCGGCCTGTTTTTGTTTTCTTTTTTTGAATTACAATATTTTCTCTCTGTATTCAACAGAAACTACTTCATTATCTGCACAAATTTCATATCACAGTTAAATCAGAGGCTAGATGGTTTCATTGATCTTATAAGTAATTTTTTATTAATAATCCTTTAGAAGTATTTCTTTGTCTCTTCAATTTAAAATGTATCAAGTTTACTTATTGCCTTGTAGATAAATTGCTAGATACATTACCTTATCTCATTATTCACCACATTTAACTTTTCAGTTATACAAATGATAAGACATATGAAAAATGTTATTGAGTAGATGGGATTTAAGGGAGGAAGGATCAAATTAAATCTTGCTTAAATATTTATTTAAAAGTTTGATAATTGTAATTAGTCAATAATATTGAATGTTGATTAGATGTAAGTGCAAGTCCAGTTGTGAGTATTCATAAAATGACATAAACTTTGTTATAATAAAGAGCACTTGAACGCAATTCTCTATTGTTAAATGTTTATGTTTTTCTAAAATACTATGAAGCTGGTGGATTGTTAAAATTTGTGGTCAGTATTATTTGTGATTTGCCTAGGAACGTGGAATAATATACTTCTTCTCTGTGTACACAGTAAATCAGAGCCTACTTAATTTCAAGAAAAATAGTTATGCCTAGTGAATTCCATAGTCTGGGCCAGGCTCTCTGTATATAAAACATAGTTTCTGCTCTCATAGATCTTACAGTTTGATAAATATTAAAAGTGCTTTAATAGGAAATAAATTTATAATTGAAAGTGTGAAAAGATGTGTAAAGAAATATACAGGATGCTGTAACTTTGCTCTACAGAGTCAAAAATCTAATTAAAGAAATATACAGGATGCTGTAGAAAACAATAACAGAGTGAAAAATCTAATTACATACTGAGTCAAAGTTTCTTTGAAAAAGTGACATTTAAGCCCATAGGAAGATAAAGAGCAAGTCATGTGAAGAAAGGGAACCTGGGCCAGGAGCTGTGGCTCATGCCTGTATAATGCCAGCACTTTCGGAGATTGAAGTGGGTTTTGTTACCTAGGTCTTGAGGTTTTGTTACCTAGGTAATCAAAATAACTTTGAAAAATGCAACAGAGAAATGTTATTAAGTAATCTTTTCTCCATTATTTAATTTTTTTTTATTTTTAACTCTTCTGCTTACATAGTGGGTGTATATATTTATGGGGTACAGGAGACATTTTGATACAGGCATACAATGCATAATAATCACATCAGGGCAAATGGAATATCCATCATCTCAAGTACTTATCCCTTCTTTGTAACATTTATACTCTTTGAGTTATTAAAAAACATACAATAAATTATTGTTGACTGTAGCCATCCTATTGTGTTATCAAATATTAGATCTTATGTATTCTATCTAACTATATCTTTGTATTCATTATCCTCCCCCCTCCCTCCTCCAGCTACCCTCCCAGCTTCTGGTAACCATCATTCGATCTCTATGAGTCCAATGGTTCTAGTTTTTTGCTCCCACAAATAAGTGAGAACTTGCAAAGCTGGTATTTCTGTGCCTGGCTTATTTCACTTAACATAACTATATTTTAAATTCCATGACTTCCCATTACTCAAAAAATTTTATTTTTGAGAGCACCTTTGAATATTTATGTACAGGTACACAAACATAAATATATTTGAATATTTATATAAACACAAATATATACGTATGTGTATATATATAGTGTATGTATATATATGTTTGTATATATATATTTTGTATGTGTATATATATATATGTGTGTGTATATATATATATATATACACACACATATATATTTTTTGTGTGTGTGTGTGTGTGTGTGTGTGTGTGTGTGTGTAAGGAGTTCAAGACCAGCCTGGCCGACATGGTGAAACCCCATCTCTACTAAAAACACAAAAATTGGCCAGGAATGGTGGTGTGTGCCCAGCTACCTGGGAGGCTGAGGCAGGAGAATAGCTTGAACTTGGGAGTCAGAGGTTGCAGTAAGGCAGATCACACCACTGCACTCCAACCTGGGCAACAGAGTGAGAAACTCCGTCTCAAAAAAAAAAAAAAAAAAAAAAGGAAAGGAGAAAAGGAAGGGCACCTAAGCAAAAAGGGTAACCTTTGCTTTGGCACTGAGGCAAGGAAGAACTTACTGTAGTAGCATACAAAACAGATCAACAGAATGTCTGCAGCCCAGTGTTCAAGGTGCAGAAAATCTGAAGACAATGTGGCAGAGCTTGCCAGGAAACACAATTTTCAGGCGTTTTATAGAATGCATCAATGAGCCATGTACACAAATGGTAGAGTCTGACATATGGATCAAAATGCTGACATTTTGCTTGTGAGTTACAAGTCCTTTGCATTGTGAGGCTGAAGAATAAATGGAAGTGAGCAAAAGGGAAAAACGGAAAGAAATTAAATGCAATAATTTACAGTGTTGGCCCCCCTTTCTCAGAGAACTGAGAGGAGCCAAACTGTAGTCTCAGTGTGTTTTTCTCAGAAATGGTAACTCTTTCAGGAGGGTTTTAAGAAATAAACAAAACATGGCATAGTTTTGGGGAAAGAAAAAAGTAGGGTGGAAGAGATGATCTGTACAAATCCTTTCCATTTTCTGTTTTTCATTAGTCAAAGTTATCATTGTGAGGAAAGGACATCCTTCTACTTTCAGGTGGTGTCGATGTGCTCTGAAATTCTCAAGGTTTACTGTTTCATCTAAGTTCAGAAGTGAAGGGATAATCATAAAATGGTAGAAAAATGAATAATAGCAAAAAAGAGAGAAAGAGAGATGCAACTGAAGGACTCTGAAGTGGCACACAGGTTTGTACCTCATATCCTATGATGAAAAGTTAGGAATTTATGCTCAATGCAATGGGAATATATTAAATAACACTAAAACATGTGATGTGATCAGATTTACGTTTCTAAATGATACATTTCTAAATGATATACCCCACGGATACTCTGGGGAAATGCAGAGAAGAATCTAGTAGGAAGAATGGTTAAAAGCTTTAAAATTGTCAAATTGAACACTAACAATAGCTGAGAGTAATCCATTGGCAGTGGAGGTCAGAAAAAGTGGATAGTTCTAAGAAATACTTTAAAGGCTGAATTAGTGCTATGCACTGATGGATTGAATGTGAAAAAATGCAAGATGAAGAAAAATCAATATGGGTTCTCAGTTTTCTGGCATGAAACTAGGTAATCTTGATGAAGTGAAGCCTAATCTAGAAAAGGAAAGATTTGGGAGTGGGATTTGCATAGAGATTCTTAGTATAACTTACCTGAATTTACTTTTTTCTTTTTTCCATAAAATATGATTGACTTGAAATGGACTGAAATCTCAAATCTGATTTCTAATATGAAAGTATATCGTCAACCTTCTAAAAAAGTTGACTATGAACACAATGACTTTTTTCCCCCTTCTACCTGCCTTTCTCTAGAAAAGGAATTTTAGTTGTTGAAAGTAACACATATTGAATCTGCATGGTTTCAGTGAATCAGATTTAAAATTTTAACATATATGGAACAAAAAATGATAGCTGGCCATGAGCTAAGCACTCTACATATATTATCTTATTTAATCTTCACAACATTTGAGATGTGCATCGTTATTATTCATATTTTCTAGAAACTGATTCACAAGAACATTAAGTAACTTTCCCAAGAGAGTTTTAATCTATGTAGTGGTGCCAGAGAATAAATTCAAGTAGTCTGAGCCCAGAATTAAAATTCTTTTCTCACTGTGTTTTATTGTCTCATGTGTCATTTCATAGTTCTGGCTACAACATTGTTCTATGTATTCTGTCCAGTTGCTTTAGGTCTAACTCATCTCGACTGTGGTACAGAGCTTCTCATTAACGCAACAATTTGTGGAAAGGAGCACAACTGTGTGAAGATAAAGGGCTCAGTAACCAATAAGCCAGGTGCAGAGACAGGCTGAAGAAGCAGAAGGTTGATATGTAATATTGAGACTTTAACAAAATGAATTCCTGAGAAAAAAATACTTCGAGGGAAAACATGTCAAAGAAAGTACTCTCAGACTAAGCATTTGCAGGGTACATGGAATAGAGTTTGAAGGCAGGAACAAAGTGTTTACATGAAAACTGAATGGTGGTCAGATTAGGCGGTAATATAGTATAAAGTGAAAGATACTGCAGGCATGAAAGCGTACCTGAAAGTTGATGAATTTATTTTGAAAAGTCTCTGGAGTCACAGAAAAAAAGAACTTACACAATTTTAGAAAGATAGGCAAAACATTTTAAGAGACTCTTCTGAAATGTTTTCTTTTATTCAAAATACTAATATTGTGGAACATGGATTCTAGCATAGTTAGTGAGAATTAAATGTCTTCAATTGTTTAAGATATGTAGGATTCTGATTGAGAAGAGGGCTACGATCTATTTATATTTAATTTTGACTTCTAAATATATTCTCTTTAATATTTTTAAAAAGGTGATCTATAATCTAAATTGCCAGTTTCAATCAAAGGCTGTCAAAATTCTCTTAAAATATTGGCATAAGATACCTTTATTATATTCATTTTAAAGCATCCACCTGTGAGGAAGCCCATTTTCTTCCTTTAAATAAGTACACCATGATCAATTAAGAATGAACTTATTAAAAAGAAACAAACTAATAAAATGAAATGGGAGTTTTCCCAGCATAATGAAGATAAAAATGATAAAAATTAATTAAGTAATTATAGGTGAATTTAAAAGGTTATAAAAAGCAGTAGCAAATGGCATTCTAAGACCTTAGGTTATTTGTAAGTAAAAAGCATGGGCTTTGGAGTGTAACAGAATTATGAAATTTTGGTCCCATTACTCAACAGAATCTTAAATGAGTGGCTTAATCACTCTGTTATTCACTTTTACTATTTCATTTATTGTTAATACTACTACTGATAATAACAATAATTGCACCTTCTTCATGAACTTTTTTTTTAAGATTTATGAGAAAGTATATGATCAAATAAAGTATTGATTAAATAAATATTCTTTTACCTTTATCTGGTGTCCAGACTTACTTTCTCAATTCTAATTTGTTTTGATATTTTGAAGAGGTTTTCGTTGTGATGAATTCAAAAGGCAAACTGGAATAATTAAAGAAAATGTCAGTCTCCTATGGAAAAATATTAGACATATAATATTTTAAGTTATTTAATGTGAAAACAAAACAGAAAATATTTGTCACATTTATAGTTTAGATAGGGAACGAGTTTGAGCATAAAGCACTTTATGTAGCCTAGGTAATTTTACACTGATTATCGTAACTTGGTGAGGAGAACGTTTGATTTATTATACCTGTCTTCCTAAGTAAGATAAAATGTTCGAACAAAAAGTAATTTTCATCTTCAACCCTAGAACTGGGTTTAGGGGAAACAGTCAGTTAGAGATAAGCCTCTTGTGATGCAAAGAGTTGTGGGGAAAAGGATCTTTTAATAGAACTCTTCATATTCTGCTGGAGGAGTCTGATGAATTTACAGAAGTGGGGCAAGGACAAGTTCTGTAAAAGGTCTTAACTCTTGCAACAGACTACATTGAAAAACATATCGTTTATTAGAATTGAAATCACCCCCTATTACTTTGGATCTTCTTGGGTGAAAAATAAAAACAAATTTATGTCTATGATACAATAAAGCATAATTATTATAGCATCCACAAAAGTCAAATCCATCTTAAAGGAAAGGATAGATGGCTAGTCTGTAAAATATATTTTTATAAAATAATGAGTGAAGGTGAAATAGGTACAGATCATTAATGCCATTGACTTATCTGATCAAATTAAAATAAATGAAATTCCACTTCTGTGTTTAAATATCTGCCACAAAGACTTAAATAATATATCTTATTAGACTGAGGATATTTTTATATCCTATATAAGCTAGTCTGCAGGGATTGTCTGGGAGAGATATTTTCTTTTTTTGGATACTTTTAAAAATATGTATGTATTTTTTATTGCATTTTAGGTTCTGGGGTACATGTGAAGAACATGCAGGATTGTTGCAAAGGTACATACATGGCAATGTGATTTGCTGCCTCCATCCCCATTACCTATATCTGACATTTCTCCCCATGTTATCCCTCCCCAACTCCCTCCCCCCACTGTCCCTCCCCAAGTTCCACCCTGACCTCAGTGTGTAATGCTCCCCTCCTTGTGTCCTTGTGTTCTTATTGTTCAACACCCACCTATGAGTAAGAACATGTGGTGTTTGATTTTCTGTTCTTGTGTCAGTTTGCTGAAAATGATGGTTTCTAGGTTCATCCATGACCCTACAAAGGACATGAACTTATTGTTTTTTATGGCTGCATAGTATTCCATGGTGTATATGTACCATATTTTCCCTGTCCAGTCCATCATCAATGGGCATTTGGGTTGGTTCCAGGTCTTTGCTATTGTAAACAGTGCTGCAGTGAGCATATGTGTGCATGTGTCTTTATAATAGAACAATTTATAATCCTTTGAATATATACTCAGTAATGGGATTGCTGGCTGGGTCAAATGGAATTTCTATTTCTAGGTCTTTGAGGAATCGCCACACTGTCTTCCGCAATGGTTGAACTAATTTACACTCCCACCAACAGTGTAAAAGTGTTCCTATTTCTCCACACCCTCTCCAGCGTCTGTTGTCTCCAGAATTTTTATGATTGCCATTCTAACTGGTGTGAGATGGTATCTTAGTGTAGTTTTGATTTGCATTTCCCTAATGACCAGTGATGATGAGCATTTTTTCATATGTTTGTTGGCTTCATGTATGTCTTCTTTTGAAAAGCGTTTGTTCATATCCTTTGCCCACTTTTGAATGGGTTTGTTTGTTTTTTTTCTTATAGACCTGTTTTAGTTTTTTATAGATATTAGATATAAGTCCTTTGTCAGATGGGTAGATTGCAAAAATTCTTTCCCATTCTGTTGGTTGCCAATTCACTCTAATGATTGTTTCTTTTGCCGTGCAGAAGCTTTGAAGTTTAATTAGATTCCATTTGTCTATTTTGGCTTTTGTTGCCAATGCTTTTTGTGCTTTAGTCATGAAGTTCTTGCCTATGCCTATGTCAAGAATGGTTTTGCTTAGGTTTTCTTCTAGGGTTTTTATGGTGTTAGGTCTTATGTTTAGATCTTTAATCCATCTGGAGTTAATTTTGGTGTAAGGTGTCAGGAAGGGGTCCAGGTTCTGCTTTCTGCACATGGTTAGCCAGTTTTCCCAACATCATTCAATAAATGGTGTTGCAAGAGACATTTTTCAAATAAAACAACTAAATTTATGTTTGATATTGTCTGGCTGTGTCCCTGCCCAAATGTCATCTTCAATTGTAGTCCCCACAATCCCGACATGTCATGGTAAGGACCCAGTGGAAGATAATTGAATGGTGGTGGCTGTTACCCTTATTCTGTTCTTGTGATAGAAAGTGAGTTCTCGTAAGATCTGATGGTTTTATAAGGACTTTTCCTCTTTTTGCTCCACACTTTTCCTTGCTGCTGCCATGTTAAAAGGAATGTGTTTGCTTTCCCTTCTGCCGTGACTGTAAGTTTCCTAAGGCCTCCCACCTCTGGTGAACTGAGTCCATTAAATGTCTTTCTTTTATAAATTACCCAGTTTCAGGGTAATATGTCTTTATTAGCAGCATGAGAATGGACTAATACAATGTCTTTAATATTTAACAAACATATGATAAACAATAGATATGAGTATTTACTATGTGGCAACTAGTATGCTAGATGCTCAAGGTACAGTAACAAAAAAATCAAATCATAGTTCTGGTCCACATTGATTTTGGAAATAATATAGAAGAATGTAATGCTACAGGAATTTACCAAAAGATAAGGTACCAGAATAGGTACCCTAAGCTCTTATGGAATGTTCATGAACAAGTAGCTTGTGAAAATTTTGAGTAAGGTTTTCAGTGTTATGTCCACTATTTTTCTGAATTAATAAATATATCCTGAGGAGGGAACAACACATAGTCACACATTGTTTAAGGATGAAGACAGATTCCGAGACATGCAAATTTAGGTCAATTTCTCAATGTGTGAAAATCAGTAACATAGATGGTACAGCTTACTACTATACAGCCAGGTTATATGACATAACCTATTGCTTCTAGGCTACAAACCTGTATGGAAGGTTACTGTATTGAATATTGTAGACAACTGGAATGCAATAATAAGTATGTATGTATCCATACATAGAAAATGTACCATAAAAATTTGGTGTTATAATCTTATGAAACCACCATCATATGTGTGGCTCATCATCCAATGAAATATCATTATGAGGCATACGTATGTAATTAAATAGCTTATACACTGAATTAACTAAATCACCAAACTACTAGATGTGGGACATGTTTAGAGGAAGACTCTTAACACTAACAAACAGGTCTTACACATTTTCTACGTCTGATGTGATTTGGATCTGTGTCCCCACCAAAATTTTATATCAAATTATAATATCCAGTGTTGAAGGAGGGACCTCATGGGAGGTGATTAGCTCATGGAGACAGATTTTCCCCTTGTTGTTCTCCTGATACCAAGTAAGTTCTCAAAAGATTTGGTTGTTTGAAAGTGTGTAGTACCCAGTACATCCCCCTCCTCTCTCTGCCTCCTGCTGCGGCCACATAAAACATGATTGCTTCCCCTTTACTTTCCACTATGATTTAAAGTTTCCTGAGGCCTCCCAGTCATGCTTTCTGTATAGCCTATGGAACTCTGAGCCAATGAAAACTCTTCTTTGTACATTACCCGATTTCAGGTATCTCTCTATAGCAGTGTGAAAAAGGACTAATACACCCTCCTACACTACAGAGAAAACTATAAGATAAAGATTGAAGGGTTGCCCTATAGGGAGTGAAATTTGAAGAGAAACCATCCTCCCACTTTAGCCCCTTATAGGAAAGGATAGAGAGGAAGTTTCAATTAGTTCTTCTGCCCATAAGAAAAACTGCTTATAAATCTGTGTTATCTTTTATAAGAGGAAATTGACATCTTTTTCACCTAGAATGCCACTGAATCAAAGGGAGGGTTTGCCAACCTGCACCAATGTTATCATAAAAAGGAAAGAAAAATAGAGAATGGAGAGGAATGTCCTGGGATCACTGTTGTGAGCCTTATTCATCCCTCTGTCTGGTATTTCATGCTCCTTCATGTCTTGGTGGATATGACAGGCACTCAAGGCCCTGACTACTTTTCACAAAGTCCATTCTTCAGACTCGTGTTTAAAGTTAGCAGTACTAGGGAATGAGAACATGGTCTCCTCCCATGACAAGAAGCAGGCATACTTCCTGATTCATAGCCATAGTCTCATGAGAGCTGAAAGAAGGCAACAGAGCTGTTCATTGGAGCTGTAGGTATTGACCAATGGGAATAAAAATGGTACCAAACAGGGAAGATGAGGGAAAAAAATGCCATAAGTTCGCTTTCCACATCCTCCAGTGTCTTTCTGGTGACTGCCCTTAACTAAATCCCAGTACAAAGTCAGTGAATGGGGATGTGGGGGATTTATTCAGTGCACTTTGGGCATCCACCATGAGCACAAAAAAGGGCAGATGGGTGCACAGAATGAATGAAGAGGGCACCAGTATTTAGACAAGCTATGGCACACAGTAGATACTGAAGAATATGTGTTGCATGAATAAATAAATGGACCAATATATAATATAAAATTAGCCATGTTGTTGTAAAACTCAGGAGCAAGGAAGAGGAATGAGGTAGTTATTATAGAATCATTGATGTATATGAATGTGTGGTGTCCCAGAAGACGGGAAAGACAATGGTCACAGACAAAGTTATTGGTCAATTTCGAGACAGTGTGAGGCTGAGAAATATTACATTTTCCCCTACATTTGAGACTCATGTGAGATCCATTTGAAAAAATCAGAAAAATTTTATCAGTCAAATCACTTAGCTGCTCTCCATTCAAGGAAGTGAAATATTTCAAGGTTTAGTAGCATAGATTTTACAGTCAGTAACCTTTGTTCTACTCTTCATTAGTAGGATGACCCTCGAAAATGGGCAGAGCAGAAGTACTATTTACTTTGCAAATTTGTAAATTTAATATCACTTCTGAAAGAAAAAGGTGGAGAGACGGTGCAAAGTGCATTCACTGCACCAGTTACCAGTCCTGGGAAAGATCTCTGTACACTTTTGCCTTCTACATCTTGAGCTGTGCCAATTTCTGTTACTTGCAGGAGTCTGGTAGGACAGAACACTGACACACAACACACAACACTGCTTCCATGAAGCAGGTTTATTACTTACAGATAGTAACAAGGGACAATAGAAGACTCAGGTTCATGGGCAAGCCAGTGCCCAATGGCTCAGGAAAGCTGCCCAGGATACCTGCAGTTCTTGCACTGCACCACCGACTTCCACTGCAGTGAGGGACCTCAAAAAACAATCCTTCCTGAGTTTTATACTCTGGAGAGACGCAAGTCACTGGTAAGACATCCCTTTTCTGAAGAGACTAAAATAAAGTCCAGGCTATTCTGGCCAGTTGCTTGTTATATCAGAATGTTGCATTCGAGGTTCAGAGACAAGCCAGTGCCTCCTTATTTACCCAGCTGACAAATGACAAGGTTAGAGTTGAACCATGCCTTATATATTGATATAAGAGAAAAGTGTTACTGTTCTGATACTGTGGAGGATTTAAAGCCTGCCTCTCTGAAACATGGTTACTGTGATAGGCTGAATAAATCCACCAAAGACACAGAGACATTCACACCCTGATCTCCAGAACCTGTGAATTGGTTATATAGCAAAAGAGACATTGAAGATGTGATTATGAAAACCAACCTTAAAATGAGGTGCTTTTCCTAGTTTAAGTGAATAAATCCAATGTACTCTTTTGAGCCCTTAAAAACACAAACTTTCTCCAGCTGGAGGAGATAGAAGACAGAAGAGACCTGAAGCAGAAGTCATAGAAACTCCAGTCTTGAGAGAAACTTCACACACCACTATTGCCTTATTGGTTTCAAGCCCACAGGCAAAGACTGGAGCTAATGGAATGCATGAGACTGAATGCTCGCAGCCTGTGGGAGCTGCCTTTAAATCATATTAGTGATTTAAACAATGGAAGTGTAATTATTTATATTTTCTTTGGGTATCTAGGTCACCTGTTTATGATCCTGAAATTCCCTTCCAAATGTAAAACCAAAAGAGAGAATTATTGAAGTCATAAGCGAACCAGTATTTTCATTTGCACTCTTTTCATGAGACATAGTATCTATATTATATTTCTGACCTATCTAATAATAGAGATATTACTAACATTGTTTTGGAAGGACATTGTGTGACCTTGTCTGAAAAATTTCCTGGGATTACTGTGCACTCTATAGTTATCACAAAAGAGCTACAATTCCTTCAGTTACATGAGCAAATAAATGAATGTGTAGAGTGAAGGTATACAGAAAAGTACTTTATTGAATACTGTCCTAAATACTTTAAAATGTTTCATCTTTAACCTTGAAAATAATCGTAAGAGGTGTGCATCATTATCAACACTTAACAATTCAATTACCTGTGCCTAGGATCAGTCACATAGCATGCCCAGGTTAATATCTCTGTTGCATCTAGCTGGAAAAGCTTCCTTTCTTCATGTTCTTTTGTATGCCATCACACAATATCTATAATCTCGTATCTAGGATTGCTCCAAATGCAAGCCTCATCTGTTGTTAATTATTTTTAACAACAATAAGAGATTAACAGTTAAACTGTCGGGTTGGTTAAAGTTTATTCTTTAGGTATAATATTGCAAACTTAAATAATGTTATTTCAGTTTAAGAACACAAAATATCACCAAAAATTTGTAAAATGCAAAAGAAAAAAGAATTCAGTAGGGTAATTTTCTGAATATTGCATGCAAGTAAGTGATTTAGTAATTAACTGTTCTTGTAGATTCTAGCTTACACAGATGTAAGTTATAGAATCACTACTTTATTAGCTTGCATAGATTAGATGTCTCTTAGGGCATCTGTACATTTTGTGCTTCACTGGTGTTATAGGACTCATCACTACGGTCTGGATATGAAAACTCTTTCATTTTGTGTTTCAATGATAGAAGAAAATTACATACTAAATGTTGAACAGAACTGTCTTTGAGTTCAAGATCAAAACTACAAGTGGTTAGTGCAGTATGAGGTTGAAGCTCTTATTCACTGTATCCGTCTTCATGCCAAGAAAAAAAAAAAAAAAAAAAAAAAAAAAAAAAAAAAAAGATAAAAAGCCTGCATAGATTTTCCAGTGATACGAATCAATTAAAATTCAGGAGGAGAGAAAACAAAAGTCCAGAGCAATTTATTAATTTGTTTACAGCTGTTTGAATATGTAATATGAAAGAGTAGTTTGGGGAATAGCTGCTGATTGGGGGATATATTGATTTTGATGATACTGCTCACAGAAATAGACAAGTGCTTTTGATGTATAAACTGCTACAGTGTAACTTGCGTAGTCTATTGATTCATGTGCTTTAATGGAGTTGTATATGCCTCTTTTGGGACTCGCTGAAAAATGAGATGCCATTTCAATGTGAGGAATAAAGAGTATATTTAAATGTGAAAAGTCACTGGATTCTTCCGTTACTTTACTGGTGCTTTTGTTCATTTGGTCAAAGTTTTGCAGTGGCAACCACTATATCTGGTTTTTAAAGGGAATACAAAACATGCATCTAAAATAATAAAAATTAGAATCAGCTAAGTTAAAATGAAAGAAAAAATATTTCCTGGCTTCACAAAAACGTAGGAACTCTTTTTCAGCGAATGATAAAATTCTGAGACAAAGCAACACCTTAGTTATCATAGATAGAGACAAGATAACTGAGATATTATTGAGAGTAAATCCAACATGACAATATTTATACTTCAGTTTTGACAATATAAAAGTAGACATAAGACACCACTTTAAAATGGATTGAAAAGATTTTCAGTCTGGGTTGCAAATATTAGAAATTACTGATTTTTTTTTTTTTTTTTTTTTTTGAGACGGAGTTTCGCTCTTGTTACCCAGGCTGGAGTGCAATGGCGCGATCTCGGCTCACCGCAACCTCCGCCTCCTGGGCTCAGGCAATTCTCCTGCCTCAGCCTCCTGAGTAGCTGGGATTATAGGCACGCGTCACCATGCCCAGCTAATTTTTTGTATTTTTAGTAGAGACGGGGTTTCACCATGTTGACCAGGTTGGTCTCGATCTCTCGACCTTGTGATCCACCCGCCTCGGCCTCCCAAAGTGCTGGGATTACAGGCTTGAGCCACCGCGAAATTACTGATTTTTGATTTCACATCTTAGGAGAGATGAGGCACTATCTATAAATAGGCATGGATTTTTTTTTTTTTTTTTTTTTTTTTTTTTTTTAGACAGAGTCGTCACCAGGCGCCAGGCTGGAGTGCAGTGGTGCAATCTTGGCTCACTGTAACCGCCACCTCTCGAGTTCAAGCAATTCTCCTGCCTCAGCCTCCTGAGTAGCTGAAACTACAGGTGCACGCCACCATGCCCAGCTAATTTTTGTATTTTTAGTAGAGACGGTTTCACCATGTTGGCTAGACTGGTCTTGATCTCTTGACCTCATGATCTGCCCACCTCGGCCTCCCAAAGTACTGGGATTACAGGCTTGAGCCACCACACCTGGCCAGGCATGGATATTTTTTAAGAATTTTAAAAATAATTTGTGGCATATATTTGAAAATAAATACACTTTTTAAAGTAAATATTTTCTACTTGATGCTTCATAACCGAATCACCAAAATGGAAGTCTCCTTATATATTATTAGGTAATTTTCCTGAAGAATTAACTAAAGATTAGAAAATTTAATAATTATCCAGATAAAAAAAGTTCCTGGAAAATTCAAATATTCTGAGTTTTAATTGAAGTCATTATTAACTTACATCACTCTTCTTTCTTTTCACTGCCACATAGTGAAAACAGTAATATGTGATTCATTCTTAATTTTATTACACAGAATGTAGCTAGAGAAAATCTGATATATACCATTTAACATACATATTCAATTACTAATTATGATGATCAAAGAAGAGAAAGCTGTTTATCTTTAAACATATACATTCATTAGAGAAAAAGCACTTTCTCTACTTAATGTTTTGCATATATTTGAAGAACTTAATAATTTGACTTTGATTCACAAGGAGAATTACTAAAATGAGCACATCAATGTTGGGAGCCAAACCTTCCAGAGTTCTGGTATTCTTGTAGGATCTGGGCCTTCTGAGCAAAGAGCATGATTAAACACAAGATATGCTTGAAGCTAGAACTGGTGTATCCTTTCAGAGAAATTTAGAAACTGACTTCCCAGAGGTGTCCCATGGTGCTTAAGATAGAGTCCTATCTTTCCACTCTCCCGAGACACCTGCCTTCATAGCGTAGTAATAAACCCAGGACACCAACATCTTCTACCCCAGAGGACATTTGCCTATATTTAAGGGTACTGAGTCATCCTCTCTGAAGGGACAGGTGAAAAGATATACCAGCAGCCCCATGAAGCCCAGCCTCTCCTAGGAGGGGTTCAAATTAGACACCCTAATTTTGAGGTCTGCTCCTGTGATATGGTCCAATGCAGGTATAGGTGACATCCAACCATCATCACAGCAAGGTGCTGCTCAGGGTGAAGTTTGTGCTGTAAGAAACAAAAGGTCTATTTCATTGTCCTAATAACTTTTTGACCTTCTGTAATTACATACATATACTATGTTTATATGTATATCATTTATATGTGTTTCTTTATGGAATACATATGTGTGTATACATATATATAGGTGAATATATGTGTGTGTACATATCTGCACACACATGTATCATACATACACACATACATGAAGAAATGTTGTGGGACTTGTGTTAGCTTGCAAGTAGAATAAGATCTTCACATTTTCTGACTTAACAGCAAGCCTTACATTTACATTTATAAAGTTAACAAAAACAATATTGATAAAAGAAGCATAGATTTTTCAGTTTATAACAACATCTAATGCATGGTACATTGCATAATGACCTCCTTCCCAAATGTCTGCACTCTGATTTCAAAAACTTGTCAATATGTTACACTGCATAGCAAAAGGGATTGTAATGTGTGATTAATTGGATGTTGTGAGATGGGGATATTTTCCTAGTTTATCACATGAGCTCTGAAAAGCAGAGTATCTTTCCTGGCTAAAGGTAGAGAGACAGAAAAGAGAAGAAAATGCAGCAGAAACCCAAACTGTGAGACAGACTTCACTCTCTGTTGTTGGCTTTGAAGATGGAGAAGGGTCCATGAGTCAAGAACGAAGGAACCCTCTAAAAGTTGGGAACTGCGCATAGGTGAAAGCCAGCTAGAAAATGGGGACCTCTGTCCCACAGCAGCAAAGAAATTAATTCTGCCCAAAACTGAATGAACAAGGAAACAGAGTCCCATGTTTCTAAGGCCTTCAAAAAGGAACACAGCTCTATCAACTCCTTGATTTTAGATCAGTGAGAGCCATGCCAGACTTCTGACAGATACAACTGTGAGATAATGAACTGAATTATCTTAAGTCATAAAGTTGGGGTCATTTTTTTTTCTTTGAGACAGAGTCTTGCTCTGTGGCCAGGCTGGAATGCAGTGGCATGATCTAGGCTCACTGCAACCTCCAACTCCCTGGTTCAAGCGATTCTCCTGCCTCAGCCTGCCAAGTAGATGGGGTTACAGGCACATGCCACCATGCCCAGCTGATTTTTGTATTTTTAATACAGACGGGATTTCATCATGTTGGCTAGCATGGTCTCAATCTCCTGACCTCATGATCCACCCACCTCAGCCTCCCAAAGTGCTGGGATTACAGGCATGAGCCACCACACCAAGCCCTGGTCATTGTTAATGGCATTAATCAAAAATAAGTACACCGAGTTTATTTTTGACACTCCAGCAAGTTGACTTTGTTCACAACATCCATCTCCCCATTTTTCCAAGGACAGCGTTCTCATTTCATTTGTGAAATCACATCGCCATCATTCCATCTGTGTGGTTTGGGAAGACTGGCAACATTTTTAGCCCTGATTAACAAATCAAGGTATATGTTTTTCTTCTAGAAAATGCTTTTAGTTCAGGGAAAGGCACTTTCGTTCATGTGGACCAAGGAAACATCGAAGTGTCCAAACACTTTTGTTGAAGTTACTTCTATGTTACATGTTTTGCCCTTTCACAGATATCGGTAGGGTAGTAGTATAAATTCTGAGACTGTAGTCACCTGGTAGCCATGAATGAAGAGCCCGAAGCAGTGGAAATCACAAACACCTCAAAAAGATGTAGATCGTTCTGAGGTTATTTCATTTTCTTCCCTCAAGCCTACACATTATTTTTGTTGTTGTTTATATGAATTTGAATTTCTTTTCATTCTCTTGCAGTGAAAACAATCTAATGTATATACCATATGTTACTCTACCTGAATTTTTCATTTGAAATTCTAAATTTGGAGATGAAAATTAAGCAAAAGCAAACAAACAAATAAAAAAACACTGTAACATGGTATGTTAAAGGGATTGACTGAGTGGAAGACTGACCTGTGGTACTTATTAAAAATGAGTAAATGAACACCACTCTATACTGAATGAAGAAGAATCTTTGGGTGTAGAAATTTAAAATCTATGTCTTTATAAAATTCCATAATGATTTATGAAACTCACTAAAATTTGAAAATCATTTAATGATAATTGATTAAAATAAAATCTACTTGCAGATTGAAATTACCAACATATAATTGTTTTTCTTTATCTTCATGTATTACAATGTTAGAATATATTCATTCATGTAGAGGATTACATACATCTAATCATAAAGATTATATATCTGATGCCGGTTAACTACTAATAGCATCATAGACATCTTTTCTCTTTAATCTTTAGTTACACTAGTCATGCTTCTTTCAGAAACTGGACATGTTAATGTAATAAACTTGGACATGTTAATGTAATAAACTTGGACATGTTACTCAAGCAGAGCCAATGAGGCATAAGCGGATATTGTTATAGCCAGTATAAAACAAATTAACTGTTCTGTTTTCTTTTACACTATAGTGTAAGAAAGAAGGACTGTGGCTTTCACAGCTCTCTTGGACCACTTCAGGAATACCAGGAGGTATCACTATTGGAGCAGATGGGGTAGGTACTTAGTGTCTGCAGAGCAAAAATGTAAAACAAGAAAGACTATGATCTTGATGACACGATTAGAGTCATTCGATTGAGTCTTGACTGAATCCAGAATTTTTCTTGGTCTTTTCATTATATAAATTAATAAAACCAGTTTTTTTCAAGGCTAGTTTGAATTGGGTTTGATATTACTTATATTGTCCTAACTCTCAAGTTTTCAGGAGGAAAGCTCATGCAAAGGTGCTTTCTCATGGTTTTGAATAGCTCTGTTCCTGTGGCTTTGCAGGGTACAGCCTCCCTCCTGGCTGCTTTCACAGGCTGTCGTTGAGTGTCCATAGCTTTTCCAGGCTCAGGGTGCAAGCTGTTGGTTTATATACCATTCTAGAGTCTGGAGGACAGTGGCCCTCTTCTCACAGTTCCACTAGACAATACTCCAGTGGGGACTCTGTGTGTGGGTGCCAACCCCATGTTTTCCTTCTATACTGACTTAGCAGAAGTTCTCTATGAGTGCCCTGCCCTTGTAGCAAACTTGTTGGGAACTGGCAGCATAGCAAGAATCACCTTTATTACAGTTCCCAACAAGTTTCTTCTGCCTGAACATCTAAGTGTTTACCTACCTCCTCTGAAATCTAGGGGGAGGTTCCTAAAACTCATCTTCTGAGCTCCCACAAGCTCAAGACCCTGTGGAAACTGTCAATGCTTAGGGCTTACAACCTCTGAAACAATGGCCAGAGCTGTGCCTTAGTCCCTTTTAGTCATGGCTGAAGCAGCTGGGATGCAGGGTGCCAAGTTCCTAGACTGTGCACAGCAGAGGAACCCTAGAGCACAGACCATGAAACCATTTTTGCCTCTTAGACCTCTGGACCTGTGGTGGGAGGGGCTGCTACAAAGTTCTCTAACATGCACTGGAGACATTTTCCCCATTGTCTTGGTGATTAACATTCGTCTCCTCTGTACTTCTGCAAATTTCTGCAGTTGGCTTGAATTTCTCCTCAGAAAATGACTTTTTTTTTTTTCCCAATACCGCATTGTCAGGCTACAAAATGTTTGAACTTTTATGCTGCTTTCCTTTCAAAACTGAATACCCTTAATAGCACCCAAGTCACATCTTGAATGCTTTGCTGCTTAGATATTTCTTCTGCTAGATACACTAAATCATTCCTCTCAAGTTCGAAGTTTCACAACTATCAAGGGCAGAAGCAAAGTGCTGCCAGTCTCTTTGCTAAAACATAACAATAATCCCCTTTACTCCAGTTTCCAACAAGTTTCTCATTTCCATCTGAGACCACCTCAGCCTGGATTTCATTGTACATATCATTATCAACATTTTGGTCCAAGCCATTTAACAAATATCTAGGGAGTTCCAAACTTTCCCACATTTTCCTGTCTTCTTCTGAGCTTTTCAAACTGTTTCAACCTCTGCCTGTTACCCAGTTGCAAAGTCACTTCTACGTGTTTTTGGTATTTTCAGCAGTGCCCCACTCTACTGGTAACAATTTACTATATTAGTATATTTTTACGCTGCTGATAAAGGCATACCTGAGACTGGGCAATTTACAAAAGAAAGAGGCTTAATGAACTCACAATTCCAAATGGCTGTGGAGGTCTCATAATCATGGCAGAAGGTGAAAGGCACATCTAACATGGGGGCAGACAAGAGAAGAGAACTTGTGTAGGGAAACTCTCCTTTATAAAACAATCAGATCTCATGAGACTTATTCACTATCATAAAAACAGCACTAGAAAGACCCACCCCATGATTCAATTACCTCCCACCAGGTTCCTCCCACAATATGTTATATGTGGGAATTTGGGGAGCTACAATTCAACATAAGATTTGGGTGGGGACACAGGCAAACCATATCAGTAACTGAAACAGTAATTTGAAAAGGGAGAAATAGACATTGTATTTTCAAGATAAGTTCTTGATAAAGTTTAGAGATGGTTCTCTTGACATGTATATTATTTTCTCAGTTGTAGTTGAGTGAACTATGGTAGCTTATTTTTAGCTCTGCACATAAATTTTTTCATCTTCTTTATTTTAGTTAAAGAAAACTGATACAGCAAACTGAGATAGATGTGTCCCAGGTCTATCTATATCCCATACATATTTTCTTGGCAATATTAACTGATCTAAGGGATAAACAAATGACAAAATAGTCGCAGTTTCTTTTTAAATAACTACTATGTAAGCATTGGGAGACAGAATCATTTTTTTTCCCATTGATGAAAAACTCTACCTTGAACCATATAGGGAGAGAACTTGGCAGAATGAAGTCAAGCAGGGACAAGCAAAAATGAGATATGCAAAACAAAAACAAAGAAAAATAGAAATAAAAGCACTAGTTCAAATCTGAGCTATTTTTTTGATCTTGTGAACCATAACAAAAATCTTTTTTTTTGCAAATTATTTGACTTTGGCCTCTGTCATTTGCCACTAAAATAATCTTTAATTATATGCACAAACAGAGATTACTAAATCTCCATATATTTAATAAGATAGAACTTAGTATATTAGTGGTCACTATTTTACCCAGTGAATTTTATTAAACTATTTTTTTATAATCTGTAACTTTATCCAACTTTACTGATTTTTTGACCTGCTTAACAATATCAAAATGATTTGGATGTTCCCAAAGATAGCAATTATTTTCTTAATAACCATTATAAAGACAGTATTTCAATAAACGGATTTTTAAAATTAATTGGATGAAAACAGAGATATACTGGTTATTCATGTTTACATTTATTTTAATTTTAAAACATTACTTCTAATAAAATATTATCTTAAGATATGAGCAGTATGCTCAATAGTTACCAAGTTTTGTTAATTTTCTTTATGTGCAATGAAGTTACAAATTCTTAAAAAATTTTTCCTTGATGTATAATAAAGCATTCTTAAATCGGATTTTGAATCATTGGAAAAACATTTCCTTTTCTTGATGATGTTGTTTGCCCCCCACAATTAATTCAGTAGCCTGATTTATTTATGATTTTCTCTTTTGCTCATGCTTTCATATTATATTTAAGAATACATTAGCTAACTCAAGTTAATAAAGATTTACTTCCTCTTTTTTTAAACAAGTTTTGTAGGTTTAACTCTCATATTGAGTCTATAATCCATTTTGTCAGTTTTGAGTGTGATGAGAGTTCAGTTTACTTCATTCTTTTTTCATGTTGATAGTCTATTATCCTAGCACATTTTATTGTAAAGTCATCTTTTACTTTATCGAATTGTCTTTTCACTCTTGAACATCAATGAAACATATATTATTAATGTGATTTTATTGATCTGTAGTTCTATCCTTATGCCAGTACCACTGTGTCTTGAGTATTGTATCTGGTGGTATTTAAAAAGTGTGAGCTCTGCAAATTATTCATTGTTTTCAAAGTTGTTTTGGCTATTTACTGTTTCTTGAATCTTCATATAAGTGATGTCTGTAATGAAATATGGCTGAAATTTTGATAAGTATTGTATTTAACTTATAGACCAAATTAAGAACATTGCTACTTGAATTATATCATCTTCTTATTCATGAATATAGGATTTATTTAACATTTAAAAACCATTTTAAATAATACATTGTACTTTTAATGTACAAGTCACTTCTTTTGTTAAATTTGTACTATTGTATTTTTTGATTGTATTATAAATGGAATTATTTACTTAATTTCATTTGGAAATGTTTATAGCTAGTGTATAGAAATACTATATTGTTTATTGATTTTATATCACACAATTTGCTAAATTTATTTATTGTTCTTTTAGATTTTCATATAAAAGATTATGTCATATATAAGTGGAAATATTTTTAATTTATTTCCAATTTCTGCCCTTTATTACTTTTTCTTACCTAATTGCACTGGCTAGAATTTCTAGTTCAACATTAAATGAAAGTAGTGCAAACAGATATCTTTGTCTTGTTCCTGAACTCAGGGGAAACATTCAGTCTTTCAACAATAAGTACAATGTTTGTTGTATGTTTTTGCTGATGCCTTTTATTAAGTTGAGAATGCTTCTTATACTTACAATTTTTTCAGTATTTTGAAAGGATCTTGTCAACTGCTTTTACTCTAATATTGATGTAATGCTTACTTATGTAATTTTAACTAACCTAAGCCAACATTGAAATGCTATTATTACATTTCATATATAGGTACTTCATACCTGAGTATTTTCAATTATTCTCCTCATTCTTTGTGAAATTAGTGTTATTATTTTACTTATCTACATGTTATATTTACTCACATGTTGTTAATATTTTAAACAGTTATCCATTAGAATAAATATGATTAAGAATAAAACAAGATTATATTTTACCTTCATTTTTTTTCTTCCTTGATACTTCTCTCTTTTTTGTATAGATACAAGTCTCAGATACACATCATTTTTTCTTATACCTGAATAACTTTTAACATTTTTTTCAGGAAAAGTTCGCTTTCAATGAAGTTTCTCAGTTTTTGTTTGACAGAGAAAGACTTTATTTCTCTTACATTGTCAGTACATAATTTTGCTAGATATGTGATTCTAGGTTGGGTTATTTTCTTCTATCAGCCTTTTAAACATTCCACTCTACTCATTTGCTTGCATGGTTTCTAATGAGTTGTCCATAATTCTTATTTCTGTTCCACTACAGGTTTTCTCCCACTTATTTAAAAATTTTTTCCTTGGTATTTGGTTTTCTGAATTTTGAATATGATATACCTTTGTGCTTTTTTTTGTTCATTTAATTCATTTTTGTTTCTTTTTCTATTTTACTTTGTATTTATCCTAATTAATGTTTTCTGAATTTTCTGGTTTTGTGATTTACTGTCTCTCATTAATTTTAAAATGACCTGGCCATTATTGCTTCACACATTTCTTCTGTTCCATACACTTTTTCTTCTTCTCCAAATTATATATATGTTACAAATTTTGAAATTGAGCCACAGTTCTTTCATGTTCAGTTTGGGTTTTCCCCCCCCCCACTTCTTTCGTTCTCTTTGAATTGCAATTTAGACTGTTTCTATTGACCTAGGTTCTGGGTCACAAGTTCTTACCTCAGCTATGTCCAGTCTACTGATGATATTATTATAGACATTATCCATTTTTGTTAGTGTTTTTTATTTCTAGCATTCCATTAATTTTATCACTTTCAGTCTTTCTGCTTGCAGTACTAATGATTTCTTGCACGTTGTCTAATTTTTTATTAGTTCTCTTAACATATTAATAATAGTTATTTAAAATCATTGTCTGATAATTCCAAAGTCTGCATCATATCTGAATCTGATTCTAATGCATACTTTGTCTCTTCAGACTACATTTTTTTTTCACTTGGCATGGCTTGTACTTTTGTTGTTGTTGGAAGCCATACAATACGTATTAGATAAAATGAACGAAAGTAAGTAGGTCTTCAGTGTGAGATTTTATGTTACTCTGGCTAGGAGTTGGACTGTGTTTAATGTTTGCTGGGGGCCAGACACTTCAGATGCTTCCAGTGTCTTCCTTTTGGTCCTCTTTGTTGTCTTTGAACTTTCCTAAGATCACCTCTTCAAATAAAGGCTGCATCACACAGCTCTTCAGACATACTTTATTTTTAATGTACTAGATTCCTGATGGTATGGTAATAAGGTGCATTGGGAAGGGAACCTTGTATAGTGTAATGATTCAATATCAGTCTTTTCATGAGGCTGTGTTTCTTGGCTCTTTTGTCACAACTGCTTCTTCAGTGGTATCACTTCTGCCCACTACTGCCTTTCTTGGCTGTAGCATTCCCAACCTATAACTTTGCAGTTCTGAGCCCTATTGACAATGTTTTTATAACACTTCAGGACAAAAAGACTAGAGAGAGATTGAGTGATAAGAATCCCCTTCCTCTATCTCCAATAAGGCTTTGGAAAATTTTCCTCTGGAGAGTAACCCCCTTATTATGGAGAAAGTTCTGGGTGTGTTTCACAATAATTGTTTTTCCCTTTTTCTTGAAAAATCTACAAGGGATCTTTCCTGAATCTTCACTGTGAAAACCTGGTAGGGCCACTTGAGGTAATGCAGATAACAAATGGATGTTCCTCTTTAAGGAATGGGTTCTCCGAGAGTCATCACTCATACTAGCTCAGATTCAACCTCCAGCAATTCATCAATACTGCCATTTGAATGCTCCCACAATTGTGACAGCAAAAGCTGATCAGAATTTGGATTCACATTGGGGAATAAAGGAAAACAAGTCTTTTGTTTGTTTTAAAAATAGTATTATGGAAGGAAAACAAGTCTTTGTTTTAAAAATAGTATTATGGGCTGGGCATGCTGGCTCACACCTGTAATCCCAGCACTTTGGGAGGCAGAGGCAGGCAGACCACCTGAGGTCAGGAGTTCAAGATCAGTCTCGCCAATATGGTGAAATCCAATCTCTAAAAATACAAAAATTAGTTGGACCTGGTGATGGGTGTCTGTAGTCCCAGTTACTTAGGATGCTGAGGCAGGAGAATTGCTTGAACCCAGTAGGCAGAAGCTGCAGTGAGACTCCATCTTTTAAAAAAATGGTATTATAAAAGACATTAATGTTTTTAAGTCTTTTTAAATTAAATGAATATTTTTAAAAGAGAAGTTATAAACTTTATGGCAACATCTAAATTTATATCTTCATTTGAGTCTTCTCTTTAGTGTCCTAAATTATTATTATTATTATGCAATTTGGATGCCCTAGGGTTAAAAATAATAGAAACATCAAAATTTCTCTCAGGAACTCCATCAAAATTGTTCCTACTTCTATGTTCTAAATGTCAATTTTAAAAACAAATAAAAACCTAGTCAGCTAGCAAACAACCTAGGATTTAGGCTAGTGTCCTCCTGTTGTTTCTGTCTTGGGAAACATTTGATCACTGGTCTTCTCAATTTCACACCCTCTTATTCCCCCATAATAGTCTTCATGTAGCTCCCAAGGTCAACTTGTAAAATGTAAATCATATTAGGTCATTATGATCTTCAAATTCTTTAATATCTACTCATCAATAAAGTAGTTCACCATGGTCTTTGATGTTTATGTAAATAATTGACATTTACAGAAACTTTAAGGCTTTGCTATGTTCAGGGTACCACTCTGGCAAAATACAGATAAAGTTTTCTGTGTGTGTTGGCTAAATCTGATGCCACATGGCTCTACCATCATGACCACAATGTATTGTTCTATGGATCAATGGCTGAACCAAAAGCAAGAATGTGTAGCCTGGGTATTAATGAGGACCCACACATATTGGTGTGGTTTGAGACCTCTCATGTGAACACAAAACTCCAAATGCTATTTCTCCCTTTATTAAACATGGATGAGACACTCTCAATGGATATTGCTCTTTTGTGAAGTGTGATATTGATGTACAAGGAGGAGAATATCAAAACACAGAAATTTAATGGAATCTGAATGGATACAACTTTACAAATAAATTGGGCAACTACCTGTTTTGTTGTGTATTGGAATACGAGGAAGCACTGATGGAGTTCCTCATGAGTTCTGCTGCATACTACAGCTCTGGAAATCTGAATCTTACAAGAATCCTTTATTGAAATGCTTTTGTTTGTAATTTCTTACATGTCTGATATGCACTTAAAGTATATTCTCATCACATACAATTAAACAGAATAGATAGTCTAATAATTTAATTATTTACTTTTCTATTAACTTTCAGACTTATTGCCCTTTTAGGCAGAATTTAAAATCAGTCTTCTTAACCCGATAGAATGTAAGTCCTGTTTCAGTTTATGATAGGAATCCAATATGACACTTAAAAATTTTAGGCTAGTAAATAATATATCACATTAACTTAAAACTAACACTGGCTTCACACAAGTCTTTGAGATAAACAGATATCATGATATGTTTATAACATTTCAAAGTAAACAGTTTTAACAAAATTTGGAAATGAATAATCATTCTTTAATTACATGGTAACTGTAAATTGCAAGGTTTCGATTACTGAATGATTGTACTTACAATTAGGTGGATTCTGGTACAAAATTGAGTTTTTGAATTCTGAAAGAAAAAAGCAGTAATAATACATTGATGTGCTAATGTGCAAATATATATATATCAATTAAATATAAAATTAATAATGGTTATTTAGACTTTTTGCCCTACCTAAAAATCTAGAAAATATTTTCATCAAAATATTACAAAGGAAGGTAAACTAGAGTAAGTGCCCACATATTTCATATAAAATAGCAAGTAATTATAAGCTTTAATAATTAGTTTAACTTCTAGTTAAAAAGTGTGTTTAATTTTGCAAATGATTACAGATTTAGTGTTTTAGCACTCTGTAACTCAAATTTTTCTGTGAAAAAACTATTTTATCATAAAATATACACAACGAAAAATTCTTTAAAATGTTTTAATATTTGTTTGGAAATCTTTCATATGCTTATATTGTAATTCAAAATAAAACATTGTATATACACATATATGCAAAAATATTTTATATGTATCTTTTACCTCCTAGTTCATTTATAATTAAAAATTGCTATCTGAAAAATAGAATGGAACAAATGATGAGCTTTCATTGACAATAGCTGAAAATTTTCTAGTACAATCAGAGAAAAATATGAAAAATAAACCTCTATGTTAGCAGTAAGAAAACAGGGATGTCTGAATCGGGGAAGGATGTCTGTGAATTCTGGAGACATGATTACTATAAACTAACTGATTCCATGATTAAGTATTAAGCTAGACATTTTTAACAAGAGAACACTCAATTGTAGAAGGCAGGAAAAATCTTAATAAATGAAAAGGCATAACTCAGTGGTCTAGCACATAGATTAATATAATACCACATTTATATTACTTTTCTTTATTTTTCTTCCTTGTAACGAAATGGCAGAAAACACAGAAACAGTGTGTTAATATTTATTTCCAATTGTCAGTACATAAACATACAACACTAATAGTAAGATAATACCTTATTCTTATGATTCTTTAAATCCATTAATACTATTTTGTATTTTCTCAAAACATTGCATGTTGAATGTCAAATGTATTTTTATCACTTTAACAATGATGATTAATGAATAATAATTTTTTTGAAAAACTGAAATGAGAGTGTTTAAATTATCTGCTGATTGATTATTGTAGAAGAATCAGGAGATTCTGATCTAAAGATGAGATGTATTCTGTCTTTAGCACCTTGGATTTCCAATCATTAAGCCAATGTGACTACTTAAGTGGAATTATACCTTCCTCTAACATAAACAGCCATATTCATTTGCAGAAAATGATACACACATATAGCATATAACCTTGCCCACCAACATTGTGCAATAGTTACCTTGACATTGTGAAAGTGTGTAAAAATTAAATGCTGCAAATACGGGAAATGAAAGAAGATATAGAAAATGAAAGAAGACCAGGAAGTAAAAGAAAAAATGAATTAATTTATAATGTTTCTCTTTTGAGATTAAAATAGTACTGAAGTGTTTTATGAGGAAAAGCGGTATTACTGTTAATGCAATGAGAAATAAAAGACTGAGTTAAAAAAAAAAGATACAATGGGGAAAAAAGAGGAAACATTTATGGCTTTTATCTGTCATTTCTGGAGGCATTCAAGTGCTTCAAAATTATTAAAATCTGACATTATACAGTAAAAATACACTTAATTTTCTATTTTATTGAACAATACTTTTATATTCATTAAAATTATTTTCAAGGTATAGTTTTGATATCATAATTTACTTTAATAATTTCCATTGATAGAATATGAGTTGTTGATAGTTTTTCACTAAAATAATAATGCTGAAATGAATAAAATCACCTTCGAAAGCACGACTGATGCTCTAGAAAGCTAAAGTTTTAAATGAATGATGTTGTTGGTGCTTGATCATTTGGATGTACAAAACGGAAGTTTCAGATAGTTTGTTTTAACATGACTAAAATGCCTCTAGTTTAGAGAAGACAAATAGCTTGTGAAATTTCAGTTAGTTAACCAGTATGAAAATGTAGAATTTGAGCTCAGTTTGTGGAACTAAAATTCTGTTTTGATTTCCCTTACAAAGCCACATGTATTCAGTTCTTCAACCTGGTTAGTCCCTCATTAAGCTAGTTTTTATTATCAACAGATATCTGCATTAATACTTTCTGTGTAAAGTATTAAACTAAGACATATAAAGTTATACTTACATCTTTAAGCAAAGATTTTACAATTAATATAGCACAGTCTTTCCTAGGAATAGTGACATAATTTAAATATTTTTATTTACTTGATATTATATACATATATATATATAAAATATATTAGAGTTCTTTAAAAGTCTTAACACAAATTGATAATACAACTACCTTACAATAGGTAATAGCTACATGTTCTTATTTTATGAAAATAGTTTCTCACTGTATATTCTAAATTTAGAGAGAAGCCACTATGTACTATGTTAAATTATACAATGTTTTCTACATAACCCAGGAGAACTGACCCTAATTACAGATCTTTCTTTCTCTTTGTTCTCTTTTTTGCTTAAGACATCTGCTTAATCTACTTTGTGAAGAAAAATACAAGACAGTTTGATGTATATTTATATTAATTATGTGGGATCCTCAAGCAATCCTACAGCATAGCATATCCCTTATGTATCGATTGGCACCTCTTCCCAATTTTGCATCATTATATGTTTTTCTGATTATATATAGCTGATTCATAGTCAGTCATTTGTTAAAATTTGCCCGTTCTTCCTTCAGTTAAAGGAATTCTAATTTGAAAATCAAGCTAACAAAAAAAATCAGATGCATTGGATTAAACTGTACAGTGATAACTGAAATTTTGCATGTAATATCCCATCAACTGTTTGGTTTCCTTCCAATTATTTGGTTTTAGGTTTATAATCTGCTTATTTTGCTCATGTATTTAATATGGCGTAAAGAGATTGTGTGTTTCCACATCTATTTTTATACTTTGCCTTGGTTGCTCTGTGGAAGGTATGCAAATCTAAAGTCAAAGGTACAAGAGTTTATCTAAGAGTGAGGTCAGATATGAGCACTTGGTTACTCATATCTGAGACCACAATCAACTTGCATCTAATTATCTCATGAATGATGACAGTATATGTCTATAATTATCTTCTCCCCAAGAGTGCTGCTGATTCACTGATTCATTAAATATGACCATTTGCTATATTTTGTACTGTGGAAGGGCAATCTGTCAACAGACCACTGATGCCGAAGGGCAAGAAGTTAATCCTAACCACTGCATGTTAGTGACAGAAGTTTTTAGAACCCAGATAAAATTAATATCAGGTAAATGAAGAGGACTTGAGAAAATTCATATAGTTTACTTTGAAATGAAACAAATATGAACCAAAATGTCAGGGTATTATTTACATATTTCATTAATTTGAATGTATAACAAAACATTATTCAGACAATTAAAATAAATATTTAAGAATCTTAAAGATGTCACCCAGTAATTGGCTCTCTTCATACAGGAAGTAAACTTTTAGCATTGACACCATGAAAATATTATCTATCAAATAATAATAGTTAGCATTTACTGAGTACTTACCTTTTTCCAGAATTGGCATAAGTTCTTGTATATATTAGCTCGTTAATCATCACAACAAACCTAAAAGTTAACATTACTCTCATTGTTTCTGATAAGGGAACTAAATCACAGAGCAGTGGAGTAACACTCAAAACAAGATGAAGTTGCAAGTCAAATCCAAGCAATTTGGCTATGATAATTGCTTTCTACTGCTGATCTAGACATTATATCAATTATATTATAGTCTAATTATTTTATCTCCGATGTCCTACTTCTGAGCACTCTGCGATAAGGTTTTGAAAATGAGTTTATTCAAAATCTAGTTATGAAAAGAAAGGTAACACATGATATGTTTGGGTAATAGTTTTTATATGATGACATGCTAATTGTAACTTTTAATAAAAAAGTGTTTTGGAGAGGATCTGTCAGCCTCCCTAGGGGAAGTACTGACACTTCAACTAGCCTTGAACAAGACACAACATTTGTACAATAAAAGATGGAAGGAAGTTCAAGTATAGAGTTCACAATATATAAACAGTATGAATAACAATAAGAATAGGATATATTAGAGGTGTATTGATTCTTTTCCCCTCAAACTCTGGTCATCTTTATAACCTTTACTGGAAAATTCTCATGGTTTGTATCTTACTCATAAATTGTTCCCAGATTCTGACTTACCAAAACTTTTGATATGTGCCTCTCGATTATAAACCTCACCTAACTTATATTCATCACTTGGTGCTTTAATTTTATGTCTGTACATGGGTATAGGAAACTTGGCACTCATAGTTTCTTTTAAATAAAGAAAGTTAATATGATAAATAAGCTGAATGAAAATATATATGGTCAGAAATTAGATGAAACTATAAATTAATGAGACTGGCAATTTTATATGGCTTCTCATGACCATAAAATTATGTCTTAAACAAAAGCTTCAGAAATATTCCAGTCATGAGATTTCTTTAACAAGAAATTGTTAGTTCCTTTATTATTTGAAGCTGCAGCAAAGTTCTAAAGCCTGTGAAGATAACATTATATAATAAAAGCTAGAAAAAGCAAGAGGTTATAATTGAGTATTTAATGGTATCTCAGTAAGAAGATATCTATGCTTGGAGATATCTTTTTAAGAAGATATCTATGCTTGGAGATGTGAATGAACTCAGGCAATTATACTTGCACTAAAACCATACCTCTGACATTTGGGGAAACCATAGAAAATAAAAATTAAAAAAAAATAGATTACAAAGCTCTTTCTAAAATTAATGGGTAGTTTTCCAAAGTGAACTCTTCAAGTATCTGTATTTAAAAATTTATTACTATGTAACTACATTTCATATATTTATCCCCTTGGAGGGATAATATGAGTAAACTTACTAGAGGTAAAATATTAGTAAACATTTGCTGCTTGGTTGATATTGAATGTAGCGAGTACAACAGCAATGAAAATTAAAATTCATAAGCTCAAAAGCCGCTGACCCTTACATGCCATACATGATTATTGGGTTGGGTGATAATTTCAGTTTCTTCTTAGAAGTTAAAGTCTCATAATATTGGAATCTTGAAAATAACTAAATAATTATTTTAAATTTGTCTGTCTCTATTTTTGGCAAGATACACAGCTATTTAATATAAAGAACTGTATTATCTATCTACTATATAACTATCTACTTTTTGATAGATAGACACAAAAGTATATACAACACGTTTTATTAGCATTTCTAAGTGACCTAGTGTAATTACCTAAGTGTAATTAAGGCTGTAGTGCCATAAAAAAATAACAAAAAAAAATGTAGTTTGCTGTTATCTTTTAGCTTTACACTATGAGTTATTCTTTTGCAATTAAATACTTGGAGGAAAATTATAGAAATGATTCAAATAATGATACATGATCTAAAATGTAATAAGTTACTAGACAACTAAGAATATGAATGCTCGAGTAGCCTAAAGAAAGTCAAATTTCAACAATTTGTGTTTACACAAAATGATCTAAAGTCATTTTTAATGAATGTCAAACATTTAAGATCTATCAGAACATATGTATGTTTGTGTTTTAAATTTTAAACAAAATATCACACCTATATCTTAAAGATCCAATATTTAAGAAAAAGATTACTACTGAAGCAATCAAACTGTGACACTTTAATAATTTTCTAACAGACATATGGGAGTACGCATGACTATGAATTCTTGATTCAAGTTCAGTGGAACTAATTAAAAGGCAAAATAAAACGAAAAATGATGGTGATACAATTAAATATAAATTAATATTTTTTTCACAGTGTGCATTTTGTCTGATTTTGTGTTTTACTTGTTTTATATCATTTTCAAGAATTTTTACTTAGGTTGTGTAACAAAAAAAAAATCATTAATATAGATTGGTTAAAATTGATCTGTTTAGTTGAAATTACCCAGGCCCTTGTTCCTCAAACTGTGTGACTTTGACTGGCTTACCAAAAAAGGAAAGTCTCAGGCCCCATGCCAGCCTAATAAATCAGAATCAGTGCTTACTAACCTTCACACTGAAGTTTGAGTAGCACTGTTTCAGGGTATTTTATTTTGACTAAAATCAGCATGACATATCAAGTTTCTACAATTGTGCAAATCATTATCTTCTTTTTCATTCTTAATGTAAAAGCATGTGGAAACCAGTGCACACATTCATGTTGTCAAGAACGTGTATTACTTTCATAAAACATCACATTTAAAATTAATAAATGCATGAATTACTAATACTTATTTTCTATTGGGTTAAAGTGGGTACACAGTTTTAAGAAAAAATAAAAAAAAAAAAACTGAAGTTAAATCTGCCAATGAATCTCAGAGGAATAGAAGAACTGAAGGTGATAGGGAGAAAGATCTGTTTCTTAGAAGTATAAGAACTCCCAAGGATTGGTACCAGGTCCATTAACTTTCATGTGCCAGCCCCTCAGGCTCTGTAATTCGATGAATCATTCCTAGCAGAAAAAGCAGAAAAGTAACTTACATTTCTTCTCTCTTTTGATTTTCGCTAAGGAGTCAAAATGACCAAAGATAAACAAAATTGAGTAATTTTTGGCTAGATTAAAAAAAAGAAAAGAGAGAGAATAGTCAAGATGGCTGAATAGGAACAGCTCCAGTCTGCAGCTCCCAGCAAGAGCAAAGCAAAAGGCGGGTGATTTCTGCATTTCCAACTGAGGCACCTGGCTCATCTCATTGGGTCTGGTTATACAGTGGGGCAGCTCACAGAGGGCAAGCAGAAGCAGGGTGGGGTGTTACCTCATCCAGGAAGTATAAGGGGTCAGGGAGCTCTTTCCCCTAGACAAGGGAAGCCATAAGGGACTATGCCATAAAGAACGTTGCTATCTGGCTCAGATACTATGCTTTTCCCCTTCTCTTCACAACCCACAGACCAGGAGATTCCACTGGATGCTTACACCATCTGGGCCCTGGGTTTTAGGCACAAAACTAGGCAGCCATTTGGGCTGACCCTGAGATTGCTGCAGGATTTTTTTCTTTCTTTCTTTCTTTTTTTTTTTTTTTTTAAATCTCAGTGGCACCTGGAACACCAGTGAGACAGAACAGTTCAGTCCTCTGGAAAGGGGGCTGAAGCCAGGGAGCCGAGTGCTCTTGCTTAGCATATCCCACCTCCATGGAGCCCAGCAAGTTAAGATCCACTGGCTTGAAATTCTCA
This sequence comes from Saimiri boliviensis, assembly GCF_048565385.1. Taxonomy (NCBI): domain Eukaryota; kingdom Metazoa; phylum Chordata; class Mammalia; order Primates; family Cebidae; genus Saimiri; species Saimiri boliviensis. Next base: position 110,344,347 of record NC_133451.1, read on the forward strand.
CTGCCAACCCAGCAGTCTGAGGTCAACCTGGGAAGCTTGAGCTTGGTGGGGAGAGGGGAGTCTGCTATTACTGAGGCTTGAGTATGTAGTTTTCCCCTCATAGTGTAAGCCAAGCTGCTGGGAAGTTTGAACTTGGCAGAACCCACTATAGCATGGCAAAGCTGGTGTAGCCACACTGCCTCTCTAGATTCCTCCTGTTTGTGCAGGACATCTCTGACAGCAAGGCAGCAGTCCCAGTCAGGGTCTTATAGATAAAACTTCCGTCTCCCTAGGACAGAGCACCTGGGGAATGGGGCAGCTGTGGGCACAGCTCCAGCAGACTTAAACGTTCCTACCTGCCAGCTATGAAGAGAGTAGTAGGTCTCCCAGCACAACACTGAAGCTCTGTTGAGGGACAGACTGCCTCCTTAACTGGGTCCCTGACCCCTGTGCCTCCTGACAAGGAGACATTTTCCAGTAGGGGTCGCCAGACATCTCATAAAAGAGAGCTTCAGCTGGCGTCTGGCAGGTGTCCCTCTGGGATGAAGCTCCAGAGGAAGAAGGAGGCAGCAATGTTTGGTGTTCTGCAGCCTTTGCTGGTGATACCCAGGCAAACAGGGTCTGGAGTGGACCTCCAGCAAACTCCAGCAGACCTGCAGCAGAGGGGACTGACTGTTAGAAGGAAAACTAACAGAAAGGAATAGCATCAACGTCTCCAAAAGGACAACCATGTAAAAACCCCATATGAAGCTCACAAACATCAAAGACCAAAGGTACATAAACCCATGAAGATGAGGAAAAACCAGTGCAAAAGGACTGAAAGTCCAAAAATCAGAATGCCTCTTCTCTTCCTAAGGATCACAACTCCTCACCAGCAAGAAAACAAAACTGGACGGAGAATGAGTTTGATGAATTGACAGGAGTAGACTTCAGAAGGTGGGTAATAACAAACACCTATGAGCTAAAGTAGCATGTTTTAACCCAATTCGAGGAAGCTAAGAAGCTTGATAAAAGGTTATAGTAACTGCTAACTAGAATAATCAGTTTCGTGAAGAGCATAAATGACCTGAAGGAGGTGAAAAACACAGCATGAGAACACAGCATTAGGACTAAATTCAAATTTTAAAATATTAGCTTTGTAAAATATCCTAACATGACGCAGACAAGCTTCAGACTGGGGAAAATATTGACAAACTGTATCTAATAAAGGACTGGCAAGTAGAATATGTAAAGAATTCTCAACATTCAACTATTTTAAAAAAAACAGCCAACTGAAAGACGAATAAAATACATGAAGATGTATTTCACCTAAAAAGACAGAGATGGCAAATAAACACATGAAAAGATGTTAAACATCATTGGCATAGGGAAATGCAAATTGAAACTACTATGAGATATCGCTACATACCTAAAAGCCAACTAAAAAAATTGTGACATGAAATACTCTTAAGGATGCCAAGAAAATAGATCACTTGAACATTGCTGATGGAGAATATAAAATGATACAGTCACTCTGGAAAATAGCTTAGAAGTTTGTATAATAAACAAAATATATGCTTAAACCATAGAACCCTGTAAATGCATCTCTGGCCATTTGCCTCAAAGAAATGGAAACTTCTGTCTAAACAAAAATTCGTACACATTTATTCATAGCATCTTTATTTGTAATTGCTCAGGGCTGAAAATAACCAAAAATGCCCCTCAATACATAAATGGCTTAAATCAAAGCACAACAAAACAACCTGTAGTACATCCATGCCATGAATCTCCAGTGAGGTATTCTGAGTAAAAACAATCCAATTTCAAAAGGTTACATAGTGAAGGAATTCATTTATATTATATTTTTAAATGACAAAACTATAGAGATGAATAACAGATTAAGATTGCTGGGAGTTAGGGATGGTGGAAAGTGGGTGTAAATGGGTAACAGAAGGGAGATATTGGTGATAATAAGATAGTTCTGTCTCATGGCTGCAGTGGTCATTACAAAAATTTGAATATGTAATAAAGTGACACATACCTAATACTTACTCATTGTGCAATGTCAAGTTCCTGGTTTTGGCATTTTGCTAAAATTATTCATGTTAAATCATTGGAAGGGTATATAGGTCCTCTCTGTAGTACCTTGGCAGCCTACTGTGTATACAATTTTCTCAAAACAAAATTAAAAAATCATTAATTATCTAAAAATAAATGCCTTTTTTTTTTTTTTTTTTTTTGAGACGGAGTCTTGCTCTACCCCCTAGGTTGGAGTGTGGAGTGTAGCGGCCTGACTGCGGCTCCCAGCAACCTGCTCCTCTCGCGTTCCAGCAATTCTCCCACCTCAGCCTCTCAAATAGCTGGGATTATAGGCATCTGCCACCAAGCCTGGCTAAATTTTGTATTTTTAGTAGACATGGGGTTTTACCACGTTGGCCAAGCTGGTCTTGAACTCCTGACTGCAGGTGATCCACCAGCTTCGACCTCCCAAAGTGCTGGGATTATAGGTATGAGCCAATGCGTCTGGACTAAAATTTTAGCAAAATTTTAAACTAAAGTAAGCTCTAAACCCACATAATGAGCTCTATATGTCAGCCAATGTTTGTATCTGTCTCGCTTTCATTAAAGCCCTTCTACACAAGTGTGGTCTACTGACTCACACAGCATCAGTATCAGCATCGCCTGGCAGCTTATTAGAAGTGCAGCACCTGCGATCCCATCCGACATCTACTATGTCAGAATCTACATTTTGACAAGATCCCCAAAGATTTGAATGCACATTAAAGTCTGAGTAGCACTGATCTGAAAGGAGGATGTCATATTATTTTCAGGCTTACTCAAAATCTCAGTGAGTTTTGAAAACCTCTAGTTTAATCAACTCAGTCAGTTCACTATTGCTTTTTCAAAAATTCTGGATAACCCAGTAGACTAAGCTGGGTAAATCTGAATGATTCAAACTTTGCAACCTGTAAGAAGGCACTGATGGAATTTATGATTTACCTAACTGTGCTTTCCTTTCCAAGAAGGAAGAAGCCTCCCTAGTATTCATTGCTAATTTAAGTGCATTCTGTAATTCTTCCTACTGAGTTTGAGGAGGCAGATGGACCATGATACATGAGGGAACTAAAGGATCTTTTGAATAGGATTATGCTTAGCTCAGATTCATCCACAAAATCCAATATTTTCTCTTTATAATATACCTGGAAGACATAACAAAATGCCAGTTCCTTAATAAAGCATCTTTTATTTTTTAAAATAAAACTATGACAAAATTTTAAGTCAATAGAATATATTCACACTTTAAACCTGATGATTTTATTGTAGTTTGAGTTATGGCTTACCTGGTATTGTGATTATATATTTTAATATTATGTATATATAATTTTCTAATAAAATTATATACTATATACTCTATAAAAATATAATTTATTATAAAATTATATATAACTATTTTACAGTTATAGTAATTTCATTTCTAATTCCTTGAAAGAAAACTTTTCCAGTAAATTACAGAATAATGTTATTCATAAAATAACTACAAAATACTAAAGTTTTTCTTTTCTTATTTAAAAATTTTTAATGTTTGTGGGTACCGGATAGATGTATATATTTATGAGTTACATAAGATAATTTGAAATAGGCATGCAATGTGTAATAATCACATCAAGGTAAATGGGATATTCATCACCTCAAACATTTATCATTTTGCTTTACAAACAATGCAATTATGCTCCTTTAGTTATTTTTAAATGTACAAATAAATTATTTATGACAATAGTCACCCTGTTTTGCTATCAAATACTAGATCTTATTTATTCTTCCTAACTAGTTTTTGAACCCATTAACTACTCCGACTTTCCCCCAGCCCCTACTATCTTTTCCAGTGTGAATTAATCATCCTTCTACTCCCTATCGCCATGAGATCAATTGTTTTAATTTTTAGCTCCCCAAAATAAGTGAGAGCATGCGATTATTATTATTTTTGTGCCTGCTTTATTTCAGTTAGCATAATGACCTCCAGTTCCATCCCTGTTATTGCAAATGGCAGGATCCCATTCTATGGCCAAATAGTATTTCATTGTGTACATATACCATATTTTCTTTATTCATTCATCTGTTGCTGGATACTTAGGTTGCTTCCAATTCTTGATTATTGTTAATATTGCTGCAATAAGTGTGGGAGTGCATATACCTCTTCAGTACACTAACTTTCTTGCTTTTGGGTATATACCAAAAGGGGTATGACTGGATTGCATGGTAGCTCTATTTCTGGATTTTTGAGGAAGCTCCAAACAGTTCTCCACACTGGTTGTACTAACATACATTCCCATCAACAGTGTACAAGGGTTCCCTTTTCTCCACATCCTCACCAGCATTTGTTATCACCTGCTTTTTAGATATAAGCCATTTTTACTGTGATTAAATTATATATAATTGTAGTTGTGATTTGCATTTCTGTAATGATTAGTGATATTGAGCATCTTTTCATATACCTGTTTGCTGTTTGTATGTCTTCTTTTGAGAAATATTTATTCGGACCATTTGCCCTTTTTAATTAGATTATCAGATATTCTCCTATAGAATTGTTTGAGCTCCTTATATATTCTAGCTATTAATCATACTTTGCAAATATTTTATCTCCTTCTGTGGGTTGTTTCTTCACTTTGTTGATTGTTTGCTTTGCAGTGCAGAATCTTTTTAACTTGGTAAGTTTTCATTGGTTAATTGTTGCTTTGGTTGACTGTGTTTGAGGGATATCATTCAAAACTTTTTTGCCCATTCCAATGTCCTGGAGAGTTTCTCCAATGTTTTCTTTTAGTAGTTTCATAATTTGAAGTCTTAGATTTAAGTCTTTAATCCATTTTGATTTTATTTTTGTATATGACAAGTGATAGGGGTTTAATTTCATTCTTTTGCTTATAGATACCCAGTTTTCTCAGTCCTATTTATCAAAGAGATTGTCTTTTTTTACAATGTATATTCTTCATACCTTTGTGAAAAATGAGTTCACTGTAGATGTACGGCTTTATGTCAGTGTTCTCTATCCTGTTCCACTGATCTATGTGTTTATTTTATGCCAATATCATGCTGTTTTGTTTACTATTGCCCTATAGTATAATTTGATGTCAGGTAATCTGATTCCTCCAGTTTAGTTCTTTTTCCTTAAGATAGCTATGGGTATTTTGAGCCTTTTGTGGTTCTATATATATTTTAGATTTTTTTTTTCAATTTCTGTGAAGAATGTCCTTGATATTTTGATAGGGATTGCATTAAATCTGTAGATTGATTCAGGTAGTGTGAACCTTTTAACAATATTAATTCTTCCAATCTATGAACATGGAATATATTTTCATTTTTTTGTGTTCTTCAATTTCTTGTATCAATGTTTCATAGTATTTTTGTAAAGTTTTTTCAGGTCTTTGGTTAAGTTTATCCCTAGATATTTGATCATTTGAAACTATCGTAAATGGGCTTGCTTTCTTAATTTGTTTTTCAGTTGTTTGCTCTTTGTATATAGAAATGCTACTGATTTTGTGGTATGTTGATTTTGTATCCTGCAACTTTACTGAATTTATCAGTTCTAACAGATTTTTGGTGAATTCTTTAGGTTTCTCCAAATGTAAGATCATAACATTTGCAAACAGGGATAATTTGACTTATTTCTTTCCAATTTAGATGCCTTTTATTTTGTTTTCTTATCTGATTGCTCTAGCTAGAATTTCCAGGACTATGTTGAATATCATTGGGAAATGTGGATATTCTTGTTTTTCCAATTATAGAGGAAAGACTTTCACTTTCCCCATTCATTAAGCTACAACTGGAGAGATTGTCATATGTGTTTTTTATTATATTTAGGTGTGTTCCTTCTATATCCAGTTCCCTGAAGATTTTTATCACGAAGGGATGTTGAATTTTACCAAATGCTTTTTCAGCATCAGTTGACATGATCATATAAATTTTGTCCTTCATTCTGTTGGTATGATATATCACATTGATTGATTTGTGTATGTAGAGTCATTCTTACATCACTGGAATAAAAACCACTTGGATATGATGAATGAACTTTTAAATATGTTATTGAATTTGGTTTGCTAGTATGCTGTTGGGGACTTTTGAATAAACATTCACCAGTAATATTGGCATATAGAGTTGTTTTTTTTTTTTTTTCTTTTTGATATGTCTTTCTCTGTTTTTGGTATCAGGGTATATTTGCATTATAGAATGAGTTTGAAAGTATTTCTATCTCCCCTATTTTTCAGAATGGTTTAACCAGCATTGGCATTATTTATTTATTTTTTAAAACTTTGGTAGAATTGAGCAGTGAAGCCATCAGTTCCTGGACTTTTCTTTGCTGGGAGAATTTTTATTACAGCTCCAGTTTCATTATTTGTTATTGTGGTCTGTTCAGGTTTTAGATTTCTTTGTGGTTCAATCTTAGTATGTTGTATGTATCTATGAATTTATCTATTTATTCTAGATTTTCAAATTTATTGGCATATAGTTACTCAAAGTAGCCATTTACGATTCTTTGAATTTCTGAAGTGTCAATTGCAATGTCTCCTTTTTCATCTCCAACTATATTTATTTAGGTCTCCTCTCTTTTTCTCTTAGTTATTCTGGCTATTTGTCAATTTTGTTTATTTCTCAAAAAAACCATAAATTTTTATTTTATTGATCTTTTGCATTATTTTTTGTTTGTTTCAATTTCATATATCTCTACTCTAAACTTTATTATTTCCTTTCTTCTACTAAATTTGGATTCAGTTTCCTCTTGCTTTTATAGTTGTTTAAGATGCATCATTAAGTTGTTTATTTACACTTTTTGTTCTTTTTTAATGTGTGTGCTTAAACTTCTCTCTTAATACTGCTTGCTGTAACCAAAAGGTTTTTTTTTTTTTTTTTTTTTTTTTTTTTTTTTTTTTTTAGACGGAGTTTCGCTCTTGTTACCCAGGCTGGAGTGCAATGGCGCGATATCGGCTCACCACAACCTCCGCCTCCTGGGTTCAGGCAATTCTCCTGCCTCAGCCTCCTGAGTAGCTCGGATTACAGGCATGTACCACCATGCCCAGCTAAAGTTTTGTATTTTTAGTAGAGACAGGGTTTCACAATGTTGACCAGGATGGTCTCGATCTCTTGATCTCAGTAATCCGCCCGCCTCGGCCTCCCAAAGTGCTGGGATTACAGGCTTGAGCCACCGCGCCCAGCACCAAAAGGTTTTTATCTGTTGTGTTTGAATTATCATTTGTTTCAATAAAGTTTTTAATTTTCTTTTCAATTTCTTTATTGGCCCACTGGTAATTCAAAAGAGCATTGCTTAATTTTCTGTGATTGCATAGTTTTCAAAATTTATCTTGCCATTGATTTCTAGTTTTGTTCCATTATAGTCAGAGAAGATGCTTGATATTATTTTATTTTTCGAATGTTTTAAGACTTGTGACTTAACATATGCTGCCTCCTTGAGAATGATTCATGTCTGAGGAGAAAAACGTGTATTCTACAGCTGCTGAATAAAACGTTCTGTAAATAACTATTAAGTTTATTTTGTTTATAGTGCAGATCAATTCCAATGTATCTTTGCTGATATTCTGTCTATAATAACTGTCCAATGCTGAAAATGAGGTGTGAAATTCTCCAGCTGTTATTTGTATTGAGGTCTATCTGTACCTTTAGCTCTAATAATAATTGCTTTACATATCTGAGTGTGCCATTGTTGGGTGTATATACACATACAATTGTTACATTCTCTTGCTGAATTGATCCCTCTATCATTGTACTGTAACTTTGTCTCTTATTATACTTTTTTCTCGAAATCTATTTTTTCTAAGTACAGCTACTCCTGTTCTTTTATAGTTTCCAGTGGCATCAAATATCTTTTTTTTATCTCTTTATTTTATTTATTTATTTATTTATTTATTTTTCCTTCCCATTCTTTTTTTTTTTTTAAATGTATATTATATTGCATTTTAGGTTTGGGGATATATGTGAAGAACATGCAAGATTGTTGCATAGGTACATACATGGCAGTGTGATTTGCTGCCCTCCTCTCCATCACCTATATCTGACATTTCTCTCCATGTCATCCCTCCCCAACTCCCCACCCCCCACTGTCCCTCCTCTAGCTCCCCCTCACAGATACCAGTGTGTGATGCTCCCCTCCCTGTGTCCATGTGTTCTCATTGTTCAACACCTGCCTATGAGTGAGAACATGCGGTGTTTGATTTTCTGTTCTTGGGTCAGTTTGCTGAGAATGATGGTTTTCAGGTTCATCCATTTCTCTACTAAGGACACGAACTCATCTTTTTTATGGCTGCATAGTATTCCATGGTGTATATGTGCCATATTTTCCCTGTCCAGTCTATCATAGATGGGCATTTGGGTTGGTTCCAGGTCTTTACTATTGCAAACAGTGCTGGAATGAACATTCGTGTGCATGTGTCCTTATAGTAGAATAATTTATAATCCTTTGGATATATACCCAGTAATGGGATTGCTGAGTCAAATGGAATTTCTATTTCTAGGTCCTTGAGGAATATTATGAACAATTTGGAAGTCATTTTATATCATTTTTTTAAATTTGTCAATATATTAATCCTTCTTTGATGCCTAAATTCTGGAGACTTATTTGAGATATTGTTGTTATTACAAAGTCTACACTACATCTGCTAATAAGTTCTTAATAGAAAAATATAGACTACCATTCAAAAATACCTAATTATTAATTCATGTTATTTCTGAACACTAGCTTTTTAACAGAGGTATCTATATCAAACTTCTTTTCTTTAGACTAACCTGTGTGTTATCAAAACCTTCTTGAAAGAACTGGAAAAAAACACCTTAAACTTCATATGGAACCAAAAGAGAGCCCGCATAGCCAAGTCAATTCTAAGCAAAAGGAACAAAGCAGGAGGCATCACACTACCGGACTTCAAACTATACTACAAGGCTACAGTAATCGAAACAGCATGGTACTGGTACCAAAACAGAGATATAGACCAATGGAACAGAACAGAGGCTTCAGAGGAAACACAACATATCTACAACCACTCGATATTTGACAAACCTGACAAAAACAAGCAATGGGGAAAGGATTCCCTGTTTAATAAATGGTGTTGGGAAAACTGGCTAGCCATGTGAAGAAAGCAGAAACAGGACTCCTTCCTGACACCTTACACTAAAATTAATTCCAGATGGATTAAAGACTTAAACATCAGACCTAACACCATAAAAACTCTAGAAGAAAATCTAGGTAAAACCATTCAGGACATAGGTGTAGGCAAGGCCTTCATGACCAAAACACCAAAAGCATTGGCAACAAAAGCCAAAATAGACAAATGGGACCTAATCAAACTCCACAGCTTCTGCATGGCAAAAGAAACAGTCATTAGAGTGAATCGGCAACCAACAGAATGGGAAAAAATTTTGCAGTCTACCCATCTGACAAGGGGCTGATATCCAGAATTTACAAAGAACTAAAACAGATCCACAATAATAAAACAAACAAGCCCATTCAAAAGTGGGTGAAGGATATGAACAGACATTTTACAAAAGAAGACATACAGGAGGCCAACAAACATATGAAAAAATGCTCATTATCACTGGTCATTAGAGAAATGCAAATCAAAATACATTGAGATACCATCTCACATCAGTTAGAATGGCGATCATTAATAAATCTGGAGACAACAGATGCTGGAGAGGGTGTGGAGAAATAGGAACACTTTTACACTGTTGGTGGGAGTGTAAATTAGTTCAACCATTGTGGAAGACACTGTGGTGATTCCTCAATGACCTAAAAATAGAAATCCCATTTGACCCAGCAATCCCATTAGTGGGTATATATCCAAAGGATTATAAATCATTCTACTATAAGGACATAGGCACACAAATGTTCACTGCAGCACTGTTTACAATAGCAAAGACCTGGAACCAACCCAAATGCCCATCAATGACAGACTGGACAGGGAAAATGTGGTGCCTATACACCATGAAATATTACGCCGCCATCAAAAATGAGTTCGTGTCCTTTACAGGGACATGGATCAACCTGGAAACCATCATTCTCAGCAAACTGACACAAGATCAGAAAATCAAACATCGCATGTTCTCACTCATAGGCGGGTGTTGAACAATGAGAACACATGGACACGGGGAGGGGAGCACTACACACTGGGGTCCGTTGGGGGGAAATGGGGGAGGGACAGGGGGTGGGAAGGTGGGAAGAGATAGCATGGGGAGAAATGACAGATATAGCTGAGGGGAAGGAAGGCAGCAAATCGCACTGCCATGTGTGTACCTATGCAACAATCTTGCATGTTCTTCACATGTACCCCAAAACCTAAAATGCAATTAAAAAATAAAAATAAATAAATAAAAAACAAAACAAAACAGAAACACACTTTCCTCTGACAATGAAAACAATGCTTGGTAAATAACTTGAAGACATATACTGTATAACTTCAGGCTGTGTATTTAAAATAAACATTAACAAACCATAATATAAATTCTTGTTAAGACTTTCATTAATCAATAGAGGATGACACTGTATCCATCATGCAAGAAAACTGGGAATATTGGAAAAACAATACGAAACTCTACTTTTTAGTTCCTTTGTGTATAAAGACTGAAACATAATCAATATTATTTATCAGTGTTTGGAAGAAATTTGTTACTGTCTTGGTCTACATTTTAACCTTATTGTTTTGCATAACAACAGGAAACAGAAAAGACAGATAATGATGGGGACAATAATAGAAACAGATATGAATTGAAACTTTACTTAATAATATAGCCTGTATCTACATGAAATATATTTCTTTTCAAAGTATTTGTTTAGTAATTGTCCTTAACATTTATAAAGTTTTTAAGTAAAATATATCTTATGAAAACTTGGGCCTCAGTTCTGTTATTGTCACACATAAACTTTATGCCATTCAGAAAAATTCCTAAAATCTCTGGACACCATTTGCTTCATTATTACACTGAGAAATTAGGATGTATAAGGAGAATACTTATGAATATGTTAGGATGCAGAATTCTATAACTGAAAATAAAATTCTTAGGACAACTTAATATTTGTTAGGACATTTAACATGTAAATAATTGGAGCTTCTTTTGTGCCAAGTTATATTGGTGAGGCTTCATTCCTTTATTCTATCTTTCAATTATTGTATTTTAATGCATTTATTCAGTGCCAGGAAGGTATGATGTTCTATGCTAGGCTCTAGAAACACAGAAGTGAGCAAAAAATGTACAGTTATATAGAGTCTGGTGAAACATTTGCTAACCTTTGGCTTGTGAATTCTTTAGGTTTTCAATATTAATATGTTGCAAGGAATTATTCCGTTAAGCTAAAACTATACTAGTCTAAAAATTAATTAGTAAGATAGTAGTGTACAAATATTCTTTAAAATAAAACTATTGAATAACCTCTGAACATGCATGGAGTAAGCTCATGTCAAGATAAGAACAAATCAGCTTGTTCATGATTTGATAAGTTGATATATTTGGATCTTATTAACAGGTATTTATTTGTATATAAGATAATTATTGATATTTTATTGCCTTTTTATTGTCACAGCAAGGGATAACATGGGATCTACTCTGTAAAAAAAATTTTAAGTATAGTGTACAGTATTGCTTACTACAAGCACAATATTGTACAATGGATCTCTGGTACTAATATATCTTGCATGATTGAAATTTTATACCTATTTTTTAGCAACTCCTCATTTTCCTCTCTCCTCAGGCCTTACCATTTTGTTTTTTGTTTTTATAAATTTGGTTATTTTACATACATCATATAAATAAAATCATGCATTATTTGTCCTTCTGTGACTAGCTTATTTCATTTAGTGTATTAGTTCATTTTTGCACTACTGTGAAGAAATACCCTAGGCTGGATAATTTATAAAGGAAATAAGTTTAATTGGCTCACAGTTTCACATGGCTGGGGAGGCCTCAGAAAACTGACAATCATGGCAGAAGAAGAAAGAAACACATCCTTCTTCACATGGTGGCAGGAGTGAGAAGAATGAGAGCTGAGAGAAGGGAGAAGCCCTTATGAAACCATCAGATCTCGTGAGAACCAATTCACTATCATAAGAACAGCACCAGCAGCATGAGTATAACAACCCCTATGATTAAATTACCTTCCACTGAGTCCCTCCCACAACATGTGGGGATTTGGGGAACTACAATTCAAGATGAGATTTGGGTGGGGAAATAGCCAAACCATATCACTTAGCCATTTGTTGTGTCAAATGGCCAAAAGATGACCATTTGTGTGTCTTTTTCAGATAAATGTCTATGCATGGTCAATCTTTTTCCTTTGGGTTATTTGGATTTTTAATTTACTTTTTTACTATCAAGTTGTAGGCATTCTTTAGCAGAAATTTGAATTGCAAATATTTTATCCCCTTCCATAGATTGTCTTTCATTCTTTTGGTTGTTGTTGTATCCTACTTTTTAATTTTTTATTTTGCTGCTGGTGTTTTTGGTCTTATATCCAAGAAATCATTGCCAAGTCTGATGTCTGAAGCTTTTCAACATGTTTTTGTCTACACATTTTACAGTTGCAAGTCTCCCAATTACATCTATAGTCTATATCTTGCAAGATAAAGGTCCCATTTTATGCATTTGCATGTAGATATCCAATTCTCCAAACACAATTTATTGAAGAGACTATTCTTTCTCTATTGTGTATATTTGGCACCTTATTGAAGATATTGACTACATATTCAAGAGTTTATTTCTAGGCTCGCTATTCTATTTTGTTGGTTGATGTGTCTATTTGTGCCAATACCATACTATTTTAATTATTGTAGCTTGGTAATATATTTTGAAATCAGGAACATGATGCCTCCAGTTTTGTTCTACCTTCCAAGAATGCACTGCTCATTTAGGGTCATTTGTGGTTCCATATGTATTTTAGGATTATTTTTTCTATTTCTGTAAAAAAATGCCATTTAAATTTTTACTAAATCAAACCAAGTTTGGCTTTGGTTGTATGGACATTATAACAATATTAACTATTCTAATCCATGAGCATGGGACATGTTTCTATGTATATGTTCCTTCCTCAGTTTTTTTCCATCAATATTTTGTAGTGGACAGTGTATAAATCTTTTACCTTCTTGGTTAAGTTAGTTACTAAATAATTTATTCTTTTTGATGTTATTACAAATGAAATAATTTTCCTTTCTTTCTGAACTGTTTAGTATTAGTGTGTATTAAAGTGTGTTATTTTTATGTTGATTTTGTGTCCTTCAGCTTCACTGGATTTATTAGTTCAGAGTCTTTCTTTCTTTTCTTTTCTTTCTTTCTTTCTTTCTTTTTCTTTCTTTCTTCTTTCTCTCATTCCCTCCACCCTCCTCACTTTTTCCTTCTTTCCATCCTTCCTTCCTTCCTTCCTTCCTTCCTTCCTTCCTTCCTTTCTTCCTTCCTTCCTTCCTTCCTTATTTCAACACACTCTCACTCTGTTGCCAAGGCTGGAGTGCAGTGGTGCAATCAGGATTCACTGCAACCTCAATCTCCCATGCTTCGGTGATCCTTCCACTTCAGCCTGCCAAGTAGCTGGGACCACAGGCACATGCCACTATGCCCAGTTACTTTTATTTTATTTCGTAGAGAGAGGGTTTTACTATATTGCCACAGCTGGTCTTGAAATACTGGGCTCAAGTAATCCTGCTGCCTCAGCCTCCTAAAGTGTTGAAATTATAGATATGAGCCACCATGACTGGCCCAGTTCTAAAAGAGTGTGTGTGTGTGTGTGTGTGTGTGTGTCTGTGTGTGTGTGTGTCTGTGTGTGTGTGTATTGTTTCTGTGGTTTCCCAAATATAAAACCATGACATATACAAACACCTAATGTTGGCAAAGCTTCAGGTAGACTAAGAAAAAAAAGAGCAGATTCAAGTAAAATCATAAATAAAAGAGGAAGCATTATCACTGATGCCACAGAAATAAAATGGATGATAAGAAACTGCAATGAATATATATATCAACAAATTGGAAAACCTAAAAGAAATAAGTAAATTCTTAAAACATACAACCCATGAAAACTAAATCATGAAGAAATAGAAAACCAAAACACATATATAACTACTAGAAAATTGAATCAATAATCAAAAAAATATATTTGCAACCAAGAAATATCCAGGACCTGATGGCTTCATTGCTGAATTCTACTCTTTTTTTTTTTTAACATTGTCAATCCTTCCCAAACGCTTCCAAAAATGAGAAGAAGAAGAAACTCTCCAAACTCACTTTTTCAGATTAGTATTATCCTGTTACCAAAGCCAAAGACAGTATAGGAAAAGAAAACTACAGGCTAATATCTCTGGTAATAACAGATGGAAAAATCTTCACAGAAGTAATAGAAAATATAATTTACCAGTACATTAAAAAGATCATACATCATGATCAAATGGGATTTAGTCCTGGTTTGTAAAGATAGTTCAACTTAGAAAAATCAATTAAGGTGATACATCACATTAACAAATTGAAATATAAAAACCACATGATTATCTTAGTAGATGCACAAAAGGTATTAGAAAAAATTGAACACCTTTTCATGATAAAATCTTTCAATAATATAGAAACATAATAAATGTACTTCAAAATAATAAAGACCATATATGACAAGCTTATAATTGATAGCATACCCAATGATAATGGGGAGAAATTGAAAGATTTTTCTGTACAACTAGGAACAAGCCTAAGATGTTTACTTTTGACACTTCTATACTACATAAATAAAGACATACTAGTCAGCAAGAGAATACTAAAACAATCTCTGTTGGCAGATGATGTGATCATGATTTATATGTAATTTTTTCTCTGTCACATTTTTTATTATTTATTATTATATATTATTTAGTTGTGTCCAAAATTGATGTATAGATAAACCAGAAATTAATCATATATGACAGTAATGTTGAAGTACATGTTAATATAAGAAACCAATATTTAACTATTAAATATATTGTCTTAACATTTGAAGGTACATAACCTCCATTTTCCTAATCATTATATTTATGTAGTACATTAAATGTTTCAAAACTTTGAAAATAATTAGGAATATATAGTAACTATCATATTCAATAAGACTTTTTATTTATTACAAATAAGAATTTCTACATTATAAAGTGTCATTTATTAAGAAAATCTTGCAAATAGAAGTCATACATTTGTTTTTTGACTGCAACATTTACAAATAAAATAGAAATTCTATGAACAACAAGGTTGATAGATTTATAAAGTAAAAAATGAGAACAAATCCAAAATTCAGTTCATAAAAGGAGTTTGCTCAATTTTCGCTGCTGCAGTATAGTATACATTTCTATGCAAACTTTAAAATATTTTTAGTTTCCAGGAGAATTATAACGTATTATGATGCCTTAATGTATTCTTAAAACTTATATAAACAGCAAATATTTTTCCAAAGAAGAAGTTAAAACATATGTCTATTAAAAATCAAACTCTCCCCATATGACATTGCAATTTTTTCTTCATAAATTATGAAGTAATCATTCTTTACACTGGTTTTAAGTGTACAATTATGAATACACTTTATCTCAGAATTGTATGTATTTGTAGAATTTTGACTTTGTTTTTTAAATCTATGCATTGTTGAGCTGGGCATGGTAGCTCAAGTCTGTAATTCCAGCTCTTTGGGAGGCCGAGGTGGGCAGATCACCTGAGGTCAGGATTTGAGACCAGTCTGACCAATGCAGAGAAATTCTGTCTTTCCTAAAAATACAAAATTAGCTGGGCATGGTGGTTCCTGCCTGAAATCTCAGCTACTTGGGAGGCTAAGGCAGGAGGATCACTTGAACCCAGAGGCTGGAGGTTGCAGTGAGCTGAGATCATACCACTGCACTCCAGCCTGGACAACAAGAGTGAAACTCTCTCTCAAAAAAGAAAAAAAAAGAAAAGAAAAAAAAAATCACAGAAAGCTAAACACCATATGTTTTCACTCGTAGGTGGGTGTTGATCAACAAGAACATGTGGACTGAGGGAGAGGAGCATCACACACTGGGGGCAGCTGAGGGGGTAGGAGAGAGACGGGGGAGTGGCAAGGGAGGGGAGGGAGGGGAGGGTGGGGAGGGATAACATGGGGAGAAATGCCAGATATGGTATGCACCTGAAGCAAAATAAATATTTTTTAAAAAAAATCTATGCATTGTTATATATTTAGTGAGCATAATCTCATCCGCCTGCCTGTTGTTACTCTATGTTTTAGAACTATTTTAGCAGATCATAGTGACTTACTTCTTCTTTTTTTTAAAAATAGAATTTATTTTTTAAGATAGTTTTAGGTTTACAGAAAAATTGAGCAGAAGGTAGAGAGATTTTTCTATATTTTCCTTACCTCCACACATACATAACCTTCCCCAATATCAACACCCACTTCCAGAGTGGCACATTTGCTACAATTGATGAGCCTACATTTTCATATAATTATTCATCTGTTGCATCTTCTTCATGCCAAATGCTATTTTTATTTTTCAGATTTTTCATTATATTTACAGATTAACATAAAGAAAAGTGGCTTTTTGTTATTTTGAATCTTGTCTACAGAGTATGACATTTGTTATATTTATTTACACCATATTTAGGTCTTTTGGTAATATTTTAAAATTTTTTTCATGTATGTCAAGCTTATTTCATGTTATGTTTCTATTTAGAAATTTTTTCAGTGTTGAACTTTGTAAATGTGCTTTAAAAATATATTTTCTCTCT
This sequence comes from Saimiri boliviensis, assembly GCF_048565385.1. Taxonomy (NCBI): domain Eukaryota; kingdom Metazoa; phylum Chordata; class Mammalia; order Primates; family Cebidae; genus Saimiri; species Saimiri boliviensis. The sequence continues at coordinate 110,361,045 of NC_133451.1, forward strand.
GTGGATTTTGTATGAGAAGTCTAAAAATTTCTGTAGGCTGACCTAGAACTTTTGAGTGTTATTACAAATATAATTGTTCCCCTAATTTTCTTTTTGTAAAAGATTACTGGACTATAATTTTATAGATCTCTTTCTGGGTTCTCTATTCTGTTCCGTTGATCTATGTTTCTCTTCTTTAGCCAAGTCACAATAACTTAATTACTACTGCCTTAGAGTAAAGCTTAAAAGGAAGTGTGAATTCTTCAGTATTTTTCTTTGTCTTTGGTATCGTGTTGGATAATCTAGGTACTATTTCACTTTCCATATATACTTTAGAATTAGTTTATTGATATTCTAATACAGCTATCCAGGATTTTGATTTGAATTGTGTTGAATCTATTGATAAGTGTCTGTGGAACAAATACCTCGACAATATTGAGTTTCCCAATCCATGTACATGGAATATTTTTCTCTGATTTTTCCCATCATTGTTTCACCGTTTCCTGTATACGGTTTCTTTATTCATATATTTTTACATCATTTCTACCTATATAGGCAAATTTTATATTATTAATATTCTTGTTTGTAACAATACTTTTTCTGGTATTATTGCTACAGGTACAGATTCAATAGTCAGCACCAGGCTTTTTGGCAAAACCACCTGAGTAATTTTCTGCTTGATTGAACATCAGTTTTTTGTACTTTTTAAAAGAAGGACTTATGGGAACTAGTTGTTACGAGATGATAATAAAGTTTCTGCTATGATTTTCTTGAACAATAGTTTGTTTACTGCAAAATTTCTTGGAAAAACAGCTCATTGTGTTAGTATTTCTTGTCATTGAATATTTTAATGTAGAAGTGGGATATAAACCTCGCTTTTTGTTATATATTGACTGCAATAATTTACCTCTCTCCATCAAGAATTACTCATTTATATTAGATTTTATTACATTTAACAAAATATAACTCTCTGTTGATTAACTATAACAAAATCATCTTTATCTCTTTAGAAAAGATATGTCCATTTAATGTGCATGCATAGATATTAATTTTTATTTTCTGGATTTTTTTTCTTTTAAATTTCTCTTTTTTCATCTATTCGATTAATTTCTCCCCTCAGAGACATCACCCCAGTAAAAGAAGCTGGATCTCCTTTCTTGTCTTCTATGCCAACTATTTCACTAAGAATTTATCTAACACTTCATTACTTTTCATTTCCTTTCTCCAACTACTTCTCATCATGCTATTTTATGATTCTTATTGTATTAACAGTGTTATATTAAGAGTACCTTTAAAGTGTACAGCTTTCTTATTTACCTAAATTCCATAATCACTTTTTACCCTTTTTTCACTTCCGAAGTCTACCAGTTTGCTTTTGATCTTTTATTTTCTTGTAGGAAAAGTCAAGTGATACAAAGTAGCCACCCATTCTCATTACCAGTACTTTCTTTCCTCCTTTAAATACTTTCCTCCTATAGTACCCACCATCATTGGACATGCCATATATTCACTCAACTGATTTATTGATTATCTCATTTCATTAAAATATTACCTCCATAGCCCACAGATGTAATCTCTTGTTTATTGCCATGTTCCTTTAGCCTAGAACAATGTAAGAAACAGAAACGACGCTCAACAATTAGTTTGCATTAAATAGATAAACAAATACAATGGATGCTGAGTGAATATTAAATTTACAGTGCACAATTTAGGGAATAATTATTTCAAAGACTGTGGGGGAAAGACGATTCTTTCAAATGTTCTGCTTAAATAATGAACATAAGCATCACACTTCTAAGTTTTTTGCATTAAGTTCCAGATAAATTCTATGATTATACTAAAATACTATCCTAACTTTTTCATCCACACAGCTAACAAAAAATTTAAATTTCAATCTGTTGTCAAATCTTACTAGCACTTAAATTCATTATCTTTGTACACTTCTTGTTTAAACATTGGGAATTGATTGAAAAAACGAGTGGGTGGGTTTTGAAGGTTTGGACTTATTTGTTCATTCAGTGAGCATTAATTGAGTGTTTATTATGTGCTATACCCTATTCCAGATACTGAAGAAAACATAGCTCCTATTTCCTGAAATGTGTCTTGTAATGAAGAGTCTCCCTTGCCAACAGAATTTTTCCTTCTTCTCCTTTTTGAAGATTCTTTGCCAAACTTTTCTAACAAAATAACCTCACAATAGGAAAGCAATATTACTCATGTCACATGTTCACTGTCTGTTATTTCTCTAAACTAAACCAGATTAGAGAGCATTCTTTGTGGATCAACTACAGTGTTAAACCTGGGAACTGAAAAGGTGCACATAGAAGTATACAATTGTGGTAAAATTTATAATCTAAGATAAAATGAAGAGAAATATATCTGTGAATGGCTTCTGAAAACTGTACAAAATTAGGGTTGGATATGATTGTTGTTTGGGTTGAATTTGAGTAAGAGTGCATTTGCCTGATACTCTGCATTTGATGTGCTAGGTTAAGCAGATGGGAATGTTTATCATCACCCTTCTTGGTTAGCTGACACATTTGGGATCAGTAGTGGGTCATGAAAACTAAATTTAATATGCCAGAAATTCCTAATCAAATGTATTTTAAAAATTCAAAATATAGAGAAACAAAAGTTTTGAGTAGAATTATCAGGTTTAAGACACTCACTTACTATGAGCAACGTCCTCTGAAGAACCCAGAGGTCAATTTATTCACCAAATCATTGAGAAATCTACCACAGAGGAACCTTGTGGTCTTCAAAAATTGTTTATTAATTAACTGTTCTCTGTAGGGAGATACTTCAGTTAAGTAATCTTTGTGATTTCAACTGAAATCCAGTATCCCCAGGATAGCAAAAACTGAGAAACTATTTCAAAAAACGTTTCAGGCATATAAACTTGCTTCTCAAGTGCCTCAGATGGAACTGCTGCCATCTTTTTTAGAGTAACTATGTCCTAGACAACCAGAATACTCACACATTAGCATGACGGAAAGTATTAGAAACTGGCTCTGAGGTGATCATGAAATCCTAGTAAACTAACCACCTCTGTGGTTCACTGCTCAGAGTGGAACTACTTTGTCAGGTGATACATGTTCCCTGGGAGTCTTTTAATCTTACCTAAAATTATTTTCTTGGTTTTAAATATATATTTATAACAACATCTGCCAGAATTCTCATATCAGTTTTAATCATTGTATGATCATTAGAGCATAAGAGGCCAAACTGAAGTATCTTTCTTCCAAAATAAGAAATCAAAGTCAATACTCTCATATGGAGAATCATAGAGATTAGTGTTACCATCAAAGACATAAAATATGACTCTCTGTTTTTACTCTGAATAAGTAGGTTGGCTTTGAAGGAAATATTATATCCTATAATACATTTCCTATCATAGGATAAATTTGAAATTGCCGATTCCAAATTTAATTATTTTTTTTTCCTGATATGTCTTCTTTGCTAGAGTAAATCAAGCCAGCACTAGACTTTGATAAACAACTATTAAGCTGTCAAATGTGGGGTGTATTTTCCCCCTTAACTCCATGACTGGAGAACACTGGAAGAAGAAGGCTGAGAGAACGTTATGTGTATTTCCATCACATTGAGGTTAGCCAACCCTGGGCTCCACGACATAAACTACAATAAAATGGCTTTAACTGTCTAGCATTCCACAGGCTATATGGCACACATTTTTAAAATATGTCTTCCTGCTTCTAGGACTAAATGTATCTATTGGAGGAAGAAGGTAGGAGATTAATTTCATAAAAATTAGATTTATGTTATTTCAGTAAAATTTCTGTTGGTCTAGTGTAGATAACTATAATTCACTTTTGCTAACCAAATTTTCCTTCTAATGATAATGAGGGTGATGATGGTAGGCAGTCAGCATTCATCTGCATCTTTAAAACACACCAGACACTGTCCCAAGAGCATTTCAATAACTAATTTAATCCTACATTTAAGGTACATATTTTATTAAGAAAGATTTTGTTAGTATGCATAAATATTAAAGATGGTTTTTACAACCTCCCCAAATGTACCTTTTTTCTGCTATGTGACAGAACAAGCTTTTTATCGAAGTAAAATAAAGACTAGAGAGGATTAAAGATAGAGTTAGCAGAAGCTGAAAGCTAACTGTTCATTGTTGTCCGCTTTACCCAAAGACAACCACAATGAAATTTTCAGTCAAAGATGGTATCCTTGCTCTCACTCTTTTTACTTTATTTTCTGTTAGCTTTTCAATTCTACAGCTTTTATACTGGTCAGAACTTCTTTGAGTGATGACTGTGAATAGAATGCCGGCTTCTTATCAACAAACACTTAAGAACTTCCAGCAGATGTTGCAAAAAGAGTCACTGATTTGTGCTACAATCAGCAGGGCAATTGTTTCATTTGGATTCTCTATGAAATCCAATGTATCCATTTTAGTTTGACTGACAGACATGAATTTCTCTTCTGGTGACTTTTTCTGTACCATTTGAAATGCAAGCCTGATGGACAATGCTTTCACAAGACAAGAAATCATTTTTATCTTTCTCTCTCTAAAAATTGAAAGGAGCAATGTCTTGTGAATATTTATGTAAAATTCAAGGGGTTTGCACTCTTACCTAAATTTGGATCCATAGGAAAAATATATAGTCTCTGCATATAAATCTGTTTCAGTCATTTTATTTCACAAAGCCTTGTTCTTATAACCATCATACTTAGTAAGAGCCAGTGAAACAACTGTAGTATTTCTTTGAAAATGTCAAATATGCTAAATATCAGAAATGCTTTATGCAAATAAATACGGAACTGCCTATATAAAGCAATACAAGGACCCTCAACATTTGAAATGTATTAACAATTTATTCTGGTTTTATTTTCTCTTTTTAAATATTAGATAAACAACTTTATTTGACCCATGGTTTGCCAGGAAGCAGTAAACCATGCTTCCTGAAAGTAAATATGTCAGAGCAAAATACTACAAAAACTGTATAAATTAACTTAGAACATCCACAATTAAACAAGTAGTACTTTGAAAGTAGTCATTAGGCTGTGGAAACACTTCAGCAAATATCATTTTTATGAATATAGTCGGTTTGGGCACACTTCCTTTTAGACATTCCTGGAGGAGTTTTTTGCAGTATTCTCTGATAACTATCTTCATCATTGTTGGAACTTAGAAAGATTTATTTTTTTTTAAATGGAGTAATCTAGATGAATAATACCAATTTTATCAAATTAAAATGTAATATAAACAAATAGGATTGAAAATCCTATCTGTGCCATGAAATGATTCCAAATGAGCTTCAAAATGAAGGTGACACATTAAAAAAAAATAAATAAATAAATAAAAAAAAAAGATTGTCTCACTCTTTCAAGAAACATAATTTGAAGAGGCCAGCTACTTAAATATATAAATTAATCTCATTAATATACATTCAGGTTTCTGGAAGATGATGAACTATATGAAAATGATCATTAATGGAATACTAACTTCAAAATTCCTGTGATTTCTCATTGAAAACATTCATTTATATATATATTTTTTAATTTTATTTTAATAGTTTTTGGGGAAACAGTGGTTTTTGGTTACATGAGTAAGTTATTTTGTAGTGATTTCTGAGATTTTGTTTCACCCATCACCCGAGCACTGTACATTATAACCAATGTGTAGTCTTTTATCCATCACCCCCTCCCACATTTCTGCCTACCCCCTGAGTCCCTAAAGTCCATTAGATCATTCATATGCTTTTGCATCCTCATAGCTTAGCTCCCACTTACAAGTGAAAACACATGATATTTCGTTTTCCATTCCTGAGTTACCTCACGTGATACAGAAAACTGACAGGTGTTTTAGTTAGAATATCTGGAGAAAAGGATTCTTACTTCATTCACTTGGTCAGAGCAATACAACCATTAGGGTCTTAACAGAAGATAAATAATATAGTAAACATAAGCGATTAAAATAGTTCATACATTTTTTCAGGAATCAAGGAAACCAGCAAAGGATGGTAAAGTATCTCAGTACTGGCAAATAAAAATAAGCTATGCCTGAAAGAAAAAGGTGTGAAAGTATTAGTTTGCTAGCAATGCCATAACAAATTATCACAGACCGAGTGGCAGAAACAACAGAATTATTTTCTCATGATTCTAGGGGCTGGAAGTCCACGATCAAGGTTTCAGCAGGGTTGGTTTCATTTGAAGTTTCTCCCCTTGGCTTATAGATACTGCCTTCTCCAAGTATCTTCACATGGTATTTTCCCCTGTGCATGTCTCTGTCTTAATCTCCTCTTCTTGTAAGGGCACCAGTCATGTTAGATTAGAACCCACCCCAATAACCTCGTTTAACTTGAATTACCTCTTTAAAGATGTTATCTCCAAAAACTGTTACCTTCTGAGGTACTGGGAGTTGGGACTTCAATATATGAAGGGTGAGAAGATGTGCACAATTTAGTCCATCACAAGGAATAATCACTGGAAACTACGGAGAGCTAAAACTGTAGGAGAAAATTGCCTCACAGGAGCCTTGTGTAGAGGATATAGCCACTGCCAAAATGTTTTACTCGTTCTCTCTCTGATTTTCTAGCTGCAGTGAAACAGAAGTGACAGGGGAATCTAGTCACCACAGTTCATGAGTGTCATACTCTCAGCAGATAAAACAATGTGGAAAGGGGTAGAGAGAGCAGCAGCTGTAAAGAGACAACCCATACACTATAGTCCACCTCTTTACCCTTTGTCATTTGAATGAAAAATTCTCTCTCCACCACAGAAAAAATCACAAGTTTGCATCAGCCATGGTATGATGAAGAGTGATTTTAATACAGTTATATTCTCATTTGAAAATAGACATAAACTCCAAATAGTGTATATGAGTAAAGAGAGATTATAAAAAAGAAATTTTAATTCACATAAAACACAGCTACTAGCATAGCATTTCTTAAATTCTCATGAAACAACCTGCTAATCATAGCTTCCTTTTTACAGCATGCCTGTCATTTTCCTTCCATTGCATCTGCCACCATGTTGGTTAGATAGAGTTCTTCTGGTGCAGTCATGGAAATCATCTTTTCTTCAACTTTAAAATATTTTATGGCCTTTAATTATTGAGTGTTTAATGAGGATAATTTTAGCTTTACAGAAAAGATTTGCAGGTAGTACAGAGAGATCCAATATACACTTACCTACTTTAATGTTATCATCTTACACACTATGGTACAGGTATCAAAAATAAAAATTAATTAATAGTATTAACTAAACTTGAAGTTTTATTTGGATCTAGAGGTTTTTTTTTTTACTAATGTCTCTTTTCTGTTTCAGAATCCAATCACAAATGGTACATTGTATTTGCATTTAATTTTCACGTGTTTTAAATTTCCACTGTTCAATGACAAATGTTAAGCCTTTCCTTGTTTCTTAAATGATTTTGACAGTTTTTAGAAGCTGTGGAAATACCCTCAATTTGGGTGTATATATATGTATTTTTTCTCATTACTGTATTGGGTTATAGATTTTGAGAAAGAGGACTAGAATACATCAAAATGCTTTATCACTGATTACATCGACCTTGATAATTTCAGTGTTTGTATGGTTTCCCCATTGTAAGTTACTGTTTTCTCATTTCCGTGTTCTATTTTCTCAAGGAAGTCACTAATTCCAGCTCATTCTTAGGGAGGGGCAAATAAACTCCAACTCTTGGAATGGGGAGAAACACGTTAGCATATCATTTGAAAATATATTGTAAAAAAGTTTCTCTCATCTTCTTCATTTATTTATATATTAAATCATTTACTTTTGTCAGTATAAACTGATCAATATATATTTGTTTACTTTGGATTACAATTCCAACATCATATTTTCTACAGTGTTCAAATTATTCTAACTTTGATCTCTGTGTGTTCTTTCAGATTGATCCCTGTGTCACTTTAACGTATTTTCTTTATATTATTTTGTGAACATGTCCTTATTCCTTTTTTTTTTTTTCCTTTTTTGAAATGGAGTCTCATTCTGTCACCAGGCTGGAGTACAGTGGCATGACCTTGGCTCACTGCAACCTCCGCCTCCCGGATTCAAGTGATTCTACTGTCTCAGCCTCCAGAGTAGCTGCAACTACAGGTACACATGACCATATCCAGCTGATTTTTGTATTTTTAGCAGAGACTTTGTTTCACCATGTTGGCCAGACTGGTCTTGATCTCTTGATTTCATGATCCACCCACCTCGGCCTCCCAACACACCCTTATTTTATAGCACTACATGATGCTCTAGGCTCATGTTGCAACTTTTTCTGTCTTATTCACCTAGTCAAATGCATTTAAGATCCATTGATGTTGTTGGTGTATGTGCATGACTCAACAGCTCATCTGTTGGACCACTGAATAGTGTTTCATGGAATGGGGTGTGTATTTAGCCCTCTGCTGAGGGACAGAGTATCTCAAAGATGGGCAACTGAAGGAGCAGCGACTTGTGCTTCACTTTTGAGAAAGACATAATCCTGCCATGACATACTCCTGACATAACATGACTTGCCAAGGTGCAGAGTTTGCATCCCACAAAGATAGCATTCAATAGGGAATTCTAAAGTATTATAACTTAGTGGTAAATATATATATATATATATATATATATATATATATATATATATATAATAACATAATGGCTAATCTAAACCATCTTTATGAAGCTAAAAGTGTTCATCAATAGAAACATACACAGAAATGACACAAGTAATGAATTACCACTAAAATAATTTAAAAGCTATGGCAAATATTTTTAATATGTTCCAATATTCAACATGTTCTTCAGAATGCAAGAGACTTATATTGTAGAGAGCCAAATGAGATGAGATATTTTAGAGATAAAATTGACTATATCTGAAACGAAAATATGAGACTGATAGCAATTAGGGACTAAAGCCTAATAAATTAGGGAACTCATAGAATATGCAATAGAAATGGTTAAAACTTTAGCTGAGAGAAAACAAAGAGTTTTTAAAAAATAGTAACTCAGTTACTTGTAGGTTGATATCAAGCAATGCACCATACATGTAATTGACATCCCCAAAAACTGGCACAAGAAAGAGAAAGAAAACAGTAAGTTAGTATAAAGACCAAACTCTTTTTACAAGTGAAAAGTAATAACCAAGAATTGGAATTCTTTTTAAACAAAAAAGGAAGGAAAACATAAAACAAAACAAAAAGAAACAAAACTCTCCAAGTAAGATAAACATAAAAGAAATGCAATTCTGTGGTAGCACAACATAATCATATTACTGAAAAGAGTAATGAAGAGATAATCTTAAAACCAGCAAGAGATAAATAATGTTAGCAAAGGAATGAGTATTACTCAAAACCATAAACTAGGCAAATATTAAAGATTTTTCTTTGGCAACAAATAATTAAAAATTTAAAGCAAAAAAATACTAGTTAGCTAAGGCCAGGCTTATTGAGCTCATTGAGCCTGACCTTAGCTGTGTGTGTGTGTGTGTGTGTGTGTGTGTGTGTGTGTGTGTGTGTAAAACATGTGATAACAATAACACAAAGACTAGGAGGAGGAAATGCAAGCATACCTTAGCAAGGTTCCTATACAATAGATGACATAACGTAGTATCACTTTGATTATAGAACAGAATTCCTTATACTCAGCACTATTGATATTTTGGACCAAACAACCCTTTTTCTTGGCATAGGAGGTTGATGTCCTGTGTAATGAAAGAAATACAGCTATGTACCTAGTTTCTACCAACTACATGCCATCCTCAAGGTTGTGACAGCCGAAAATATTTCCAGATATTGCCAAACGTCTTGTTGTAGAGAAATACTGGCCTTCAGGTAGTATTATACACAATGGTGAATACTGAATGCTTTCCCCGAATTTCAAGAACAAAAGAAGAATATCTGTTTTCATAAATGTTTTACTAGAGGTTCTAGCCATGGCAATGAGGTAAGAATTTTTTTTAAGGGTATTAAGTTTGTAAATGAAGAAATAATAATGTCTTGTTTGCAGATGGCATGATTACACGGAAAATACAATTGAATCTGTGAAATAACTACTGGAAATAATAGATCAGTTTATAAAGTTTGCAAAGATCAAGATCAGTATAAACAAAACAGTTATATTTTCATATACTACAAAACAGATTGAATTTAAAAAGCAATTACCGAAAAAATACAAATTTAGAAAACATTTTGAGAAAATCTGACAAAACATATGTAAGCTCTGTTCAGATAAAACTAAAAAAAAAAAATTCTGTAAGAAATTAAAAACCTATATAACTAAGATGGGGAGGCTGATGGTACAGGGTGAGCATCTGACGAGACTGTCTGGGCTGCTGGGTGTGTTGCTCTCTCCTCCCTATCTTAGCTGACTGTGCCAAGGTTGTTGGCAAATTTTTTGTTGTAGCTTTTACTTGATTAATTTTAGAACTCTGTGTGAGGACTCTGGTTATCTGAAATCGCAGAAATGACCCGCTCTGCAGCTACAGTCTAAAGGAGGGACCAGTGTCTGTGGAAGCAGGGCCAGCGTGGTGGCCTGTTGCCAGGTTGTTCCTTGGGAGCGTTCTGCAGACCTGGTCCCGGGCTTGGTTAATCACGCCTATGTGTGTGCCTTGGGGTGGTCTGCGCTCCACAGCCCTTCTCAGCCACACATCCCACCCCAGGGGGTGCCCCAGGCTGATTTCATTTCTGATGCTGGGGGGTCTTTGCTCTGTCTGCAGAACTTGTGAGAGGAGCCTTGGTCCGGGGCTGGGGGAATAAAGCCGAGCTGGCGTGTGTTTTCTGGACTTCTCATGTCTGCCGTACCCACTAATGCTCCTCTAGGTGCAGGAGCAAGTTGCTGAGCCAGTGACTGTCCCGTCCCCTCCTTCCCAGCACCATCGCGTGTCACTTTTCCCAGACTCTGTCCTCACTGTCTCAGCTGAATCTCCAGGGAGGCTGCAGAGCGTTGTGGAGATCACTTTCTGCCTCAGCCTTTAAACGTTGACTTACCTCCTCTCGGAGGAGGCGTCCTGATCTCACCGGGGGTCCTGGTGGCCCCCAGACATAGCCATTTCCTGACATCAGGATGTTGAATGTAACCTGGACTAAGCTGGGCCTGTGGGAGGGGCCGCCTGAGGCTGCGCACTGTCGTCCTCACAGATGTACTTACTTTTGTGCCATGATATGGGCGTTCGGTTCCCTAAAGATGTATGTATTTTCTTACTGTACATAAAGATGTTCCTCAAGTCATACGGAAGGTGACACGCAAAGGGCCTTGTGCAGTGTGTTCAGATTGCAGCCGGGGATGGCCCTGTGTCTGCAGAGCTCAGCCTTTCACATCAGTCTGTCCGGATAGCTCTAAGAGGCATTCAGTTTCTGAACGAGATTCCACATCCCCAATCATGGTTCAGAAGAGCCTTTTAGCACCTGTTGAGGGATCACGTGAGGTCTCGCCACTTTCATGGGTCCTCTGGGAGAGTTCTGAGTCCACCGTCCAGGGTCACTTAGCACTTTGCCACGGGGGCTGCTGGAGAGTGGAGGCTGCCTGTGTGTGTGGTGGTGGTTGAGGTAAACTGGAACGAGACACGGACACGCTGCCCCTCCGAGGTCTGCAGGCTCCGCTCCACGTGCCGCCGACTCCCCGAGTCTAAGGCTTCAAGGCCAGGACCTGCGTCCGGCCTGCAAGGTAGAGCGAGGCTGCCTCTCCCACCGGGCACTGGGATCCCATTTAGAAACGGTGTTCACTTCAGAAAGTACTTTTCACTGCTCGGTTTTTGACTATTTTAAATAGTTTTGCTGAAAACTCTTGGTAACGCTACATATCCTGTTTTAATTGCTTGTACAGTTAACCTTTAGTTTTATTCAGTAAAGTATATCGAAGTAGGACTTTTTTGAATTGTAAATACGTGATTTTATTAAATAAAAGCCAATGTAAAATTGTTAAAAAAAAAAAAAACCTGTATAGCTAGAGAAATACATTATTTCATGGAGTTGAAAAATTCATTGTTAAGATACCAATTGTTCCAAAATATCCCAGCAGGCACATATATATATATATATATATATATATATTCAACAAGCTGTTTAAAAATTCATTTTAAAATACAAAGGATCAAAATATCCAAGTAATTGTGAGATTGAGCAACACTGCTTGATTTCAAAATGCTACAATAATTAAGACAGTGCATTCAATAATGCACCAAACACAGACACATACAAATACATCAATGGAGGAGAACTCACATAGGTCAATGGAGTAGAATCAAAATTCCAGAAATAAAACCATGCATATATGGACAACTGGTTTTCAATGAAAATACAGTAGGAAAATAAAAGGAGTCTTTTCAAGGAATTATGGTAATTGGATATCCAAATAAACAAGAAAACCCAATTTATACCTAATACCATAAACAACATAAACTGAAGATGAACCACAGACCTAAAACAAAAAACTTTAAAAAATATATAGGCAAAAATATTTGCAACTTCAGGTAAAGCCAGATTTCTTAGAATTAATACCACACACCTGAACCATAAAACACAGAAATGATAAATTTGATTTTTTCAAAATTAAAAATAGCTACTCTTTAAAAATCACTGCTAAGGGAGTGAAAAAGACAAGCCAAAGACTGGGAGAAAATATTGAATCCGATAAAGAATTGTGTATGAAGTACTCCCCAAAAACTCAATTTTAAGGAAACAAGCAATTCTTGAGGTATTTTGAAAATGATTTAAACACACAAAACACCAAGTAAAATATACAGTAAACAAATGGGAACATGAAAGATGTTCAATCTAATCAGTTATTAGGTAAGTGCAAATTAAAGTGAAAATGAACAAACATAACATCTATTAGAATGGTTATTATTTAAGACTGGCAAAGTCAAGTTTTAGAGAGAATATTAAGAAACTTGTACTCCCATATAATGCTAGTGTAAATGCAAAATGTAACATTCATTTTGAAAAATAGTTTTGCAGTTTCTTTAAAAGGTAAGTATTCATCTCTCATGTGATATGGTCATTCTGCTCCTAAATATTTGTCCAAGATTAAAGAAACCACATGTCCACACAAAAATTTGAACATGAGTTTTTATAGCAACTTTATTTATAAATAACCAAAACCTGAAAATAACTTTGAGTATATCAACTGGTAGACTCAAACTGGGAGGAGGAAATGCAAGATAAATAAAATTATGGTGTATTCATGTAGTGACATAGTATTGAGCACGCATATAATGTCATTATATAGAGATATAAAAAGTGTTGAAATACTGACTAGAAAAAGTGCTTCTTATGTACCATAAAATGTTCTTTCCAAGTGCAACCCATAGTTTTTTGTATTCAATTATTCCTAATTAATTAATTTTTATTTACTTATTATAATCATTAAGGCTCTCAGCATTTTAGTTAGCACATTTTGGGGAAAGTACCAGTGGTCATGTACATTTTAAATATAACTTCCCATATTATATCCACATAATCTACAAATATATACAATATAGTCAATGTTCTAGTTAATAAATTGCAAACTCTTTATCAGTCTTGTTTCTGACATAACATTTCTAGATTTATTCAAATTAAAATGAGGCCAGGAATGGTGGTGGCTCCCGCCTGTAAACACAGTACCTTGGGAGGCCAAGGCGGGCAGATTACCTGAGGTCTGGAGTTCCAGATCAGCCTGGCCAAAATGGTGAAACCCTGTGTCTACCAAAAATACAAAAATTAGCCAGGTATGGGGGTGCATGACTGTAATCTCAGTTACTTGGGAAGCTGAGGCAGGAGTATCATTTGACATCTCTTGAACCTGGGAGGTAGAGGTTGCAGTAAGCTGAGACTGTACTACTGCACTCTAGCCTGGATGACAGAGCGAGCAAGACTCCATCTTGGGGAAAAAAAGAAAAAGAAAAAAAAAGTTGTGCTGTTTCTCTATTAGTATCTCTCTACCACCCTAATAATCCTTACATCTTGGATTGTTTGTATAAAACAGTAAAGTGTAACAAAATTCTAAGAGCTTTAAAAAGTCTTTAAGTTGTTCATTAAAAAGGTAAGTGTATAAATTGTATGTTTCAAAGCAAAGTGAATTAATACTTAATTTTAAAACTGACACATTTTTTTTGAAGTATGGGCTGAAATTCAAGAACCCATGGATTTCAATTATGTGCTATAATTTCCCACTTCATGCTAAGTCAAGCATCATATTGTGACATTAAATGTTTCATTAACTGAAATGCACGTGATAAATCCAGAAAGTTATTGAAGAGGTAAACAATAATACAAATAGCATATATCATGAAATCTCTCTACTCAAAGGAATCTACAATAGAAACTTTATAATAAGTTGAAGCACAAGGAAACATCTTTCCATATTATTTGAATTAATTATATTCGATATACTAGAGATGAACTTATAAACATAATGCCAAATAAAATTACTTTTATAAAAACTGTATGAATTCAATGTTTCTATGCAATTTTAAAGATAATTCATTGTTAGTACCGATATCATACACTTCTTAAAAATTGCACAAACTCTGTGTACGTATAAAGAAGCATGCATACAATTCACCACTTAATTATCTAAATGCTACAATATAAAGCATTTCTTAGTAAAAATTAAAAATATAATGTTTGTATATGGCACCAGAAACTTAAATAGCATGACTGCTACATAAGATACATGTCACTGAAACAGTTCTAAAGTAAAATCCAAGTTTTCAAAATAAGAATCCCTTTATTCAGTTGTGAAAGTTTAGTTTTTCCAAGGTTCTATGAATTAATGAAGTAATAGGCAACACTCAAAGTTATATTTTTAGTCATATTTCAGTATTTTATTCTTAGAGCAGACAATAAAGCTTTCTAGAAATTAATTATTTAATAATTACACAATATGTACCTTAATTGGCAATACTGAGTTTTCAGTGAAGTTTTATTAAGTTTGTACTATTTATTTCTATATTCTATTTAAAAGTAGGTAAAAACAAATTGTGTAACTTACAAAATAATTTATGATGATATGCAAAATAATTACAAACTCTTCACTAGTCACAAAATTATTTTGTTCACCTAATAATATTATAAAATAAGTAATGCTTTATTTATTTCTAAGATAATGGAATAATTTTATGCTTAGCTATGTGAATATTTTTTTCTGTAATTAAAAGCATCTTATAAAAATAAAAACACAAAAAATGAAAAATAATAATTTGCAGATCTTCCAATGGTACCTATCTTCTTATATAATTCCCTTGAAGTGAAATAAAACGACAATCAGCTTTGTTGATTAAAAAATATGATTTGCAGAATATTCAGTCTTTAAGTTATGTCAACATGGGTTTTTTCTTATAAGTTACTCATTGCTCAATAACACAGCATTTCAAAATGTTGTGGCTAAGACATATTTAATATACTAGCTTTCGTTTTTGTGGATTGCCAATGTAGTTTGGGTTAATCTGGATTGTTCTTTAGTAGAAACTGGGTTTTCTCACTTATCTGTTCTCAGTTGCATGTCAGTTGTAACTTGGCGTTCCTGATCTTGACTCATCTCTCTTCTGTGACTGAGGGTGTGGCTGCATCCAGTTGGGTGATGTGAGGCTCAAGTTTACACAGTGTTCTTCTACAGCAGTCTTAGACACATGGGAGAAAGGAATCCAGAGACACAGAGGAAGGCTGCAAGGCTTTGAATGGTGGGGAACATCATCATTTCTGCTACATTCTATTAGACAAAGGATATCACAAGGGTATACCAGATTCAAGGGGAGGAGAAAAAATGTGCCGCTTCTTAATGGGAGGAATGGCACGGTGACATTGTAAAGCGTATTCATAAGAAACAAGTAAACGGATACCCTTTTTGCAACTTACTTCAGATGAAAATCAAAAGTTTATATTTGAAAAGAAAATAGTTATAATTAGAACATATGGGAGAATACAACTTTTAGCAGACTTACCCTGTGTTTGTGAAAAAACAGTAAGTTTACATTGAAGACAATATTTGTTCTTAGATTTCTCTATAATTAATTAAACAATTAATGTGGCTATATGTTGAAATCTATCCCAATCTCTACAGTGTTGCAATTCACACACCCATATGCATTTATACACACCACTGGAAGTGCTGCTTTAAAATGCAGGTAAACTTGTATGGTTGTTTAATTATATTACGGACACAGCTTAAGGTCTAACATTCTTGTTTTAATTGAGCTTTCCTGCTTTTCCCACTACATCTTTTTCTCTTGAAATTCAATGAATCTGATTAAGTGAGTATTATATATATTTTTCCTTTACTTTTATTCCTGTAAGTGGAAAATTGCTATTGAAGTTTTAGCTGGTTACCTTTTATCTGTCAATTACTCATGAATAAATCACAGTTAGGGAAAATAAACATAGCAATAGGACATTAAAACCACATTTCTCAGCCCCCCAAAATAGGCTTCCTGATTTTATGCTGCCATAAATTCCCTAAATATGCTCATTTCTAATTGACCTAATAGATTTTTAGTAGAATAATTGGGACTGGCATTTTATTTTTCTTGTGTTTCCATAAACCTGGAATTCTCAGGGACTGAAAGACTCTGAGCAACTTCTGTTTGTAAAAGCTTTGAGTGCATTAGAAAATGAAGAATTTAAAAAACAGGTGACACCAAAGTTAGGTTGTTGTAGATGTCTTTCTATATAGCAAATAAGCATTTTTTAACACAAAAATACAATACAACATATATACATAGTTATTCTAGCTATGATTTCAGAATGTATGAAATTATGAATTTGTGGAGTACAGAGGCAGAGTAATTATTTAGAATTTCAGTGTGAAGCCTCTTGATGAAGGGCTTCTTTCAATTCGGTTTACTTCTGTGGGTGGATACATAGTATAAGGGAGGGAGCTTGATCTAAGACTGAACTCTAAGTCCCTTATAAATGTTTCTTTTGGCCTCTTTGTGATGGACACTGATTCCATCCATCTGTTTATGTTTTTTATCTTCTACCTAGACAGGAAATGGGCATTTATTTGATAACTTTGCATGGTTTCTTGAAGGAAAATGTTGGAGGGATGTTTTCAGGGCCATCAAACCCATTTTAGTAAGGAAAGTCATTAGATGAGCAAAATAAAACCCTCAAGAAATTTCAAAAGAACGTTAAGAATAATAGCATGGGGAGAAATGACAGATACAGGTGAGGGGAAGGAAGGCAGCAGACCACACTGCCATGTGTGTACCTATGCAACAATCTTGCATGTTCTTCACATGTACCCCAAACCTAAAATGCAATAAAAAAAGAAAAAAAGAATAGCAGTCAATAATAATAATTGATGGCAAAAAAGAATAATTCTATTTGACCTGCCTGGGGAATTGGAGACTGTTTCCTCTAGTCGTTGACAGAAATTGCCTTAAAAATAATAAAGTGGCCCTCTGTAGAATTTTGAAGTGTGAAAAACTCTTTATTAGGGGGTCTGTTTTTTAAGTGACCTGGTCAGGCGCCATCTATCTCCAAGTTTCCACAGAGCTCCAGGCTAAGAATGGCATCTAAGGTAAAATTGCTCCAATGAAGAAAAAGACATTTCAGCTTCAGAATTTTGAAACTACAGTAGTTATGTATTTCTGCCTAGTTCACAATGTTTAGTCATAAACCTTGTTAATTATGGATTAAAATCACTGGATTGAAAAAATACATTTTCATAAATATCAGACACAAGTAACTGTTAAGCTAGCAAACAGTAAATATATCTCTCAAAATTACAACTAAAAAATTCAGTCCTGTAGTTTCCTCACTATGAAGGATTGTGAAGGTTAACTCTTAGGACCCAGAATTATATTCTCAGTGTGATGAAGAAGTTGTCATCATGCATCTGATGTGTTTTTTTTTTTTTTTTTCAACTGCATGAGGCACAAGTGAGGTTATTAGTTTCAGATTTGAATAGAGGAAGGTGAATGGGAAAAATGAAGACATCAAATGATACAGCAAATTTTAGCTGAGTAATATTCCATGATGAGTTTGCATCCTTTGTAGGGACATGGATGAACCTAGAAACCATCATTCTCAGCAAACTGACACAAGAGCAGAAAATCAAACACCACATGTTCTCACTCATAGGCGGGTGTTGAACAATGAGAACATACGGACGCAGGGAGGGGAGCACAACACACTGGGGTCCGTTGCGGGGAAATGGGGGAGGGACGAGGGGGTGGGGAGGTGGGAAGAGATAGCATGGGGAGAAATGACAGATACAGGTGAGGGGAAGGAAGGCAGCAAACCACATTGTCTTGTATGTACCTATGCAACAATCTTGCATGTTCTTCACATGTACCCCAAAACCTAAAATGCAATAAAAAAAGTGATTAGATAAAACTAAAAAAAAAATTTTAGCTGATAGAGTTGGGGAGCAAACTTAATAGAGAAACATTGTTGGACTTGGGGTTTTACAGAGGTACAGTTATAATTTTGAAACAATTCAGTAAAATTGGTAAATTAAATATTGGCCTTTTTTCCCCAATATGCTCAAGTTCCTTAAATGGCTTTGGTTTGTTACTAAATTAAGAGCATAATCTTTAATGCAGCCCCAGAAGTCCTTGATGATCTGTCTCTCACCAACTACTTCTATGTTAGTTTAACCATACTGATGGTTGTAAGTAGAAATACCTCGCTTCACTCACAACACAAATAATGTTGGACATGTTCTTCAACAAAAGCATTGTACTTTATCAATAGAGTGGCTTTATGAGTAGTTCCAGTTTGTCACACAAAATAACAAAAGATAGGTAGTGAAGTATCATTATACAATATTTTTTTTTAAGTTTTATATTTTTACTAGGGACATTCTTACTTGAAATCTGCATTTTTATTCTTTGTAAGTGAATAGAGAAAAGTAAAACACCTTCTACTACAATTTGGTGCCCTGTGTTTTTATTGTTGTTGTTTTGTTTTGACAAAGTCTTACTCTGTTGCCCAGGCTTAAGTGCACTGCAACGTCTACCTCCCAGGTTCAAGTGATTCTTCTGCCTCAACTTCCCGAGTAGCTGAAATTACAGGCACCAGCCACCACACCAGGCTAATTTTTGTAGTTTTAGTAGAGATGGGGTTTCACCATGTTGGTCAGGCTGGTCTGGAACTAACTCCTGACCTCAGGTGATCCACCTGCCTCTGCCTCCCAAAGTGCTAGGATTACAGGTGTGAGCCGCCACACCCGGTCAGCTGCCCTGTTTTAACATGTTCTAGGGTTATAGCAGTGTTTCCCATGATTGCCTTTGCATTATCATTGCAAATCTCAAGACAGTGAAATGCTGTAATTTTGACCTCCCAGATACCCTAAACAAAATCTCAGAGACCTTTCAGAGGTCCACAGATCACTGTCTCAGAATACCTGCATAAGAATAATTTTTACATGTTTACTGTTTCTATTGTTCTACAATCTCCCAGCCTGTCCAAGAAATCTCAAACATATTTTCAGGTAAAATCTTATATTCATACTAAGAGAAATCTTCTCTGACACATCTGGTATCATCTTCATAGTACCAATGACTTTTCCTTTGAGATGCTCAAAATGGTTGGAATATCCCATTAATTTACTATTAGTTTGAATTTTTCATCTTATAAGAGACAATGGATCATAAAATCAAATAATTGCAGCCCCAGGAAGTTCATGCATCAAGTCACTGAGTTGGACAGTTTGTAGAATAAAAGTAAGCAGACACATAACATCTGAGGGAGGAATGCATGACACTCTTTTGAAAAACATGCACATTTTTCCCCTTAGTGGAATACAGACATGTTGAAAATTAAACTGAATATATCCTAGGACTCCAATTTGTCACCTGTGCCTCAATCTGGAATATTCCAAGGACATAGTCACTGACTTTGTATATATTTTGTTTTGCTTTGCCTTACAAAAAATGTTATAGCAACACCTAGCACTGTGTCAGAAATATGCTGAACCTTCAGATAAGTTTAATTAATGAAAGAACACTGTTTAATAACCTAAAAAGTTATTAGAATATGCATACATAGAGAATTTGGTGTTTGAGAGGGTAAAATAGTGATTTCAGGCTCTTTAGTGGACTACTGATTGTAAATTGTGACTTTGGGCTATGTGAGACATAAGTTAAAATCATGTGCATAAAGGTGTACTATGACGTATGTACCTGCAACACTATAGTGGAACCAAATTGATGGCTCATGAATTATCAGGATGACAAGTGATAGCTGTGTATTTTCCTTGCCTCTATAGTAAATACACTTGATTCCAAGTGCTACAAATGGATGTTTCTGTGGAACTTGTTAAAGAGATTGTGGTTTTTCCTGCATAGTCTATTACTATAGTAAACAACACTGATTTAATTTTCAAATACTGATCCATTGTCGAATGTCCAGGATGAAAGCTAATCATTCAATATATACTGTTTTTATAATATTTTTAAATATGCGTTTTTAACTAAAAACATAAAATTGTTTTTATAGTTATAGTGTACAACATGTTTTAAAATATGTATATGATGTGAAATAAATTGTTAACCTAGTTAACATATATGTTATCTCACATACTTTCTTATAGCTATAACACTTAAAATCTACCCTTTTAACAGTTTTCAAGTATACAATATATTATTATTAATATCCACCATACTGTACAATAGATCTCTTAAAATTTTTGCTCTTATCTAACTGAAATTTTGTATCCTTTGACAAAAATCTGCCCAAACTCCCCTGACCCCAGACCCCAGTAACTACCATTCTACACTTTGCTTCTGAGTTCCACCTTTTAATATTTCACAAATAAGTGAAAACATGCTGTATTTGTCTTTCTGTTCCTGGCTTATTTCACTTAACATAATGTCATCTATGTTCATCTATTATGCCAGCAATAATGGATTTTCCTTCTTTAAAATGCTAACTAGTATTTGATGTGTCTATATACCACATTGTATTTATCCATACTTAGATTCTTAGATTCACTCATACATTAATAGACACTTAGATTATCTAATTCCATTTCTTAGCTATTTTAAATAATGCTGCAATGAACAAAGAAGTGCCGATATCTCTTTGACATTCTGATTTCAGTTCCTTTGACTATGTTCCCAGATGTAGAATTGCTGATTCATAATGACAGTTCTATTTTTATTTTTTTAATAATCCTCTGTGCTATTCTATGAAATAGCTGTACTAATTTTCTTCCTTGCACGTTTTCACCAACAATAAGCAAGGGTTTCCTTTTCTCCAGATAATTGCTAATACTTAATATCTTTGGTCTTTCTTTCCTCCAGAATACCATATGTTTGGCACTAAACAATTTGCTAGTGACTATGGCTATTTGGAGTGATTTCATTAATCTTCAGTCTTTTTAAAATAGCCATATTAACAGGTGTGAGATTATAATTCATTGTGGTTTTAATTTGCATTTCCCCAGTGATCAGTGATGTTGAACATTTTTTCAAATACCTCTTGGCCATTAACATATCTTCTGTTGATAGTTGTGCCTATTCTGATAGGCACATTTTTAATCAGGTTATTTGTTTTCTTGCTAGTGAGTTGAGTTACTTGCATATTTTAAATATTAACCCCTTATCAGTTGAATTGTTTGTGAATATTTCCCCCTATCCCATAGGTTGTTTCTTAATTACATTGGTCGTTTTTTATGCTGTGTGGAAGACCTCATTTTGCTATAATCTCATTTGTGTATTTTGTTTTTTTTACTTGTGTTTTTGAAGTAATTTCCAAAAATTTATTGCCCAAACCTGTTTTATAAAATTTTCTGTTTGTATTTTCTCCTATGAGCTTTACAGTTATAGGTTATATTTTAAGTATTTAATCCATTTTGAGATAATTTTTGTATATGGTGTGAGATAGGTGTGTATTTCTATTCTTCTGCATGTAGATGCAGTTTTCCCAACAGCATTTGTGAAAGAGATTGTTCTTTTCCACCTGTATGTTCTTGACATCGTTGTCAAAAAATCGATGGACAGTAAATACATAAACCTATTTCGGGGGCCTCTATTCTGTTCCACTGGTCTGTGTGTCTCTTTTTATGCTAGTAACATGCTGTCTTGGTCACTATAGATTTGTGGTACATTTTGAATTCAGGTATTGTGATGCAAGTTCAAAAATTTTTTTTCATTTCTGTGAAAATATATTATTGTAGATTTAATAGGAATTACATTGGATGTATTGATTTATTTAATAGTATAGACACTTTAACAATAGGAATTCTTCTAATGTATGAAAAGGGACCATCATTCTATTTATTTGTATCTTCTTCAGTTTCTTTTATCAGTATTTCATAGTTTTCAGTGTACATATCTTTCACCTCCTTGGTTAAATTTACTTCTGAGTGGACTTATGTCTTATAACTATTGTAAATGGAATTTAAAAAAAAATTTTTAAGATAGTCCATTCTTAGTGTATAGAAATACTACTGATGTTTGTATGTTGACTTTCTATTCTGCAACGTTAATAAATTTCTTTATTATATTTAACTGTTTTTTTGTTGAAGTCTGTAGACTTTTCTATTTATAAGATCATGCCATCTGCAAACAAGGTCAATTTAACTTTTTCCTTTCCTATTTAGATGCTTTTATATCTTTCTCTTGCCTAATTGCTTTGTCTAGGACTCCAAGTACTATGTTAAATAGAAGTGGTGAGAGTGGACATCCTTGTCTTATTCATGATCTTACAGAAAAGGTTTTTGACTTTTCACCATTGAATATGATGTTATCTGTGGGCTTGTCATATATAACTGTTTTGTGGTAAGATACAGTCCTTCTATAACTATGTTATTCAGAGTTTTTAGCATAAAAGAATGCTGAATTGTGTCAAATGCTTTCCTCATCTCTATTAAGGTGATGGATATAATTTTTATCTTTCAATCTGTTGTGGCATATTACTTTTATTAATTTGTATCTGTTTAATTATCCTTGCATCTCAAGAATAAATGCCACCGAATCATGATGAATGATCCTTTTAATGTGCTGCTTAATTTGATTTACTAGTATTTTGTTGAGAATTGTTGCATCTATTTTTATTAGGGATTTTGGCCTATAGTTTCTTTTTTAGTAGTGTCTTTGTCTAGCTTTGGTATTAGGATAATGATAGACTAAGAAGTAAGAGAGAGAAGATACAAATAAATAAAATCATAAATGAAAGCAAAGACATTATAACTGAAATCACAGAAGTACAAAAGATTCCAAGAGTCTAATATGAACAATTATACTCTAAGGATTGGATACCTTGGAAGAAATAGATAAATTCCTGGGAACATACAACCTACCAAGACTGAATCATGAAGACATAGAAGATCTGACCAGAGAAGTAATGAGTAAAAAAATTGAATCAGTAATAAAAAGCCTCTCATCAAAGTAAAGCTCAAAACTTTCATATTGAATTCTACCAAACAATTAGAGAAGAACTAACACTATTTCTTCTCAAGCTCTTCCAAAAAATTGTAGAGGAGAGAATAATAAAAACTTATTTTATCTTTATTTAATTTTTGCAATCAGTTTGCTTATATAATATCAGGAATTTTGTCTTCAGTTTCATAAAGTATGTTGATGTATGTTTTATTTTTCTAATCATTCCTTTGTCTGATATTTCTATCAACATAATGTTGACTTCATACAAGATTTGCAAAGTTCTATTCCATTTATGGAAGAGATTACATGTAATGGTTATTTTTTCTTCTTTAAATGCATCTTAAGTATTGTCCTATAAAATTATCTGGGCCTGAAGCTTTATATTTTGTAAATTTTATATTTGGTAAGATTATATTTTGGTATTACTTTTAACTTTAAATTCAAGACTATTTATGTTATCTATATTTTCTTGTGTGAGCTTCAGTAGGCTCCTTTATTTTAAGAATGACTACATTTCATCTAAGTTTTCCAATGTGTTACACAGTGTGGTTTGTGGTATCCCACTTTTATTCTTTTAGTGGTTTTGGAATCAGTAGTGATATTTCTTGTTTAATTTTGATACTGGTCATTTCTCTCTGTCTTTATTCTGGCTTCTAGATCTTTTACTTATTGTCTTTTATCCAAAGAACAAAAACAAAAAGGGTTATGTTTTACTTTAGTGTATATTTAATGTTTCAGTTTTTAAAAATTCTCCAGAGGAATAAGCTGGGAAAAAATTTTTGGAAATATATAAATATGTAATGAATAATAATAAATAATAACATAGCAAAAGTTGTATAGACTTTTTGTGCAGTTTTTAAAATGCTTTTTAAGTGCGTGTTTTCATTTTCTGTGAAGTGCTTTATATTTATTTATACGATCAAATACCAACGGGTCAGTAATACCAATAAGAAAAGAAAATTACTAACTTTAAGGTGTGAACTCACAAAAGTATTATCAGAAACTGAAACTCCATGAATTTATAGTAAAATTTTCTATTCAATTTGTCTTTCTCTGAAACGGCAAAGGTTACACAATAAGCAGAAATAAGTTTATGACAAACTATACATGGGATTGCATTCTAATTAACTACATAGAAGATTAAAATATAGTCATGAGAAATAAATATATTTGGTCAAAACTGAGAATACAATTAATTGTGAGCCAAAATAATAGAATATAAAAATGCAAAAAGACATCACTTTATAATTAGTTGCAATAATGGCTGTGGAGACTATACTTCATGTACTTTCCCTCCAGAAACCTCCCCAGGTTCTCTTGGTAAGGATCTGAGAAAGATCTCCTAGCAGTGCTGACAAGGAATGGGGAAAAATTAGTCATTCTGAAGCCCTTAAGCTATTTCTTTAACACGTCTACTGTCCAGGAGGCAAGACATAATGAAAGAACAATACTAAAAATTTATTCCCAGTGGGAAGATATGTGCTTCTCACTTCAACACCTTTAGGCTTTCTGCCTCACCTAAGAAAGAAAGAAAAAAAAAAAATCAAAACCAAAGTACAAAGCGTGGTCAATAGGGGAGAGAGTGCTAAAGAAACTGACAGGGTATGCTTGGTCAGAGAAGGGAGTAGAGGTAACAATAACAACAATAATTAATTAATTAATTTTAAAAACATGTATACCCAAACAGAGGACAAGAAACACTTGTAAAGGCCATGTTCCCAAAACACAGTTCCAGTTAGAGACTGAGATTTAATTAGAGGATTACAGAACATATCCCTTGCTAAGCTCTACCAACACTCTAACAAAAGCCAGTTTAATTACACTGGATTACAGAAGAAATAGCTGTAAGATAAAGACTCCTGCTAACCATCAGTATAAAGGGAAACCCCAAAGGCAAGACTGGAAACAAAAACAGGCACATTCGCAAAATTTAAATTGTTTCCTGACTACAGCTATAATAAACATAAAATACAGTCCACATTTAGCCAGATTAACTTATGTAAGTCCTTACACTAGGGGCCTGTTTACTACAATTCATATTCTCTGATACAACATGTCCAGCTGACAACAGAAAATTACAAGGCATACCACAGGCCAAAAAAAAAAAAAAAAAAAAAAGAAAGAAAGAAAGAAAGAAAAGGAAAGAATAGCATTTTGAATAGACAAGCAAGTATTAAGACCAAAACAGAAAAATACACATTTTGCATTTATCAGAAAAGATATTTAAAATGATGTGCTCCATATATTAAGAGATCTAATGGAAAATATTTTTTTCTGTATTATAATTCCCAACAGAATATTTATTTTTCTTACATTAATTTCAGCAGAGAGATAACAACTATAAGGGGGAAAACAAACATCTAAAGAAAATCCTGAAATCAAAAGTACTGAAATGGAAATTAAGAATGCTCTTAATAAGTTTGTTATGGCTTGATTATTTCCATTCCCTTTAAAATCCATTTCTAAATTTAATTACCAATGCAACAGTATTTAAGAGGTAGGACATTAGTGGGTTATTACTATATGAGGGTTCCACCCTCATGAATGAGACTCATAACCAAAAAAGGCTGAAGATACCTTTCTGGATGTTTTTTTTTCCCTTTCACCCTTCTGTCATGTGAAGAAGCAGTGTTCATCCTCTCTGGAGGACATAGCAACAAGGTGACATCTTTGAAGTGCAGACTTAGCTCTTACTAGACGTCGAAACTACTAGTGCCTTAATCTTAACTTTCAGTTTCTAGAATTGTGAGAAACAAATTTCTATTCTTGATACATTACCTAGTCTCAAGTATTTTGTTGAAACAGCAGCAAAATCTAAGACAAAGCTTATGAAGACTTTCAAGAAAACTGAGGAAAGAATTAGTGAACTTGAATGTAGGTTAGTATAACATGAAACTCAAATGGAACAAATGAATGAAGACACAGATCAGGACATCCAAGAACTATGGAATAATATCAAAAGTTATATTTGTAATTGAATACCAGGAAAAGAAGAGAATAAGAATTAAACAGAAGAAATATTTGCATCAATAATGATTGAGAACTCACCAAAATTAATGAGACATCAAACCACACATCCAGGATGCTCAGAAAATGCCAGCAAGATGAATAGAAAATAGATACATGCACATACACAGACACAGACACTCACATGTATCTAAGCATAAAATCATCAAGCTGCAAAATTTTTTTTGAAAATCGGGGAAAATCTTAAAGAACGTTGAGTACATCTTAACTACAGAGAAGCAAGGATAAGAATGAGAGTGGACCTCTCAGCAGAAATCATGCAACCAATTAAAGAGTGGAGTAACGTTTTTAAATGCTGAGAGGAAAAACCTGCCAACATAGAATAACATACCTAGCAAAATTATCCTTCAAAAGTGAAGGAGCACTAAAGGCTTTTTCAGATGAACAACAACTAAAGGAATTCATTACTGGAAGACCTACCCTGTAAAAAACATTAACAGAAATTTTTTAGATTAAAAATGTAATATATATGAGACACTTGGATTGATGTGTAATATTTAAAGTTTTTCTTATCTTAATTGATCTAAAAGATAAGTATTGACAGCAGTAATAGCAACACTAATTGATTCATCATTGCTCAGAGATGTTAGATAAATCACAGCAAAATCCTCATGCCTGTAATCCCAGCACTTTGGGCAGCCGAGATGGTTGGACCACTTGAGGTCAGGAGTTTGTGACCGGCCTGGCCAACATGGTGAAACCCCATCTCTACTAAAAACACAAAATTTAGCTGGGCATGGTGGCAGGCACCTATAATCCCAGCTACCTGGGAGGCTGAGGCAAGAGAATTATTTGAACCTGGGAGGTAGAGTTTACAGTGAACCAAGGTTGTGTCACTGCACTCCAGCCTGGATGACAGAGCAAGACTCCTTCTCAAAATAAATAAATAAATGGCAGTAAATTCACAAGAAATAAGACAGATGTACTAGTAATTCTACATTATGAGGTATCCACACTACACGCACAGTGTTAAGTTTTTATTTGATACTGTATTTGGATTATTTAAACATATATGTTGTAAACCCTAGGGCAACCACTTAAAACATTTGTGTTAAGTATAAATTATACACAGAAATAATAATGATAGAAAGTAAATTTAACTAGTATAATATGTTCAATTAAAATTAGAGAAAATAGGAAAAGAGGAGGTAAAAGAAAGAACAAATGTAATCATGATTGAAATTAATGTATAGCTCTCATATATCCTGGGACAATTTTGAATTAATACAAATACATATGTCAGAAAAATGTTTATTCTCAATAGATTGATTAAATAATAATTAAATAACTTTAGTGTTAAATTGAAGTTGTTTAAATAAAAATGTTTTATAATGTTTAAAAATAATTTTTTTTGCAAAAATAATGGCTATCCCTACAAATAAGGATTTTTATAAAATTAACAACCAAATTTAACAAATTTCTTTAAACATTATTTAAGGAAAAGATGCTAAATACCTACAGGCATGAGTGAGTCAGATCCAGATGTAGATGGATCTAGAAATTGTATTTTATTCAGTCCTATATGTAAACAGTTAGGTATTCCAAGCCATTGTGGTATTTAGAGACACACGTCAGTTCAATGTTCACACATAACAGAATGCAACTTGCTGAAACAAATTATGTCATTTATGAAGTCATATTTTTGGCTAACACTTAACATTGCTTACTTTTGTTAGAAAGTGTCTCCCTCTGTCATCCAAGCTAGAATGCAATGGCATAAACATGGCTCACTGCTGCCGCTACCTCCTCAGCTCAAGTGATTCTCCTGTCTCAGCCCATTTAGCTGAAACCACAGCCATGCACCACCATGTCCAGCTAATTTTTTGATTTTTTGTAATGATGGGATATCACTATTCTGCACAGGCTGGTCTCAAACTCTTGGGCTCAAACAATCCTCTCATTTCTGCACCGCAAACTGCTAAGACAGGAATGAACCACTCTGCCTGGCTTATTGCTTATTTTTAACTTTTTTTTTTTTTCTCCATAAAAGGATTTGTTGAACGCTATTCAGTGGAAGTCTCTGAGAATTGTACAACCTGTGACCCTGAGGGAGGTGGTAAATTCCTCATCCAACTTTGTCAAACAGACCTCTAAGAAAAGTGATAGTGAAAATATTGAGCCTTTGCCTTCATTCCTCAGAAAGAAGTAATGGAGAAATCATGCTCACCTAGCATTTAGTTGGGGAGAAAAATATAGTATTAATATTTAATTTTCTCAGAACAGAGATGGATGCTTTTCTTCAAGGCAAGAGGAAGTAGTGCTAAGTGAAAGGGAGCTAGGATACATTAGAAGGAAAAAACACATGATGTCCCTACAAATAATAAAAGACATGTGGTTCTCCCCTTCCACATTTCAGCAGGTCTGAATAATTTCTTACAGCTGTTCCTGTCTTATGAGCCATTAGATTTAGAAAGCAGTGAGAAAATAACAGAAAATAGCAAACTGCTGATTCATAAGCCATGTTTCTCAAAACTCAATAATTTTTTTCGAACATTCACTCATTTGGTAGCCTATTTAAATCCGTGTCTGTCTTCAAAATGTGTGACAACAGAAAGCAAATGTGGTCTACCAGTCAACCTTATTTAACATTCTGTGGGATCAAATACAAAAGTATTTGCTGATACAAAGTATTAATATGATTATTATCAACATATTGATACAGTATTTCTGTATTGACATATTGCTGTTACATCTCTTTAAAGATGGTAGAGTGAAGTCTTGGTGATAAAGATATGGGATGGGATCCCAATTCTGAAAAAGTTCATTCTATCATCTGTCTTATAATTCACTGCCTCATTGTATAGTAATGGAATGAAAGACAAACTCTTAAAATTATCTTGCTTTAAGAAGAACATTAGAGGATAAGTAACAAATTTACGAATAAAATATTTTTTTTTAAAAAATTAACACAGATCTAGCTTGTCTATTTCTTTTCATCATCATGTTAGGGTGTTGATTTTAGATCTTTCCTGGTTTCTCTTGTGGACATTAAGTGCTATAAATTTCCTTCTATGCACTGCTTTAAATGTGTCCGAGAAATTGTGGTATGTTGTGTCTTCATTCTCATTGGTTTCAAAGAACATATTTATTTCTGTCTCCATTTCGTTATTTATCCAGTAGTCATTCAGGGGCAGGTTGTTCAGTTTCCATGCAGTTGTGCAATTTTCAGTGATTTTCTTAATTGTGAGTTCTAATTTGATTGCACTATGGTCTGAGAGACTGTTTCACATTTGCTGAGGAGTGTTTTACTTCCAATTATGTCAATTTTAGAATAAGTGTGATGTGGTGCTGAGAAAAATGTATATTCTGTGGATTTGGGATGAAGAATTCTGGAGATGTCTATTAGGTCTGCATATATAGGCTCAAAATACAGGAATGGAAAAAGACTTACCAATCACATGAAGAGCAAAAAAAAAAAAAAAAAAAAAGCAAGGGTTGTAATACCAGTCTCTGATAAAGCACACTTTAAACCAACAAAACTTTTGGTTTAAAGTCTGCTTTATCAGAGGCTAGGATTACAACACAAAAGAAAAAGAGACAAAGAAGAGCATTACATAATGGTAAAGGGATCAAAGCAACAAGAAGAACTAACTATTCTAAATATATATGGACCCAATACAGGAGCAACCCGGATACATAAAGCAACTTCTTAATGATCTACAAAAAGACTTATACTCCCACACAACAATAGTGAAAGACTTTAACACCTCACTGTCAATATTAGACAGATCAACAAGACAGAAAATTAATAAGGATATCCAGGACTTGAACTCAGATCTGGACCAAGTTGACCTAATAGACATTTACAGAACTCTCCACCGCAATTCCACAGAATATACATTTTTCTCAGTACCACATTGCACTCATTCTAAAATTGACCACATAATTGAAAGTAAATCACTCCTCAGCAAATGCAAAAGAACAGAAATCATAGCCAACAATCTCTCAGACCACAGTACAATCAAATTAGAGCTCAGGATTAAGAAACTAACTCAAAACCACACAACTACATGGAGACTGAACAACCTGCTCCTGAATGCTATCTCCATCAAGCTACCATTTACTTTCTTCACAGAACTGAAAAAAAAACCTTAAACTTCATATGGAACCAAAAAAGAGCTTGCATAGTCAAGACAATCCTAAACAAACAAACAAACAAACAAACAAAAAAAGCTGGAGACATCATGCTACCCAACTTCAAATTATACTACAAGGCTACAGTAATCAGAACAGCCTGATACTGGTACCAAAACAGAGATATAGACCAATGGAACAGAACAGATCTCCTCAGAAATCAAGCCACACTTCTACAACCATTTGATCTTTGACAAACCTGACAAAAACAAGCAATGGAGAAAGTATTCCCTATTTAATAAACGGTGTTGGGAAAATTGGCTAGCCATATGAAGAAAGCTTAAACTGGATCCCTTCCTTACACTTTATTCAAAAATTAACTCCAGACAGATTAAGAATTTAAACATAAGACCTAACACAATGAAAACCTAGGAAATATTATTCAGGACAAAGGCATGGGCAAGGACTTTATGACTAAAACACCAAAAGCAATGGCAACGAAAGCCAAGATAGACAAAAGAATCTAATTAAACTAAAGACTTTCTGCACAGCAAAAGAAACCATCATTAGAGTGAACGAACAACCAACAGAATGGGAAAGCATTTTTGCAATCTACCCATCTGACAAAGGGCTAATATCCAGAATCTACAAAGAACTTAAACAAAAATACACACACACACACACACACACACACACACACACACAAACCATCAAAAAGTGGGCAAGGAATATAATCAGACACTTCTCAAAAGAAGACATTTATGCAGCCAACAAACATATGAAAAAAGGCTCATAGTCACTGGTCATTAGAGAAATGCAAATCAAATCCACATTGAGATACCATTTCACATCAGTTACAATGGCAATCATTAAAAAGTCAGGAGACAACAGATGCAGGAGAGGATGTGAAGAAATAGAAATGCTTCTACACTGTTCATGGGAGTGTAAATTAGTTCAACCATTGTGGAAAACAGTGTGGTGATTCCTCAAGGATCTAGAAATAGAAATATCATTTGACCCAGCAATCCCATTACTGGGCATACACCCAAAGGATTTTAAATCATTCTATTATAGAGACACATGTACATGTGTGTTTACTGTGGCACTGTTCACAATAGCAAAGATTTGGAACAAACCCAAATGTTCATCAATGATAGACTGGATAAAGAAAATGTGGCACATATACACCATAGAATACTATGCAGCCATAAAAAAAGGTGAGTTCATGTCCTTTGCAGGGACATGGATGAACCTGGAAACCATCATTCGCAGCAAACTAGCGCAAGAACAGAAAACCAAACACCGCATGTTCTTACTCATAAGTGGGTGATGTACAATGAGAACACATGGACACAGGGAGGGGAACATTACACAGTGGGGTCTGTCGGGAGGTGGGGGGCTAGGGGAGGGATAGCTGGGGTAGGTGAACAGCAGAGGGATAGCATTAAGAGAAATACACAATGTAAATGATGGGGTGATGGATGCAGCAAACCACCATGGCACATGTATACCTGTGTAACACATCTGCACGTTCTGCACATGTACCACAGAACTTAAAGTATAATTTTAAAAAATTAAAAAATTAACACAGATTAGTTTATTACTGGTTAAATTATTTGATATTAAAATGTGACTAAAATTTTAACTCTAAGTCAAATTATTAAATTTATATATTTTAATATCTACATAACTGTAACAGACATCATATTTTGTAAATATAAGCTACTAACCATAGTGCCTAAGAGCCCTCTAGCTTTATAAAGAAGATTAACAACAAAGACACAGTACAAAACAATCACGAGGTCACATATCTTGGCCTGGATTTTCTCATTTAGCTATCAGAATAACTTGAGGGCTATTTAGTCACTCTTCTAGCTCTCTAAGCAGCTTTAGAAATAAAGGAGACAAAACTTTATATAAAGTGTACAGTAGTCCTCTCTTACCCACAGTTTCATTTTCTGGGTTTTCAGTTACCTGAGGTCAACCACAGTTAGGAAATACTGAATGGGAAGTTCCAAAAATAAGCAATGGATAAATTTTAAATTGATCAGTGTTCTAAGTAGCACGAGGAAATCTTAGTCCCGCTCAGAACGTGAATTCTCTCTTTGTCCAGCATCTCCACTCTGCCTGCCCATTAGCCACTCAGCAGCCCTCTTGGTTATCAGATCCACTGTCCCAGAATCAAGCACGTGTGTTAAAGGAACCCATATTTTACTTAATGGCCCCAAAGCATTGAGATATGAAACTACAAAGAGGTTAAAGAGAAAGTATAAAGTGATTCCTTTAGGTGAAAAGGTGAAAGTTCTCCATTTAATAAGAAAAAGAAAAAATGTATACTGAGTTTGCTAAAATTTACCCTAAGAGCAAATCTTCTATTCATGAAATTTTGAAGAAGGAGAAAAAAAATTATGCTAGTTCTGCTATTACACCTCAAACTGCAAATGTTATGGTCATGGTGCATGTTTCATGCTCAGTTAAAAAGGCTTCAATTTGTGGGTGAAAGACATGACAGAAATATATTCCGATAGAAGGCAGTCAGGTTCATTCTACCATCCCCCACACTGTCACTCACTAGGAATTTTGGAACATATTTCAAGTGGATAAGGAAAGACCATTCTATCGTTTTTTATTTCTGTTCCCGATTTTCCCAATCAGATGCTTTGCCACTTTTTATTTACTTTACCAATGAGACATTTTTAAATATACTATTTAGAGACAAGGTCTACCTATTGTCCAGGCTAGAGTGCAGTAGCACAATCGTAGCTTAATTTAACCTGGAACTCCTGGGTTTAAGCAGAGATAACATTTTAAGATTAATTTATGTGAGACAAATTAATTTGACATAAAGTATCCCCATTTTAGATTTTAAAAAATACAGACATGTATCACATAATGATGCCTCTGTCAAATATGCACTGCATATACATTTATTGTTATAATTAGAGCTACCATATACAGGTATAACATTTTTTAGCCTTAATACCGTATTTTTACTGAACTTTTCTGTGTTTAGATATGTTTAGATACCGAATCTGAATGCTGTCAATTAAAACACCATGTCTTCCACTCACAAATCTAATGCTTTCTCCATCTTATCTATGCACTTACCATGCACTGCGGCTGTAACTTTTGCAGTTTGTTGTACAACAGCAAAACTAGTATGCATTTTTTTTTCCCACACCATCATGGATAGATTTGTTCTTACAGTAAGTTTTGGCAACCTGGCATACAGTATTTTTCTTTTCTTGTTAAATAAAGAACTTTCAGCTTGACACGACAGCACATGCTTGGAATTCTAGCACTTTGGGAGGCTGATGTGGGTGGATTGCCTGAGTCCAGGAGTTGGAGACCAGCCTGGGCCACATGGCAAAACTCCATCTCTACAGAAAATTAGCTGGGCCAGAGAGTGCACTACTGTAGTCCCAGATACCCCA
Organism: Saimiri boliviensis; assembly: GCF_048565385.1. Lineage (NCBI taxonomy): Eukaryota > Metazoa > Chordata > Mammalia > Primates > Cebidae > Saimiri > Saimiri boliviensis. The sequence goes on from NC_133451.1 coordinate 110,394,849, forward strand.
GAGGCTGAGGCAGGACAATCATCTGAGCCCGGGAGATTGAGGCTGCAATGAGCTCTGAATGAACCACTACACTCCAGCCTGGGTGACAAAGCAAGACCCTGTCTCAGAAAAGGAAAGAAAAGAAACAAACAAAAAACAATTTTCCTGTTTTTACTTAGGGGGAACACTTTATAGCTTCTCTTTATTATATCTTTTTTGCCAGCATCACGACTCTTGTGTTTGGGTTTCTAAATGGCCAATCAGAAGGGAGCGTCTGCAGTATGGAATCTCTGGAGAAATGGATGATTCATGACTCAGGATAGAGTTGGAAAACACGAGATTTCATCACTCTACTGAGCATGGTACACAATTTATAAATTACGAGTTGTTTACTTCTGGAATTTTTTATTTAATGTTTTCAGAACACAGTTAACCACAGGTAACTGAAACAGTACAAAGTGAAATCATGGTTAAGGGAAACAACTGTAGAGCAAATGACTGCTGATTCCCCACAACTATGAAAGGATTATCTCACAATTAAATTGTAGCAACAGAAAGTTTATGATTGCATACTTATTGCGACAGTAAAAATTTGGAAGCAAATATAACCTCCACAATAGAGAGGTTGATTATATTTTGCTATGCAGTTATTGCCAAGGTATAAATAAAGCTTCTTAAAGCTCCAAAATGTTTTCTATTGGTATCTATTGTTTAGATGATAATGTGCAGTGTGTGTACATTGTTTTTGTCTGGACATAGTCTGGGGAACAGTTACCATGTGGGACAAAGACCTGGATGGAGAATAGCTTTTCATTTAAATACCCTTTTAAATTTTCTTCATTTTGAAATGAAAAGGAGTACCTAGACATAAATTGTACTATTTTTCTATTTTTGCATACAGAATCACCACAGATTAGATTATGTCTTTAACAGTTTTTCACACACATAGAACAACCCAGTCACTGTTTGACAGAAAAAATAGAAGGTATATTATATATACACTAGAGAGCAAGAATTTTGGGGCCATAGCAGATTTTTGCCTAGAACGAAATTTTGATCTTTTTGTTTCTCTTTCTCCCTGTCTCTCTTTCATTGATAAATTTTTAAAAAGGTAAATATGACTCTCCATGTCCTATACAAATATATACAGTGGATAAAAATGTATTTGTCAATGCTAAGTATTGTGTGTATATATCCATGCACATATATAAACACACTGAAGGTCTATATGGATAAATGAAAAGGTTTCATGGGATGATTCAGAGTGGAAACAGGAAATGATGACTCGGCATAGTATTTGAATTATTTTTGTTGTTAAAAAAAGTGATGATAAAGGCAGTCAGTTTTAATTGTATATTAAAATTAAAGAGAAAAAGCAGGATAAAAAAGAAAATAATTCTAAATATCTCAGTGGCTCTATGGTTTATATTAAAGAATTGGGCAAAGTATTTCAGCTTATTTTACTTTGGAAAATCATTAAGGACTTTTAAAAGAAGAAAATTATTTCCGTTATTAATAGCATACATTTCACTTTCTATGTCTCCATAAAAAAGTGATAGAAAAATGAAGCTGTGACATAAGTTTGTGCTGAAGTACCAGTAAATGGAATAGACCACCTAATTTTTATACACAGCTATTAATGGGGTTTATCCTTACCCTGATGCTGCTAGTCATATTTGGCAGACTGCCTTGAATAGAAGCATGCTTTCATTGTGATTTTTTTTTTTGTCAGTCAGTTCCCCTAAAACCAATGCGCTAACAGTACTATTCCCATTCTAGAGAAGAAAATCTTAACCACAAAAAATTAAGTTGTTCAGGAACATGTAGGTGGTAAGGAGCAGGGCAAACACAGTCTAAAGAGCCTGTGCTCTTCACGGCTAGGCTAGTCTGGCTCTCCCGCCCATGTGATCCACCCACATAATGATGGAACAGGGACAAGCCTGTGCTTCAGAAAGAGCCAGTGCTCCAGCAATGAAAACAAAGTCATGCCTTGACATGGATTTTTCTTACAAATACAATGCTGAATGAAAGAAGCTAGGCATGGGGTGTTTGCCATGTGATTCCAAAATTAGTACATGATATAAAAGCAAGAGCATTAGCTCTCAGTGTGTAACAGGAAGGGGACATAATGGGACTTTCAAGGGTTTGATTTTTAGGTAGTTACACATGCATGTACATTCAATGAAAAGTCAAACATTTGTGAACTTTTCTATGTTTACGTTATACTCGAATTAAAAATATATTTAACAAAAGGGAAGAGTACATCTTCCTCCATCTGATCATAGAAAACATGTTTTTTCTTTTGTTTTGTTTTTCTTTACTGGCTTTTAGAAAATCGAAGCTACCATTAATAGTCTCTGATACTGAGAACATGTATCATCATCCTTTGTATATCTATTTTTTATTCAATTCCACTTTGTCTAATTCTATTTTTTGTCTTTCTTTTGTCTGTTTCTATGAATGGAAATTGAAAAACCAAAATGTACTGAAAGGATCAGTGGTCAGATATCATATATAAATATTGCCTATTAATAAGTACTTAGACAACCTTCATGAATAACTTTTTATTTTCTTTTTTGAGTTTTCTTGACATAGATCCATGTATTCCGGTATAAGCAGACAATCTGAAAAAACATAAATTAGATTTTATATTTTCTTTATTTGACATCTCACATATCAATCATAACAATGAATACTGAGAGACATGAAATAATTAGACCTTGTTTCTATGAATAGAACCTTGGATAAAGGATCCCTGTTCTAGGCATTTCTTTTAAATCTTTTCCTTGAAATCCTCAAAACACTTAATCTGACCTCTTATTCACAGTATTGTTAAAATATTTTTATCCATTTGCCACGGAGCAATGAGTTCAAAGACTGGGTTATTTCTAAAAGATTATAGTGTCTGGAAATTACTTGATTTTCAATATATGCCTGGTGTCTACACTGCTACCCCTGCTCGCAAATGTAAAGTATCTTTGCATTACTGAGACATTTCTGCAAAACCTTGGGACCCACATTCTTTAAGAATTCTGGTACGGCATCCCGTTATAGTAATATATTATAGTGGCATCAGGCACTTTACAAATGAGAAAGTAGATGGATGGATGACATTTCTGGTAAGACCATGTTATTTACAGTTCTATGACTTTCAGTCACCCTTTCTTCTCTTCTATTTTCTTAGTATCATGGTCTATTATCAGTAGTGTTTGTAATATCACTAAGTATCTTCTGGAAATATTTCAAAACACTCACTACAACTTAATAGTATCAAAATCATGAAAGACTACAATAACAAGGATTCAAGTCTCAAAATTTATCATTTTTCCCAACAAGAAAGAGGACTTAAATGACCTACTACATAGTTTATTCCATTCTCCCATTAGCTAAATAGCCAGAAAATTGTATGCAATCTAGTGTTCAGTCTGACAAGCGCTAGGACTTCAACTAGATTAAGAAATGTTACTATTTGTCAAAAATTATAGAGAAACCATTATTTTACATTACAGACTTCAATGTTTTGAAAACCAATAGTGGACATTATCTTTTGACATTTGTGGAAAATACGTAACTCTGTATAAATCTTTTTAAACACTCATTGCCAGATATAGATGACAGCACAGAATGCTTGGCGGTACTTGACATAAATACTCTAGGATATTTATGGCATCCTTACTATTTGAAAAAAAAAAAAAGTTTCTGTTGTGGTGGAAGGGAGCGGGGACCGAATCAAATACTCTAGGGAATGAATGCTTTAAAAAATTAATTCTGATTTTTGTCCATTTCACTTAATGGGATGGGGGGTAAGGGGACAAAAATTGGTATGCGTTATTTTAGAGCTTTGTAGGGAAATTTGAATTTATATACTATTGAACAGTTTCTGTCACTGCAGATGACAGACATTACTTTAAATTAGTTATTTCATAGTAGATAAATATACAGACAACTTAACATTAGCTTTCAAACACTTACTAAAACTAGCATTAGTCAATACTCTTTGTAAAACAGGTAACTATTAACCCTTTGTTTTTTTCTTGTCTGCAACTGTCAATAAAAATTGTACCTATCTGATGTGGTTATTATGATATCTAATGAGTTAATACAGTGTTTGTAAAAATGCCAAACATGCTGCTCATAAATATTAAAACCTCATGAATAAAACCTATTATTATGACTAGCTCAGGAACCACTGTTCTATTTCAGTAAAATATATTTATAGAGCATTCAAATTGTAGATAGTGTAGATGAATGACCATTGTATTCACAGTCATGACTCATGATCAGAAATCAAAAACCAAAAATCAAAAAAGTGAATTTGTTTTCATATTTTGATAGATGCATTTTGTTGGAAAAATAAACACTTTCTTCACTTTCAGTCCTTAGAACCCACCCGGCCCTCCACTGGTACTGCTGTCTGAGGAAAAAATGGAGTGGAATGGGTATCAGGGGTTGATGCTTTCCTCAGCTTGGCCTTTTTCACACTGAGTGACAAAAGCCTGACCTTTCCTTTGCATGTTAGGTGTTTTCTTAACAGACCACCCAACACCTGGCAGCTCAGCTCTTTCCTGCTCAGTGGAACTCCTGACAAATATAATGCTCCAGTAAATGGTATTTGATGACTCAAGAAGTGGCACTAGGGATGATGGACGCTGATATTGAAGTACATCTAAAAGCTTGAACAATATGTTTCATTAAAGAAAATTAGAGAAAAGCAATATTTCTAAATATGTGTGTTTAAATATGAATGTATTGATATAAATCTGTTTGTGTCCCTGAAAATTTTTTCAAGGTTTTTACATCATCTTAGTTGGAAAAACAATAGAATACATATTTGAGGTTGATTTGATTTTCATTTTGTTGTGCTCTTCTGTTCTCCTGTGTACATAAATAGTTAAATAATAAACGAGTCACAAGGAAAACAACTAGGAAATGTTTTCATTTTATCTTTAAAAAAGATAAGCAAGGATCTCAATTCTCATAATCTCTCTGATCAATAATTGATCACTTTCATTGTGAGAGGTGCCATCCGGCAGGAAGGTAATAAAGAGAACATGGGACCTAAATTTTCAAAAGCCAACTTTCAGAGGGAAAGGAACCAAAACTCAGACATATATGTAATTCAGTGCAACATAAATATAAACAAGGCCTGGCATGGTTGCTCAGGTCTGTAATCCCAGCACTTTGAGAGGCTGAGGCAGGTGGATCACAAGGTCAGTAGTTTGAGACAAGTCTGGCCAATATGTTGAAACCTCCTCTCTACTAAAAATTCAAAAATTAGCTGGGAGTGTTGGTGTACACCTGTAGTCCCAGCTACTCTGGAGGCTGAGGCAGAAGACTGCTTGAACCCTGGAAGTGAAGGTTGCAGTGAGCCCAGATCAAGTCACTGCACTCCAGCCTGGGTGACAATGCAAGACTCCGTCTCAAAAATAAAAATAAAAATAAAAAAATAAACAAGTGCTGTGGGAAAACAGATACAAGGACACTTAGACTGTGACGATTTGTGTTAGAAATTGCTTTTCAAAGGAACTAACATTAGACTAGAGCCATGAAAGGTGCATGGAAGTTCACCAGTAGTCAGGTAGGAAAATAAGCAAAGGAATTTCTGGTCGAAGGTAGAAATTCAGTAAACACACAGACACACACATAAATATAATCTTTCTGTTTGTCGACTTTCCTTTCTTTACATTTTTAAAATTTCTATCACCCATTCCTTTATGAAATGTCTAAACTACCAATTCAATTTGCTCGGTTGTATAAGCACAGCAGTAGACAATACAAATTAAATCTATTTTAAGAGTTATAAACTGTAATATAAATATGTTTATATTTGTTTATGTATATATGTGTCCATAAACATATGTATATATGTGTGACTATATATACATCTTTTATACACTCATATATTATAAACATACAAAGAGAGCATCTATATATATAACTATAACCATATATATATATATATATATATATATATATATATACACATACATAATCTTTAAGAAGATAATTAAGCAGAAACTTCAGAGAAAAAAAATGAACCTCTATCCGAGAGATGATTGTTCCAGATACGGGGACACAAGGGCAATGGTTTTGAGGCAGAAGATTCTTGCTGTATTTAACTGATAAGAGGTAGTATTGTTGGAGTGCTATGGAACAGAGGAAGTGCTATCACAGAAGACATAACAGAGCAAGCCAGGACAAGGCCTTGGATGTTAGAGTAAGCACATTGTAATGGCATCGAATTTGTGTGTTGAGCAAGGATTACTTGGACTCTGTATGGAAAATATATTCCAAAAGAGGAAGAATGGAAGTAGGAGGTTCCTACTTCCTAGCTTGGAGAGGTTATCATAGTAGTTTACATCAAAAGTTAAAATAATGAGGTTTTGGAATAAAATGGTGGCAACAGAGGTGGTAAAGTATTCCAACTTATAATACGTATTGAAAATCGAGCCCGTGGTACATGAAGATAGATTGGTTTTTCAGGTGTGAAGGAAGGAGAGGAATTAAAATTGATTCCACCTTTCTGATGTGAACAACTGGAATATATGATTTTTTTCTTTCTCAAATGGAGAATGCCTTGGGAAGAGCAGAATCTAAGGCATTCTGAGAGAATGGAACTCTGAATTACAGAGGGAGAGTAACAAGAAAAGAATTTATAATTAGGCCTAATGTATACGTAATCTATCACGACATGCTGAGAAATTTTGGTGACATGAAGGATTTTTAATTACTGAACTGCTATAATCAGAATCATGTTTTAGAATGCTATCTAAAATAGGGTCATAAATATTATGTTAGCAGAAAGAAACAAGATGGGAAGATAGAGAATATGAAGCAAAACAATGCTAAGACTTGTCCTATGGTAGAGGCAGGCAATGGTGTGAAGAACAGAGATTTGTATTTATTTATTTATTTTTTTTGAGACGGAGTTTCGCTCTTGTTACCCAGGCTGGAGTGCAATGGCGCGATCTCGGCTCACCGCAACCTCCGCCTCCTGGGTTCAGGCAATTCTGCCTCAGGCTCCTGAGTAGCTGGGATTACAGGCACACGCCACCATGCCCAGCTAATGTTTTGTATTTTTAGTAGAGACGGGGTTTCACCGTGTTGACCAGGACGGTCTCGATCTCTTGACCTCGTGATCCACCCACCTCGGCCTCCCAAAGTGCTGGGATTACAGGCTTGAGCCACCGTGCCCGGCAGAACAGAGATTTGTTTATTTAATTTTACTAAGAAATTGCTATATACAATCCCTGTGCTGTGCGGTACAAGGTTGAATGAGTTGACTGCAATATGGTTCTTCCACTCAAAAACAAAACAAAACAAAACAAAACAAACAAACAAAAAAACATGCTTTTAAAATTCATTTGCAATCTTATATAAATGATTATTATGTTTATGGTTTGTTAGTCTAGTGTCTTAATAACAGATACGGTGGTTTTTCATAAGTTGAAACTTCTTTTCAAAGCAAAATTTACCTATTATTCTGCACAATTGACAAGTAATAGTTAATAATATATATGCTTACATATATGTGCACATATAATGATACTTTAGTAGGAAAAATCACTCATTCAAAATTAATGCATTACATTAAAAGGAAATGAATAGCAGGCATCTCAGATTACTAAAGTATATCTAAATGAAGAACTGAAATAGGCCAGGCATGGCGGCATACACCTGTGGTCCCAGCTACTTGGGAGGCTGTGATAGGAGGATTACTTTAGGATAGGTGGTCAAGGCTAAGGTGAGCTATAATTTAGCCACTGTTCTCTAACTTGGACAACAGAGCAAGGCCCACTCTCAAGAAAATAAAAAAAATAAATAAATAAGGAAAAAAAGAATTGAAATAAAGGCAAGGATCCAGAAATCTTGAGTTTCTTTTCAATGTCCAGAAATGTGTAAAAAGTGAGAGTTAAATATATGAGCTGACAACATTGTCTGACAGCTTGGATGAGAAGGTAACACAAAGGGTTGTATGAGAATCTTTGACTGGTAAAAAACAGTATCTAATATTCATTCTAGTTTTCTTAACACACTAATCTTGTTTTCATACCAAGTGCTTAATGAATATTAGGTAAATAAACCTGGTAGATTGAAACTCTTTTCCTTTTCAAAGTGAGTCTTATATAACTTAATACCATTTTTTATATTTACATAATAGATCTAAAGTATTCAATTTATCTTTAATGCACACAATAGCTTAAAATGAGATTTTGATGATTTCTTTTTTTTTTTTAATTGCATTTTAGATTTTGGGGTACATGTGATGAACATGCAAGATTGTTGCATGGGTACACACTTGGCAGTGTGGTTTGCTGCCTTCCATCCCCTCACCTGTATCTGTCATTTCTCCCCATGCTATTTCTTCCCACCTCCCCACCCCCCCGCCCCTCCTCCATTTTCCCCCAACGGACCCCAGTGTGTAGTGCTCCCTGATGATTTCTTATAAACAAAGTTACATGAATCTCAAAGTGGGATGGCGTCAAATGCAGAAAAAGTCATAACGTGGACAATAATATAAATAGTTGATTTATTAGACTTCTTTGCCAATCATTATGCCAATTGTTTTACACAGATTCATTTATTTAACCTCATATTGACTCTAGGAAATAAACACAAGTTTTATTCCCATTTTGCAGAAAAAGCTGATGGGAGTCTGAGTAACTATGAAATATGATAGGAATGTTTAACAAAGCATTATTTTAGTCTGTCACTCACCCTCCAGGTAATTGCACTATAGGGTTTTCAACAATTCTGAGGAAAGATTGTCTCCTGAGACATCTGTGAATCTAGGTCATAGAATGTGCAGAATCTCTGGCACAAATCGGTAAGAAATCAATTATTTTACACTCTACTTCAAAGAAGAAAGCTCCCACAAAAGTGCTCGAAAAAGGAGGAAAAAAACAAACCAATCTTGTCATTTCTTATGTTCTCAACTTTCTTAAGTTCATTGCCCTTGAGAAATACCATGCTATTTCATTCATTTGAAGCACAATATGCATTTGATAAAGTACTTAGATAAGCAGTTTTTCCTCAACATTCAAGCTTCTATCTTTCATTGGATTAAAATTAAAACTATGCTTGTTTTCTTTAACCTAGGGTGACTAGCCAGTCAAAATTTGAATGAAAAATGTATGCATATGATCACAAGTTGTAATTAAAGGTTCAGAAATGCCAATATTGGTTGGTTGTTTCATTAGAAAAATTATATAACTGTTCTTTAAAATGATTTATTTCTGTTAAGAATTTCTTTTCTTTTCTTTCTTTTTTTTTTTTTTTCTTTTTTTTTTTTTGAGACAGAGTCTGCCTCTGTCACCCAGGCTGGAATACCATGACACAATCTCAGCTCATTCCAAATTTGCCTCCTGGATTCAAGCAAATCTGGCACCTCAGCTTCCCAAGTAGCTGAGATTACAGGTGGCCACCACCAAGCCTGGCTATTTCTGATATTTTCAGTAGAGACAAGGTTTCACCCTGTTGGGGAGGCTGGTCTCGATCTTTTGGCCTCAGCCTCCCAAAGTGCTGGGACTACAGGTGTGAGCCACCATGCTGGTCTTTGTTAACAATTTCAGTATTTTTTGAAAAGCTATACATTGTAAGATTATGGTTTTGTTCTATTTAAAGGTTTTTGGCATGACTGTTTCTTTTCAATGTCCAAATTACTCGTTCAGTAAATTGCATTTTGGAAACACAAAAGCTGTCTCAGTGTCTGCATCATTTATAAATACCAAAGCCATAAAAAATGCACAATGTATTGATAAAATATGCACAATGTCTTGGTATATTGTACAGTATACCCAGGCTTTTAGAAAAGCTATTGGTGCCAACATACTCCTTTAAATGCAAACAAGGTAAAGGTGCATTTCAGATAGATAATACCATTTTGTGACCTTTGTAGCATGGAATTTACTCATAAAGACAATACAGTCTTCATCAACTTCTCAACACTGAACAGTAGCACAAATATTAAATTTAAATATTTCAAAATATGGAATAATAATTACATTTCTAGATATTTTTACATAACTTTTCATTTCAAGGCAGTAGGTCAAGGAGTTTGAGACTTCAATTAATTAAAAAGTATTTTGATGTACTCGACTACAGTCTCTTAGCAACAGTATAAAATGTAAATTAGATTAAGAAGGAAAAATAAGAAGGTACATATACTTGCAGATGACTATTGAAAGATATAGAAGGTATTATAGGAATCATAATTCCAATATTCTAGAAATCAAACAGAAAGAAGTACACAGTCTGGCAAAGACATCATGGATGAGTCTATCATCCAGCAGGAAGGTGACGTTGGATGATACTTTGACATAGTAATTGTATAAATGAAAATATATTTTAAATTAATTAGGTGAGAATTTGAACAATTTTTCAGGTTACTTGAGCTTACACAAAATGTCATTAAACCATGTTACCATGTTCTTTCTTATCTAAACTTATTCCAATATGCTGAGATCATTCCACTATTTGCATAGTTAAGACTCTATTATGTACTGTCATAAAATCTTATATTTCTTCTTGATGTCATTTTTTTACAACTGTATTTAATATTATTTGAAAATTGTTTATTTTTTTTTTCATGCTAGGCTCTGTGTTCAGTGTAAACAGGGTCTGTGTTGCTACTTCATAACTGTGCCCTTGATGTCTGACATATAATAGATAATGCACAGTTATTATACAGTGTTCTAGGTAGAGATAGGGGGAGTTAGAAGTAGCCAAAAGAAATTACAAACCATATTGTCAAGTAGGTCACAACCTGAGTTTTGCAGAAATACATGAAAACATGTTAAATATTAATATGTGCTTCCATTTCCAGTTGTGATTTTGCATAGGTAAGTTGGGAGATAAGTTGGGGTTAGAGAGATGTGGTAACTTTTTAATACTCAAGAGATGCAAAAAAATATTTTTGATTAGATATCCATGAGGATGTTAAATTTCAACTGCTATTCTAGTAAATTGTAATGACTGTCACGAGGACATTCTCCGTTTATATTCATGAATATAAACATTTCAGAGCTATAGTTACCTTTGAGATTTGATTAAAACTCTGGATCCCCTCCAGCAGAAAACAAAACAAACATTTTATAAAACCACAAGTTTCTTTCTTATGTTTCACTTCATGAACTCCTTGAATCCTGGTGATGGATTTCAACTTAAAACCTTTATTTTAGAGTGCAAGGAACTATTTTTATACTGTTTACAATTGTTGTAACTGTAGTATACAAGGCAAATAGTTTCATCTTTATTTTTCCTGATATTCAAGGGTCTGATTGAATTAAAGTGTTTCGTTCTTTACTTGATGGTGGTATCTTTTGATTCATTTAACTATATACTGACCAAATTTCACATCTCTTTGAACTATTTTTAGATGTCAATAATAATCTGTGTAGACTGGATCAGAACTATATCATACAAATAGTACACTGGTGATTTGGGTAATCCCAGGTTTAATTGCAAGTATGTTCATAACTAAAGTGAGTTTTCAATGGGCCTTGTAGTTTTTTAAAGACAGATCTTTAAACAAGTGCCCTGGGTGTAATAAAAATAATGTTACCTTCAGTGCACGGGAGGCCTTTCTTCCATGGAGCATAAAAAGCTTCATATATGCCATCAAAGGTAGAAATGTGGATGTGTAAACAACTTTCCACTTGGTCGGGATGCCATCCAACTATGGAAAGATCATCTCTTCCATAATAAAATCTTCAGAGGGTGAGACTAAAAGAAAGCAGTGGGAGAAAAATTATTTCTTTATAAGGATATTTTCTTTATTCTTTGTTGTAATCTTCCAAATAAAAACAATCAAATAGATAACTTTTTATTAGGGAGATAATAGCTAATTGGCTCAAGAATAGATGTACACATGAAACTAGAGAAGTTCTTACATAAATCAATGTAAAGGTCCTACTGTCCTACTTTTATAGAAGGGAAGGATTATTGTAGGTTTTATAACACTATTTTTAAACAACTACATTTATTATAAACAATTTTCCATGTCTTAGTTCTACATCTGTAACACTAAGGTAAGAAAAGATTCTTATTCACATTACTGTTGTTGTTGTTGTTTTGCTTTTGTTTGTTTGCTTGTTTCTTTGTTTGTTTTGTGACAAAATCTTGCTCTGTCACCCAGGCTGGAGTGCAGTGGCATGACCTCGGCTCACTGAAACCTCTGACTCCTGGGTCCAAGCAATTATCCTGCCTCAGTCTCCCAAGTAGCTGCGACTGCAGACATGCGCCACCAGGCCTGGCTGTTTTTTTGAATTTTTAGCAAAGATGCGGTTTTACCATGTTGGTCAGGCTGTTCTTGAACTCCTAACCTCAAGCGATCTGCCTGCCTCAATCTTTCAAAGTACTGGGATTTCAGGTGTGAGCTACCAAGCCCAGCCAAAATTATTCTTATGATGAATTAATGAGCCATAACCACTATTCCTGGAACATCACTGTGTATTTCAGTATTAAATTCAATTAATTCAATGTAATTATTTTTAAAATGCAAGTATTGGTGTTGCAATATGACGCACTGCATGTATTTAAGTACATGCGATGGCAGAAATTATTTAAATCATTTTAATAATTATGCATTTTCTTTGGAAGTGAGAGGGTAAATTATTTATAATTTGTGCCAATAATTTATAACATGATTTTTTTAAAGTCTAGTATATTTCACGTCAATTTATATAACTGATTTTCAAAAAGTGCTAATTTTATATATTATCTATTTCAATATGATTTGTCATTTATACCTATAAAACATAAAGGATTTTCAAATTTTGAATTAGTACTAAAATGATATTGATGCAGTATACATTCTTGACCGCTTCCTGAGATTCGTGACAGGGGTGTCCCAGTACTTAGCCTGTGGTGCTTGACCCTTTGAGTGAGGGAGCACATGAGGGAATGAGTATGGGAACTAGACAGCTGCTTCTGTGCCAGCAGGAACAAACTCCATTTGCTCAGGCCTGCCACAGGCCACCCGTCATGGGAGGGAGCACGTAGGCAAGTGAATACAGGAACCAGCCAGCTGCTTTGGCACCAGCAGGAGCAAACTTCGTGCAGGCCCTGGGGTGGCATCCAGGTTGTGGTGCCTGCAATCCCAAGGTCCCAGAGGGTGTGTTACAATGCTTTCCTAGCTCTACCATCTGCTGGCAGCAGTGTGTTACCAGCTGAGTGGGCCCCTTGACTCTTTGCGTGTGGTGGCTGCCCTCCCCCAGTGAGGGCAAACGAAACGGCCAAGGTGACAGCCTTTTTGGGTACTCACCCATGGTGGGTCCCAAATTGTCCAGTTCTCAAGAATAATGAAGTCACATGAACAAATTGAAGGATGGTGAATGTGGAGAATTGTACTGAACCATGAAAGTGCTCTCATTGAAGAGGACAGCTGAAAAGGGGACAGGAAAGACAGGCCACTCTCCCCTGAAGTCAAGCTGCCTCTCTCCCTTCCAAAGTCAAATGGCCCTTCTCCTACATCCAGCCCCTCATCTCTCTCAATTCAAGTTGCCTCTACCAATATCCAGCCACTTCTCCTCATCATCAGCTGAATCTGAGGACTTTATAGGCTTGGGATGGTAGGGCAGGGCAGGTCGTAGGTAGTTTTGGAAAAGACAACATTCAATTGGTAAAAAGACATTATTCTGAAATAACCAACTGGGAGAGAGTGGACAAACAAGAATAGAAGTTCTCACTTTCGGCTGCGGGTTTCAGGCCACTTTTGGCTTGAAGATGAGGCATCTCCAGGGACCTTCCCTTGCAGGCCTAGAATTTCTCTGCCTATTGCCTCTGTCAATATCAAGCCTGATGTTTTCTCAATGGCAAATCTAGAATAAAGTTATCAATGTGTTTGCTTAGATTCTCAAAGATAATTAGCTTTTAGTGGTATCATTTTGGAATTCAGAACCAAGAAAAAAAAATGCTCTACTCCTCTTTAAATGTCTAGAAAATGAGGTCTTTTCTATGAGAAAAAGTTAACATTCTTTTTTTTCTATCCTGACAACAGTATCTTACAAATCAGTGCCAACTGATGCACAAAAATCCCTAGGCATCTTAAAGAGGGAAAAATTATGTAGGTAAACAGATAAATCTTTAGAACATTTGTCTTTATGGGAGCAACTCCTGCTGTTGGTCTCTAACCTGTAGGACATTAGTCTTCTCTAAATTGCCGGTGGTGTCCCACAGCTCAATGATAAATAGAAATCACAAGAAAAAAATAGCACATTCTTCCACAGAAAATGTCCAGACAGACATGGGCTTTTAAGAAAAATGCATAAATAAAATAGATTATTTTCCACTGTGTCACATTTCACCCTGGGTTTTTACCTGCACCTCATTTTCTCAGTTGTGAAAAAAAAGAAGAAGAAGAAGAAATAACTTCAAGTAAGACATTAGGTAAAAGTGTACACTAACATGATTGTTTATATTTAAATCGAACAAGAAGGAAGATTCCACATCAGAGCGCATTCATCATGTAATGAATGATTTATCATCAAAGGCTGCTTTTCATTTTCAAATTAACTTTAAAAAAATGGTGTGACTGTGGGAAGTAATAAGCTTTAGTTGTTATCCAATTAACATATGTGGGGGGAAAACTATTTACAGAAACTTTCTTTTTATGAAATCCTTTCAGATTTATTTTTGGTTGCATTGTATGAAAATATGAAAACATATTTTTTATGTTTTCTAAAAATTATCAACATGCTTAGATAGACACTTCAGCATATTTTACTCTCAGCTTTTGCCATATATACCAAAAAACATTACACAAGAAAAAAATCTGAAAGTAGGATGGCAGGGGGTGGCACGGAGAAGTGGAGAGGTGAGGAAAAAAAAAAAAAAAAGCTCTATAAATTGTCTTCACAAATTACAATAATCACCATACATGGGATCCTAGTAAAAAGTGAGAAGTCTCATCAACTATTCTCATTTTTCTCCTCAGAATATATGTAATGTGAGGTGGCATCCCTTTCATCTTTTTGCCCTGGCTTTTAAAGAAGTAATTGCATGTTTATTTCACACTCTGAAGCATAGTTCCTGAGTGACTTCATGTACCTGCTTATGAGCACTTGCTGTGACTGCCTTTTAGAGCCAGATGTTCCCTAAGTTACCATTTACTTTTTACAAATGAGTTGCAAATGGCAATAGTTAATAAAACTGAAGGCATTTATTGTTACTAACAACACATCACTGTTTACAAGTTAATACTCTTGATCTTTCTCTTGGAGCACATAGTTATATTTAAAAGCAGTAGCTCTATGATAGAGTGGGTGGAGTTGTGAACAATTTTAGAAGTCTAATTTTATGCAAATTGGTATGTGGTTGTATTGTTTGTTTACGTAGGTATATTGAGGGAGACTGAGAGAGAGAGAGACACAAGGAGAAATGGAGAGAAAATAAAGAGAAAAGTAGAGCATCAATAAATATAAGGCAGTGTCTAGTACCTAAAATCACATATTATTAGTCTTCTCTAGCTAAGCAAAAAAACACAAAAACACCTAGAACACACCTGTAGCTTAACAAGTGGAATTCCTTGCTTCTTATGCAAAGGGATACCATACAATATGGCAGAAAACGGTATGTCTCAGTAAAAGTGTGTTAGAAAAGACATGCTATGTGATTTGTGCTTCTAGTGGGTGATTTTACTAATGATTTGAGGAAGTGAGGCTTTGCTCTAAATTGGATTTTGTCAGAAAGCAGAGAAAACAGTACCATTGGCTGTCTTACTTAATCTTATCTAGAAGAAAGGAAGACTAGAATAATAAAGCTACAAATGGTAAAGAAGCAGGAATCACTCATATTATCCAGCAAGGGGATAAACTTGGTTATATTTTGTGGTTTTAATGTTTTCTTTTCTGGGCTCACACATGACTACATTATCTTGATTTTGCCTTAATCCCTCATAGCCACAAAGTAGCCTTATCTGATACTGATATTCTGGGCAAATGTTCAACAGGAGAACACCAAGGCCTTACTGTGAGAGCTGTGCCAGCTCAAAGCAAAATCAACTCTTGGCTGATATGATCAGGACAACTCTTGAATGTAAGGGGCTGCTCTTCTCTTTCTTATATTTAAGAAATACTTTCTGAGCACCTAACGTGAAATGAGATGCATTAGGCTAAAAATTAAGACTACATAAAGAAAAAAAAAACAATGAAAATATTGATAAGCTGATGGAACTTACATTATCATTCTACTTTAAAAGCAACAGTTCAAATTAATAAACTGCTATTTCTAAATTTATGAAGGTTTATGATCTTAACAAGCCCATTCCAATTTTGATTAAAGGTTTAACATTTAACTTATTGAATACTCCTGAAATTGCAACCAACACTCTATCCACAAAAAGTATCAGTTATAATTATTTAATTTTCAAAATGTAAATTGTATATTAAAACATGTATTTATCCATATGACATTTGAAATTAAATTTAAAGTTACTTCTTTAATCACAAAAGTAGCCAAATTTTTAAGATTTTTGTTACAAGCATCATCACACAATAAAGTTGATCCATTATACATATACTTAAAGAGTAAATGCCCTTCCAAGATGTACTAGAATAATACAATTAACCTCTATTAATATACTATCAATTCTGATTTTCACATTTTATTTAAAACCTCTTAAAGTACTGGGTGACATTTGAAGATGATGGACCACAAATATGAATTGTTTCTACTGTTTTTTAAGTGGAATAAAGATAACTTGACCTAATATCGAAATTGCTGCATTGATTTCTTGCTCTAGTGGAAATCCATAAATTATCTAACATTCTGTGTTAGTGAAATTTTTAAAAATTGATCATAATAATCCTCCTTCCAGTCAAATATGTTTTTGGTAAGGATTAATGGAGATAAACCATATTTCAGACTGTACTATCCTACAATTTTCTCTTAATGTCCCCTTATCATACCACAGTCCTCACACTCCTTAAAGTGAGAGAGTGTGTATTGTGTATGCTGACACAAATTAGGCATTAAATAAAAGTTTATTAATTAAAACAATGAACATAATAAAATAATTTACATGAAATAAAACAGAATTTTTTTGATTACTACAGTTCAAAAGGCATACTAGAGAAAGAAAAATTCCCAGTATTTGATTACCTAAGTATCTAAGTCTGCTTTTCTCTCAAATTTTCAACAAACCTGGCTGACATTAAACCAAAGTTATTTTCCCACCAATTAACATTACATAGAAAATGGACTGATACAGTATAAACCAATTTAAAAGAATCAAAGGCAATGCAAAACTCTTAAAATTTATGTAAAGTCTGATTATATTTTATAATCATAATATTAAAAGGGGCAGGCATTTTCACTCCTTGCACATCAAAATATAACACTGAAAAAATGATTGAAATTGAGAGGTGTATCAACAACACCTTAGATGAAAACAAAACAAAAAAAAAGAATGAATAAGGGATATTAACAAAGGAAGATCAACACATATGTCAGAGGAAAAAGGTATATTAAAATAGCAAAAAAGGAATCAGAAAATGTGATCAAGGTTAAGAGAGAGAATACGAAAGACATAAGATTTTAAAAGCTAGTGGCTGAGAATTTTCTGAAACAGAGAGAAAACATTAAGTTCCAGATTCATGAATTCTATGAACATAAATGAAGTACATACTATAAAAATAACAGCCAAGTACATTGTAATAAAATTGCTTCAAACCAAAGATAAAGAGAAAATATTAAACGTACTCAGAGAGCAAAGGCACATTTACTTCAAAGTATTAAAATAAGATTTACAGGCTGGGCCCGGTGGATCAAGCCTGTAACCAGAACTTTGGGAGGCCAAGGGGACCAGATCACCTGAGGTCAGGAGTGTAAGACCAGCCTGGTGAACATGCTGAAACCTCATCTACTAAAAATACAAAAATTAGCCAGGTGTGATGTCAGGCATCTGTAATTCCAGCTACTCGGGAGGCTGAGGCAGGGGGATCACTTGAACCCAAAAGGTGGAGGTTGTAGTGAGTCAAGATTGTGCCATCGGACTCCAGCCTGGGTGAGAAGAGCAAAACTCTGTCTCAAAAATAAATAAATAAATAAATAAATAAATAAATAAATAAATAAAGATTAGCAGTCAGTATCACACATACATAAAAATGGAATCTGGAAGACAATGCTGTCTTTTTTTTTTTTTTTTTTTTTTTTTTTTTTTGAGACGGAGTTTCGCTCTTGTTACGCAGGCTGGAGTTCAATGGCGCGATCTCGGCTCACCGCAACCTCCGCCTCCTGGGTTCAGGCAATTCTCCTGCCTCAGCCTCCTGAGTAGCTGGGATTACAGGCACGTACCACCATGCCCAGCTAATTTTTTGTATTTTTGGTAGAGACGGGGTTTCGCCATGTTGACCAGGATGGTCTCGATCTCTTGACCTCGTGATCCACCCGCCTCGGCCTCCCAAAGTGCTGGGATTACAGGCTTGAGCCACTGCGCCCGGCCTGGTGACTTAATTTATATTGTGGTATTAGAGTACTTACATACATGATGATGAAAGTTTAGTGTTGTTTTTCCCCTGATAACTAATGAAATGCAAGAACATCTACTCTCATCACTTCTATGCAGCATTGTAGTGGAGGTTATAGCCAATATAATAAGACAGGGAAAAAAGAAAAGAAAGGTAAAAGAAAAGAAAAGGAACAGCATCCAAATGGAAAAGAGAAACATAAAGCTGTCTTTATTCAAAAACTGCCTCGTTTATGTAGAAAACCTGAAGAATCTTTTAAAAAAACTACAGCTAATAAGTGAGTTTAGCAAGAGTTCTGTATGCAAGATCAATATACGAAATAAATTTGTGTATCAGCAAGAAGTATTAGAAATTTAAAATAATGTTTAAATACTATTTTAATAGCATACAAACATGAAATATTTAGGGATGAATCTGACAAAAATTGTGAAAGACCTTTACACCAAACATGATAACATATTGCTGAGAAAAATGTTTTCAGTACCTAAATGAAAAAAAAAAAAAAAAGAAGCATGTCATGTTCATGGGTTAACATATTTACTAAAAATAAGACGTCAATTCTCCCAGATTTTACCTATAAATCAACACAATATCCATAAAAGTCTAAGCATTGTGTGGAAATTAGCTAACTGATTCCAAAATTAACTTGGAAAGGCAAAGGACCTATAGTAGCCAAATGAATTAAAAAAAAAAAAATTAGAACATTAACCTCATCTATATTTCAAGACATTTTATACCTTCAGTAATCATGACAGTGTTCCTGACTAAAAGATAGACAAATCCACCATTGAACAGCATAGGAAGTCCAGAAACAGAATACATATATTGCCAGATAATTTATTACAAAGATGCAAAGACATTTCAGTAGAGAAAAAATATTATTTTCAATAAATTTTCCTGAAACAGCTGGATATCAATTTGGAAAATAAAATGATCTTTGGTGAATACCTCATGCTACATAGAAAACTTACCTCAAAGTGAATCATAGACATAAATATAAAACCTAAATATAAACTTTTAGGAAAAAATATTGGATTATGTTTTAAAATAAGTAAATGAAAACTCAACTCTTGAGAAAAATGTTAAGAATACTGTCTTTGGATTTTAATCATTTGTAGACAAGGCAAGAGGGTAAAAGTAATTTTTTGAGCAGGCACTGAAAATATAATCATATTTGTCTCAGACTAACACAAACAAAACAAGCCTTTTTATTTAATTAAGAGTTTTCTGCATTTTTTATAATCACCTACTACAAATTCATGACATTTTCTCAACATTAAGTAATAAGTCATAAAAAAGTAGTCTCCTTTCCATACTCTCTTAAGATCGCCATTTCTAAAATCCCTCCAGTGCAGAATTTCTGGAATCCTCATTTTCTTTAGCATCACAGAACTTTAATAGAAATTACAACTCAGTAAATAGGGCTAAAATTTCTCCATAGTAGATTTTTAGGAGTATGAAAGTAGGATTTGGGGGTAGAAAAAGAAGATCGTTTGAAAAGTATATTTAAAAAATATAGTTCATTTATTTCAATTTTATACTATGGGGGAGGTCTTTGTCAGCCTCTGAAGAGGATGGGTTAAGAGCCCATCTTCAAAACTCTTCTTGGCACTGTGGTTTACTGGAATGTATTAGAGGGAATATTAAGCTAAGATTTAATTAATGGTAGTAATGGAGAACAATTGGGTCGGGTGTAGAGTGAGGCATGACAAGATTTGTTAGGGAAGGTTTCTGGAAGAGAAACAGCAGCTAACAGGAATTACTGCTTCACTGTCACTGGCCACAAGATGCATTTTCCTCAACTGTGGTCCCTGATCTTTCACTTAAGAGTCGAAATATACTTGTAAGACTCCTAAGGTGTTGCTTTCATATTGCTTCCATTTTCTTCCCTAAATCAATATTCTTTTGCATATTAAACAACATGTTCCAACTGAATGACAAGAAAACAGGCCCCTGCTGCTGCTCTGTCTTGATATGACCAAAATATTTCTAAACACACACGGAAAAAGAATCTGAGTCTTAATAATAAAGCTCAAGTAATAAAACACAAAGTTTTAATAGAGAAAGACATCTTGAGGTTTTAACTAACGATACATAATTTTAAATAAGATTAAAATATTATTTTAAGGGAGAGATTAGAATTTTATAAAAATGAAACTGATAAAGTGTACACACACATATGCAAACATACACCTAAGAATTTCATTAAATAAAATTTTCAAATCAGTTTGTTCAGAGGCCCTATGAACTAAATTCTTTCCTTGAGATCTTTTTCTTTCCTTCATTTTCCTCTTATAAATAATACTGCTTTGAAATTCTAGACTTAAAAAAAGTCTGAAATTTGTAACTTTTTTATTTTAATCATTAAATGCTTTATCACTTTTCTTTTTAATAGAATTATTTCAAATAATGTAAAGTTTGTGACTATACTACATATAATTTTTTTCAAGACATTCTAAAAGCAGATATATCGTTTCAATTTGTGTCGATTTCAGAGAGAAATAGAACTGTGACATTAAACAATTGCAGGTTGTAAGAGAGTTTATTGTTCACACATTTTGTGGAGATTTGTTCAGAAAAACATTTGGGTGTCAGGCTTGTATAGCACAGCCAGGCAGAGAAAGGTTCCAAGGAGAACTGATTTGCTGAACTAGCAAATATATATTAAAATCATTACAATTCAAAGGGCTTAAATATTGTCAAAACAAGTTGAGAAAAAGGCTAATGATTTCAACCTACTTGGAAGGGTACAGACTGCTTAAAAGTGCAAGGAATGATGCTGAAACTTCAAACACCATTTTCCAATCACAAGCCTTGTGATCATGCCACTTAATCATGTAGGTATAATTTTTTTTTAGGAGCAAAGGAAACTAATAAACATTAAAAGTTGAAAAGAGCGGACCTGGAACCAACCCAAATGCCCATCAATGATAGATTAGACAAAGAAAATGTGGCACATATACACCATGGAATACTATGAAGCCATGAAAACAGATGAGTTTGTGTCCTTTGTAGGGACATGGATGAAGCTGGAAACCATCATTCTTAGCAAACTGACACAAGAACAGAAAATCAAACACTGCATCTTCTCACTCATAGGCGGGTGTTGAACGATGAGAACACTTGGACACAAAGAGGGGTGCATCACACACTGGGGTCCATTGGGGGAGGCTACAGGAGGGATAGTGGGACAGAGGGTGGGGAAGGGCTAACATGGGGAGAAATGTCCAGTATAAGTGATGGGGGAATGGTGGCAACAAACTACCTTGCCATGAATGTACCTATGCAATAATCTTGCATGATCTGCACATGTACCCCAGAATCTGAAGTACAATTTAAAAAAAGTTGAAAAGAAAAACAGAAAAGTAAATCTATCTTACTAAGATTTAACACATAAAATTGCTGACCATATGACAATGAATTTTAAAAAACTTTAAAACATGATATAACTGATATTTAAAAATCAGTTTATGCCATTGTATTGGATTTAGCATACAGTCTTAATATAAATATAAATCAAATGTGTAGGGTGATAACCAAATGTCAAAAGAAAAAGATAAAACTAAAAATTCTGTCTCTATCACTTATATCTGCCCGCAACAAGCCTATCTTTTTGTTTCAACATTATTTTCCCCTGGTATTGATAACTTCTGATTCCTCTTTACCAAATAACATTTCTTTCAGGCTAAGTTTGGATTAACAGATAAAAGAAAAATTGGAGGCTTGTGCAAAACAGAATATAAATTCCTGCCTTTCTATATAGTATTTAAGGAGGAAACATAAGATGGAACTCTAATAAACAAATTAGTCCTCGAGTGACTTTTAAATATTTGATTATCTTTGGCTAATCTCGGTATCACCCGTATCATTACATCTGGAAAAAACCAGAGATGTGTTCGGGACATTTAACTATGTGTATTAAGTTTTTTATTTAAATATCACTGAGAGTTTGTATTAATAGCTCTAAGTCCAACAGTAACAATAAATACAAGGAGATAGAAACAAAACAAACCTGTGAATTTGAACACCATTCTTTAGGCAGTGCTTATGTTTCTTGTCTCATGCATCTCATGTCTTCTGAGTTGTTTATGCAGCTATGGTCACTGTGTCCTCTGGATATTTCTGTCAACTTTATTAGTTGTGTGTGTGTGTGTGTGTGTGTGTGTGTTTGTGTGTGTGTGTGTGTGTGTGTGTGTTTAATAGACTTTATTTGTAAAGCAGTTTGGGGTTCACAGAAAAATGGAGCAGAAGGTACAGAGATTTCACATTTTCACCCTGCAACCACATGTGCCCATCCTCCTCTGTCATCAGCCTCTCCCTCTAGGGGTACATTTGTGACAACTGATGAGCCTACATTCATACATACATCATCACCCAGAGTCCCTAATTATGTTAGACTTCACTCTTCGCATCGCATATTCCGTAGGTTTGTACAAATGTATAATGACAGGTATCCACCAGGACAGATCATATAGAATAATTTTATTGACCTAAAAACCCTCTATATTCTGCTTGTTATCTATTTCTGCCTGCTATCACCTGGAAACCACAGATCTTTTTACTATCTCTCTAGTTTCACCTTTTCCAGAATGTCATATATTTGGAATTGTAGTCTGTGGCTTTTTCATATTGGCTTCTTTCATATAGTAATATACTTTTAAGTATCCTCCATGACTTCTCTGGATCTGATTTCTTTTTAGTACTGAATAATATTCCAGTATCTGGATGTACCTCATTTATTCATCACCTACTGAACATTTCCAGTGTTTTCCTGATGAATTTTTACATGATTTCCCAAAGAGCAAACCCTTCAGAGGTTCCTGCCTAATTCATGTTCACTGGAACAACTAAGTTGTCACAAACATAACTTATAGCTAATAACTCCCTCAAGGGTAATTACTATTCTAATTTCTATCACCATAGATGAGTTTTGTCTGTTCTTGACTTTCATATAACTGAAAACATATAGCATATAAACTTGTCTAACTGACATTTTTCCTCAATATATATATTTTTTTACTCTACATTATGGCTTTCAGAAAGGTACATGTTACTGCATGCATGAATACTTCATTTTTTTGATTATTATTAATAAAGATTATGGGATTAACATTGGGCTATTATGACTATAACTGTTAAGACTTTTAAAACATATATTTTGGTGGCAGAACCACTCATTTCTGTTAGGCATATACCTAGAAATTGAATTCCTGTGTCATATGTCTACATATTGAGGTTGAGAAGACACTGCCAAATACTTTTTTAAAGTAGTTACATAAATTTAGATACTCACTAGCAGCATCTGAGAACCCTAGTTATTCAGTATCTTTACCAGCACTTGGTTTTAGCTATTCTCTTAATGGTATGACCCTGGAAGTAGAATGATATCTCATTAGAGAATCAATTTACATTTCCCCAATGAGTAAAGATTTTGAGGAGTTTTTCATTGGCTACCAGCCTTTGCAATTCTCTCTTTTGAGAAGCATCTATGTGTTTACGTTTTTTTTTTAAATAACTGATTCTTTTAATAGTAATTTTACATAAAAGGAAAGGCCATTCTATTATTAAATGGATTTATTAGCATGTATGACTTATACTGAACCCCAAGTACAGTGGATGGGTAATAATTGCAGATAAATATGTTAACTGGATAATCACAATAGCACAATCTTTTCATCTGACTTTTCAGGTGAATAAGTATATAAAAAGCAAAGCCTTTAATTTGAAAGGTTCATAGCTGATGCTGCAGGACTGCCTCTGTGACAAATAGATGCTGGGAAATGGACACAAGACAGGATTGTCAGGCAAAATTAATGGTATTTGTGTCCCAGCTGAGTCATAAGTATTCCCAGATTCTTGCCAATTATTTGAATTAGGCTGGATAAAGACGGGAAAATTCATAACACAATTAAATAGCCTTAATTCTTTCCCCTTTTTTTTTTTTCCACTCTAGATCCTCATATTTCTATGCTTTCAATTTCGTCATCAACGTCTGTCTGAGAATAAATCAGTTTATGCCCAAGAATATTAATCTGGTATATATTTTGTCTGACATCCAAATGTTATTTTCCAGGGGAAGCTTCAGTGAATAAGTTAGTAAAATATATAAAATACTGTTTATGCTGAAGAGCTCTTTCTGTAAATGAGATTATAGAACACTCCTATTATTGCTAAATTAAATTAATTAAAGCCTATCATCCTTATGCTAGTTCAATCATTTATTTAATGCACACAGTATATCTGATTTATGGATTATCATATATTTCCCTAAATGAAGATGCTTATAATTAATATCTGTCATTTTGGAATAAGACAAAGTATTTAGTTTCTAATATGAAATATGTCTATAAAATGAGAACAGTGATTCTACAAATCACAGAGTCCAGATCACTTATGGTCAATATTTTTTAATAAAAATAGAAAATAAAATACCACTTAATTTTATAATCTGACTAATAAGAATATATTATGAGGGAAGACTTGCAAGGCACACAGATATCATTATTTATCATATAAACTTAAATGATAACAGTATCTAACAAAAGTATGATAGATAATTTATATTGTATACAGAATATGCAATTTTAAATATCACTAAAATTAATTGCATTTGAATATATGTTAAATGTATTTAAAGATAAAGAATATTTTAATTAGAGAAAAATACACAAGAACGTTTTTGCTGGTTTGTTAATTAATATATTTATTAACAGATAAGAAATATGTATATTCTAGTGACCTGCCTTATGTGCTGGTATTATTGATGATAATTATTTTATTCATTGTATATTACACATTTTTGAAGTAAATATGATTTATTTTAATCATCAAAACAGTATGGCAGTAAATGTAATCTGCAATTTTCCTCCCGATGACTTTTTCTTTTTTGTTTTTAATATAATTTATTTCACTTTAAGTTTATGTTTTTCTACTTTTTTGTGTTTACAAGCCCACAACCACTATCATAGGTTTATATATTTTACTTTTTTATTTTTTAATTTTTTTCCCTAAACTTCTAAGTTCCAGGGTAAATGTGCAGGATGTGCAGGTTTGTTACATAGGCAAATGTGTGCCATGGTTGTTTGCTGCACAGATCATTTCATCACGTAGGTATTAGCCCAGCATCCATTAGCTAGTCTTCCTGTTGCTCTCCCTCACCCTCGCCCCCAACCCCCGACAGGCCCTAGTGTGTGTTCTTCCCCTCAATGTGTCCATGTGTTCTCATTATTCAGCTCCCACTTAACAGTAAGAACATGTGGTGTTTGATTTTCTGCTTCTACATGAGTTTGCTGAGAATAACAGCTTCCAGCTCCATCCCTGTTCCCCTCAAAGGACATAATTTCATTCCTTTTTGTGGCTCCATAATATTCCATGGTGTATATGTACCATATTTTCTTTATTCAGTCTATCATTGATGAGCATTTGAGTTGATTCCATTTCTTTGCATCTTATTTTGTCCAATTTAAATGTCCAATTTATGTTGTGAATAGTACTGCACTGAACATGCAGGTGCATTTTATAATAGAATGATTTACATTTGTTTTGGTATATACCCAATAATAGGATTGCTGGGTCAAATGGTATTTCTGCCTCTAGGTTTTTGGGAGTTACCATGCTGTCTTCCACAATGGTTGAATTAATTTACACCGCCACCAACTGTGTAAATGTATTCCATTTCTTCCACAACCTTGCCAGCACCTCTTGTTTTGTTGACCTTTTATTTATAGCCATTGGTGTGAAATGGTATCTAGTCGTGGTTTTAATTTACATTTCTCTAATGATCCTTGATACTGAGCTTTTTTTTCACGTTTATTGGCTGCATGTATGTGTTTTTTTGAGAAGCATCTGCTCATGTCTTTTGACAACCTTTTAATGAGGTGTTTTCTCGTTTGTAAATTTATTTAAGTTCCTTGTAGATTCTGGATATTAGAGCTTTGTCAGATGGAGACCACAAAATTTTTCTTGCCTTCTATAGGTTGTCTGTTCCTTTTGCTGTGCAGAAGCTCTTTAGTTAAGTTAGATCCCATTTGTCAATTTTTGCTTGTGTTGCAATTGATTTTGGTGTTTTGATCATGAAATCTTTGCACATGCCTATGCCTAAATGATATTGCCTGGATTTTCTTCTAGGTTTTAATGGTTTGGGGTTTTACATTACAGTCTTTAATCCATCCTAAGATAATTTTTGTGTAAGGTGTAAGGAAGGGATCAAGTTTCAATTTTCTGCGTATGGTTATTTTGTCAGGTGTTTTGAAGATCAGATGGTTGTAGGTGTGTGGTCTTAATTCTGAGTTCTCTATTCTGTTCCATTCGTCTATGTGTTTGTTTTTGTACCACTACCATGCTCTTTTGGTTACTGTAGCCTTGTAGTTCAGCTTGAAGTCAGGTAAGGTAACACCTCTAGCCTTGTTATTTTTCTTATGGTTGTCTTGGCAATTCAGTCTCTTTTTTGGTTCCATATGAATTTTAAAATAGCTTTTTTTTTTCTAATTTTGTGGAGGATATCAATGGTAATTTAATGGAAATGGCATTAAATCTACAAATTACTTTGGGCAGTATGGCCATTTTCACAACATTGATTCTTCCTATCCATGAGCATGAAATGTTTCTCCATTTGTCTGTGTTCTTTTTGAGTTCCTGGAGCAGTGGTTTGCAGTTCTCCTTGAAGAAGTCCTCCTTGACTTTCAATCCTGTTAAATATTTACTGTTTTTTTCTCCTATCTCTATCTCATTTTGTCTAATTTAAATGTCATTAAATTTCAAATATCCAATATGAAAGTGATGCTGTCTACCATAAAATAAAAATACAATTATTAAAAACGCTAGGGATGCTCTAAGAATAAAATGCAATTCTTGTCATTAAAGAAAGCTTCTACCTTAAACAAAGGCATGTAAATGAATAATTATATATCAGATACAATAAGTGGTAGAATAGTGTATGATTCTGGTTCATGATTCATGATTCATGGTTCATGTACCATGAACGAGTGTTATAGAAGCATAAGCTTCCCCTTTAGCTCTAGGAACATAGTGAGATATATCTATAAATAAGAGATGATATTTGAAATGGCTCTTGATTGATAAATATTAGTTTACCAGGTAAAGAAAAAAGCAAAGGACATTGCTGGCACTGAGGCAAGAGAAAGTATAACATGCTCAGGGGAAATGTGAGAATAAGAATAAGGATAAGTAGTAGAATAAGAATGTATAAAAAAAGAGAGACATATTCGACTCTTTAAATGTAATATATATATTTTCTTAATTATATGTGCATACATAGAGAAGGAGATAAAGGTTTTGAAATGAACTTAGATGTATTACTGAATGAGAAAAACTAAAAGTAGAAACATACACAATATAATTTTATTTGTGTAAGAATGCAGTGATATACGGCCATATATACATCTATGAATAGATGTGTATATAAGAAAATAAAGTGTAGGATGCGTGCATATCAGCACAATAACTCTGGGCATAGAGAAGAGAAAGAAAGCCACCATTAAAATGAGACTTATTACAAAATGCATTTGTGATAAAAGATACATATGAAATAATTCCAAGTTCTTAAAAATCATAAGAGTCATAAAAAGTTAAATTTTCACTTTATACTTTAAATAAATTAAAGAAAAAAATTAAATCTATTCTGTGCTGACTCAATACCAGAAAAACAGAGCTAATGAATATCTTAGAGGTTGGAAGTATTATTTCTTTACATCTACTTATCTCTTTCTATGCATTGACTCAATAAACCCATTGAGAATATCTGTCATTTTTTAGAGTTGGCTACTTTTCAAACTTTTATATAAGCAAAAATCTTAATGAAGGACTTTTCTCTGTTTTTGCTTGAAAAAATTAAATCTGAGGCCAGGAGCAGTGGTTCAGGCCTGTAATCACAGCACTTTGGGAGGCCAAGGCAGGTAGATTACCAGGTCAGGAGTTCGAGACCAGCCTGATCAACATGATGAAAACTTGTCTCTAATGAAAATTAAAAAAAAAAAAAAAATAGCCAGGTTTGGTGGCACACGCCTGTAATCCCAGCTACTCAGGAGGCTGAGGCAGGAGAATAGCTTAAACCCAGGAGGGGGAGGTTGCAGTAAGCCAATATCATGTCACTGCACTCCAGCCTGAGTGACAGAGTGAGACTCCAACTCAAAATAATAATAATAATAATAAATTGGTATTTACCTAGTTAAATTTTTGCATTTTCTACCAGTCTTTTTCTTTACATTAAAAATATCGGGCCGGGCGTGGTGGCTCAAGCCTGTAATCCCAGCACTTTGGGAGGCCGAGGCGGGTGGATCACGAGGTTGAGAGATCGAGACCATCCTGGTCAACACGGTGAAACCCCGTCTCTACTAAAAATACAAAAAATTAGCTGGGCATGGTGGCACATGCCTGTAATCCCAGCTACTCAGGAGGCTGAGGCAGGAGAATTGCCTGACCCCAGGAGGCGGAGGTTGCGGTGAGCCGAGATCGTGCCATTGCACTCCAGCCTGGGTAACAAGAGCGAAACTCTGTCTCAAAAAAAAAAAAAAAAAAAAAAAAAAAAAAAAAAAAAAAAAAATATATATCAAATTTATTTTCGGTACAGGGAGTACATGTGAAGATTTGTTACATGAGTATACTGCATGCTGTTGAGGTTTGGAATATGAATTCACTCTCCCTGGTAGTGAGCATAAAACCCAGTAGATATTTACTTATTTATATTTTTAAAAATTATACTTGAAGTTCTGAGATACATGTGCAGAACGTGCAGGTTTTTTACATAGGTATACATGTGCCATGGTGATTTGCTGCACTTATCAAGCCATTGTCTACATTAGGTATTTCTCCTAATGTTATCCCTCCCCTTCCCCCAACCTCTTGCTATTCCTCCCCTACCTATCACCCCCTGCTATCCTTCCCCTACCCCCCACCCCCTGCTATCCCTCCCCAACCCCCATCCCCAGAAAGGCCCTGGTGTGTGATATTCCCTTCCCTGTGTCCATGTGTTCTCATTGTTCAACTCCCACTTACAAGTGAGAGCATGTGGTGTTTTGGTTTCTGTTTCTGTGTTAGTTTGCTGAGAATGATGGTTTCCATCTTCATCCATGTCCCTACAAAGGACATAAACTCATCCTTTGTATGGCTGCATAGTACGCCACATGTATATATGCCACATTTTTTTTTACCCAGTCTATCATTGATGGGTATTTGGGTTTGTTCTAAGTCTTTGCTATTGTGAATAGCACTGCAGTAAACATAAATGTGCATGTGTCTTTTAGTAGAATGACTTATATTCCTTTTAGTATATACTCAGTAATGAGATTGCTGGGCCAAATGTTGTCTACAGTTTTAGATCCTTGAGAAATCGCCACACTGTCTTTCACAATGGTTGAACTGCATTTGGATTCCCATGAACAGTGTAAAATTGTTCCTAAGGACATCTTCCCCAGCATCTATTGTTTCCTGACTTTTTAATGATCCTCATTCTAAGGGGTGTGAGATGGTATCTCACTGTGGTTTTGATTTGCATTTCTCTAATGGCCAGTGATGATGAGCTATTTTTTTTTTCATGTTTGTTGGTCACATAAATATCTTTTTTTGATAAATATCTGTTCATATCTTTTGCCCACTTTTTGATGGATTCGTTTTTATTTTGTAAATTTGCTTAATTTCCTTGTAGATTCTAGACATTAGCCCTTTGTCAGATGAATAGATTGCAAAAATTTTTTCCCATTCTGTAGGTTTCTTGTTCACTCTACTGATAGTTTCTTATGATGTGCAGAAACTCTTCAGTTTAATTAGATCCATTTATCAATTTTGGTTTTTGTTGTCACTGCTTTTGGTGTTTTAGTCATGAAGTCTTTGCCCATGCCTGTGTCCTGAATGGTATTGCCTAGGTTTTCCTCTAGGATTTTTATGGTTTTAGGTCACTAACTCCATACTTCGGGTGTGATCCAGTTTACATTACATTCAGGTGTGATCCACATTACAGATGTGAGTCACCACATCCTGCCAAGAACAGCTTTATTTTATTTTATTTTATTTTATTTTGTGTGTGTGTGTGTGTGTGTGTACAGCCCAGTGCCTACATAGATTACAAATGTTTATCCAAAATCTGTGATCCAAAATTTATTAAAAATCAAGTTTTTTATTATTTGTACATTGATGAATGATAGAAATGGATGGGGAAGCTATTTATAGTCTTTATACAAGCTTATGAATATTCATACACTTCAGTACATAAATATTTATAGAGTTGATTGTAGAGTGCTCCCCTAAACCAAATTGGATATGTTAAACACTATGTGCCAAAAATCTGATACATCCTGAAGTGCAAAACAAATCTTATCTCAAGTGTTTCTAACCCCAAGGCATCAAGGACACACACACAACCATTTTTCTCCCAGAAATAGCCTACACTGACTACCATTTTTAACACTTTTATTTATATTTTGATAAGACTTTTGCTGACCCATTGATTTTTGCACACTCTGCTGAGAAATACATGTAACCAAATCTGATTTACATATTTGTGAATCACGTTTGGGGACAACAGTAGGCGATCACATAGTGGCCTTGATATTTGAAGTCCTACAGGACAAGACAATGCCAGATAGTAAGAAGCAAAGGATGAGGGAGACTTGTCACCGTGAAATCTACAGAGCAACACTAGTTACATAGGGAACCTGAAATTAAGGTTTCCTTTCAGGCTCACTAACAACATAAATTGCAGCTATGGTTCTTCATAATGAGTTTAGCTAATAACCATTGGGTCAGATATGCATCTGCATTTCATCCAAAGGCTAACATTAATTTTCAGTGATAATTCAGTATAAAGTGAAAAAAGGAGTTGCATTTTTCTAACCATCCATTAATTTGCAATGACCACCAAGTGTTTTAAAACTGCTGCTTAAGAATTCATTTAAAAGTCAGGTTCCCATCCAGTGTGTATAAGTGGGTGGGATGATTGCTGAAGTGAGTTTGTTAACTCTTCCAGTTAATAAAATACAAGCAAATCACTACCACCTGTCAACTGAGTGACCTTGGACATATTATCAAATCACTCTGGTACTTCCATTTCCTATATGTAAAATTAGGATTAATATATCTTTTTATGAAATACAAGAAATTAATATAAAAGGTTCTCTTATCAGGCATGATATTCCAAGGGGTTAGACAATACCTCCCAGAAGTTGATGACAAAATAGAATTTCATTTTGGTCAATATTAAATTCTTTATTACATATTTTGTTATATATATATATGCACACACATATAATTTAAATATCATACTTATATTTGACAGTGTATGCATTATGATAAATTATTAAATACCAAGCATATCTCTAGTCCAGTTAAAAAACAGAACATTGCCAGCACACTAGACATTCAACTCTCACCCTCTAAAGAGCATCTTTGCTCTTCTCCCCAAAGAATGACTGACCTATGTGATTAAAGACAACTTCAAAGCTACATTTGCATATCTATTTCTTTTGGAAATCCAGTCATATTCTATTAATGGTAAGCTCAAAAATATTGAAAAAAGCTTCAATTGATGCAAATAATAGAAATTCTAAAAAGTCAAAACATATTCTGAAATTAGTTAAAATGACCCCAAATTATTGTATATTTTACATGAGGTAAGAGATGTACTTTCTATTTTATATATCTAATTGCTTTCTGATATCATTTTAGATATCTAATTTTCAGAAATATAATTACTTTGAGATAGTAAGCATTTTTTATTAATAAATGTCAAATGAAAATACAAAGTCTCATAAAAGAAAACAGTATTTATAATAATCATCTCAATAATTGTTTTCATACTGAAAAACAAAAGTCTGAGGTTTAATCCCTACATCAAGCTTTCAATGACACACTTCTGTAAAAAACATATTTTTACTAATTAAACTTTATTTTCTTCATAAAAATCTCTAAATGTGATAGTCACTTTTATAAGGTTATCATTTTTTAGAAATAATTGTGTATAAAAATATTTAAATGTTCCGAATCAAATGAAATAATATAGAGAATTTTAGTTGAAAAATGAAGGAATAAGAGGTTTCATGAGACATCTAGCCAGGAATAAGACATATCAAGGTATACTAATAAGATTAATTATTCAGCAAATATGTTGAGCCAAGCTAGTTTTCCAGGAAGAGTTAATCTAATTCTGGGTTAGGCTAAAAGGTGTATGTCAAGAACTCTCAAGGTTCTGAAATGATTGTATATTTAGAAGACCCCATCGTCTCAGCCCAAAATCTCCAGAAACTGATAAGCAACTTCAGCGAAGTCTCAGAATACAAAATCAATGTGCAGAAATCACAAGCATTTCTATATACCAATAACAGACAAACAGAGATCCAAATCAAAAGTGAACTCTTATTCACAATTGCTGCAAGGATAATAAAATACCTAGAAATACAACTAACAAAGGATGCAAAGGGCCTCTTTAAGTAGGACTACAAACTACTGCTCAATGAAATAAGAGAGGACACAAACAGATAGAGAAACATCCTATACTCATAGTTGGGAAAAATCAACATCGTGAAAATGGCCATACTGCCCAAAGTAATTTATAGATTCAATGCTATTCCCATCAAGCTACCAATGACTTTCTTCACAGATCTGCAAAAAACCACTTTAAACTTCATATGGAACCAAAAGAGAGCCTGCATAGCCAAAACAATCCTAGCAAAAAAAAAAAGCTGGAGGCCTGACTTAAACCTATACTACAAGGCCACAGTAATCAAAACAGCATGGTACTGGTACCAAAACGGAGACATAAACCAATGGAACAGAACAGAGGCCTCAGAAGCAACACCACACATCTACAATCATCTGATCTTTGAAAAACCTGAGAAAAACAGGCAATGGGGAAAAGATTCCCTGTTTAATAAATGTTGGGAAAACTGGCTAGCCATTTGTAGAAAGCAGAAACTAGACCCCTTCCTGACATCTTACAATAAAATTAACTCCAGATGGTTTAAAAATCTAAACATAAGACCTAACACTATAAAAACCCCAGAAGAAGGGCGGGGCGTGGTGGCTCAAGCCTGTAATCCCAGCACTTTGGGAGGCCGAGGCGGGTGGATCACGAGGTCGAGAGATCGAGACCATCCTGGTCAACATGGTGAAACCCCATCTCTACTAAAAACACAAAAAAGTAGCTGGGCATGGTGGTGCTTGCCTGTAATCCCAGCTAGTCAGGAGGCTGAGGCAGGAGAATTGCTTGAACCCAGGAGGCGGAGGTTGCGGTGAGCCGAGATGGCACCATTGCACTCCAGCCTGGGTAACAAGAGCGAAACTCCATCTCAAAAAAAAAAAAAAAAAAAAAAAAAAAAAAAAAAAAAAACCCCGAAGAAAACCTAAGCAAAACCATTCAGGACATAGGCATAGGCAAGGACTTCATGGCTAAAACATCAAAAGCAATGGCAGCAAAAGCAAAAATAGACAAATGGATCTAATTAAATTCCAGAGCTTCTGTACAGCAAAGGAAATAATCAGTAGAGTGAATCGGTAACCAATAGAATGGGAAAAAAAAATTTACAGTCTATCCATCTGACAAAGAGCTAATAACCAGAATCTACAAAGAACTAAAGCTGATTTACAAGAAGAAAAACAAACAAGCCCATTCAAAAGTGGGTGAAGGACATGAACAGACACTTTACAAGAGAAGACATATAGGAGGTCAACAAGCATATGAAGAAATTCTCCTCATCACTGGATATTAGGGAAATGCAAATCAAAACCACATTGACATAGCATCTCACGCAAGTGCGAATGGCAGTCATTAAAAAATCTGGAGACACCAGATGCTGGACAGGATGTGGAGAAACAGGAACACTTTTACACTGTTGGTAGGAGTGTAAATTAGTTCAAACATTGTGGAAGACAGTGTGGTGATTCCTCAAGGACCTAGAAATAGAAATACCATTTGACCCAGACATTCCATTCCTGGGTATATACCCCCCAAATTATAAATTGTTACATTATAATTACACATTCACATGTATGTTCATTGTGTCACTGTTTACAATAGCAAAGACCTGGAACCAATACAGATGTCCACCATCAATAGACTGGATAAAGAAAATGTGGCACATATATACCATGGAATACTATGCAGCCATAAAATACGATGAGTTCGTGTTTTTCATAGGGACATGGATGAGTCTGGAAACCGTCATTCTCAGCAAACTGACACAAGAATAGGAAACCAAACACCGGGTGTTATCACTCATAGGCGGGTGTTGAATAATTAGAACATGTGGACACAGGGAGGGGAGCATCACACGCTGCCATCAGTAGTGGGGAGGCTGGGGGAGGGACAGCAGGGCTGGGGAGGATGGGGAGGGGTAATGACAGGAAAAATACCACATAAGTACCACATATAGGTGATGGAGGGATGAAGGCAGAAAATCACCTTACCATGTGTGTACCTATGCAACAATGATCTACACATGTACCCCAGAACCTAAATCACAATTTAAAAAATGATTAAAAAAATAATAACAAGGTAAAGGGGAGGAAGGCAGCAAATCACACTGCCATTTGTGTACCTATGCAACAATCTTGCATGTTCTTCACATGTACCCCAAAACCTAAAATGCAATTAAAAAAAAGAAACAAAACAAAAAATAAATAAATAAATAAATATATACATCACATATTAAAAAAAATAACAAGTCAGACTGTCACAGTTCTGTAGTTGCTGGCAGAAGGAATGAGACTCCTAGGTCAAACATAAATAACTTTATTACTTACAGCACAGCAAACAGCATGAGCTTCATGTTCACGCTGTTTTTTCACTTTCCCCAAAGTCCCTTGGAGATGATACAGAGGTAGCCATGCGGATGCTATATGGGACGTGATCTCATGTCATTGCTTGGAAACTTGAATTTAGGAAACCTCTTTTTGCTTTTTAAAGAAGGTTGCTAGCCCACCTGTCCTGCCATTGCCCTGGCTATTTCCTATACAATCATCTTCAGAAAGATCATCTGGATCAAAGGAAGTGAAGAAATGTCATGATAAATTGTCACTCAAAAGTATGGAACATGGTGATTTTTCAGTTTGAAAACCACAAAATTAGCATGCTTTACTATCTTACTTAAAGATAGTCATTGATTTACAAGCCAAGAAAAAAAGTTAAGATGTTTCAATAATTTCTAAAAACATTATTATGAATAAATGATTGAAATTATTGATAGAAACTATTTGATTGAAAGTATTGATAGAAATTTTTTTTGTAAAGCAAATACATTTTCACATTATTATGGCTACTGAAAAATAACACATAACTTTTAATAGCTTTGTTATAAAATCATTGAATTCCTATACTTTTCCTCTAAGCAATGTCTTTAGTGACACTTCTGGTGATATTTTGTGCCTAAGATATATATATGCAATTTGCTAAAAGAAAATAAAAAGAGCCTCACCAGCCAGCCAAAGTTTATACATGATTGTATACATACATTCACACTCATTCACATTCACATATAATTTACAGATTGGGGAAATGATGAACACATTTTACTTAAGTGCAATTTTTTTTTTGTTACTGACTAAGGGTAAAACTAGAGAAAACATATTTTTCATGAAGTGTTTTTAAAATCATTTAAATGATAGCATATTTAAAGTAGAGGCATCTCATTAAATGGTAAGATATTGCTGTGTTATAAATACATAATTAACATTCTAATTAAAACAATCTTTAATTTTGTCTAAGGGCATTGAGTCACATGTCACTGGTCATACTGTTCTTATGTTAAATTACGGGCTGGAAAATAACAACCCATAGCTTGAGTCTAGCCTGGCATCTGTTTTTGTGAACTCTAAAATGAAGAATATTTTTCATAGTTTTAAGGCTCAAAATAAAAGCACAAATGACGTGCAAAAATTATAGGACATTCAAATGTCAATGTCCATGTTTTATAGGAGCACAGTCCTGGTTTCCTTGTTGTCTCTTTGGGCTTGAGGAGGGTTTAATTGTTTTTCATAGTGTCTGTAGCTGCTATATTCGATGGCTGTTACAGAAACATGTGGTCCTCACAGCCTAAAGTGTTCACTATCTGGATCTTTACAAAAGAAGTTCACCTATCATAACCTTACTAAAAAAAAAGAAAGAAAAGAACTAACTACAGAAAAAAAAAATAAACATAAAGATCTGTTTTTGTGTAAGTATATGAAGTGTTACATTGGCTTTGGAGTAAAGAATCTTTGGTAACAATTTCTCACAGAACTAATCACAGCTAAATACATGACCAAAGAGAGATGCAAATGAATCTGTTCATTAACCCAAAATAACAAATCAAAAGTAACTCACTGGAAATATAGCAACTATGTAAAAGTTTCCTAAATTTAAATTTTTAAAAACCTTAAATAAATTAATAATCATCATAATAGAGTCAGATTTAGTGCTAGAAATCCTAGGCTTCATGGTTTATTGAGATGAGAAATGAAAACTATTGAATAGGAGGCTTAGATTTCAGTCTCAGCTTCTCTCAAAAACATATAGCACAAATGAACAGTAGAAGTGAGAAATACAAAATTTTTAAAAAATGTTTTAAAATCGGCCGGGCGCGGTGGCTCAAGCCTGTAATCCCAGCACTTTGGGAGGCCGAGGCGGGTGGATCACGAGGTCAAGAGATCGAGACCATCCTGGTCATCATGGTGAAACCCCGTCTCTACTAAAAATACAAAAGCTGAGGCAGGAGAATTGCTTGAACCCAGGAGGCGGAGGTTGCGGTGAGCCGAGATCGCGCCATTGCACTCCAGCCTGGGTAACAAGAGCGAAACTCCGTCTCAAAAAAAAAAAAAAAAAAAAAAAAAAAAAAATGTTTTAAAATCAATCACAGCCCATTCCTTCATAAACTACTATATTTTCAATTGCCTCCAGAAATTGAATATAAAATATAGCAAGAGATCTTTTTGTAATTCTACTTAGAAATTATATCTACAATTAATTCAAGAAATTTTTAGATTGCTGGAAAAGAGGAAAAATTTACAAATTATTGTTAATAAATAAGTTATTAGTAAACAGCTTTATCTTCAAGCAAAAATGGATTAGTGATAGTTTTATAGTTTATGAAATTGTAGGTGAAAATGTGGTATAATGAACAATAAGGAATCCTTTTCCTTTTTTGAGTGGGTATTGGAAATCAACTAGTTCAGTTACCATCACTTTAGAGACAAAGAAACTGGAGATTATAAATACAAGTGACAAGATTGGGATGCAGTACTTTTGACTTTTATTTTTGCTTCACAAGCTGCCATGAAATTTGAAAAACATTTGGAATTGCTTCTATTTGGTAAAATCCCTTAATTCATAATACAACAATGTATAGTTATTTATTTATTAGTATTTTTCCAGCTACTTCAATTCCCATTTTATTAATGAAAGTGCATCCACTTAGGTAGGTAAATATTAAAATAAAATAAATATGCTACCTAATTATTGCATTATCTCTCTCTTTACAAATAAATAAAATGTGTGTCCATAGTATTTCCTCTGATTGAATTCTTTTTTTTTTTTCTTTCTTTTTTTTTTTTTTTTGAGATAGAGTCACTCTCTGTTGCCCAGGCTTGAGTGTAGTGGCCTGATTTTGACTCACCACAACCTCTGCCTCCCAGGTTCAAGCAATTCTCCTGCCTCAGCCTCCCAAGTAGCTGAGACTACAGGCACCTGCCACCAGGCCCAACTAATTTTTGTATTTTTAGTAGAGATGGGGATTCACTACGCTGGTGAAGCTGGTCTCAAACTTATAACCTTGTGATTTGCCCACCTCGGCCTCCCAAAGTGCTGGGATTACATTCATGAGCCACCTGCACTCAGCTCCCTCTGACTGAATTCTATCATGTCATTTCTCATGTTTAAATTCCTCAAGCTTGTGACTGCTATTTTTTTAATACAGTATGTTGTATATGGCATAAAATATTCAAAGAAGAATCTAAACTATAAAATTAAATGGTAGGTAATAGAACATGACTGATTGATGTAGCACAGAGTAAAATATAATTTTATATATTTATATTTATTTTAAAAATAAAATTTCCAATTAATAAGCTCAGTTTATTAATAGACACAGGAAGTAAAAAGGCAGAACCAAATTCTTAGCTTCTTGCTCATAGTACTACATTAAAATCAGAAAATAAAAAGGCTGAATATTATTTAGTTAAAGACATTAATGTAATATTATCAGTCATACTGAAAATTACTGAGGGAAAGAAATAATAGAATGATGCCTTGGGCATTGAAGGCTATCTCTTTATCTTATCCTGGGTGAAATGACTTGCATGATTTCATTTGCTATCAAGTTTAAAACTTTAAATAGGTTTTCAGTGTCAAAATTTCAAAACAATGAGTGTATGATGAGTGATTTGATGCAATATATTTACAAATGTATTCTGCAATGAAGTCATATGTTAATCATAAAAAGTTGTTCAGAACTGAATGGGAAAAAATAAGGAATGATTTGTTTGTATGATGTTCTCATATTCGATATTCTTGAAATGTTGAAATATTAGGACTTTACACTCTATGAAGCCATTAGGTTTCTACAATTTCCTAATCGTTTAGTGTTCTCATCACTGTAGGGTATGTGTGTGTGAGCTGTGTCTGTGTACATGTGCATATGTTAAGTCAACTACTAAGTGGAAGCTACTTTCAGCATTCCATTCCACTTGGCTTAAATTTATTTCACACAACAAAAGAAGATATGTTATAAAAATTCAGAGTGATAAAATAACTAGTCTACCACATAGTGCAGTTACAGATTGGCCTTTCAAAATTTCTCTTAGACATGATAGTTTTTAACTTAAGGGAGATATAAAATATTTTAATTACCATGTAGCAAGGTAAATCATATTCTCTACTTAGCCAAAGCAATACTTTAATTAAGTTAGGAGTATACATATTCAAACAGTAAATGTGCACATATAATGAAAGGGGCAAGACAGTTGAGGTCTAGGTGAAAATAGACTAATGAAATATGTATATGAAAATGATGTGCCAAATTTTTAAAGAAGGGATTAGTCAGGACTCTTGTCTATCCAAGGCATAGAGTCTATTTTGTGTTCAAAGGCCATAATTATTTCAAAACTAGGCATTGGAGAAAACCAGATAATTAGTCTAGTACAGCTGCTGTAAAACACTACTGGCACAGACATTGATCTCATTAAAAATTTGGCAAAGTATCTTATAAGCAATACTCCTGGGAAAATGAAACAATTTAAACACCTAAGTAATTTTTTTAGAAACTAAGGAAGTGTACATGGAGGACTTCCAATTTTGCTGATGAATTTAAAAGGCAACATAAAAAGTAATCCATCATTACTTGTTTTGTTGGCACAGAGTAAAGTACAATTTTATATATTTATATTTATTTTTAAAAATCCAATTAATAAATAAGCTCAGTTTATTAGTAGACACAGAAAGTGAAAAGGCAGAACCAAATTCTTAGTTCTGCCTTTTTATTAAAAATTACCTTGTATTTAGTTTGTTCAGAATTGCACTGTTCTATTCAGTTCAGAATATTTTTCTTTGAACTTTTTTCCTGAGTTTTTTAGTTTTGTTTATGTTCTTTGTAATCTACATGCTTATTTTCAAATTTCAATTCTGTTTCTTTAAAAATAACTTACTATAAAATATGTCTACCGATTGTGTAAAATACATATATAGTTTAAAGAATAACAATAAAATAAATACTTGGATACACACTAACAAACTTAACAAATGGAATGTTCATGAAGATTTAAGGTTTTCTGTGTGCCTTGATTACATCTTCTTTTCTCCACCCTAGAATAACAGTGATCCTGATTTTTGTGATTTATTTTTTGCTTTGCTTTTTAGTTTTAGTCTATATATAAATGGCTACAAATATATATTATTTTGTTTTACCTGTTTTTAATACCAATAGTGCACAATTTTACAATTTTCAGCAAAGCAAAATTTTGTTTATCTACAGCATCATATTTTTGTGTAATTTGTATAATATTGTCTCTAGTTTCAACTGCCTGTAATTCCATTCATGCTGAAAATTGTAGCTGAAAATAACACATTTTTCTGTGCTGTAGAGTATTCAACTGCAAAAATATTCCCGTAATCTATTTATTTACTCCTCATATTACTCATGGTTTATTCATTTCTCCATTAAGGGAGACTAATATTTTTGATCTTCCAAAAGAAGTTATTTGGATTTATCTAATTATTCTCTTTTTGTTTCTTTGGGGTTATTCTGTTATAATTGTTATAATTTCTTAAAATGAAAGCCTAGCTAATTAATTTTAGATGTTTCTATATGTAAAATAAACACACATATGCATGCATATATACAAATGCACACTCAAACATACACACATGTGTCTGTGCATGTGTGTGTTCAATTGCATTTTATCTACAATCCCCAAATTTGAAATTTAGTATTTGTCATGGTTATTATTTTTCCAAATATTTTCTAAGTCTCACTATGCTTTATTGAATGATACATGACATACATTTGGTAAGGTTTTAATTTCTCAAACATATTGTTTTTTTGGAGAGTGGGTTTTCTGTCTTTACTGATTTACAACTTGTTTTATTGTGGTCAGCTTGTGAAAAGGTCGTAACAGACCTTTAACTTTTGTTAAGGCTTAATCAAAGACTTAGTAGTTCATGGATATTTTTTAAGGTTCATAATTTATTTTTATTGTAGTAAAGTTCACATAACATAAAATTTATCATTTTAACAATTCTTTAGAGTACGGTTTAGTGGCATCAAATACATTTACACAGCTGTGCAACTATTATCATGGTTAACTTTTTAAAGTTCCTTAACCTCACAACTGTTACCTACATTGTAAAATGTATCCCTGAGAACATCCTGGCTAATTCTGTTCAAATTGTTTAATTTTTGTTGTTGCTGTTGCTGGTTTTGTTTTGTTTTAAACAGAGTCTCATTCTGTCACCCCGGTTGCAATGCAGTGGTTTAAGCTTAGCTTAGATATAACCTCTGCCTCCAGGGCTCAAGTGATTCTCATACGTCAGCCCCAGAAGTAGGTTTGACTACAGGCGTGGGCCACCGCACCTGGTTAATTTTTGTATTATTTGTACAGATGGGGTTTCTCCATATTGCCCAGGGTAGTCTGGAACTCTTGAGTTCAAATTATACACCTGCCTCAGCCTCCCAAAGTGCTAGAATTGCTAACAGGCATGAGTGACTGTACCCAGCCCGAATTGTTTAATTCTTATGGGTTGTGATATTTAGTTGATCTATCAATTACTAAAAGAAATGTATTAAATTGTTAATACATTTAATACATTAATTTTAATGTATTAAAATTTGTTAACCTCTCCATTAACGTCTGTTAATTTTTGTTTATAAAAATCATGAATACTTGTATCACAGTAACTGTCCCTGATATTTGCCTGGGTCAGAAGTAGAGGGCTGTATACTAAACCTAAATATTAAAATGTATAAACTTAACGAATAAACTCTTATACAAAAAAATTTCCAACCTTCTCTCTTGACAAATTATTACATTCTTAAAGAACTGGAAAGGCAGAGAAAATTTTAAAATTCTTGGATTTTATGAAGTTTCTTTCTGGTAACAGGGCCTATGAGGAAGGTCAGATCATACCCTGAAATCTGGTCTCTGCCCCGCTTCTCTATCTTTTCACCACCAGCTTCATGACACTGGCTGTTTGTTCACTCATGTAGACAGCACAGCTCTGGCTGTGTTTCATCCTTGCTTCCATTGTGGTGAGTCCTCCAGAAGATTGAATTACTCAAGAGGCCACTCGGCCTTGGAATATGACCTAGAGAAGACATAGCCAATAGGTAGGTGGTTGTGAGTGTGGACATGAACTGCATTTGAGTGCAACCTCTTGGCCTAGTGGGCTCTTTACCTAACAGGGAAAAGGTCATTGTAGAGAAGGAAAGACAGGTCTTCCAACGTGCGTGCCTGAGGCTTGCTTCCCTTCTTAAGTTTAAGTCTAAGCATATTACTGATTTGGGGAATTATACAAGTTCAGAAATGCATATCATCTTGATGAGTCAAACTCTGAAATTTATAATGAAAACTTTATTCCATGTAATAGTTTTGTCCTTATTTATATTATCTGTCATACCTAAAGCTATATAAGGTTTTATTAAAGATTAAACATTACTCAATCTATCTTTTCTCATCCATTCTGTATCCTTATGTTTTCGATGTTTCTTATGGAAGTAGGGTTTTATTAGATGTTTTTTGTAACATAGCTAGACAATTTTGCCCATTTACATTTATTATGATTATGGTTATTTGTAGATTTAACTCTAACAATGTATTACAGAATCATATTTGTCACTACACCCCTTTATAAAAATTTTACTTCTTTCTTATTTGACTTCTTTGGGATTAATGGATTTTTAAATGGTTTTCATTTTCATTTTTCTTTTCTTATGTGCACATTATACAATTTATATGTATTTGATTTGTGTTCACAGTTTTGGCACACATTAAATAAAGTCTAATGTTTTCAAACTCTTTACCTGCTTGTCGGGGATGGGAGTGTGGTTCCCAGGTCAATGAAGTTCTGTTCTCAGAAGGATTATGGCTGCCTCTGCTGTCACGCATGTTGCCGGTGAAGTTGGGGAAGGTCAGCAGTTACAGGCCTCACCCAGTTCCCATGCAAACCAAAAGGCTGGTCTCACTTCCAT
This sequence comes from Saimiri boliviensis, assembly GCF_048565385.1. NCBI lineage: Eukaryota > Metazoa > Chordata > Mammalia > Primates > Cebidae > Saimiri > Saimiri boliviensis. The sequence goes on from NC_133451.1 coordinate 110,437,954, forward strand.
GATGACCCCAACAGCGCTGAGTTTATTTCCAAGCAGTGGGTGAGCTGGGCTGAGAACTTGCTCTGGGATACCAGCCTCCCGGCTGAGAAAGCAAGCAGAGCTTTCAAGTTTCATACCTCCCTGCCTGCCTGCCTCTGCACTCCAGATTCACCTCCTCCCCCAAGTTCTGTCCCAGAAACTTTGCATTCAGTTGAAATTGTTACAAAGTTCAGCTAAAGGTTGCTTTCTCCCTGTGGTCTTTTCCCAGTTCCTCTGTCAGCCCTCCCCAAGGACCCCAATGAGACAAAGTCAGAAACGGTTTCCCTGGGGACCCGGGGAGCCCAAAGTGCTCTTCCTGCTGCTTCCTCTACTCCTGTATTTACCTCAGCTCTCTAAATTATCTCAGCTTCAGGTAATGTCAAATCCTTCTCCGGTGATCTGGACCTTCAGGTTCCACAACAAAGGTGTGTGTTTGGGGTAGACGTTCCCCCTTTCTCACTTTGACACTTTGGGCACTCATAGTATTTAGGCTGTCTCTTGGGTCCTACAGGAGCAATATGCTTCCTTTAAAGGGTCTGTGGATTCTCTAGGCTTTCCTGGTATGTTCCTGTAGCCATTCTTAAAGCAAAACTTCTTGACCAACTAATTTTTAACTAATATGGGCTTGGATCATTTATAAATGATGAGGAATCAGCACTAAACAAAACAACAATACCTGTAATTTTTATATTTGCATCCCACTAAGGGGAGACAGAAAAAAAAAAGTAAATATGTAAATGATATCTTAGGTTATAAGTGTGAGGTAGAAAAGTGTAACAGAAAAAGAGAATAAGGAGTGGGTAGCAGACTGCTGTTGTGCATGTGATGATCATGGCAGGTTGCCCCAGGAAGCTGACATTGAAACAGATGCTGAAAGAAGGGAACCAGGCATGGGGAGAGATGGCAAGGGAAATTCTGAGAAAAAGCAGAAAGAAAATCTCTCCGGCTTTTATTAGATTGGTCCAAAAGTAATTGCAGTTCTTGCCATTAAAAGAAACATCACTACTTCCCTTAAGAAGAAAGAATGGCGGGAAACCCAGGGTTTAGGGATAGGGGAGGCAGGTCTGTACCAGCTCCAAAAATGTGACCTCAGAGCTCTGCCATGAAGAGTCTGCAGCTTTAGCCACTCAGTGTGATTGTATCCTATGAGGACAGGCAGCCTGAGGTAGAGGTATGCCCCACCGCAGAAGCTCAGAAAAAAATGGCAGGATTTTGACAATGAAACTGTTTGTGTATTTTGTTAATAGGCCAGGTGGTGTTAGCCCAGTGTCTTCACTATCCTCTTGGTATCTCGTCAAAGAACTTATGATTCAGAATTGTAGTGGGTCCGTAAGACTATGTAAGTGGTGGGGGGAGTCAGGCTGCAGTGGCTGAGGCAGTGGCTGCCATGTAGAATACAGCTTGAGGACAAAGAGCAGCTGAACACACCTCAGTTCAAATTCCTCTGCAGGTGCAGAAAATGATGAGCATACACTTGTGGGAAACGGCCAAGGGATTGGTATTTTCACTGTTGACAAGATCACAAGAGCACCAAGACAATGAAGCCTTTGTGCTCTGCCTCCAGTCTAGTTAAATCTGAGTAGAAGAGGAGGCAGCATTTTTGTTAAAAGAAAGATAAGTATGTGGAATGATCAAATTACAGAAGAAATGGAGTGGACTCTAAAATTATGCATCTTTTCCATAGATGTTCATAAAGATTAATTACATCATTCAAATGATTACTTCAGGTGAGAATTCTGAAAGTCAAGATCTCAAAAATCTGGCATTAAAGCATAAATGTAATAATGGCCACATTTTAGCGGAAAGCAGTAAACAGATCATTCAGATTTCTTTGTGAAATAATATATGACCAACACCAAGATGAAGAAATGGACATAGTATATTCAAAGTAATCACTGCTTCTTTTTCTCATTGTAACAGGCACTATTAAGGTGATGGTCACTGAACAGATTTTGAGCATTAGACACTGAAGGAAATGTTTAACCTGGATGATAATAGCAAGGACATTTTAATTTATTTTTTTTTAGAGTGGTAATATAGTGTTTCCTTGATCTTGTTTCTAAATTTCTGAACAAAGATAAAGGGATAGAAAACACCGATAACAAATTCCAGAGAAATTTGTGTTAGATGTTACGGATTAGTATATGACACTTGCTTGTTTTTGAAAATTTATTTATTATACTTTAAGTTCTGGGGTACATGTGCAGACCATGCAGGTTTGTTGAATAGGTATACACATGCCATGGTGGTGGTTTACTGCATCCATTACCCCATCATCTACATTAGGTATTTCTCTGAATGCTATCCCTCCCCAACCCCCACAACCCTTGCTATTCCTTTCCCCTCCCTGTGTCCATGTGTTCTCATTGTTCAACACCCACTTATGAGTGAGAACATGTGGACACTTGCTTTTTAATAGGTTTTCCAGAGTACACAGGGCACAGGAAAAATAAAATGAGTGATGCAAAAAGCCTGAGATTTACATGTTAAACTTGCTGCAAGGTAGAGACTATCTTTTAACAACCTCAATTCTCAATTACCCCAAGGAACCAGATTTCAGTTCCAATTTTGGAACTAGTAAAAGTGTTACTCAGCACATTCCGTTATAACCCCAAGGATCATCACTTCATTGACTTGAACCTACTTGTATTGACACACTCTAAACTAAAAATTATCCTTTCTTAGTAACACCGTATTTTCAAAACCAATTTTGAACTTTATATTTATTAAGTTTATAATTGTTTCTTCCCAATTTTCTTAGTAAGTCATGTCTTCTCTCTTCTGACTTTCCTGATTTTGTTTTGTTTTCTTGGATGTAGAAAGGATACATTTGACTTTGTTTCTGTCATATTTGATATTATTTGATTTCATCCATCTCTCTTGATTCATTTAATATTCAACATATTTCCTTCATTTCCCACACTGTCATTGTACATTTTGTCATTATGCCAACAATTCATTATTCAGTTCAGTAATAAGCAAGTTTTATAGAACATGGGTGGTGACTACACCCTAGGATATAATAAAGCTCTCTTTATTCATGTGCATAAGTTCTGTTTTATGTAAAATTTTATCTATTATTATAGGAAAGTACACTTTGGCATGAAAAATGAAGGGATGCATTTATTGTGGTTTCTGATTTTTCAGTATTTATAAAAGAACTTTGTGACCAGGCATGGTGACTTACGCCTGTCAATCCCAGCAATTTGGGAGGCCAAGGTGGGTGGATCACCTGAGGTCAGGAGTTTGAGAGCAGTCTAGCCAACATGGTGAAACCCCGACTGCAGAAATTAGCCGGGCATGGTGGTGCATGCCTGTAATCCCAGCTACTCAGGAGGCTGAGACAGGAACATCGCTTAAATCTGGGAGGTGGAGGTTGCAGTGAGCCAAGGTGGCACCAGTGCACTCCAGGCTGGGTGACAGAGTGAGACTCCATCTCAAAAAAATAAATAAAAATAAATAAATAAACAAAAGAACTTTGCATTATTAAAGAAACAGCACTGCAATTTTTCAAGTCTATTTCTTGAAAGGAAAAAGCTTCAAGTTATAATAGTAAAGCTCATTCTCAGCAAACTGATACAAGAACAGAAAAGCAAACACTGCATGTTCTTACTCATAAGTGGATGTCGAACAATAAGAACACATGGACACAGGGAGGGGCACATCACACACTGGGGCCTGTCCGGGGGTGGGAGATAGGGGAGGGGTAGCAAGAGGTGGGAGGATTGGGTGGGATAGCATTAGGAGAAACACCTAAGGTAGATGTTTTGGAGGAATTGATGCAGCAAACCACCACAGCATGTGTATACCTATATAACAAACCTGTACAATGTGCACATGTACCCCAGAACTTAAAGAATTAAAAAAAAAATAGGAAAGCTGATCCCTACAAATAAAGATTTATAATAAAGATTATTTTTACTATTAGTTATAATAAGTTATTCTTTCTTCATTATTTGAGAAAGCACAGTTCCACCTTTTACAGTTAGCAATATCATTCAGCAACACGCCTAAAGTATAGTTTTTATATATGTACATTTACAGATATACACACACACACACACATATATATATATATATATATATACGCATAAAAACACACATATTTTAAAAAATACAGGAAAACATTACTGAATGTTCTGTATTCGCACTGAACATAAATAGAACATAAAAATATACCTATGGCATGTGCTTTCATTAAGAACTTTATTAATAAAAGTTTCTCTTGAAAATTAGCAGACAATGAAAATAGTTTCTTTTTTTATCATTTTTTTTTTTTTGTACTTTAGGTTCTGGGTTACATGTGCAGATCATGCAGGATTGTTGCATAGGTACACACATGGCAATGTGGTTTGCTGCCTCCATCCCCCCATCACCTAGATCTGGCATTTCTCCCCATGTTATTCCTCCCTGACCTCCCCACCCCCTACTGTCCCTCCCTTGGCCACCCCCGAAAGACCCCAGTGTGTGATGCTCTCCTCCCTGTGTCCATGTGTTCTCATTGTTCAACACCCGCCTATGAGTGAGAACATGCAGTGTTTGATTTTCTGCTCTTGTGTCAGTTTGCTGAGAATGATGGTTTCCAGATTCATCCATGTCCCTGCAAAGGACACAAACTCATCGTTTTTTATGGCTGCATAGTATTCCATGGTGTATATGTGCCACGTTTTCCTTGTCCAGTCTCTTCTTAATGGGCATTTGGGTTGGTTCCAGGTCTTTGCTATTGTAAACAGTGCTGCTATAAATACACATGTGCATGTGTCTTTATAATAGAATGATTTATAATCCTTTGGATATATACCCAGTAATGGGATTGCTGGGTCAAATGGAATTTCTATTTTTTTTTTTTTTTTTTTTTTGAGACAGAGTTTCACTCTTGTTACCCAGGTTGGAGTGCAATGGCGTGATCTCGGCTCACCGCAACCTCCGCCTCCTGGGTTCAGGCAATTCTCCTGCCTCAGCCTCCCGAGTAGCTGGGATTACAGGCACATGCCACCATGCCCAGCTAATTTTTTTGTATTTTTAGTAGAGACGGGGTTTCACCATGTTGACCAGGATGGTCTCGATCTCTCGACCTCGTGATCCACCCGCCTCGGCCTCCCAAAGTGCTGGGATTACAGGCTTGAGCCACCGAGCCCGGCCTGGAATTTCTATTTCTAGGTCCTTGAGGAAGCATCACACTGTCTTCCACAATGGTTGAACTAGTTTATACTCCCACCAACAGTGTAAAAGTGTTACTATTTCTCCACATCCTCTCCAGCATCTGTTGTCTCCAGATTTTTTAATGTGCCATTCTAACTGGTGTGAGGTGCTATCTCAATGTGGTTTTGATTTGCATTTCTCTAATAATCAGTGATGATGAGCATTTTTTCATATTTAGTCCTAAAAATCTTTGTTATTATTATTTTAAAAGTATTTTAATTTAAAAATTACGTTTGGTTAAAGGGTACTAACATGATTATCTCAGAATTATACGTATATAAATTAACAAAGAGGAATTGTGCATGTATTCATTAGCAATATGAATAATCCGGTTCTAATTGGAGAAATAAACACGTATGTCTCTAAACACATTGATAATATTTAAAATAATAGACTCAAAAAAGTGTGAAGGCAATTTAATTCCTCTTTTGTGATATAATAACCCAAGAAGACATATATTTAGATTAAAATAGGGGCATTTTCAATTCAGACAGAAATGAAATACCATTTTGATTATGAAATGCTGAACATACAATTTTAAGAAGGTATACAAAATAAACATATTACAGCAAATACGATAGTGAAATGAAGTATGGTTATCAGAAGATTTATTCTGGAATCATATACTCCTCACATAGCACCTTTCTTACTGGTACCCAATGAAAATGAATGTACTAGAAATCTTGTATCCAAAAAGGATAATACTTGAAAGAGTCTGGGAAAGGTTTCTGCCTAAATGTTTACAAGATGGAATACTCAAAGTTAATATGTGCTCAAGTAGGAGAGAGGAAAATCTCAAAGCACAGTGTGAGAATACAGCTGTGTTTACAGTTTGTATACATTGCCTCATTGTTCTTTTTTCATGTTTAATAAATTATGTTGATTGTTCCAAACATTCTAGTCTTTCCTAAGAGGAAACAACTTGATAATATAGTCTTAAATAGAGCAATTTTCATCTAGTAACTGAAATAGAACTGCTACAAAGAACAACTTTCTGGTCAGCAGTTCCTTCCAGTTGGGATTTCTAATTATAAATGGTGAAACTTCTGAGCTCTGATTAAAAGAGATAGGAGGTGTGCCTTTGGCCAGTGCTTGTCACTTTAGGTTTTCACCTGCACCAGGACCACCATATTTGTTTAAGAAGTTACAGCTCTGGGCTCTCACCTCAGATCTGCTGAAACAGATTCTAACAATGGAGTCCAATAAAAAGAACTTTATAAGATCATCAAATGATTATCCTACATACTAGCTTTTAGAATAATTTTAGACTTTTAAAAATATGAAAGAATAGAAAAATTTTAAAGACAATCAAATGTGAAAAATAATTTAAAAGGAAATTTTAAAAAATTGAGCTTCAATTGTTGGAGTTCAAACTTAATTTATAGTTTATATTCTACAATTTATAAAAAATAACAAATGTCCTACAATATATCCTGAAGAACAATTATATTCTGTTTACATTAAACACAATTAAACAAAATGTGCCACAAGAAGAGGAAGAGTAAGCATGTACAGGGACAGTGACTGTCACAAATTTAAATGTTAGATTTATCTGTGGACATTTTTAAAAAGTGTAATCCCTAGCATCCTCCCAGAGAAACTAATCTGCTAGGCCTTGGATTGGGTATGACCTAGGCTTCCTTACTTTTTTTTTCCTTTCTTACTTTTTTTTTTTTAGATTTTCTGTTGATTCTAATGAATCTTTAGCTTTGAGGGCAACTATAGTATACAAGGCAAACACCAGTCAAAAGAAAGCTGGTAAACTTGCAAGTTCAAATGACATTACAAGTCTTGAAACTTTATTTACTAAATAACTTAGCATGCAAATATAACTGTTAGAGAATTGATATTGGAGATTCAACTGAATCACATGGGCAGAAATTGAAATTCGGATCTACTCATAGCATTCTTGATTATTATAGATCCAAAAAATAAAATGAAATAAAATATATTTTATTTTAAAAATATAATTCATAAGATTAAGCAAGTTTGGCCCAGTTAAATATTCAAATATTAACTGCACAGGTATATGGCTTTAAGCCAGTGGTAAAGCCAAAATAAATCAGTAGTTCAATAAATACAGCATATGTTAACAAAAGAACAGGTAATTTTAAAAGTGCCTATATGATTATGATAGGCCTTTCTTGTTGAAATTCACTATTTTTCAATTTTATCTAATAACATAAATTTATAAAAATATTTTTGCTTTTTTTTAACTTATTTCATTAAAATATTTTAAAAACTATATTATCACAACTATGGCATATTTTTAAAATAAAGCTTTTTTAATGCTTTATTAGCTTCTCAGGAATCTCCTAACTGTAGATAACAAAATGTTGTATAGACACAAGAAAGAAACAGAAACAGAACTTTTTTTCTTTTTTTGAGATGGAGTCTCTCAGGATGGTATGCAGTGGCCTGATCTCAGCTCACTACAACCTCCACCTCTGGGATTCAAGGGATTCTCCTGCTTCAGCCTCCCAGTGGCTGGGACTACAGGCCCGTGCCACCATATCTGGCTAATTTTTGTATTTTTAATAGAGACAGCGTTTCACCATGTTGGCAGGATTGTCTCAAACTCCTGACCTTGTGATCCACTCACCTTGGCCTCCCAAAGTGCTGGGATTACAGGCAGGAGCCACCAAACCCAGCCTAGAAACAGATCTTATTGCATGCCATGGAACTGACATGCTTAGACATAAGTAATTGAAATGGATTGAACGTTTATGACCCCGAAAATTTGTTATCTTGAAAGTTTACATAGAAAATGATGGTATTAGGAGATTGAGCTTTTGAGGATGACTAAGTCATAAGGACAGAGGCCTCATGAGTGCCATTACTGCCCTTATAAGCCCTCCCGGGTAGCTGGGATTACAGGCATGCACCACCATGCCTGGCTAATTTTGTATTTTTAGTAGAGACAAGGTTTCTCCATGTTGGTCAGGCTAGTATTGAAGGAAGAATGAGCCCTTATGCCCCAAGGGCTCATTCTTCCTTTGTACCATGTGAAGACACAGTGAGAGGGCACCATCTATGAACCAGAAAGAAACTGGCCTTCGCTAGACACATAATAAGCCAGTAACGTTGATTTTGGACATCCCATACTCCATAATTGTAAGACATAAATATATGTTGTTTTTATGCTGCTAGTTCATGATATTTTGTATAGCAACCCAAATGGACTAAGACAGAACATTGTTACCAGGAGTGGTATGTTGCTATAACAAATATCTAAAAATATGGGAGTGGCTTTGGAACTGGGTAATGAGTAGAGGCTGAAAGAGTTTTGAGTTTTATTCTAGGAAAAATATTATCATGAAAGACCAGTTAAGAATGCTTTTCGGATGCTGGGAAGATGGCCACCTAAGAACAGCTCAGGACTTCAGCTCCCAGTGAAAGTGCAGAGGGTGAGTGGACGCCGCATTTCCAGACGAACTCTTATTGCCCACAGACCAGGAGATACCCAGGCAGAGGGGTCGCCAGCGTCGCAGTCCCAGCCCGTGCGGCTGTTTTGGCCCCCGCGGGGCTGATTCCGCCCCTGCAGCTGCTGTGACCACTCCCTGTTGCTGCGGTTCTCCTTACCACTGGTTTGGGAGCCCTCTTAGCTGGCGAGCAGAGCCCTGAGACAGCAGAGTTGCCCATTGATCTGAAATAGCGAGCCAGGCCAGGAGATTCCTAGGCAAAAAATCCACCAGGAGCCAGCGCCGCAATTCGAGCCGACTCCGTGAGTCGCAGCACGGGAGATCCCGGCGCCTTTTCAACAAGCGACCGGAACGCAGGTCGTTCAACTTAGAAGAAAAGACTCTGAGTCAGGGAGCCAGGTGATCAGGCTCAGATGTTCCCACCCCTCCACCCCCAACAACAACGAAAACAAAAACAGTAATTGGAAACCCTCTGGGTTGAGCCCTTCAAACCAAGCACAGCTGAACCCGGATGGTCTGGCTCGGTGGGGGAGGGGCTTCCGCCATTACTGAGACTCGCCACCTCTACGGAGGCAGGCTGCCGTTGCCGAGGCAACCCGCTGTTGCCGAGGCAACCTGCCACAACAGAGAGAGTCCGCCATAACAGAGGCGGGGCCACCATTGCAGAGACAGTTCTAACTACGCCCATATAAAAAGGACTGCAGGGAAGAGCTCAGGGCAGCTGGGCGGAGCCCACAGCAGCTCAGCAAAGCCCCTGCGGGCAGGCAGTGGCTAGGCGTGCTGCAAGGTGGGTGGGTCAGACCTGAAAGAAAAATCAAAAAAGGCAGTAGTGCAACAGAAACTCATAAAGCTCCAACTCCCTGGGACAGAGACAGACAACAGGTGGATAAACCCACAAAAATGGGAAGAAACCAGCGCAAAAAGGTTGAAAACTCCCGAAACCAGAACTCCTCCTAAAAGGGATCACAACTCCTCACCAGCAAGGGAACCAGACCGGATGGAGAAGGAGGGTGATGAAATGACAGAATCAGACTTCAGAAAGTGGGTACTAAGAAACTACAGTGAGCTAAAAGAACATGTTCTAACCCAACACAAAGAAAATAGGAACCTTGAAAAAAGATTGGACGAACTGCTGACGAGAATGGACAGCATAGAGAGGAGTATAAGTGAATTGATGGAGCTGAAAAACACAACACGAGAACTTCGTGAAGCATGCACAAGCTTCAACAGCCGAATTGACCAAGCAGAAGAAAGGATATCAGAGGTTGAAGATCAACTCAATGAAATAAAAAGAGAAGGCAAGAACAGAGAAAAAAAGCGCAAAAAGGAATGAACAAAATCTTCAAGAAATGTGGGACTATGTGAAAAGACCTAATCTACGTCTGATAGGTGTACCTGAATGTGATGAAGAGAATGAATCCAAGCTGGAAAATACTCTTCAGGATATTATCCAGGAAAACTTCCCCAACCTAGCAAGGCAGGCCAATATTCAAATCCAGGAAATACAGAGAACACCACAAAGATATTCCTCAAGAAGAGCAACCCCAAGGCACATAATCATCAGATTCACCAGGGTTGAAATGAAAGAGAAAATGCTAAGGGCAGCCAGAGAGAAAGGTCGGGTTACCCATAAAGGGAAGCCCATTAGACTCACAGCAGATCTCTCAGCAGAAACCCTACAAGCCAGAAGAGATTGGGGACCAATATTCAACATCCTTAAAGAAAAGAACTTTCAACCCAGAATCTCCTATCCAGCCAAACTAAGCTTCATAAGTGAAGGAAAAATAAAATCCTTTGTGAACAAGCAAGCACTCAGAGATTTCATCACCACCAAACCTGCTCTACAAGAACTCCTGAAAGAGGCTCTACACATATAAAGGAACAACCAGTACCAGCCACTCCAAAAACACACCAAATGGTAAAAGAGCATCAACACAATCAAGAATCTGTGTCAACTAACCAACAAAACAGCCAGGTAGCATCAAAATGACAGCATCAAATTCACACATAACAATACTATCCCTAAATGTCAATGGACTAAATGCCCCAATCAAAAGACACAGACTGGCAAATTGGATAAAAAGCCAAAACCCATCAGTGTGCTGTATCCAGGAAACCCATCTTACATGCAAGGATACACAAAGACTCAAAATAAAGGGATGGAGGAAGATCTACCAAGCAAATGGAGAGCAAAAAAAAGCAGGAGTTGCAATTCTCATCTCTGATAAAATAGACTTTAAAGCAACAAAGATCAAAAGAGACAAAGAAGGACATTACATAATGGTAAAAGGATCACTGCAACAAGAAGAGCTAACAATCCTAAATATATGCACACCCAATACAGGAGCACCCAGATACATAAGGCAAGTTCTTAATGACTTACAAACAGACTTAGACTCCCACACAATAATAGTGGGAGACTTTAACACCCCATTGTCAATATTAGACAGATCAACCAGACAGAAAATCAACAAGGATATCCAGGACCTGAATACAGACCTGGAACAAGCAAACCTAATAGACATTTACCGAACTCTCCACCCCAAATCCACAGAATATACATTCTTCTCAGCACCACATCACACCTACTCTAAAATTGACCACATAATTGGCAATAAATCACTCCTCAGCAAATGCAAAAGAACAGAAATCATAACAAACAGTCTCTCAGACCACAGTGCAATCGAGTTAGAACTCAGAATGCAGAAACTAACTCAGAACCGCACAGCTTCATGGAAACTGAACAACTTGCTCTTGAATGTTGACTGGATAAACAATGAAATGAAGGCAGAAATAAAGATGTTCTTCGAAACCAATGAGAACGAAGACACAACATACCAGAATCTCTGGGACACATTTAAAGCAGTCTCTAGAGGAAAATATATAGCAATGAGTGCCCACATGAGAAGAAAGGAGAGATCGAAAATTGACACCCTATCATCAAAATTGAAAGAGCTAGAGGAGCAAGATCAAAAAAACTCAAAACCTAGCAGAAGACACGAAATAACTAAGATCAGAGCAGAACTGAAGGAAATAGAGACACAAAAACTCTTCAAAAAATCAATAAATCCAGGAGCTGGTTTTTTGAAAAGATCAACAAAATAGAGAGACCACTAGCCACATTAATAAAAAAGAAAAGAGAGAATAACCAAATTGATGCAATAAAAAACGATAAAGGGGATATCACCATAGATTCCACAGAAATCCAAACCATCATCAGAGATTATTACAAACAACTCTATGCACATAAACTAGTAAACCTGGAAGAAATGGATAAATTCCTGGACACCTGCATCCTCCCAAGCCTAAACCTGGAAGAAGCCGAAACGCTGAATAGACCAATAACATGGACTGAAGTCGAGGCAGCAATAAAGAGCCTACCACCCAAAAAAAAGCCCAGGTCCAGATGGGTTCACAGCTGAATTCTACCAGACATACAAAGAGGAGCTGATACCATTCCTTCTGAAACTATTCCAGACAATCTAAAAAGAGGGAATCCTTCCCAAATCATTTTACGAGACAAACATCATCCTGATACCAAAACCCAGCAGAGACTCAACAAGAAAAGAAAATTTCAGGCCAATATCCATGATGAACATAGATCCAAAAATCTTCAATAAAATACTGGCAAACCGATTGCAACAGCATATCAAAAAGCTCGTCCACCATGATCAAGTAGGATTCATCCCAGGGACGCAAGGCTGGTTCAACAAACACAAGTCCATAAACATAATTCACCACATAAACAGAACCAAAGACAAAAACCACATGATTATCTCAATTGATGCAGAGAAGGCTTTCGACAAAATTCAACAACTCTTTATGCTAAAAACCCTCAATAAACTAGGTATTCACGGAACGTATCTCAAAACAATAAAAGCTATTTACAACAAACCAACAGCCAATATCATACTGAATGGGCAAAAACTGGAAGCATTCCCTTTGAAATCTGGCACTAGACAAGGATGCCCTCTCTCACCACTCCTATTCAATATAGTACTGGAAGTTCTAGCCAGAGCAATGAGGCAAGAAAAAGAAATAAAGGGTATCCAAATTGGAAAGCAGGAAATCAAATTGTCTCTATTTGCAGATGACATGATTGTATATCTGGAAGACCCCATCATCTCAGCCCAAAATCTCCTGAAACTGATAAACAACTTCAGCAAAGTCTCAGGATACAAAATCAACATGCAAAAATCACAAGCATTCCTATACACCAGTAATAGACTTCAAGAGAGCCAAATCAAGAACGAACTGCCATTCACAATTGCTACACAGAGAATAAAATACCTAGGAATACAACTAACAAGAAAGGTAAAGGACCTCTTCAAGGAGAACTACAAGCCATTGCTCAATGAAATAAGAGAGGATACAAACAGATGGAGAAACATTCCATGTTCATGGTTAGGAAGAATCAACATCGTGAAAATGGCCATACTGCCCAAAGTAATTTACAGATTCAACGCTATTCCCATCAAGCTACCAATGACCTTCTTCACAGAACTGGAAAAAAACACCTTAAACTTCATATGGAACCAAAAGAGAGCCCGCATAGCCAAGTCAATTCTAAGCAAAAAGAACAAAGCAGGAGGCATCACACTACCGGACTTCAAACTATACTACAAGGCTACAGTAATCAAAACAGCATGGTACTGGTACCAAAACAGAGATATAGACCAATGGAACAGAACAGAGGCCTCAGAGGAAATACAACATACCCACAACCATCTGATCTTAGACAAACCTGACAAAAACAAGCAATGGGGAAAGGACTCCCTGTTTAATAAATGGTGTTGGGAAAACTGGCTAGCCATGTGCAGAAAGCAGAAACAGGACCCCTTCCTGACACCTTACACCAAAATTAACTCCAGATGGATTAAAGACTTAAACATCAGACCTAATACCATAAAAACCTTAGAAGAAAATCTAGGCAAAACCATTCAGGGCATAGGTGTAGGCAAGGACTTCATGACCAAAACGCCAAAAGCAATGGCAACAAAAGCCAAAATAGACAAATGGGACCTAATCAAACTCCACAGCTTCTGCACGGCAAAAGAAACAGTCAGTAGAGTGAATCGGCAACCAACAGAATGGGAAAAAATTTTTGCAGTCTACCCATCTGACAAGGGGCTGATATCCAGAATTTACAAAGAACTAAAGCAGATCTACAAGAAAAAAACAAACAAGCCCATTCAAAAATGGGTGAAGGATATGAACAGATACTTTACAAAAGAAGACATACAGGAGGCCAACAAACATATGAAAAAATGCTCATCATCACTGATCATCAGAGAAATGCAAATCAAAACCACATTGAGATACCATCTCACACCTGTTAGAATGGCGATCATTAAAAAATCGGGAAACAACAGATGCTGGAGAGGATGTGGAGAAATAGGAACACTTTTACACTGTTGATGGGTATGCAAATTAATTCAACCATTGTGGAAGACAGTATGGCGATTCCTCAAGGACCTAAAAATAGAAATCCCATTTGACCCAGCAATCCCATTACTGGGTATATATCCAAAGGATTATAAATCATTCTACTACAAGGACACGTGCACACGAATGTTCATTGCAGCACTGTTTACAATAGCAAAGACCTGGAACCAACCCAAATGCCCAATGATGATAGACTGGATAGGGAAAATGTGGTACATACACGCCGTGGAATATTACACAGCCATCAAAAACGATGAGTTCACGTCCTTTGTAGGGACATGGATGAACCTGGAAACCATCATTCTCAGCAAACTGACACAAGAGCAGAAAACCAAACACCATATATTCTCACTCATAGGCGGGTGTTGAACAATGAGAACACATGGACACAGGGAGGGGAGCACTACACACTGGGGTCCGTTGCGGGGAAATGGGGGAGGGATGGGGGGGTGGGGAGGTGGGAAGAGATAGCATGGGGAGAAATGACAGATATAGGTGAGGGGACGGAAGGCAGCAAACCACACTGCCATGTGTGTACCTATGCAACAATCTTGCATGTTCTTCACATGTACCCCAAAACCTAAAATGCAATAAAAAAAAAAATGCTTCTCATGAGGGTTTAGAAGGAGAGGAGAGATATAGAGAGATCCTCAGTCTTCTTAAGACAATACTTAAGTGGACTTAACAGGATGTTGGTGGTAATATAGATGGCAAGGACCATTACGATAATCTACAAATAGGGAAAATGTTAACGGACAATGGAGGAAAGGCCATCCTTATTACAAAAGAGCAAAGAAACTGGGTTGAACTCTGTTTATTTTCCAGTGTTTTTCGGAAGATATATCTGGCTGAGGAAATTTCTAAACAAAATATCGAAGGTTCAGCTTGCCTTCTTTTGACTACCTACAGTAAAATGCATAAAGAGAGCCATGATTTAAAGATGCACTTCTAATCAAAAGAAAACCAGAAATTAAAGATTTGGAAAAGTCACAGCTCAACTATATTGTAAAGAATAAGAAAGTGTGTTCGGGAGAGAACACCAAGTATATGGCCAAAAAATTGACAATTCACTAAAGAGACTTGTCCAACTTATGAGCAAGACAAAGAAAGAACGACCCCAAAGCCAACTGAGTAATCAGCAGGGCTGCTACCTCTATCACAAACCCAAAGTTCAAAAGCCCTGTTGGCCAAAAGGCAACCATAGACAGTCGCCATTAGGAAAATGCCCAGCAAATCATGGGAGTAGGCTGCTCTGTGATCCCAGACCTACAGAACCATTTGCACAGGAGTCCAGCTCAGGAGAGATGAAGGTACCTAACCCAAGCACAGAGCCATCACACAGTTAGGGCCACTATGGAGAACCAGCAGAGAGGCAGAGCCTAAGCATAAAGCCATTGAAGGGACAGAGCCACCCAAGCCATGGGGACCAAGCTGCTGCCTCAGTGATTCTGGAACATAGGATCATCACCTGAGTGTGTCAGGAAGATAGCACCTCCACTTCCATGTATCCAGAAGGTGGAACCATAGTCCACTGGGCCTGGTGGGCAGATCACTGAGCCAAAGAAGACGATTCTAATGCCTTAAGATTTAATTTTGTTTGCCCTGTTGTGTTTTGGACTTATTAAAACCAATTGTTCATTTTGTTCTAATTCTTCCTTTGGAATGGAAATGCATACTCTATGCCACCATGAGTTGGGTGGGATAGAGTATATATAGTTGTATGCCTATCTCACCATGGAGTTTTGGAAGCACAGAATATGCTTAATTTTACAGGTTCACAGACTGGAGAGAAATTTGCCTCACGATGAATTATACATATCTTGAGTCTTATCCATTTCTGATTTACATAATATTTAGATGAGAATTTAAACTTAGACTTTTAAGTTGGTACTGGGGCAAGTAAGTCTTTTGGAACTATAGATGAATATATTTTGCATGTGAGGACATATATTTTGGGAGACCAGATGCAGAATGCAATGGACATCCCAAAATGTGTATGTTGAAATCTTAACTACCAAGGTGACAGTATTAGGAGATGGGAGCCTTTGGGAGGTAATTTGGTCATGAGGGTGGAACCTTTATGAATGGGATTAGTGCTCTTATAAAAGAAGCCCCAGAGAGCTTATTCACCCCTTCCACAATATGAGGACACTGCAAAAGGAACTATCTATGAACTTTTCTACTTCAGATAATATTGTGGGTCTTTACCCAACACCAAATCTACTGGTATCTTGACATTGGACTTTTCAGATTTCAGTACTGTGAGAAATAAATTTCTCTTGTTTATAGGCTACTGAGGTTATGGTACTTTGTTACAACAATCCAAACAAACTAAGATTCAACATTATTCAAAAAAATGCTGATGTAATTGGGTAACTCTTTGGAAAAATCTTTACATATTTTTGCCCCATACTGCCCATCAAAATAAATCATGAGTTTAGTTAGTAGTATTTTAATGCAATGCATGAGATATGCATGAGATAAAACTTTTAAATTTTACCAAAGAGTTTTTAGAGATATGTATCCCGCAGTAATTTTGAACACATGTTGTACCAGTCACCTGTAAATATGTATTGATCAATCTATATTTCTTTGTTAATTTAAAATTCCATATTTTTATTCAGTTAAAATATGCTTGGAATTTTTAGGTATTATTAAGAATACAAGATTATTATATTATTTGAAACATATCCATAGGGATGGCTTTTCTTATGTGAATAAATCCATATTTACTAAGAGAGATAAAAAAAAAGAGGCAAAAGCTCAAAAAGACTAAAAAGAAGAGTAAAAGAGACAGTGGCGTCAAGGCATCCTGACATCCTAGTGCTTAGGTCCAGTTATTTTTGAAATAGAGGTATATTTCTGTCGTTGAGTATTACAAAATACTAGTGTCAAGTTAATAAATTCTCCTGTTCTGCCTAAATTTGTTTGAATTGAGCTTTTTATTATGACCAAATATGTGCTACGTGATAGAAATCATAACAGGGCATTTTAATTCCATGAGGTACTTAAGATGCCTCCATGAGTACTACATTTCCTACAGTGTAATAAGTGAATACATTCTCTGTATGTGCTCATCAGTTTAAAATCTACCATTTAAATGCCTTTGCTTTAATATGAGGATTTTATATAATTAAAATTATATTTAACATTTCAAAGACTTGTTTTATTTCTTAAAATATTACCTGAAATAGAAAATTCATGTTCATGATATGAATTGTAAAGGATGCCATGCACCTTGCACTTCAAATTACAGACAGATATTTAAGGCAAGACAACTTTTCTGTTAACAACCGCCTTGTTTGCTAGGAACGAATGGACAACACTTCAAGTGTAAAACTAAATCTGTGAATATATACAGTGATTTCCAAATGAACTCAAATGATTTTCAGTATCTTTAATTACATTTTGTCATTGTCAATTAGTAGAACATAAAAAAAGCTTGTTACTGCATGTAAGTTGTTTTATTTTACTTGTGCTATACAAAGGAGTAAATTGTGAAAAAATAGTAACCAAAACTGTGGTACTTTTAGAGTAATACTTAAAAAAAAAATGAGGATAGTGATATGTACTTCTTAGTGAACTTTGGATTCTTAATCACGAACTTCAGAGGTTAAGTCATGATTACTGACAAGCAGGTTCTAATCTTCTTTCAACTGGAGGAGTATCCATTGTGTCTGTTTATAGAGTGTGACTCCCCATATCATTTCACTATAGGAGTCTCCTTGCTGACCACTACAACTCACCTACACACATAGGAGTGGAAAAACACACTCCTTTAGGCTTGAGGCTAGGTAATTTGAGTAACAAAAGATGGCATGTGCTCTGAAACCAGATTGTCGTATTTAATATTTTAGCTCAACAATTAGCTACTTCTTAGAAATATGTTTCTTGGAATATTAGTCATCTTGTAACTGAATCCAGGTTTAGCTGCTCAGTGCTTGAAATCCAAAGACGAGAGAGAAGGGTTGGTGGAATGAAAATAAGACTTATTCAGAAAGCCAAGCAAACTGAGATGACGGTGAATTACAGTTGCAAATAAATTTAGATTTTAAATTTTACCATAGAGTGTGTAAAGGGAAACTTGGTATGGAAAACATGAAGGAGTAGTGTACAGTCCAAGATCTGTGTCTCTTTGTTCCAATGGTTACTTGGGTTATCAGCCATCCACAGGTTTGGCTGGTGTTAACTTGACTTCCTCAGTATAGTTCTAAACTAATTGTTTGCAACTCTCTCAAACAAATGGTCAAGGATTGGGCAATCAGAGCTCCATGCCTAGTGTGCTCAAGATTAGCCTCTGGAATGCCTTAAGCAAAATCGTAATTGGATAGGCATATATTGCCAGAGGGGAGTATTTAGAGAGGGAAGGAATGAAAGGGAGAGAGGGAAGGAATGAAAGGGTGAGAAGAAAGGAAAGGGGGAAAAAGAAAGTGTGTGATTAAAGTATATTTTTAAAACCAAGGTCTCCAGTTACAATCAAACAATGTGAATACTTACTCTGTAACCAGGTGTCTCTTCCATTTATTTATTCACAATAAGTAGGTATGTGTTTTGAAGCATCTTACAATAAAATAATGATTATTTCATTAAATAAAGGTTTTTTATATTACAAATATAGTAGTGAGGTTGATAATTCTAAGGTCATTTCTGATACGTTTATACATTTAAGTAGTTTTTATCATCTAAGTCTTCATCACGTCAATCTTTTAAAAGATTATATTTTTCATGATATAATATGGCATGGAGATCCCTTGAATTATGACATTTCAATTAGAAAACAAGATTTGTCAAATTTACATGTGTTATATTAGTTTCTTTTCCTGTTTACTCAGTTAAAAAGCCCAGTGTGTATATTAGATATTTCAGAAAGTGGCATACCTACAGATATTTGTCAATTACCATGATATTTACTTCTTGTTATTAATGTGCCCTCCTCTGAAATATTTATGGAATTCTGTACATTTCTTTGGCCTCCTTTCCTATATTCATTCTTTCTCTATTTCCTGGAAATGACTGTTCTCATCCATTTCTTTTTATTTTGTACTTACCAATCATCTATTAAGATTCAGATTAAATGTAAACTCTTGTAAGTGTTTTCCTAACTTTCACTCTTTTTCCATTATTTAGTCATGTATCCTCTTCCTGGCTCCATTACTACCATAATTGGTTAATCATGTTGTATTATATTAACTACCTATGTTCCTCTATTTCTCATGAGACTGCAAGTTCTTTGAGGGCAGATGCTGTGTTATTTGTCATTTTTTCCTGATATCACAGTGATTAGTACATAGTAGGTCCTTAATAAACATTTGTAGAATGAATAAGTGAACAAAGGAATACAAGAATAGTAGAATGTCTATGTGATTAACTGCTTTGCACCTGGCCAATGTGAATGATGCTTTCATGAGTTAATCTTTAAAATTTGCTTCATAATTTGTAAACACACAGTGAGGGGAAAAGATACAGGCAGACTGAAAATAGTTAGAGATTGAAACAAAATATAAAGCATGTTAAGGAAGGAATGAAAAGTTAAGGGAAATGGCAGGATTTAAAAAAATGTGGCAGGAGTGTATACAGGTGGAAATTGTGAGGTCTAATAACTATTTTGCATGAGACAACTTCCTTTCTTTTTCAGATCTGCTGCTAATAGGCTTTCAAAGTAAAAATTGGTACTATCACAAATGTTACAAAAATGCCACTTTGAGTGCAGCAAGTTTTGTGCATGCTATAGGCATGTATGCTAAGACACAATGAAGATAAACCAGCAAGTTAATGGAAAAATCAATTAAATTTGATTTTTAAGAGAGTTTCAGAAGTGATTAATAATTACTGTTAAGTAAAGAATTAATCCAACTTTTATCTGTTCCTTTAAAAATTTGCCAGGATTTAGTTTGTGAATTACTTGTTCTTTAAAAAGAAAACTGTAGGTCATAATCAGAAAGTGTAATACACACACACATTTATAAATCCATACATAAAATGTATATATTTATATTTTACATACACACAAATAACTCTAAACTGATAATAATTATTTTTAGTTATTTTATAAAACACTGACTTTATGACTTTTTTTTATTATTCGATGTCAGAATATAAAATTTGCCCTCTTTACCTTGATAACTTGGTAAATCTGTCATCTTTCTTTGTATGTATCCTCTCCATTAATCATTTCTCATTTCTATTTAATAACCAAATTCAGTTGTCACAGTCATTAAATATGCCTTAGGAACAACTTACAATTTCTATGTGGTTTTGCTAAAATAGCAGAAATCTTCCTTACAAAATGGCGTAAAAGTGAAAAAAAAAATATGATATTGAATAGAAAAATCAGGGAGAATAATATCCTAAAGGTAAGGATCTTAAATGCCAAGTGCCCTTTCTCAGCCTCAACCATTTATTCTGAAAATGGCTTATCAAAAAGACTTGGAAGGAGCAGTTTAATTACTGTTCCTTTGACATAAGCAATACATTTTCAGTAGCAGCCCCATGCGTTTATTTAAGGCCAAATGGTGTACAACAAAATTGTCCTCTAAGGTATTTCTTTCTACCATTTTTCCCAACTTGGCCTCTACAGTCAGGTTTTAATAACAATATCTTTTTTGGGGGAGATATTTTTAAATATAAGCCTTAAATCATGGTCCTCTTTAGATATGACACTGAGGGAATGTGTTAAAGAAACTTCTCTTCCTGGGTCTGCAAGGGGCATGGTTTCAAAGGCAGGAATTTCCCATCTCCAGGCCTCCATCCAGAGACCAGAGGGATTTCAAATGTAAAGTTATTTGTCTGGGTTTCCCTTGCAGGCCAGGTAGGTAAAGCCAGATGGAGATCCTTTGTCCCCATATCCCAAAAGAGCTCTGGGAAGAGGGGGCTCTGTAAATCAGGGCTGTGGACTAAGTAGCCAATCCGGTATCAGAGTAAAAGATCAATCACTCCAGAGGAAGTTTGAAAGAGCTCCTCTCATTCGATGAGAACATGAATGGGGAGGGAATAACTCAAGAGTTAAAACTTCAGCAGCTCCTACCTGAACAGATTTCCTGCTCTGGGTTCCTCTCTCACAACAGCATGGGAGCACTGTCTGTCTGTCTGTCTGTCTGTCTGTCTCTCTCTCTCTCTCTCTCTGTCTAATAAATCGCTTTTCCACAAAACTCTTTAAGTCTGTGATATTTATTTGAACCATAAACTCACCATACCTCTGAGGACCCTTTCCCCATTCTTCAGAGTAAGAGAGGCAAAGAACCTCCAAGCTCTGAGAGCTGGGTACGCTCCCCCAGTTACAATACAACCCAGGAAGAGTTAAAAGAGCACAACTTACTTTTAAACACTCAATGCATTTAAATGTTTTAGTATATCTATATATTATGCTTATAGATATATATTTACGCTTTATAAAGCATAAATCTGTGCCAATATGGATACTTACCTCCACCAGCTTACACCTCTGTATCTTTCTGTATGTCCAGACCCTTATTTATGTCACAATAAAAAAATCAATATCAACTGCCATTACTCGATGGTACAAGGGCAAAGTCCATTTTGTTCACAGTGAATAGCACCATCCCTGAAGCATAGTAGGGTCTTATAATAATATCTAAATAAATAGACTACACTTTTTCATTCTGTTTCCTGATAAGAATCAAAACACGCCATTTCCTTTTTGTCTATTTTGGGTTTAAATAAATATTAGGTACAGAAATCTCTCTCTCCATGTATACATATATATGTATGTGTGTGTGTATATATATCTATATCTATATCTATATATATCTCCATATTCCCTGAATTTATTAGCCCTTAACCCACTATAAAAAACAAGTCATACAATGGTTTTGAAGAATGAAAATCCCTTTAAGTATTAACAATTCATTATTAATATTAATATAATTAATGTATAATATTAATATTTATATATTGTTCTGAGGTTTGTTCTACAAATATACATACTGTATATATTTATATGATACACACACACACATACATCCCTTTTGACAAATAAATAAAATGCTGCAGCAATTAAGTCAAGAACATGAAATAAAGTTTGTAAACTTTCCCATCTTACGTGCAAATACTTTGATGAATCTAGCCTATGTAGTTATATCTGTAAAATTAATTTTTATTATTAATATGTTCTTGTATCATATACAGCTATAAGCAAAACCTTTTAATGACTTTACTCTGGGTAAAATGTGTCACTTAAAAGTGTTGACTCTCAATCTTTTTCATTCAGTTTATAAGAGTTGTGTAAATAGTAAAATTTTAGAATCAACTGAAACTGAGAACTCAAACTGAAGACTTCAATAATTAAGAATGGTTCAGAGACTATTATGTTCAAATAAACAAACAAAAATACCCCCCTTTTTATTAATCTACATAATCCCTTTTT
Source organism: Saimiri boliviensis (assembly GCF_048565385.1). Classification (NCBI taxonomy): domain Eukaryota; kingdom Metazoa; phylum Chordata; class Mammalia; order Primates; family Cebidae; genus Saimiri; species Saimiri boliviensis. The sequence continues at coordinate 110,460,424 of NC_133451.1, forward strand.
GGTTTAATAGGATTTAAACTAGCTCTAAATATATGAGCCTCTCTGAATTTTGAGAGGCTTAAAGCTTTCTTCCAAGCAAGCAAAGTGGATTAACACCAACCTTTGTGTTTTACAATTTGCATTTAACTGACCTATACTGTGAGTCTAACTAAAACCCTTAAGTGTTTTCTCCTCCTGTAGCTGGCATCTCTCTAGGATAAGATCATGAGATTCTATTTCCTTTGATGTATTTCAGCTTGCAAGCACAATAACATAAACAAATTCCTTGCCAGATATCCTCTGCATTCCCAACCCACGCATGCCCCCTAAGCATTTTCAGCTTTCATAATTTTTATACAGAGCTCTTTACTTTTGTGGCAAATGTTCTCATTTAAGGAGGAAAATAGATTTTCTGAGAAAATCCTGAAGGGAGAACAAATAGATCTTCTTAATGAGGTGTCAATGGGATGTCAATGAGATGTTAAAATATGTCAAGGGCTGATTTTTTCCTTTCTTTTTCAATAATTTCTCTCAATTTCAAGTAGCCAATGTTAACAAAATGAAAACCCACCTTCTCTTTTCTGTGGTTTGCTTTGATGTATCTCATTGGCATTCTCAAGACTGCTGACCTATAGCTCTTTTGAAACAGAATCAAGAAATATAAATCAAGTCCTTCAATTTATAAAAACAAAATAGTATCATGCATTAATTATGTTATGTGACTGCTATAATATTTATCACAGATGTCAAAATCTTGAATATATGTATGCATATAAATATAAAAACAACGAATGGGTAGCATATGCTTTCATGTTTGTTTTGGAAGGCTATAACCTTATGTGAATTATGTTGCATAGTTAAATGTGGATGTCAAAGAGTCAGCCAAATTTAAATATCTATCAAAGAAAAACAGGAAAAAAAGAAAAGAAGGCAGGAAGGCAAGCAGGCAAGGTGAATGTATTATTCAATAATAAAGAGTGCTGTATGGCACACTTGTAAGGCACTGTTTGTCTGAGCAAAGTGGGCTGTTGATATTTAGAAGTATGAAACTGAAAGATTCCAAATAGGTTAACTGGAGTGCTGCTTTATGGGTTGGCTGACTTTCGTAAGCATGAGGATGATGCTCAAAAGCTTGGCTACTGATGCCAGATCGACATGGATCATTCACAACGGTACGTGTTACTTACTACAGCTGAAGAAGAATCAGTCCCTCTGTAGCAGGTCAGAAACCTTTCATTCTCAGTCAAGGCTCTTCATCTCTCCTAGCCAAAGCTCCAGAAATTATCATCAGGTTTTGTCTAAATCCCCATCGTTCATTTGACCAGAAGACAAACGCTTCATTTCTGAAATTCTTATTTTTCAGTCTGTGTGTTGATTAGCATAATTTCATACTGCTTTTTTCTGTGAATCATATACAGAACCACACAGTGATGATAGCTGAACAAAAGGCCCTGTGCAACTTATCAAATGGATATAAACCGAGCAAGACTAATTTAAAGTATTATGACCTTTTTCAGTCTTGCTGAAGAAAACAAGTGACAAGGATTCCCTAAGTCTGTGTTTTCTTTCATCTACCTACTTTCTTTTTAATGAGATAAGCTTTAGACAAGCTACCTTCCCATTAATACAGATCTGGATTTTCTATCTTAATAGTGGTATTCATTCAGGTACTTAGATTCATCAATAATACAGACTTCCTGCTGGTTGACCAACAAATAAAAAATAAGAAAAAAACCCAGAAGTTATTATTTCTTCCATAAGTAACTGAACTAAGAAATTAAACTCATAAGTTGTTCTCCACAACATAAGCTATACTATTTATTATATTAGGTATTTATTATGTTAGGTCAAGTAAGGAATACATTTTTTATTATCACCTTGTGTCATTCACTGCTATGGATAAGATGACCATCTTCAGGAGTCTATTGTAAAGACTATTAGTTATGCAACGAGAAAAGATATTATTTTTCCTATCTCTGCAAGAAGATAGTTGTCTGAGAAAGTTAGGGAGTCATACATTTGCCATGGTCTAAGCTTTTTATCCCACAGGGAAGTAATCCTTGCTCCTGGACCGGCATTAAAAATGACGTGATACTCACATTTTAAAAAAGAAAAGAAACCAGAAAAGAAAATAAATGCACAAGAGATGTAGCTCTTTTTAGTAGCTTTCCAGGTATATTATCTCTGGGAGTTTTATAAAAAAACAGTCACTATTAGAACCTAAGTATATTTATTTATCCTATTCCATTGCAAATGTAACTTTCTTTGTGTTAAAAAGGGTACAATTATAGGTAAGGTTGTCTGATACACCTTGATATTCTCATTTTGTTCTATGCTTGAACATTTTGAACCAATGCAACCTACCATTATTTGTTCATTTGTCTTCTCTCAGAGTTAGTATACACAGAATTATATAAATTTCACACACTAGCAATAGTTTGAGAAGTCAAAATTATAGACTATTATTAGTAAAGCTTAAACCTAAGCAAGTTGTTATTTATAATAACTGGCATCTGGGATTAAATGGATAGGCTTAAACAAGGACAGAGGAAAAATACAGCTAAAAATGTAAAATGCAAATGTATACAGAGAAGATATGACAATTATGGTTCAAAGACTGTTCTAGTTGACATTGATCAAGAACTGCCTGCCCTATCTATACTCCAAGGATTTGAGTCTGTGGTTTCCCTCTCTAACCAGAAAAACTCACTTTAATCTTTCATGGGTGTAATTTTGTAGTTCTTTTACTTTGATAATGGGTGAAGTTGTTTTAATTGATTAACACATACCCAAGTATGAATTCCTTGTACTTTAATTGTTTATGAATTAATCAAGGGTATCTGATAGAGTATGTTTCTCCAGCAATGTCCAAAATCAGTATTTCTCTGATGTCTTTTCCAGAATAACAGATCACCTGATATAGGTTATACAGGGGACAATTTGGTGGTTGAAAGAAAGGATACCATGATAGGACCGATTTGACTTAGTGCTTTGAAATGTTTAGCTAACCAACTTGCAAAGGGCTGAACATGAGTACAGGATTTATTTTTATTTACGTGGGACAGTCAGTGACCTTGACAGGGGATATCTATGACTTCTTGAGAAGAAAGAATGAAAGGATATGAAAGTGAACTATAGTATGCTAGGTCATCAGAAATTAAGGACATATGACAGTTAGATAACTTTAGCTTTAATATAGCATTTGTTGTTTCACTTTTCCCAAGATTTGTAGATGGTTTGGACATTGAGTAGTGGAATAAGAGACACAACTTTACATCATAACCATCATAGTAAAATGTATTTCTCTATCAGTAAAGAAATAAGTTGAAATGTACTACTAGCTAGGGAAAAATGCAACATGACAGTTTTAGCCCCTGTGAGTACAGTAACAGAACACTTTTAACTAGAAAATAAACATGTTAGTGAATTATTGTACCCATAGAGGGAGGCTATTATTTTGTGATGTTTAAAAAGTCCCTCTGGGTGTGGTTCCAGTTTATGTTTAATCTTTACAGTATTTCCAGGATTATGTCGATTATAGATGAAGTTTGAATTGGCATGTCTACTGCCCTTCTTGAAAATGTTTCTATCTGGTTTTGTTTGATACTTTCACCATTTTATCAGCACTGAATTCTTATAGAAGATTTTGACCAAAAGTGTAGATATTTTCTTGTTTTCCTAGGCAAGTGCCCTGGCTATTACGATACATAAGAGCTATTCTTATGTATCATACAAATTTTTATTTCTGAAATTATTTCCAGAATCATTGGGCAAACTGTTTATCAATAATGTTGTCATTAAGCCTCTCTCCAGAAAACTTCTGATATCAGAAGAATTTTTCCTTATGAACTTTTTATCGCAGTGGACTTCTTATTATGTAAAGTCACAATTTCTAAAATTTTGTCATTTACAAAGGAAAGCACAAGCATTAAGATTATAATGAATTTACACTTAATAAGCAGGTTTGTCAGGAAGACATGGCAGCTTTGGTATGAGTGATCACATGACAAATAGGATAGAGGCCCCTATAATTGGTCAAAAGTGTCTATTGATTTTATCCCTGTATTTTGCCATATGTAAGTTCTCTTTTCAAGGTTATCAATAAACTCCTTGTTGCATAACACAATAGATATGTACAACCTTATTTCATTTCTTCAGGTATTTGAAGCAGAAAAACACCCAATCAAATAAGCATTTTACTTGTCATTTGCCATATTTTACCACCAACCTAATAAAAGCCTGGAATAATTTGTCTTATCAGCTAATATGCTTCTAGTGCTTACAACAGAATGTAGCTTAAAATAGTTGTTTAATAAACAATATTTTGAGATTAAGTGAGGTTAAAAAGTCAAGAGTATCCACTTAAAGCCATTAAAATAGCAGCATGTATTAAAATAGCCAGTTGTTTACTTTATTGGTACAGAAACAGAGTAGCTTTCTTATATGCAGAAGTTAATTCCTGTAATAAAAATAGTACAACTTGTCCATTTATAGTATTAAAAATGATTATATAAAAATAAAATTAACAAAATAGATGTATTGACTATACTATAAAAACAACACTTCAAATGATACAGTGACAAAACTGAAGTATAAAAAGAAAAAAAGGAAGGTACCAATATGCTGTTACCTATACAAAGACATACTATTTAAATATATTTATTTTATTTAAATTACATATTTAAAACTATCCCAATATAAATAATGATGATATATATTTTTAGACCTAGAAATAAACCATCAAAGTTTCACCACATATACACATTAAGGGTAAGAAATTACAGCTAAAGCAAAACAACTATATCTAACTAGTTATTTATATAACGTTCTAAAGCTAAAATGATATAAATCATCCCTGTTTTGTTTAGGAAGGATGGGTCAATAGAGTATAGAAGGAAATCTTTAAATAGGTTAAAACACATGGATGAATTTACTGCATAATGTTGTTCAGATTTCATGTTATGAGAGAAAGTGAAAGTATTTAATAAATAATGTAAGGACAGTCAAATCTTATTGGGATTTGTGAAGATATAACAAATCACAGCCTTAATTAAAACATCAAAACATAAAAGCATCAAAATATTAAAAAACCACGATATGAAAACATTAAAATATTTAAAAAAATAAAAAGAACGCAAGATACTACAAAGATTCCTTAAAATATTTCTTTTCAAGATGTTTGTGCCAAAACAGTCCTTTAATTCTTGCAATAAACATTGAAAGAATCATGCTATGAAATACTTTTTGAAATATTAATAATACATTGATACCCATAAAACTATTATAAATGACTTTTTAAATTAGAGCATGTAAAGGAAAAAATAATTTAAAAACACCCATGAGGAGATGGCCTTCAGAAATAAAAGTACACATCATCAATAACATTAATTTCTTTCATATTTAAATAAATGTAAGTGTTAAAAAGCATTATTATTTACCTAATATGTTGTTAAAGAATATGTCACATGTTGACATATATATTTTTGCCAAAGTAATTGATAAGAGAAAATCTCACTTTGGGAGGCTGAGGTGGGTGGATCACAAGGTCAAGAGATCGAGACCATCCTGGCCAACATGGTGAAACCCCGTCTTTACTAAAAAAATACAAAAATTAGCTGGGCATGGTGGCACGCGCCTGTAGTCCCAGCTACTCCGGAGGCTGAGGCAGGAGAATTGCTTGGACCCGGGAGGCGGAGGTTGCAGTGAGCCCAGATCACACCACTGCACTCCAGCCTGGTGCCTGGCAATGGAGCAAGACTGTGTCCCCACCCCCCCCAAAAAAAAGAAGAAGAAGAAAGAAAGAAAAGAAAATCTCATTTACTCCTTCGAGAAATATATTTAGCAAAAATTTTTGTAGAAAATATCAAATTGCATAACATTTAAATTGATGATTAAAGCTATGATTTTAATGTGGTAGAATTGCCCTTTCTTTGAATTTATTTTAAAATAAAGACAATCAGAAAAGAAATAGAAACACAAATTTATTTGCCCATGGAACTAGAGGACATAATTCTAATAGGCATGAATGTCAAAGAGATATGTAGAATCATCTGAATAGAATACACTGTGACTATAAATATCAGAAAGCCTAAAAAAGTACAACTTTATTACTTGCATAAGCCACATAGACAGAGGTGTAAGGCTAATTGTATGTTTTGTATTGTTTTTCTCTTTGCAAAAGGAGAGTCTTCTATGGTTTAAAAATTCCCAATACTCCATTGCTTCCAAAGAGAAAGAGAAGTGAACATGGTTTTAAGAATCAGGTATGAAAGACATAGTTGCAGGAAAAGGTCTGTATGTGATGTTTAAAGCGAAGAAATAATTTGCATTGTGAAGAAAACAAAGCTACCAGTCTAAGTTTATTAGATTCAACCAAAGGCTTAGTAAAGAATGTATTGGCACACAATGTTTTATCTTGGGAAGTGCATATATTAGCTTGGATTAGCCTCTCCAAAACATTATACCATTGCTACTTACTGTTCCGGTAAAAAACTAAAACCAGTCAGATATGTATAATTAATAATAATAATAATAATAATTATGGCAGTCACATTTCAGCTTGAGAATTTAGAGAACTGAAAAGAGCATCATTTGCTCCCTTATAATAAAATTGCTGGACAATCTGCAAAAAAAATGACATTTTCTGAAATATTCAGAGAATGGAGAACACAAAGCAATTACCATCAAAAGTAGAGAGTGACACACATAAGCAGAGAGAAACCGGAGCAAACATTTGACTACCTTGGATAGACGCCACTGTACACCATATACTGCAATGAAAGATTCAGCTAGCAATGTTTAACAGATGCGCAAAGGTGGAGATTTGGCTGGCATAAAAGGGTAAAACTTCCGAGATCCGTAAGAGGGACTGCACCCACTCACAGATTTTTCCTCCAGGAACCGTGTTAGTTGCTCACAGGGAAGATTGGAAAACATCTTTAAAAATCTTGCTTCAAGCACTGCTGGAGAAGAATCGTCACCACGATCAAAACTCTACACCAATACAAGATTCCTAAGGAATAAAAGACTTTATATGGGAAAGTTATCAAAACCTGTAGCCTGAGGAAAGTGTTGGGAAATCACTAAAACTAGGGAAAAGAAATGTCAACTCCCACCAAAAATGCCACTCAGAGCCATCTTTATCTCATCTAAGCAACAAAAGGCCTTAACCTACAAAACAGTCGTATAGAGAGAGGCTTATTACATAAACAAATAAAAATAGGCATATATTTCTACAAATGGAGAGAGGTTAGGCTGAGCATTACATATGGAGAAGGGGCAGGAAGACTCCTGAAGTCGCCAGCATTGAGACCGTCCCACAGCGGAATCTAAGACAGACTGAATTGGCACATCCAACTACATCTTGTTCACTCAACCCCTTCACCGCAGTACCAAGTCCGATAACAATGACAGCTGAATGTTTCTTTGCTGAGAGATATACCATGCAACTCTGGGAAACAGAGCAAGGGAAGACCCAAAAACAAGTAGGGAGAGAAACACAAGCTATTATTATTATTAAAAGAATTTGAGGCCGGGCGTTGTGACTCACGATTCATGCCTGTAATCCCAGCACTTTGGGAGGCCAAGGCGGGTGGATCACGAGATCAGGAGTTCGAGACCAGCCTGACAGGGTAAAAACCTGTCTCTACGAAAAATACAAAAATTAGCCGGGCATGGTGGTGCACCCATAGTCTAAGCTACTCAGAAGGCTGAGGATGGAGAATGGCTTGAACCTGGGAGGCAGAGGTTGCGCTGAGCCAAGATTGCTCCACTGCACTCTAGCCTGGGCAACAGAGCAAGACTTTGTCTCAAAAAAAAAAAAAAAAAAAAAGAAAAGAAAAGAAAAAAAAAAATTTAAACATATGATGCATAAAAGGTAGACCAAAAGCAATAGAGCTCAAAAGGAGTGTACTTTGTATTTTAATACAAGACTACATGCTAAATGCCCAGCAGAAGTCAATTAGAAGTAATCGGTAATCTATTTATTGTCTAAGCCTGCTTGAATTGGATTTTCAGTTATTTATTTCTGAATGTGTGCTTACTGATATCCTGAAGCTACACCAGTTTTAGTACTAAGATCAAGATCTTGCCCACCAACACCTAAGTAACTGGATCTTATCTTTTCTTCATTTCAAAGTTCTGTTACACTGTGCTAAATTAGATTGATGTGTTCACAAAGAATCTCTTCAAATTACTTTCCAGAGTTGTTTCATTGTCTAATGAGATAAAATATAAATATATTTGTCTTTCCCAAATCTGGTTTCAGCTGTACATGTATATTAGAGATTGTCATATAACTAAAATACTTCCATAGTTTCTAACATGGAATTAGTTTTTTCATTTTTTATATGTTTTTGTCGTTTTAATAACTACTTGGAGCATAAGAAGGACTAAAACGCGTCCCCTTAGTTGTAGCTTAGAACCAGAAATTGGAACAGGGTGCACTTGCCTGTGCCTGTAATTCCAGCTACTCAGGAGGCTGAGGTGGGAGGATGGCTTGAGCCCAGGGTTTGAGGCTTCAGTGAGCTATGTCCTGCTGGAAGTCCAGAACAGCATTCTGCTAAAAATTTACAGTGCTTGTTAAAAAAAGATGATCTGTCTCTTATTTCTTCTCCTTGGTTAAGTGGTGTTTTCAAATACAAACTTTAGAACAGGCTTTCAGGTAAGATACAAACTGTAGCTTTCTTCAGTGAGTAATCGCTTATTGATGCTTCCTTTTAAGCCTGATTATGCTTTAATTTCTCTTTTTATATTTGGTATAGTTATTCAGTTTAGTTATCCTAGACTTTTAATTATTCTCATTTCAGATATTTCCACTGAGTATAAAAAATTATGTACTAGTCTTTTCTCCCCTATTCTTGATCTTCCCTTCCAGTGGTGTTAGAAGAGTTCACTCAAGGTCTTCTCTTTTAACATGAAAAGATGAAATTCATCCCAAACCCTGCTGATTTCTGCCTTCTTGGCTGGGCTAATACTTGGGTTTCTGGACTTGATTTCTGTAGCTACAAAACATTAAGTAAGGTTTCAGATCTCATTCTCTTTCCTGCCTTTGATATCAACTCTCACCTACAAGAATGAATCCTTTTCTCTTTACTTTGGAAAATATACCTATTTCTGAAGACAATTTTTTTCCTACAGTTTAGTTCTATCTATATTATATTTTGATGACTTTCTTGAGAGTTTATACATATGGATAAAAATTTACCTTTCTAGTTTTGCTGATATGATGTTTTTTCTAGTTTTAGTATTTTATTGATCAAAGGAGACCTAGAAAATTGGGCAATGCTCATTTATTAGCACTCATCCAAATTATTGATTTTTTGAATCTGAAGAAAACACTTTATAGTATTTATTTGTCTTTTTTCTTTATTATGTGCACACCAAGCCTTGCTAATATTTGTTAATTCACATATTAGCTTCAAAGGATTTCTTATTGTGGATCTCTGGCTAAGTTGAGGGAGGTTCTAGGGTTACTGAAATTGTATGAAAATTATCACGTGGTAGGAATGTGGGAAAGATGGCTTATTTCATTTAATATAGATCATAGTCATATGAAATTAAATGTATAAATTTTAATTTTTGGTGTTGTATTCAGTTTTCATTTTTAAATTTTTATAACAAATGTTCTTGTGATTACTATAACAGTGTGCACTAAGCAAACTGTAACATATTAATGCACACTTTCTCTCATATATGTATATATATATATGTATATATACACATGCATGCATATTAGATGTATATTCTTTTCCTTCCTAATGGCTACACCATAGTAAAACTCACATCATTGTATTACTAAAGCTATCAGTAGCAAATATGTTTCTGGTTCACAGGAACCCTAAATTTGACATCTAAATGTTCATACTAAAATACAAATTTAACAATAAACTTAGAGGTTATACATTAAGTAATTCCTGGCATATGAAACACATAATACATCCATTCTGTATATTTTTGACAAACATTGGTTTTTCACCTTTGTTCATTCAATTTTGGGAAACTGTCCACCACATAATTTAATTACCAGTCAGTTCTTATTGTTTAACAAATCAGCCAAATTTTTATTCTATCACAAAAAGCCCAACATTATTAACTGATCTAAATAAGTATGCCCATAAATACAATCTCATTCAAATTATAATCCAAAGATGTCCACCAAAGGTGATGAGAAAGATAGATAAATAAAGCAATAACCTTCGGTATTCCTTAAAGAAACCAGCTTTGCTAAGCTGCCATGAGGTATGCTGTCTTGACATTTCTCACTTTGAATCACCAGTGGTACTTTATCCTCTATCAGGACTCCACATCAATATTTTGGGATGTTAACTGACATGTATCTATTTTATAAAGTTGGATAAAGGTTTTAAAAAAATAAAAGATGAAAAGAAGAAGGAACAAATCACAGACTCTATTTTTAGAGAGATCACTATTGAGAAAGAGTAAACCATGCAGTTCAGGATCTTGAGAATTGTTTACAAGATCAAAGACTTGGAACGAACCCAGAGGCCCATCAGTGATAGACTGGATAAAGAAAATATGGCACATATATATTATGGAACACTATACAGCCATAAAAAGAATGAGTTCATGTCCTTTGTAGGGACGTGGATGAAACTGGAAACCATCGTTTTCAGCAAACTGACATAAGTACAGAAAACCAAACACCGCATGTTCTCACTCATAAGCGGGTGTTGAACAATGAGAACACATGGACACAGAGAGGGAAACATCACACACCAGGGCCTGTCATGGTGAGTGGTGGGGGGATTAGGTGAGGAAAAGCAGGGAGTGGGGGCTTTGGGGAGAGATAGCATTAGGAGAAATACCTAATGTAGATGATGGGGTGATGGATGCAGCAAACCACCATGACACATGTATACTTATGTAACAAACTTGCACATTCTGCACATGTACCCCAGAACTAAAAGTATAATTGTAAAAAATGCAAAAAAAAAAATTTTGGTTTTCTTTTGAGACTATTTTTACTTTGTCTTCATTCTTGAAGGACAGTTTCACCAGATATGAATATATAAACTTTGTAGTTGATAATTCTTTTTTCAGCACTTGAAAAATATGTTATTTCTTTCTGGCTTCCATAAATTCAGATGAGAAATCTTCTATCATTTGAATTGATTACCTATAATTACTGCATTGTTTCTCTGTAGCTGCTTTTAAGATTTTTCTCAAGTCTTTAGTTTTCAAAAGCTTAGTTGTATGTCTCGGTGTGAATTTCTTTAGGTTTATTCTCTTTTATGTTGACTCAGCTTCCCAGCAAATTTGAGAAAACTTGGACCATTTTGCTATGAACGGTCATTTAGCTCCCTGTGTATTCACCTATCTTTTTAAAACCTCATGAAACAAAATGTAAATCTTTAGTTACTGTCTCACCTTAGCTATTATTTCCTCCTCCTTTTCTCCTCTTCCTCCTCCTCTCCTCTTCTTTTTTTCTCCTCCACCTTCTTCTGCTTCTTCTTCCTTCTTTCCTCTTCCTCCTACTCTTCTTTTCTTTTCTCGTTCTTCTTCTTCTTCTTCTCCTTCTCCCTCTCCCCCTTCCCCTCCCCTTCCCCCCTCCCCTCCCCCTCCCCCTCCCCCTTCTTCTTCTTCTTCTTCTTCTTCTTCTTCTTCCTCCCCCTCCTCCTCTTCTTTCATTTCCTTCCTTCTCCTCCTTCTTCCATGGTCATCATTTTCCTCCTTCTTCTCTTCCTCCTTCTTCTTTCTTCTTCCTCCTCCTCTGTGTTCATCATCTTCCTCCTCTTCCTCCTCCTCCTTCTTCTCTCTTCTTCTTCTTCCTCCTCCTCCTACCCCTCCTCCTCCCTCCTTCTCCTCCTCTTCCTCCTCCTCCTTGTTCTTCCTCCTCCCCCTTCTCCTCCCCCTTCTCCCCCTCCTCTGCCTTCTTCTCCTTTTTCTCTTCCTCCTCCCTCTTCCTTCTCCTCCTCCCCATCCTCTTCCTCCTCCTCCTTCCTTCTCCTCCTCTCCATCCTCCTCTTCCTCCTCCTCCTTCTCCTCCTCCTCCTTCTCCTTCTCCTTCTTCTTCTTCTCCTTCATTATTTTTCTTCTTCTTTCTTCTTCCTCCTCCTCCATGATCATCATCTTCCTTCTCTTCCTCCTTCTTCTTTTTTCTTCTCCTTCTTCGTCCTCCTTCTTCTTCTTATTTTAAATTTTATTTTTTTCCTTGTTCAGATTGGTAAATTTTCTTTATTTGTTCTCAAGGTCACCAATTCGATACTCTATATCTCTATTATTGAGACTATCCTATAAGTTTTTAGTTTGGTTATTGTATTTTTCAGTTCTATATTTTCATTTGGTTCTTATTTTATAATTTCTATGGCTTGATGGAGATTTTCTGTTTTTTATTTGTTTCAAGAGGATTTTTAATTACTGTTGAAACAGTTTTATAATATCTGCTGCTTTTCAATGTTGTGATCAATTTTCATATTTTCTTACATAAGTTGTGATTTACTTTGCTCTTGCAATGATAGCTAATTTTACTTGTAGTTTGGCTATTAGTTTGTAAGATATTAGGTTCTACAGAAGTACTTTATTTTAGCAGACAGTTATCTTGTTTCATGTTAGCATGCAGATCCTGGACTATTTGGAAAAGGGGGGCCTGTGGTTCTAATGACAAATTAATTTTTCAGCCTTCGTGGTGTTATTTTTTTCTGTGCAGTTTACCTGATACTACTGGGGTCCCCACTAATTGCTGCCTTAGGTAGTCAAAGGTGATTTGTCAGGTGAGGTAGACTGGTTCCTATATGTGTGGGAAGCAAGTCTCTGGCACAAGAATAAAAAGCTCCCCAGTCTGGGTGGTTTATTGTGGTTTTCAGCACTTGAAAAATATGATTGAAAATAGGATTCAACTTGCTGCCACTTCAAGCAGTATCTGTGAGTGAAGAAAGGAGTTCCATGACTGATGGAGAAGAGCATTTCTCAGGCTGGGCGTTTTTGGAGCTGGATACTCACTTTTTGTGGATGAGGGACTGCTGCTTAGGTTGGAGTTTCTTGTGGAATCTCCTTTGCCAGTGCCACTTTGTTGCCTATGTGTATCTCCATAGATTAGGAGAGACACAGGCCGACAAAGGACAAAGGGGCTTCCTGGGTCACAGCACTTTCTCTGACAACATCCTCTTGCAGGTGACCCTCAGGTACCTGGTATTTCTCAGTGGGGAGGAGGATTCTCAGTACCAAGAGAACCAAGAGGCTTTCAGACCAGGTGCTTTTTGTGGCAAGGTCTGCTTTGGAGATTCCATAGTCACACAATATCTCTGACTGAAAAAGAGGGTCTCAGGCTGTGAGTGGAAAGAGTTTTAACCTGATACTCTGGCCACATATTGCTAGCAGGTCCCAGATTGAACTCCTTTGCTGGTATGGTCCAGCTGCTGTGGGTGAAACTCCTATTCAACACAAGGTAGAAATAAGCCTACCTGGGTTGCCTTCTGTTGCTGCTTTGGGAGTCAAAAACCCTGACATTTAGGTTGCTTTCTGCTTGTGGTTGAAGGATCTTAAGATGTCCTACCATCCTCTTCTTTTTCCAGTCCTGAGGTTCCCACACAGTTCACCTTCCTCCCTCCTCCTTTCTCTGTTCTCCTGTGCTCATGTCTTACATTATTTCCTGAGTTTAGAATTGTACTTAGTTGGAAGAAGCAAGGAAAAAAAGTGTCTACAACACGTTGTACTGACCAGAATTCAGATACAAAGGAACAATGGTTTGTCTTAGAAATTCTAATTTTTTTTTTTTTAGATGGAGTCTCACTCACACTTGTTGCTCAGGCTGGAGTGCAATGGCACAATCTCAGCTCACTGAAACCCCTGCCTCGTGGGTGCAAGCAATTGCAAGTAATTCTCCTGCCTCAGTTTCCCAAGTTGCTAGGATTATAGGCACTCACCACCATACTCGACTAATTTTTTGTGTATATTTTTAGTAGAGATGGGGTTTCACGATATTGATCAGGCTGGTCTCAAACTCCTGACCTCAGGTGATCCACCCACCTCAACTTCCCAAAGTGCTGGGATTACAGGCATGAGCCACCATGCTTGGCCAGAAATTCTAAATCTGTATTATTCTAAAATATCTAAAAAAGAAATTTACTTTGTTTCCAACTGGGACTTAAAGCTTAGTTTTGTTTTATTATGACCATTATTTATTATAGATATTGCTAGAGTTCTTGAAGTTAGTTTACCTACACTATTTTTCCTTTTAAAACTAGTTGCTATGCTTTGGAGAAAAATACATTGCAGGTCCTGAGCTAAACTGAATATTTCTTTCTTGATTTTTGTTTTTTTTTTTCTACTAACAAAATAAATGCATTTGCACATTACTTCAGTTCAGAAAAAAATATGAACTCAGAGTAACTCTAATTTGTTTGCTCTCTAGCTAACTAGAAGAATAAAATATCTTCTTTTTATACCCTTGAAGATGAGTAGCTTCAATTAATTGCTATATAGGGATAGATCATTAAAATGGTTCTTTAATTTTTTCCTCTAAATTCTATTAATAAGTAGATATATGCAGTGCAAACAAAAACATCTAATACGATATGTCTGAAAACACGAAATAATTTTTATCAATTTTAGTAGCGTGTTTTTAATTATAATTTAGTTACATATTTGTTCCCATTGTAAGAAAAAAACAGAAATCTACTGTGAAGTGGGACTTTTTCTTATTTATTTGAAATGTTTTTACTTCTTACTCTTCTGATTCCCTAGTCAATAGTTAAAAAAAAATTATGTCCTTTTTTCTATATTTTTTAACACATAAATATTTTTGGAAGTTACAGCCATAGTTTTCCCCTCAATAATTATAGCTAAACTCTTAACCAAATTCTCGTTTAAATCTAAAAAAGAAATTTTGGTTTCCATTTAAGTTCACACTTAAAAAACTGTGAGTCTTTTAAGGAAATGGATGTGATCTGAGTCTGCGTTGGTAGGTAGTCACTGAGTTTTTATTGGTGGCACAATTTATTATTTTAGCACCTAGAACAGCCCTATAAATAGTGTGGATGAGCTGGAGAAAAGAGATTTCAAATGTGTTGGACATATTATAAGACACCACTGGATATAAAAGCAGGTGGCTTGCTAATACATCTATGAATATGCTATGTCTGTTTAGTTTATGTAAACTAATATAATAGGGCAATGAGGAAATGGAAATAGAATACTTTAATCAAAAGTTAGCTATATTATTTTGAATATATTTCCTCATTATTTTGACCCAGCTTGGCCTTAGATTGATGTTAAACTAACAGCATATTAATTTTACAAGACTGAGTTAACTAGAAGAATGTTAGTTGCATATTAATTAAAATACAATATTTTCACAATTGTTGAGTTCTCTAAAATGTTGATTTATGTCAGCAATTTTAAAAACATATGCTCACTGATAAGTGTTCAGATTAAGAAATATATTCCTTGGATTTTTTGAAATACAAATTGCTCAGTCGAAGTTACCTCATATCTGATGGTATTAGGATTAAAATATCTATACTTTAGATTTGAATTTAGAATTTGCTAAAAGTATTCACTAATTATGAAAGAGAAGAATAATACCTTATTACCAAGATGCTATTTTTAACCAGAAAATATGGCAAACAGCCTCACCTTACAGACAACTTTACCTGGTAGTTTATAAGGGACCCACAATATACTGTCATGCAATTTGTAATCCTGAAAGAACAAACACTGAGGGACTTGGTATAAAAAATTAAAGTTATGCAGCATAATTACATTCCTTTGATAAGGTTGTGAATCGAGAATGACATAAAAGCATTCATGTTTATGAAGAAGGTAAATAATTTTAATATCACAGCTGTACTTTCTATCTTATTAGGGAGAAAAAGCTAATCTGGATAGAATAAAACAATATGTCAAGAGGAATTTTTAAATAAGGTATGTTAAAAGAAAAACTTTAGACAAATGTAACAGAGTTTTTGGAGAAAAATAATTAATAAGTCAGGCAGCACTCGGAACCAGAAGACGTTCAGATAGCTCTGTCCAGCATGTGAGCAGTGAGTCTTGCAAGCAAAGTAGAGAAACTGCCTTAGTGGCTACAGCCAGGCATTCACCTTAATTGTCTATGTCGTGATTAGCTGGCTGCCCGTGATTGGCTGAAGCATGACTGTTTGTCATGCTTCTGGATATTTTGGGAAAAAACCTAGCAACATGTATTCCTAAATTAGGTTTTGGTTTGTTTACATGCTAAGTGAAATAGCTGTTTGTTAATTAGTAACTCTAAGTAAGACTAATGACCTCTTGCTAATGACCTCGGGCTAATGACCTCTTGCTTATTTAATTTAACAGCTACTGTGTGCCAGACAGGTAATGTCACCTAAACCTCCTACAAACCTTGCCAAGTAAGTCAAACAGATCAGAACAAGAAAATGCAAAGGCTCAGTGAATTTCATTAAGTTGCTCAACATTACACAACTCCTTTTTTATAGTACTTAAAATAAGTCAATTTAATCAATAATTAAGGCATATTTTTTTTAAATTTTTTTACCTAATGTCTGTGTGCTCTATCCATGGCCACTTTGTATTCTCCAGAATCTTTCCTTGTATTTTCTTTTGATAAATATTTGTTGTATAAATTAATCAATGTGTTTAGGAGGATGGATTGATGGATCAAAAGGAAATAGGAAAATATGATTAAAAATTTTAACACAGTTTAGCTGGGTGTGATGACTCATGCTTGCAATCCCAGCACTTTGGGAGGCTGAGGTGGGTGAATTGTTTCCGGGTTCAGGGGTGCCCTCAGCTCCCCTGAGACAATGTTTCAAGAGATGGGACCAGGTACTGTTGCAAAATAAATACTGGACCCCAAACAGAGTTGCAGAAAGGAAACTTTATTTAGGTAGAGAAAGATTTTTAAAAGGAGAAGAAGAGAGAGAACTTCCACATGAGACAGAGATAGTGTGTGGAAGGGGATCCAAACATGGAGTCCAAAGGGGTGTGGAAGAAGGGGACTTTTAACCTGGGAGGAACCCCCACCTTTTCCAAGACCTCTGGCCTATGAAAGGAGTTCCTTGGAACTTCCTTTGGAGTGATTGACTTTGATTCTTTCCACAAAAATTAAAAGAGAGGCTGTTAAATCTCCCAGATGGAAAGAGATGGAAGCGGGGCATGGTGCTGTAAAGTTCTCACCCTTAATACCACACCCCCTTGTGGACCTGGAAAGATAACACCTTCACTCAGGATCACAAGGTCAAGAGTTCAAGACCAGCCTGGCCAAAATAGTGAAATCCTATCTCTACTAAAAATACAAAAAGTATTCAGGCATGGTGGCAGGCACCTGTAATCCCAGCTACTCTGAGGGCTGAGGCAGGAGAATCACTTGAACCTCGGAGGCAGAGGTGCAGTGGGCATCATTACACTCCAGTCTGGATGACAGAGACTCCAGCTCAAAAAAAAAAAAAAAAAAAAAAATTAACACAGTTTAGTAGGTAGTGGTTTCTCATAATGTTTTTTTCTTTTTTTCCAAATCTAGGCATCATAAAGGTTTCCTCTATTTTCTATTTTAATTTCTTCCACATCTCAACTTATTTTCTTCCTGGATTAGATTCATGTGTTTGCTGTACCAAATAATCACAAACTTAATGGCTTAATCACAAACTTAATCACAAAACAACAGGAATATTCATTGCCTCACAGTTCTGAAGGGCAGAAGTCTGAAATCAAGGTATGGCAGTGTAGTCCGCTCTCCGGAGGCACTCGGGCAGACACTCCTTGCTGCCTCCAACTTCTGGTGGCTGCCTGCATTCTCCGTCACTGCTTAGCTTGTGGATGCATCACCCCAATATCTGCCTCCATCTTTAGATAGGCTCTCCCCTGTGAGTTTATGTGTCAAAGTTCTCTCCTTTTTAAGTGCCTTAGAAAGACACTAGTGATTGGATTAATGGACTGTTTAGATAATCCAGCATAATCTCCCTAGGTCAAAATCCTTAACTCAGTCACACCTGCAAAGGCACTTTCTCCTAATTCTTTAACACTTCGAGGTTGCAAATATTAAGACTTGATATCTTTGGGTAGCCATTATCCAGCCTACTCCTCCTCCCATACATCATCACATATTTTGAGGATTTTCCATTTGCAGATCCTGGTATAAGAGGTTATGCCTACAAAAAATATAAACTAAAGAAGTACTTAATGTAGATGACAGGGGGATGGATGCAGCAAACCATCATGGCATATGTATACCTATGTAAGTACCTGCATTTTCTGCATATGTACCCCAGAACTTAAAGTGTAATTGTTTTTAAAAGCCTCTAAATGTATTTATTTCTACGGATCATGCAGAAAATTAACTTGTGGAGAAATTCATTTTAATTCGTGAGAGTTAAGGAGAGAGTTTTGGAAACCGTGGAGGCATTTTTATTTATACTGAACTCTGTATGAAATGTCTTATTATCCCATACTCCATTCATTGGGAAATAGTTAAAATTTTGTGCATGTATTAGTAATTATTCCTCATGACTTCACTTAAACTTAACACCTTATTTAAATGTCTCATCTTTATTTCTCACTTCTGAAGTAATTTTTACTTCTAACTTGATATTTATTAACCTTACACTAAAGAGAGAGCATAGAAAGAAAATTGACTAAAGCAAATAACTGGCCTATTTATTGGCTGAATAAATCAAAATAGATAGGGAAATTAGAAACTCCCAAATTACATCTTACCTTAAAAATAGAGTAATAACTCTTAAAGAGAATTATGATTGCTCTTTGTGAAATAAAAGAGATAATAGATTGAGAAAAAAAGAACCTTACTGGTTCACAGAAAGAAATATATAAAATTGATGAAAATAATTTCTTTGAGATTCTCATAAAATTTACTGCTTTTTAAATAACATTTTAATGCCCATTATTGATAAATTGCCATTCTGGGAGTTGTACGACAGCAGCCACCTGGGTCTTTTGGAAAGCTTGCTCTGTGTGAAGGTAGCTGGCATGGAAGGAGTTCACATCCCCAAGACCACCATACTGTGAGGAAGCTCAAAGTAGCCGTGAAGAGATGCAACAAAGCCTTCAGATAACCACTGCTCCACTCATTATCCAACTTTGGCTTCATGAGGTAACCCAGGTGAAAACCATGCAGCAGAGTCCAGTTAATCCCTAGAATTATAAGAGATCATACTAAATCATCGCCGAATTAGAACATTTTCAAGAAGAAAATTATGACTCAGGCATAATTTATTCACTCATAATAAATTGCCCAAGGTCATATAAATAAATGATAAACTTGGAATTCAAACCTAGTTTATTCATCTTAATGCATTTTTATACCCTTCCTCTTATACTATTTCCTTAAGTGGCTTACTTTTGTTGTCGTTTTTTTCTTCCACTGCAGGCAACCTACTGAGGCCTTTACACCTCATAAACTAGTTTGTCTCTCTATATAGTTATTCATCAACTTCTTCCTTCTCTTCCTTCTTCATCATTAGAATCTTCATCATCATAACAGTGATAACTTACATTTAGTAAGTCTAAAGTAAATGCCAGGCATCTAGCCTGAGATATGTAGCAAAAATTTGGAATCTCTCATTAAATATCTTCCCAAACCATACCACATATGAGTCAAATTGTCATAACTAGATTCAGTGTTTAATAAACCACACTTTACTTAGACATTTTCTTTTCTTTTGGGATAGAGAACATATTCTCTGTGGTATTTTTATTATCGTAATTTTATTAAGTAGCTTACAGGTTGAGCAACCTAATCTCAAATGCAAAATGCTCTAAAATCCAAAATGCTCTAAAATTTAAAACATTTTGAGTGATAACATGAGGTCACAAGTGGATAATTCCATAGTAGACCTCATGTGATAGGTCACAGTCAAAACTTTATTTCATGCACACAATTATTAAAAATATTGTATAAAATTACCTTCAGGGTAAATGCATAAGGTATATATTAAATATTTTAAGTTTAGACTTGGCTCCCATCCTTAAGATATCTTATGTATACACAAATATTCCAAAAACCAAGCAACTCCAAAATCCAAAACGCTTTTGGTCATGAGCATTTTCGATAAGGAATTCTCAACCTGAAGGGTCACCATGGGCACAGTGAGGCAGGATATTACTTAGCATATAGGATCAGTTAGGGCTGTCTGAGATTTGATCAATGGAGGCTGGGAGGGGCAGCTCACACCTGTAATTTCAACACTTTGGGAGGCTGAGGCAGGTACATTTCTTGAGGCACAGAGTTAAAGACCAGCCTGGCCAAAATGGCAAAACTCCATCTCTACTAAAAATACAAAAATTAGCGGGGCACAGTGTCACATGCCTGTAATCCCAGCTTTTTGGGAGGCTGAGGCACAAGAATTGCTTGAACCTGGGAGGTGGCGGTTGCAGTGAGCCAAGATCATGCCACTGCTCTCCAGCCTGGGGACAGAGTAATTCAAGAGACTAAAATGATGAGGGTTTTTTGCTTGGAATATAATGATTAAGGAGGAAGCAGTATTTTAATAAAAGATATTATAGAGATTCTTGGGGGTTGTGTAATATTAAACACTGCAGTAATGGAAAATTTGACTTTTATAACTAGTATATTTTAAAAAGCAATGAAGTTTTTAAATAAAGGGGTTAGCATGCTCTGATTTACAACTGGTATTCGGCAGGGCAGAAGCAGGGAGACCATGAAGCGACCCTTGTAGAACTGAATTGAGAGCTGGTTGCAACCTGGAATAGAGGATGGTAATAAAGATGAAGAAAATGAATGCCGGAAGCAACAGGATATTCTGATAGATTAGATGTGAGGAATGAGGAAAAAGAAAAGATCGAGAAAATGCTTTGGACATTTGCTGCAAAGAGCTGTCGAAGATGGGGTCTGCTTACAGTATTTGGCCTGAGAGACTGGAGAAAGCATTTTTGAAGAGCTCTCTTTTATTTGGTTTAAAGGGTTATTAAAATCCAGTATATTAATGTCATTGTTTAGCAATAGATATATGGTCTGAACAAGAGAGGGTTGCTTGGAAAACACCAGGAGATAGAGTGATAGGATTGAACAGAATCCCTTTGTGAGAAAGATAGAGAGGAGGGTACAGGGATGATTTCTGCAGCACGTGCAACACGAGAGTTTACAGCGTGAACAGTGAACAGGTAATAAAGAAGGAAAGAAAAATGATGTAAGCAAACCTAGACTGTGTTTTCTCAGAATCAAGTAATAGGTTCTCCGAATTTTCCAAGCTCTGCAGGTGTACATATATACCTTTGTGTGGGTGTGTGTTTATGACATTTAAAGCATGTTGAGGGCCAAGAAATGTTAATTGCTTTTAGTCACAAAAAGAACTGAGGTCTAACTAACTCTATTTTAAATTATTTTTCTCTTAGATGATTCATTATGGCTCTCTGGGATGCTTATGGGCACTCTTGCCTCTGTGGGAGGCCCTGAACTGAATTCTCCGAGTCTTTTCTCTTTTTTACAACTGGTCGACACTCAAGGCCAGACCTGAGGCTCACTGGCTGTAAGTACCGTACATTCTTCCAGAGGGTTGACCTGCCTGTACTTAGAGCCGCAGTAATGGTCATGTAGAGCAACAAGCCGCATGTGCTGTGCAAACATCGCAGAAAACAACTCTGAAGTACGGTTTCAGTCAGTTCATGTTTCCACAAGAAACTTCGAGATGACAAAACATAAAGTTTTTTTTTTCCCCATTAAGGTAGATAAATCCTTCAACTGGAAGAAAACAAAACAGAAAGAATTACTTCTTCCACGTGTAGATCTCTAGATTTTTGATTTTTTGTTCTTTCTTTTTTCTTTATGAAGTGGAAGATGCAACACGGGTCTGATCAACAAACCCCGATCTATCAACCGGCCCAGCAATCTGCAGTTAGTTAAAAAAACAGAAGCCAATAGTTTGTGACATAATGCTGTTAAGTGGGAATGAGGGATTTGTTTAATTAAATGTAAAATGATTTTTTGTGTGCCTCAGAGTCATAAAATATTTTATTCAAAACATAGAGTATAATAAATACAGGTAATTAATATTAATCAAACAGAAACTATACATTTTAATATTAAGAGACAAGTGATGATCTCTCTCCAATAAATAAAGAATACCAGTTTGCAGGGACACGGCATGACCGGCTAATTAAAGCCATAACCTGCACTCAGCGTGACAGCCAGATTTCACGATCTGGTTCCGTTTGCATGTCAGTCACTTGCCAACAACTCTGAGTCACGCACAGATTACCATACCATTATGTTGAAACAACCCCCTTTTTCATTCTTAATTCTACACATCCTTTTAAACATTAATTTCTTTCTATCTCATTCACTCTCTTCATGGTTCTGGACTCATCACACTCCTGCCTTCCCTAGGCAGGTAAGCAGTCCGTACAGTCATGAAGTGCTAATGTCTGGACCCTCATCATAGCCGGGTAACATTGGCTTCAGTTGACAGGAAGTGGTTGGGAGAGAGGTGAGAGACTTAACTACTCTAACCTCAATATTGAATTCACTGCTTACAAATATTTACTGCCTATCTATTAATATATGCTTTAATATGTCCCCATGTACTGCATGTGTGTGTGTTCTGTTTCTGTAATTAGATTATAAACCCATGGGGACAAAGCCATTTCAAGCATTTTTTTAAACCCCCAGTGTATACTAATACAGTGACTTGCAAATGGCTGATAATAAAAATATTAGCTCATGGTAAAAAAGAATTACAACTAGATATTTATAAGCCTATCTCTTTTACTATCTCAAGTAAAAATTGAATTGACTTAATTCTATGTGCCATTAACTCCGTTCAAAGGTCTTGAAGCTATAAAATAATACATGTTTATTGAATATAATTATACAACATACCTTAAGCACCATTACATCCATTTTGGTGAACCATAGTGAGTTAGGTATATCCATCGTACCATGTGATTCATTATCATATTTCTTTGTATTTTGATTTGGGTATTTGTTATGTTTTTTTCTATTTTCAGCTGTATTTGTTTTACTTTACCTCTGAATTTTTAAATTTCTTGAGAAAGAGTAAAAATCTTTAACTTCATTTGTAAACCTTCATAGCAATCAAAGTATTAGTCTGCAGTGGTAGTACTCAATATGTGTAATTGATCATTTTATTAATTGCCTATCTCTGTAAATTTTGGTCAAAGTAAATTTATTTCACAAGAGTATAGTGTATACTAGCCAAGATAGGTAAGCTGTTTCCTAGAGGAATAATTTTTAAGTTCATGGATTTTTTATATCTTGTTATGATGTTAGGTAACTGTTTCATAGCCTTAAGTTTCTGTTTACCTGAACACTTAGCAGGATATAAAAGATTCCTACCATTAAAATATTTCTTAAAAATAAATCATTTAATCATGCTTATAAAATAAATGAGGAATATAATAAGCAGGATTCTGGCAAGTTTCAAAGCAAAATTTCTCAGAAATAAATAAATAAATTCTCTGGAGAATCCTAATACATTCTGTATTCTAATATAAATCAAATTCAACAAAATATGACTAAAATGCATTTAAGTGAAGAAAATTAAAAATATGCAATTTGACTTTCACTTTTTTTTATATTTGTATTTTATCATAATTAATTACTTATTGTGAGTACTATGTGCTAATTATTGTTAAAAGCACATGAGACGGTATACTAGTGAACCAAACAAAGATTCCAGCTGTCATGGAGGTAAGTTAAACAGTAAATAACAAAAACGATATAGAAGTAAGTTATTTGTATATTTGAAGGTGATAAATCATTTGGTGAAAAAGAAAAACATAGGCAAGTCGAAGGGGTCAGGAGGGCTGAGGGCAGATACAGTTAGACATTTCACACAGTGGGTAAAATTGTCTTCACTAAGAAGATGACTTCTCTGCAAATCTTAAAAAAGTGTGCAGTTTCCTTAACACAGATACCTTGGGGAATAACATACTAGACAGCTAGAAAAGCCAATTTAAAGGTGCTAAGGTGAATCATGCCTGGAATATTCGAGAAAGAATGAAGAGACCAATGCATGTTGAGCCTGAATAATCTCAGTTGGAGGTGAAATAGGGTAAGGCCAGAGCAGTAACAGGAAGAAAGCGTGTGGGCCTTGCTGACTAGTGTTAAGAAATCAGCTTTTGCACACAGTGAAATGGGAAGTTATTCCCAAGGACTAAAAGTAGAGGAATTCTGTATTTAGCGATTGTTTCAAAAAGAGCATTCTGGCTGCTGTCTTGCAAGTAGGCTGCAGAAAGGAAAGGGTAGAAGCAATTAGCACAGATGGAGGTTGTAACAGTAATCCAAGCAACAGATGAAGGCAAAGCAGAGGAGGCTGACGGCAGTAGACGCCGTGAGAAATGCTTGGATTCCAGGTATTACATAAGAGATATCCTAGCAGGTAGAAGATGGGCTGTAAGAAGGGTCAAGGAAGATTCTGCCAGATTGTTAGCTTGAGTAACTGGAATGTGATTGTCATCAATGAGTGTACGATAATGGGTAGAATAAATCGGGAAGAAAGGAGTGCAGTTAGGAAATTGTTTGTTTAATCTATATGAATGTAGATTATTCATTATTACTAATGAATGTAGTAATTATTACTGTCACACAAACTTATGTATAAAACTAGCTGAATCTAATCACTTGATGTCTTATAACGTGTCATCCAATATATGAGCTACAAATATTAAGTGATAGTTCTGTGCCTCAGCAGTCCCCTCAACATTTTTGCCTTTTTGGCCCCAGACACCAGTTTCACAGATGACAATTTTTCCATGGATGGGGGTTGGGGATTGGGGGTTGAGGTTGGGACGAGGGTGCCGTTTCCCGATGAAACTGTTCCACCTCAGATCATCAGGCATTGGTTAGATTCCCCCCCCCCTTTTTTTTTTAAGATGGGGTTTCACCATGTTGGTCAGGCTGGTCTTGAACTCCTGTCCTCAGGTGATCTGCCCGTCTTGGCCTCCAAAGTGCTTGGATTACAGGCATGAGCCACCACGCCCGGCCTCATTAGTTAGATTCTCATAAAAAGCACACAACTGGGATCCCTGGCATGCACAGTTCACAACACGGTTCGTGCTCCCATGAAAATGTAATGCCCCAGCTGAGATGACAGGAGATAGAGCACAGACAGTAATGCTTGTTAGCCCACTGCTCACCTCTTGCTGTGCAGCTGGCCCCTAATAGGCCATGGACTGATACTGGTTAGTGGTCCGGGGTTTGGGGAACCCCTCTTATACTTTAAATATATAAAAGGATCATTTTTGTTGTTGTTGTTATTTATTTTATTTTCTTTTTTTTTTCTGTGTATAAAGGATTATTATTATTATTTTTTAATATCCTTCAATAATGCCTGGCACAATCCCTAAATGTCAAAACAATCAAACCACTGTTTAGGATGATGATTTTTTTTTTTTTTTTTTTTTTTTTTTTTTTTTTTTTTTGTGAGATAAACACCAAAAAGCAGATTTAAGCACTGATATAATAAATCAAATCAATTCGAACAGGTAAAAATCATTTAAGCAGATAGTTTTTCCAAATTCTATTTTATTCAGCAAATATAAATTATGCTTATTAGAAAGTTCAGGACTAATTGATTATTTTTACAAGTTCATAAAACAAATTAAATCTGTTCAACTCACCTTATCAACACCATGTTTGCTTGTGCATAACAAAGTACCCATTTTAATTCTACCTAATTATATGTTTAGCAGTTCCATAAATATGTTTTTTCAACCATGCTTCTAAAACATTACTTCCTTGATAACATAGGTGTACTTTTAAATATCATCAAATTTTGGGGCTTGCTATAGCTTATTTCATATTTAAAAATAATACCTTTTCTATATTAATTGTTCTAAGATGACTTTATTCAGATATATTAAACAGAAAAGAAATTCTAAAGATGTAAATGTAATGTTTTCTAAGTATTATGCAATAAATCAAAACCATAGCTGTATGTTTCTCTCTGAAAACCCCCGTCTTTCTTTGCCTCACCAAACACTCTACAGCCTCCCAATGGGAAAAATAAATAAGGGCTCTAATAATGAGTAGTTTCCCAAGGCACATTTTGTTTTGATTTGAAATGCTTTTAATGAAAGCAAGAATAATCAGTCTCTACTGTGTTTATCAAAACTTTGGGACTTTGCAGCACATTTTTTTTTCTTTTAGATTTATAAATGATTGCACAGGTTTCCTGTTTGAATTGGTGAAGTTTCTTTTAACTATTTGAATGATATGTTTTGACACAGAGTCTCCAATTCCTTAATTTAAAGGCAGGTTTATGATCAATAACGGGCAAGATTATGATGAGTGAAGGTTTACTGATTTCCTTCTTTGCTTGTCACCAAGGGCTCTGTGAGTGGTTTCCTGCTTCTATCACACTTGCCTAGTTAGAATGCACTTTAACTCTTCTCCTCCCATGTCTAATTCTTAAAAGGACTGACCACAAAATTAAGTGTACATGAAATTTTACTTAATTTTATTTGTTGTCATTCATTATGATGTGGTTTATTTCATTTACAAGGTTGTTCAGGAAGAGGGCAGCAAATTGGACAAATCTTTGAGTTATACCCCCTCACTTACATGTAAACAAATACAGGAGTATTTTAAATTACTCATAAAACCATTCTGAGATTATTTGAACCCTTAAGTCCAACTGTATTGAAACAGAAACTATAGTGAAGAAAAGATGTTCACTAAAGTGAGGATAAAAAACAAATGAAATCATTCCCGGATTTTCTCAACTGATCTCTCTCTGAAAATACTTGGAATACAACCATTTTCCTCTGGCCTTTACATGACCCCTTTTGATAAATTAGGTTAATTTAAAACATAAATTACCTAGTCATCAAATAAGAGATCTAGAAAACGTGTTGAAGGATCATCCATCCAATCAATTGTTTCATCTTTATATCTAAAATATTCAAAACTTATTATTTAAAAAAATTCCTGAAGAAAAGGGCTTGAAAAAAATTATGTTTAAAGAATTGAAATTTATTGGTGTTATGTATGCATCTATGACATGATTCTCTATAAAAGTCATAATCAAATTATCGAAGGTAATTAAATGGTCATCTTGAAAAATATCTTTGCTTATTATTCTTGATCTATGCTCATTTACTTTTACAACTTACATAGGTACTGAAGTCAAGAAGAGTGTGGCTTAATAAAGATTATTTTTTTTACCTTCCTACGTTAGAATCACTCTGCTCTTTACCTGTTATTAGTATTCAGGGTTTTATTGTTTAAATGGCTTCACCCAAAACAATGACAAAAAAAATCTGTGATGATATTAGCAAATAATTAACCTTGTATGGGAAATATAATTTATTTATTATTTATTTAATAATGTTAGTTGTATGTCATTAACTTATACTGGACATTTTATATAAGTTATCAAATGTGATTTTCAACTTTCTATGTAATAAAGCTTAGCTAACATCATGTTTTTGAAATGGATCTAAAGAATAATTTATTAAAGTAAAATCTGCAACATTATTTCTAGAAAATATTAGAACTGAAATGTAAATTCTTGGTAAAATTAGTTCAAAAATTCATGAGTGTTTTTACTATGCTGTCATATCTCTATCAGAGTACTTGTAACTGCAAACTGTGGATAATTTCAGTGATCACATACTGCAATGGCTCAGTCTGAATAAATAGTCTGCATTCACCGGGACTACACTGTGCAGTAGTAACCAGTACCCACATGTGGCTATTGAATGCAGCTAACTGAATTGAGATGTGCTGTAAGTGGTATAAAAATGTGCTAATTGCAAAGTCTTGGCTCATAAAAATAAAGCAATATATAATTAATATTTTAGATTGGTTACATAGTAAAATAATATTATATTTAAACATATAGAGTTAAATAATGTATATTATTAAAATTAGTTTTCTCTATTGTGATTTATTTAATCTTGAAACTAATTTTAAAATTTAATTTATTTAAATTTAAACTCTTTAAGAAGATACATTTAATTAAAAATTACACACATGACTCACATTGCGGGGTTCCCATACAATGGTTCACATTATATGACTCATTGTGTGGTTCACATTCTATTTCTGTTGGACAACATGGTTCTATGGCACTTTTGTTTGCAATAAATGATATTATTAATGATAACAATGCTGAATAAACAATCACAGTGGAGAATAGAAAAATTATACACATTTGATGAAAATACCTGTCAACCTTTTAAGTTTCTTATATATGATAAGATCTCTTGAGGTTTCTATTTCATTTTCCCTGGGACCCGAGGGGAACACACTCATTATATCTGTCATGTGCAGTGACAGGTGTAGTTACAGCTGCAAAAAGATCTCTTTTTGTATCACAATTTCCATGTTCTGAGAATGAAGAATATTTCACCCTTCATCTGGAAATTTGCCATTGGTTAGCCTCAGGCCAAAAACTTTATTTTTTAAAAAAACTTCTTAAAAATTGTCATGAGTGGTAAATATACACATTTTTTCTTTTGTCAAATATTCTGAATAAAATTACTTTATTAAGTAAATTAAAATTATAAATATATAAAATATTCAATAAGGACAATACAATTTTTATAATGATAAGCATTATATTTATATCCCAGATGTGATTTACATCATCCATCAGTAATATCTCAATTATTAAAATGAGAAGAGCAGAGCATGCCAAGAATTGGCATTATAAATCTTAAAAAGTTAATCATGCACTCTTTTTATTTAAGATGATAAAGATCACCCTTTGACTTAGCTTATTATTTTTGTATTTCTGTCCATAATTTACTAGTTGTTATGAGAAGCCAGACTCAGAAATTTTGCTTCAAGGCAAGCAGTTGTGGAAATTATTCTGCCCTCTTATCTCTTTGAAGCACGTCTAGGTAAAGTCTAGAAATCCTGTAGTTTTTTCTTGCATAATGGTAAGCTCCTAATTATAAGTGCTGACTTGAGAACCCATAAAAATTGTTTCTCCTTCGTTCAAAATAGTTACAAGTTTTTAGGGGTCTTTGTTATTCAATAAGTACTGTGATTATAGAAATTATGAGAGGGAATAGACAAAGTCGCAAAAGTCTTAGTAATCTTTTATCTTACAGCGCTTGGGGTATCACATATAGACAAAGGTGCAAGGTTTCATCAGAGAACTGAAGAATTACTAAGGATTATAAGCTTAATCACAGACAGATTTCTATACAGGTATTCAGATATCGCATCTATTGTGTTGTTTATTGTGCCCTTTACTCATGCTCTGTACTGAGTAAAGGGAGATACACAGTTTAAAAACTATCAGCCACACTTTTTGTTTCTAGAAGGATAGTAGCTCGAAAGATTTTTCCAAATCAAAATTAATAAATGATGGATAAAGTTCAACCAAAAACTTTGTAATCCACAAATGAACTAGCAGAATATAAATGAAATGCAGTAACTAAATCAAAGAGAGAAACATAACCCTGAGAGGTAAGAGAGTACCAAGGCTAATAGTAACCCTGAGGGTTTCTGTTCTTTAGTTAAAGAATAAATTCTGTGGTCACACTTTTCTTTTTCCATTTTATCACAATGACTGTGGAATATAATTGAAAAGCAACATGTTGACATAATTAAAATGGCATTTTTCATTAAGAACATCTTTATTTCAAGCAGTGTCCATTAATATAGTAATCAGCCAAGTGTGATGTTTCTCTAAATATTCCTTTCCATTTTATATGTTTAAAAAATACCTAGCAGAATAAATATAGCAAGTCCTGAATTTTGCCTCCAGAAGGATTATGTCTCATCCCTCAGACACATAATACGGAATAAAGAGTCTTGGCTGGGCATGGTGGCTCACACCTGTAATCCCAGCGCTTTGGAAGGTGGAGGGGGGCAGATTATGAGATCAGGAGTTCTAGACCAGCCTGGTCAATATGGTGAAATCCTGTCTCTATTAAAGATACAAAAAATTAGCTGGGCGAGGTAGTGCCTGCCTGTAATCTCATCCGTGAGGCTGAGGCAGGAGAATTGCTTGAACCCAGGAAGTGGAGGTTGCAGTGAGCCCAGATTGCGCCATTGTGCTCCAGCCTAGACGACAGGGCGAGACTTTGTTTCAAACACAGACACAAACACACACACTGACCAACAAAAAGAAACAAACTTTCCCCTTAAGTACTGCGCTACACTGAGTGAAGTGATGCCTTGTTTTCTTCTATGTAGAAACTAAATATTAAGATAAGAAGCCCAAGTAAACCAATGTTCTATGCCAGACAGAACAATGTATTTCTTTTTGTCTGTGCTTCTTATATTAGATAAGAAATTTGTGATATTCCATCAGTAGAAATTTATGCTGAAATTTATTAAAAATTTACAAGGCACAGTAGGTATAATGAGGTTATTAAAATGAGGAAAATGTGGTCCCTTTTCCCAAGGATTTTATTTGAGGGGAAATAAAACATATTCAGTAATGTCAGACACAATGTAAGTATCGAAAGAGATTTAATCACACTATTGGTAAAAGCATATAAAAAGGTAATTTATGTCTGAATGGAAGTATCCAGAGAGGCATCAGAAAAGCTAGTCTTTGAGTGGAAAATAAAAGTCAGGATCAGGGGAATGGATTATTCTATGGAGAGGGAGTAACATGTGAAAAATAATCTAGGAGTGAAAGAAGTAAGTTAGGAGAGGTTCAGGTATTTTAACATCTAAATCGGAATATGGTGTACTTTTCTCCCTACCAGAAGAATAAAACAGAAATGGAGGTTGTGGCCATATTTTAATAAACCTGAAAGTTATATTTAGAAGTTTGTTGGGAATAATGAAATTCCTTAAAGGTCTATAGTGTAGCAGTGACATCAGAATGATGAAATAATGCATTATCACTTCTAATTCTTACATGATTTTAAAATTATTTTAAACCACAGATTCTATTCTAATGAAAAGTGAGAAAGTATATGATATGGTTTGGAGCTCTGTTTCCCTCAAATCGCATGTCAAATTGTTGCCCCCAGTGTTGGAGGTGGGGCCTGCTGGGAGGTGGTTGGATTAAGGATTAAGAATGATTTAGCGCCATCCTCCTTGTTCTGTCTTCATAACAGTGAGTGAGTTCTTGTGACAGCTGTTGATTTTTTAGTGTGTAGCACCCCTCCACCTCCACCTCTTGCCACAGAGAGAGTCTATTACAAACACTTCTTAACAGATTTCAGGTCTGTGTTGATGTTAGTGCTACAGAGGCATAAGGAGGCATGTCCAACCCCTGCTTCCCATCTTGGCCTGAACCAGCCTTTTAGGTTAAATTTTTAAATGCCCTGGCCAAGGAGGGAATTCATTTAGATGGTTATGGTGGGTCCTCTGAATTTTTGGTTTATAGCCTTAAAAGATGTAGATAAATTGGTTAAAGATTGGTGCCATCATTTGTAAACTCAAAGAATAAAAATAAAGCAACTAATAGGTATGTGATCGAAGTAGTGATATTCCCAAAAGAAAAATAAAGAGACTATACATAATTTCAAATATTTATAAAATAAACACTAACATACGCCATATGTAGCTTAAAAAATTAACCAAATTAATACTTAAAGCTGTTGCTTCTCAGACTTTTATTGTACAGGGGAACTTTTTCTTTAGATATAGATTCAGGTTCAGGAATCTGGAGCGAAGGCTGGGATTCTCCCAGTTGCTTCTGCAGGAAATGCTGATGATGTTAGTCAAAAGACTATTCTTGGATGTCAATTCCCCAGAAAACGCATTTCACCCTTTCTGTATTGCCCTCCCTGACCACTAGAATTAACCATGATGCTCAATTTCGTTTTGAAGAGGACCTTGATTTTCTTTACATCTTAACACCTAAACATGCGTCCCAAAACTTTGTATGAGCTTATGTGTTATGTTTTAACTACCAGATTCAAAATTTGCATGTGGAATATGAGCTTTTTATTACTTAATATTTTAGAGGTTTACTTACAGCTGATTATAACTGGTCCATTTATTGTTCTGCTGTATATTATTCCATTATATGATTATACTACTACAGTTTATCTGTTTATCTTTTGCCAGCATATATAAAACCAACAATAGTATTATTTCTGTTATGAAAATTCTTATGTATATGTCCAGAGTCATGTGTGCAGGAACTTCTCTGGAATATATAAAGG
This sequence comes from Saimiri boliviensis, assembly GCF_048565385.1. NCBI lineage: Eukaryota > Metazoa > Chordata > Mammalia > Primates > Cebidae > Saimiri > Saimiri boliviensis. The sequence continues at coordinate 110,492,440 of NC_133451.1, forward strand.
GAGGAAAATTTTTGATGTTTTGGTACTGACAGCATTTTTTTTTTTTTTTTTTTTTTTTGAGACAGAGTCTCACTCTGTCCCCCAGGCTAGAGTGCAGTGGTCCGATATGGGCTCACTACAAACTCCATCTCTTGGGTTCAAGCAATTCTTCTGCCTCAGCCTCCCTAGTAGCTGGCATTAAAGCCACATGCCACCATGCCCAGCTAATTTTATGTTTTTAGTAGAGACAGGGTTTTACCATGTTGGCCAGGCTAGTTTTGAACTTCTGACCTCGTGATCTGCCTGCCTCGGACTCCCAAAGTGCTGGGATTACAGGTGTGAACCACCATGCCTGGCCATTACTGACTGCTTTTTTTTAAATTAATTAATTTTTAAGGCAATTTTATAACTTTATTTGATGTATTTGATGAATAGCGATTAGTTCTCATCCACATTGACTGTCTGTAGATTTTTGAAAGTGGTAACAGGTAAGTAGGTAACCAAAGTATAGAGCTTATTTGGTGACTCTTCATCCTCATTACGTTTTCTGGACAACCACACACGAATTAGATATGGGACATTTCTTATTCCTTTGGCCCAGACTGCTTTGGTGAGCCTGGTATCCATGCACACGTCTGGAGTGCCCATCTCCTTCCTGGCAAATTTCCGAATTTCTTTGAGTGCCCGAGGGGCACGCTTTTTGAAGCCCACTCCATGGATGCGCTTGTGAATGTTGATGGTGTATTCTCGGGTCACCACCTCGTTGATGGCACAACGCCCCTTTTCTTCTCGTCCCCCTTCTTTGCGGGAGCCATTCTGCTGGGTCTGAGTTGGAAAGGATGATCACAGCTTTTAAGCTTCATCTCTTCTTGTTCCCTTCTGAGAAAGCTGATGGGAAAGCGCTGGTGCTCTCTGCTTTGTTGCTGTGGGAAGTCCCCACCTCCTAAACGCCACAAAAATCCCAAATTAGTTTTGTTTCTATGTGCACTTACTTATTTTTGGATCAGCTTGGAAAGTCTGTCTTGTGTCTCCCAAAATGTCTCATTATGTGAATAATTAAGTTTTGTCTTTTTGCTTGGTTGTGTGGGTGACATTATCAGTCTTAACATCTGAACCATATTTTGTAACAGATCCAGCTTAAATCGTCAATGTAGCCATAACACAAAGGATAAGCAAGAAATTTCAAGTTTTCCAGGTAGCGTCAAATCACTTTCTAAAAAGTTTGTGACAATTTGTAGTCCCATCAGCAGAGGCTAAGAACTCTCATTTCTTCGCATACCTTGCAGTGCCTGATACTGTTAAATTTTTAATATACTTGCACCTCGTGATTACAAATTGAATCTCATTGAGTATTTACTTTTAATTTTCTTACTTAATAATGAGTTTGAAACAATATTTTTGTGTTTCTTCACCACAGGAGTTTGTTAGTATTCTTTATTCTCTGAAATATCTATAATTATGTTGCTTTTTTTCTTTGAAATCTAATTAGTATTGCCTTGTAGGAATTTTAAGTATATTATAAATATAAATATTTAAGATTAAGCATATTGGAAATATAACAATTTAAATATTATCATGTGATTACTTTTCTCCTATTTGGTATCTATACTTTCTATCAATTAATAGCATTTTTTATTTTTTATTTTAATTTTTTTGAAGACAAGTTTTCACTCTTGCCCAGGCTGGAATGCAGTAGCACAATCATGGCTCATTGCAGCCTTGAACTCCTGGACTCAAGTGATCCTCCAGCTGCAGCTTCTCAAGGTGCTGGAATAACAGGCATGAGCCACCGTATCCCACCCCTGCATCTGCATTACCCTTGCATCTTTTAGTGAACAGAATTTCTAATTTTAATTTGGTAAATGTCAGTTTTTTGCATCTTGTTTCTGTATCATTTATCTCTTCAAAAAGCTTAACATTTCAGTATTCACATTTATATATTTAAGTGTAAATACTAAAATAATACACTTAATAATACGCGTATGATGTAAAGAGGAAAAAATGAACCCCCTTTATTTTTTTCCTCATGGATGAAGCATTTCTTTCCTAGAAATATTTATTTAATAGTCTATCCTTTCCCCATACACATGCAATATCATCCCTGCCCTATATTAAGTGACCCATGTAAATCTGGAATTGTTTCTAAGTCTAAATTGGATTCAGTTAGTAAATTTATCTATCTATTTTGCTTAAGAAAATGCTTATTTACTATATATTTTTAAATACTTTGATATCTAGTACCAATAATTTCCTCCACATTATTTTTGTCTTGAAAGGTGTTATTCTTGAATCTTTATTGCTCCGTTTAAAATATGAATAAATTCCTCCATGTTTTAAAAAATAAACCTCTGGAGACTTTATGTAAAATTATACTGAATCTTCAGATACACTTTAATAGAATTTACATATTTAAGATGTATTTTTTCTATTTGTTTAAGTCATAGTAGTCATATGAATTTCGACAGAACATTTATGAGGACTAACTGTGGTTACAAATTCTCAGGGTATGTATATTTCTCTTCCACCCAGTGGCAAATTTAAGATAGAACATTTTTCTTTTTTGTCTACCCTCATCCTTTATTTTGGCTCCTTGTGGTGACATCTCTCTGTGGCAAGAGCTCTACAATGATGTATCACAGGGTTTATATCTGTCTTCCAAATTCTAAGCAGCATTCAATAATTTCTAGGTAAAGCTGGGCTGAAAATTTCAAAATCAGAAATATCTGCTTGATTAAATGAAAATATCTGCTAAATCAATTGAATTATCTATAGTGAGCTAAAAGCACTGCTCCCCAGAGATGGATATTTGATGATCCCTTTGCTTCTATATTTTCAGTCACACAATTTCCTATCTATGTATATTCCATTTTTAAAAGTTGCTCCTTTATTCTCAAGTTCTTCTCTAATTTGTTTACCCTATTTTTGTAAATTTTATGATAGTTACTCAAAATAGTTGCATGCTATCTAATTCTATAGCCAAGAGCTTATAATAATGATTTCTGAAGAACTTATTTTTATTCATTTTACATGACGTTTCATCAGATGTTGATAATTTTTTATTCTTTTTGTCATAGCTATTAAAATATTCCTCTTCTCTCTTTTTTAATTTTTATTTTCTTTGTTTAGAATAACTTATCAACTATTTGATAGTTTTTGTTTTTGTTTTTAAAAAAACAGAGTCCTTCTCCATCGCCAGGCGCCAGGCTGGAGTGCAGTGGCACGATTTGGGCTCACTGCAACCTCCGCCTCCTGGGTTCAAGCCATTTTCCTGCCTCAGCCTCTGGAGCAGCTGGGACTACAGGTGCACACTACCACTCCCAGCTAATTTTTGTATTTTTAGTAGAGACAGGATTTCACCGTGTTGGCCAGGATGGTCTCGATCTCTTGACTTCATGATCCGCCCTCCTCGGCCTCCCTAAGTGCTGGTATTACAGCCGTGAGCCACTGCATCCGGCCTGATTGTTTTTTTTAATGAACTATTTAAATTTTCGATATTAGTATGCTCCAATAGTCCACCTTTGCTCTTAAGAACATGTTCCTTTCCCCGCTGAGTGCTTTCCCACTCAGGCCCACATTTTGTTTTATTGCTAATGCCCTTCGTAGCTGTGTCTATTGTTTAAGAATAAGACACTCATGTTCGTCCTCTGCTGACTAGAGTTTTTTTATGAACAGCCCCCCTCCATTAGTGTACAATATCTTTTTCTAAATTGCTCTTTCCCCATCTAGATTTTAAATATATGGATAGCTGAGAAAATGTCATATACTATCTTTGCTACCCTCTGGAACAACTGCAATGCATTTGGAGAGGGGAAGAAACATTCTTCTATCTTAGGTTAGACAGTTACTTCCAACAAATTAGAGTAACAAAGGACTGATTAGCAGGAGAAAAGACATACAAACTTTATTAAATGTGAATTTTTTTTCTTTTCCTTTTTTTTTTTTTTTAATGTGCAAGTAGGTTTTCATAAAAAGTGAAGACACAAAGAAGTAGTTAAACTTGGGAGCTTTTATATTATCCTGACAAAGGAAAATAAATCGTGGAGAAGCAACAAAACAAAGGGAAAGAGTTTTGGGTTTCATAACCAGAAAACTGAGGGCAGGTAAATATCTCTGAGGAAAACTAATAGAAGATAACTTACATGGTAAGTTTTGTTTATGCAGACTCATTTCAGTGTCATGCCCATGTCCTGTGATAAAGGCTGTTTTTCCTTTCCTGTTACAAAAAGGAGGCATCTGCACAAAGGAAAATGTATCTACATGTTGATATAACTAGCAATTTGATTAGTTATTTTGGCCAGGGTTTGGAAAACTGATGCAAAGGGGGAATCTCATGTTCATGCTTGCCTTGTTGAGAGAATCGTAGAGTTAATAGGTGCAAGACACTGAAAGAGAGCTCATTATGGGCGATTAGAGGGAGAATAAAATAGATTGAGAAAAGCAATCTCTAGTCAGCCTTTTAGTAAATGGGAGATAAATAAGTTGGGAGGAGTTTATTTCAAAGATCGAAAGAGGCTGGTGCTTTTTTTTTCTTTTTTTTCTTTTTTTCCCATCTTGAGGAGAAAGATAGCAAGGGGAAAAATGACTAGGTAAAGATGAAATTCTTAATCCATGATCAAGAGCTGCTTACTTCGAGGTGCTTTTTTTACTTCTAGAACCTGGGATTTGAGTCTTAAAATCTTCAACGTAAGGTCACCTACAGAAATAGACATCTACTTGTCTTGAGAGTAATGATATAGACCTAGCTTGGCATGGCTGTGGAATCCTTCCTGGTGAAGTGACAATGCATGTTTATGCTACAGATTTTAATGTGTATTTGATTTCCTGGTCAAAAAGGATGGCCCCACTTGTCAGTCAGCAGAGGCCACATCTGTTTTACCTGTTGATGATAGCTTCCAGCATACTAGTCAGTTATTTTACATAGGTAGTCAAGGTATCCAGTTGTTCACTCAAGTCCCCATCATGTTCACCCCACCAAGGTATGGAAAGTTTTGAGATGTCACTAGGTGCAGAGTGACTAAAAGCTGTTTCAAAAGTGGTTAATTTAGGTCTCTTACATGAGAAATTCTGGATTTTTACAAAGACGATAGGAAATGCTTCTAGACTCTTACATTTATGGTTTTTAAATACAATATATTTTGCTAAAGTCCTTTGTATATCTGTATTTTTAGACTGGGGATCTTGATTGGGGATGGTATGGCATATTTTGGTTTCTGATGTAAAATAATTTCCTTGGTCTAATTCAATCAACAAAAAAAATACCAAGTGAGGAATAATCTCAAAAGGCCAAGCACAGTGGCTCAAGCCTGTAATCGCAGAACTTTGGGAGTCTCAGGTGGATGGATCACCTGAAGTCAGGAGTTCGAGACCAGCCTGGTCAACATAGTGAAACACCATCTCTACTAAAAATACAAAAATTAGCCGTGTGTGATGGTATGTGCCTGTAACTCCAGCTACTCAAGAGGCTGAGGAAGGAGAATCACTTGAACCCAAAGGCGGGCGGAGGTTGTAATGAGCAGAGATCACACCATTGCCCTTCAGCCTGGCTGACACAGCAAGACCTTTCTCAAAAAAAGAAAAGAAAAGAAAAAAAGAAAAGAAAGAAAGAAAGAAAGAAAGAAAAATATCTCAGTTAGTGACTTTCTTTACCACATTTGTGTTGACATGCCTACTTGGGTGGCATCCAGTCCAGCCACAAACGATGCAGACAACCAAACAGTAAGAATAACCTAAAACTGGAGATGAATCTATAAAATGAATGGGTAGTACTGCAAGGGCCTTGGAGATTTCCTCAGCTATGTTGGTTTTCTCCAGAAATCTGGTGAGATTTGCAAATATTACACTGGGGAATAATTTAGTCAGAATTTCTGTGCATGGTAGGATAGAGCCAATTGTCTTTTAGCTCCTTAAATATCCCCCATCAGCAGGTACATTTTATCCAATAGAAGATAAGCGCAAGCCAACAGTTTAAAAGACAGAGGGCTATACAAAGCCTATTTAGTCCATTATTTAACCAGTTAGATAATTATTTGGCACCTTTTTGTATCCATCTGTCTTCTTCTTTTATGGGACATTTGTCTGACACTTAATATTATCAGTCAGGGATAGAGGCAGGTTTATAAATTGCATAGTAAAGGAATAGATGAGTACATTTTTAGCTCTGTACTTAGCAGCTTTGTTAGACTTAATATTCTCTGGAGATACAGTGTCAATTTCCTTGGGATAGGCTGGACAAGAAACAATGACAATTTTAGGACAGAGATGGATGACCTGTATTAGAATAGCAATTATATGTGTGTTTGGCAATGAGAGCCTCGTAGAGGTTAAATCTGGAGACAACACATGCTGGAGAGGATGTAGAGAGCTAGGAACACTTTTACACTGTTGGTGGGAGTATAAATTAGTTCAGCCATCGTGGAAGACAGTGTGGCAATTCCTCAAGGACCTAGAAATAGAAATTCCATTCGACCTAGCAACCCCATTACTGGGTACATATCCAAAGGATATACTACTATAAGGACACATGCACACAAATGTTCATTGCAGCACTGTTTACAATAGCAAAAACCTGGAACCAACCCAAATGCCCATCGATGATAGACTAGACAGGGAAAATGTGGCACATATACACCATGGAATACTATGCAGCCATCAAAAATGATGAGTTCGTGTCCTCTGCAGGGACATGGATCAACCTGGAAACCATCATTCTCAGCAAACTGACACAAGAACAGAAAATCAAACACCGCATGTTCTCACTAATAGGCAGGTCTTGAACGATGAAAACACATGGACACAGGGAGGGGAGCATCACACACTGAGGTCTGCTGGGGGGATATAGGGGAGGAACAGTCGGTGGGGGGAGTTGGGGAGAGATAGCATGGGGATAAATGCCAGATATAGGTGAAGGGGAGGAAGGCAGCAAACCACACTGCCATGTGTGTACCTATGCAACAATCTTTCATGTTCTTCACATGTACCCCAAAACCTAATATGCAATAAATAAATAAATAAATAAATAAATAAATAAATAAATAAAAGAATCTGTGGGATTTTAAGATTGTGCCAACTACATGACAGACTTCAAAAGCCAATCTCAAGTCAATGTAAACAGGGGCAGTTTGTCCTTTTATCATTGTACAGGTTTCTACAGGACTCACGAGTGCAATAGTGTGAGCTGATTTTACACTGGGCAAAGAATATGCTTCAAGGGTTTTATTGTGAGATAGCCATGTCATAACCAATCATTATGTTTCTGTGAGAATTTCATTTACAGAAACCAGCACAAAATAGATGGAGGTATGGGTTGTCCAAGCCGATAGCTACATGGTCTTCTTGTGGCTTTGAGACCACTCCTACAGTCACAAGTCAATCCCATGGAGTGGAGTGGGACCTCTCCATCACCACGGTGGGGTGCTGGAACAGCTGGATTTAGAGTGTCACAGCAACGTGAGATCACAGAAGTCTGGTTAATAGGCCTGTTCATGGGTGGTTTACCACGTTAAAAGTTGCTGTGTTTTATGAGCTTCTAAAGGGACAACACAGCACAGAGAAAACAGAAGTGAATGGAGGAGCCTAGTATAGGGGCATCAGCTTGTCAAGGCTGCGAGTGTGGCTACAGCATGTGGGCACGAGGGCATGCCTGATACCACAGGGTCTGACTGCCATTAGAAATGTGCTATAGGATGTCTCTGAGAAATGGAAGATTGTCCTTAAATACCTATAGTAATCCCACTTATTTTTTCCATGGCAGTGTAGATGAAAGATTTGCATCTCCACAGAAAGGGTATGAGGCTGCTGAACGGAAGAGTGTATTCCTTTTTTCAGGAAATGTGCACAGGTTCTATACTTCGTAGTGGTTCAATTTTATTTGCATACAAAGTCCAAAGACTAACTGGGACACCTTTTAAGGTGAAGTCCTCTTCAGAGGATTTTGATTAGAGATGGGGCTCCAGCAGGAAAAGCAAGAAGTCTAAGTCTTTGTGTGAAGCCATGGAAGTAAACCTGCCCCTTCTTATTATCTGGGTGCGTTGACATGAAGTATGCACAACTACTTTCTACCTACAAAGTTTACTGGTAAGGTGTGAGAAACTAGAAAGGCATAGCAGGTATTAAAAAGGTCTTAGGATACTGAGATATGCTGAGATATGGGCAGTGAAATAGGTTGCCCAGAAACTGATAGCTTAAATGGAATTACAGGTGATGGGTAGAGAGGAATCCTCTGAAGGAACAGTAGAGAAAGTTGCACCATGTCAATTTAAAAATCGCATTCTTGATTCTCTGTTTTAATGTTAGTGGTGTGTCTGGGTTGCTACCGAGGATTGGCTAACTCTGTCAGTCAGTGGGTTTTATCAGGGAATTGTCTTAGAGAAGAGGAAAAATGGACCTTCTGAGGGTGCTGAAGCCTAAGGACAGTGCTATTTAAACTTTCCTTCTCTTAGTTTCAGGCATTTATACTTCCAATATCCTGGCTTTTTTATTATCTGCAAACACCTTGAGAGGAATGAGAGGTTCTGTGATTGGAAGCAGTTTCAATTATTCTCAGTCACATTTTTGTTTTTGTAAGAACACAATTTGCAAGGCAAAGACTGCTATTTTATTTTATTTCTTTTTCTTGCTTTTCTACAAGCTACTCTCAAAGAATTGGGTAAAATCTCAATAATAAAGCTGAGAGGTTGTCCTGCCATCTAACCACACTTTGTTAGATTTGTTCCTTTATATTTTGGAGAAGATTTCTGACTAAGGCAGAAATTCAAAGATTTCTATGCTTTAGACCTCTGGATTTGATACAGTACTTTTGGAAAGTTTGTATAAAGACTTCCACAAAGGGCTTCGGATGTCAGCTTGCTTTCTGAGTGCAAAGTTTAACCTTAGAACAATCTACCTGAGGGGGAAAGGCCTCTATAATAACTCCTATCAGGCCTTGAATAGCTGCCTTAAGCTGAGCATTTGCTGGCTATCTGCTGGGGTGCTTGGAAGGGGATCTGGCCACTGGCTTCCCCTGGGAAGGGGTTCACAGAAGCCATCTGGCTTGGCATATAACTACAGTATTATCATGAGTTGGAAGCAAACATTTTAATGGCCAGTTGAGGTCCCTGTGTGTGGGATTACTGAATGGCTACTAATCTTTCTAGCTTCTTTCTAAATATGGTAGATGATCTTCTGGAAATAGATGTAAAATTGTTTAGTAAATTAAAAGATATTCTACAACCCAGAAGACATAAATTCTTTGCAGTCAGGGACCAGGATACACTGGCAAAGGGCATTACCTGGGAAGGCTTGATATGGAGTCTGATTAGAATCCTGAAATGTAGGTATACAGTAGTTATAAGGGACAGCAAAATGATCCTTGTGTATGCCTGGGACCTCTGCCAAAGGCTTTCCTGGCTGTAAGCATTTGCTTAAGTAACTTGTGTGGCCCATGCCTGGAGGTCAGACAGGAGTGCTTGGGCAATTCTTGTAAGGAAATGGAAGTTAAATTGGATAGCTAGGTGTTCAAAAAATTTTCTAGGGAATTTGGAGGAGTGCTGCAAATAAAAGAAATTTTCTGAAAAGGTGGGACCAAAATTTGGGGAAGGGATATGTGTTAGGTTCCAGAGATCCAAAATATCTTCTGGAGTTTCAGAGATAGGGAGTTGAGCTGGAAAAGGGGAATTTGTAATGGATTATGGATAGTAACTTTCATTCTTAGTCTGATTTCTGTTTTTTTGATTTTTGTTAAGGGAATCCCCCAGACTAGCCAAAATACTTTTTTTTTTTTTTTTTTTTTTTTTTTTTTTGTATTCTTCCTACAATCTGATCTTCCCATAGGTCCTAATAGGACATTTGTTTAGAAGCAGAGCTCTCTAAACATCACTTTAAAATATAAACATTTTTACAAATCAAAAGATCCATCATCTGGTCATCTCAGTCAAGGACTGAGCCACCAAATGCAGCACAAAGAAAAAAGGCTTTTTCTGGAAAGACCTGGAGGCGACTTTCTAGGCATAAAGTGAATTTTTACCACAGAGGCAAGAAACATCCCTGGAGCAGGTGCAGAAGATATAGCTTCCATGATGCAGAATGTCACTCCCAAAGATAGCAAAAGAAAGTAGAGACAAGTGTTGCCACAGTTGGTAAGGAAGGTGTTTGTGTGAAAACTCCTGTCGCTGGTCTTTCATACAAGTGAGATGCCTCCAGTCATAGACCTGCTTACCTGTGATACCAGGAAGGAGATACTGGTATGGGCAGGGACCTTTTATTTAGACAAGCTTCCCTGAGTCTTGCACAGTCAGACAGATAAAACTGGTTGTGCACCAGATTTTCAGCCTGACTTGTAACTCGCAGGTGCAGGCCTGACAACTTGTGGCCCCTGGCAGGTAGAAAGCTCTCTCACTGGATTCAAGCCACGCTCTCAGTATATAAAATGGGTTAAAAGAATAATTTCCTTCAGTTTTATTGGTGTCCCATAGACAAAATTTATCCAAATGAGCAGTGACCTAGTAAGAACCATGAACTCTGTGAGGCCAGCTGGACAACAGATTTTGGAAAACCATTTCTGCATTTTGCCCTATTTTGGCAGGCTAGGTCTCACCAATGCAGGTCTCCATCCCAACTGTCTCAGTACTTACTGAGTGGTTAAGTTAAATATTAAAAGCTGAGAGAGCCAGTGCACTTATACAAAGGCTGAAATGTAACATAAGCCCACCAAGAGTTTGCCTAGGCCTTTCTTGAGCCTTGAAGCATAACAAGATAATGAGGGAATTCTTAACAGGACACATTTAGGAATAAACGAGTTTTACTGGGGGGTCCGATGAAACTCCCCATGCTTCCACAAACCAGTTTGTTGGGGGTCTGAAGAAACTCCCCACGCCTCCATGATTTAGCAGGAAACAAGGTAATGGTAATCACTCCAGCACCTGGACCTATTTAGATTAAGTAAATTTACTGAGGCTCCAGAGGAAGGTCTTCAGGACTCAGATCTTCGTTACAGATTAAATGAAGTTAATCACTTATGTCTTTATGTGAATGCACACTTACACATAGACTTAGAGCTTAGAAGGTAATGTAAGCTTTGAAAAACTTTGGAATTTTGAGTTGGTATGATGATATTTTCCAGGATTACTCCCTGTAACCAGTTACAGAAATAACTCTCTTCCTCCCTAGTTTATCTGCATCTTGTTATTAGGCCTCGAGAAACAGCCGCCTGACCCTCAGTTTGGTTCAGGAACATTATGATTCCCTGCCTTATGACAAAGAACACAAAAGAAAAAGGCAAAGTAAAATGATGGCTATCCTAACAGGGAATGGATCAATAGCAAAGGCCAAACAAAACAAAAGTGGCAATATCTGAGGAATTAATTCACACAAATGTTTTCACCTTATTAATCTAAATTGGAAATTAAAAAAGAAAAGAAAAGAAAAGACAGGTCGTACAACCTTCTCTCAGTCAGACCCTCCAAATGGAAAATATGAGAGACTTAGTCAAGAATTCTTACCTTAGGCTTCATTAGGTGTCTAAGTCACTTTGGGTGGTTACAACAGAATATCATAGTTGAGTGCCTTAAAAAACAAATAATTATTTTCACAATTCCAAGCTGGAAGTCTAACATGAAGGTGGCAGCCCAGTCATGTTCTTGGTGAGGGCCTTCTTCCTATTTACTGATAGCCACTTGATTGCTTTATCTTCACATGATGGAGACAGAAAGAGAAGGGAGCATCTGTATCTCTTCTTATAAAGGCTTTAATCCCATTCATGAGATTTCTCCCTTTATAACCTAATTATCTCTCAAAACTTCTACCTCCTAATACCATGCTTAAATTTAACATTCCACTCTGGGATGGGAAAGACAAACATTCAGTTCATTGCATTAGGTATCCCAGGATCTCAGCTGCAGGCTCTGGAGGAACAGGGAGTCAGTCCGAGGCTATGCTGTCTCTTTGTGGACACCAGAAATGGAGTAAAGTAAAAACTTTTCTCTATCCTCTTAAGGTGTGTACCTGGAGCTTATGAATTAGACTGACAAAAGGCATCTAACAGGAGAAATTACATTCAAATTTTATTTGAAATTAATCTGATTTTTTTTTTATCTGCACAGAGGACTTTGTAGAAAGTGAGGACCAAAATAAACAGTTAAGTTCAGGGGATTTGTATACCAAATTAACAAAGTATGATTAATTGTGGAGATGTCAAAAGACAAAAGAAAGGAGATTTAGCTTCTGGGGCAGTAAATTGATGGAAAGTAAATATATGGGGAACACTGATAAATGATAAAGCCAATTCAGTAAGGTTCTATTTATATAGACCCATCTAGTGTCATCTCCATTTCCATTGATGAAGACTGTTTCTTTATTTCCTATTATTATTAAGAGAACACCTACACAAAAGGAAATTAAAGCACAACTTTTAGGCAGAAAGGAGGAAGAGAGAGAAGTTTTTCTACATCTGCCATTTCTCAATTTACTTCTGCTCAAATTAATTCTTATGCCAAAATGGTATCTGGTGGTGGTGGGAACAAGGAGGAATTGGATTCTCTTTAATTTTACATTGCAAATGCCTGATAATTGTGGGTAGTTTTATAACTTTAAGCAGAAAATTCAGTTTGGGAATTGATTTTATTTTAATAAATAAAGCAGAGGAGATCAAATACTATCAATTAAATGAGTAGTTTTAAATAACATTATTAACGAATATTTGTACATTTAACTTTGATTTCTACCAGTGGAAATAAGAAAATCCTAAAGATTTTAAGCCTCATGTTTCTGTAGATGTTTTGGTGTCTGCTTAATATAGAATCTGCCAATAAAACCTTCCTGCCATTCAATATTTTTATTCTGCTGCAAATAAAGCTCTCAAGGTCACAAATATAGTCATGGCATCCAAATGGCTGTTTTATTTTTCTTGAGAAAAAAACCCCACAATGCTTTTTTAAAAAGTTCTATAATTATCTAGGTTTATCTACCATCATCGAATATACTTTGTAAGATTAAATATCTCTCTTTTAGGTTTATGGGTGTGTTCTTTTTTCTATATCATCTCGAAGAAACCATCTGTCCAATCTTATTTATCTGAGACATATTTAGTCTCTAACTAAACAAACTGAAAAATGTTGCTGGGAGTTATAAAGTATTATGCCGAAGTGTTGGAGGCTGTCATTCACTAACATACAGCGAATCATGGCTTAAGCGGTCCCATTTTCTTTATGTAAATATTAAGGATGACAAGGCAGGTAATCTTCTCAGATTGAATTAATATATTCTCAATTCACTTACAAATGAGTGGTATACACTGTATAAAACCAAGATACTCACAATTATGAAAAAGCAAAACTAGACCTGAAAACCTCTAGCACATTCCCAAGTTCTACTATGATCATCATAGAAAGCTTCAGATTCCATTTCAACCCACTTTTCTAGATCATTTTAGATAACTATGTTTCTAAAGCAGAATAAATACTACTTCCTCATTTCCATTAGCTGTTTTGTAGGATTTTCAGGTTAAAATACAAAGGTGTGAACTCAGCTCCCTGCAACCTCTGCCTCCCTGGCTCAAGAGCTCTTCCCACCTCAGCCTCCCTAAAAGCTGGGACTGCAGACCTAAGCCACCATGCCCGGCTATTCTCCCTATACTCTTAAAGAGATCTATGTCTAACACTACCACATTGTAGAGAGAAGAAACTGGCCTTGCATTCAGAAAGGCAAGATTAAATCTTAGAAAAATAATGTTAGTGTGAGGTTTTGTTTGTTTGTTTGTTTTTAACCATTTACAGGCCTCAGTTTGGTTTCAGGGATAGACTGGATAATGCAAAGAAACTTTTAAGATGGAACCTGACTCTTAGTGTTTCTTTGTGCTTGTAAATTGTACACCAGATAACATGTGGGTAGTCTTGTTTAATTGAAAACCTCAAGATTTAGTGCTTTAAAAATATCAAAGTGCTATATTCTGAGATGCCCCTCTTACTTAACTTTAAAATATATAATTCTTTACAATTAGAAGTATGATAACTATTTTTAATTCAAAAAACAGAAAAATAGAAAAAAATTATAAGCAACAATGTTCTATTTCTAACACAATATATTCACTGTTCACATTGGGGGACATAATTTTCTCAAAAAAGCATGGGGGTGTGTGTGTGTGTAAAATATGCAATAACCATGAATATAACAAAATGTTGTTCTATAATTTTCTTTAATGGTATTTCTAATAAAAGTATATATAAAACATGTCTTTTAAAAAATACATCTTGAGTCATTTATTTCATGGGAGTAGCATAATTTCTTTATCCAGCACCCTAAACACAATCATTTGAATTGTTTTTAATTTTTATTATTACAAACAAGGCTTTAATGAACAATTTGCACATTTAGATGAAATTATTTCCTTGGGTGAGATTCATTAAGTATAATATATTTTGCAGTTTTTTTTTTTTTGGAGGGGGGGAGAAAGGAAGAAAAAGAAAGAAAAAGAGAAAGAAGGGAAAAAAAAAGGATGAAAGAGAGACAGAAAGAGGAAGAGAAAGAGGGAGAGAAAACGGGAGTCTTGCTTTATTGCCCAGGCTAGAATGCAGTCTAAAAATGGGTATTTGCAGTTTTGATTGATATTCATAAGGAATCTCTAATTCATCTCAGAAATCCATCAGTGCCAGGTCTAACTCTCTAATTCTTTATAAATATCAGTAATAATAGAAAAGGCCCATTTTTGTGCAAAATGGAATAATATGAATATTTTTCTTCTCTTTCTAAACTAATAGGAAAATGCCAATAATTACTTTTGTTTAAATTTCACTTAAGGTATCTTGAGATCGAGATTATAAGGTTGAGTTTTATTTACATATTTGGATTGCCTGTTTTATGAAAGGAAATGACTACTTTGCAAAAGCAAAGTTTTCTGAGTTTCTAGATTGAATTCATATATCTTAGAACTGTCAGGAGGTTAAGGAAAATCCCTGAATAGATTCACATTTCATCAGAGGATCCCAATAGCATATTTGAGGAGTGCATATTGAGTTTGTGTAACAGGGATGTGGTACTTTTGCTGCCTTTGTGTGTGTGTGTGTGTGTGTGTGTGTGTGTGTGTGTGTGTGTGTGTGGCTGTAATAAGTAGAAGTTAATTCGAGGGAAAGGAATTATTGAGAACTCCATACTGAGGTTTTAGAAAGTTCACTTTTCCATCAGATGCTTATATCTAGAGAATTTATAAAGTCAAGATTAAAAATGTCTTTCATGTTGCTACATGAAGTACAGATTAAAGAAAAGTTGTCTCTATATTCATATTAATAGTTTGGTGAAGAAGAAAACTTTAAAATTGCTACTTTTAAAAAAGATCTTAGATTTTGCCTTTAAAGTGTTCAGTCTTTACATTCCCCAGACTAGATGGTGTGTTTCGGCCCAAGGGCATATGAATGTCACTCCCTCAGAAATCCATCAGTGCCAGGTCTAAAATGGCCAGAGGAGTTGCTGCAGGCAGGGCAAGCAGAGGTTTTCCCATCTATGTCACGTTGACGTTCCAGTTCTGTGGGCTGAGGGACTTCAACAACATTTTGTGCAGCTTATGTGACTGTTTGTAGCTGTCCCACAGTAAATCAGAGAATGGAAACATCTTCGCATGGCATGTTACTTCAGAATTATAAAAATCTCACATACCTCCATCTGTAACCCAATAATATGAAGTAATATATATGGAAAATAATTATTTATTTCGATTATTAAATTGTAGCAGTGAGTAGACCAGTCTAACAATGATCATAGAACTATGCTTTCCCAATTTAAGAATAGCTTAAATACTGGTGTTTACATTTATGTGCTTTTTCCAAGTGTGTATAAATTTAGCTCCATTTCAAACTGAAACCTTCTCTGAGACTGCCTTCTTTGGTTTCTAAGAGCCAATATACAGACTGTGCATGGGATAAGTGCATACTGTATGCTGTGCATATTTAGATCCTAGAATCTTTTCAGAAAGACAATTAACTGACTGTTTCAAGGCTGTGATGCAAATTAGAACATTTTGTTCAATTATTATTTTTAATAAACATTCCATTCATAGTAATAGCTTAAAACAAACTGTTCGATAAGACTGGGCAGATGGAGAGAAACAGGCAATTTGTTTACTTGAGATGTAGTGTATCTTTCCATTCTTTACCCGAAGATATAGGTGAAACATTTTATATCAAATAGTAAAAATAGGATATATTTGCTACCAATGCTACTACCAACTACAATATGATTATTGTCAAAATCATCAGATAACCTAGAATAATATATAAATTTATTTGTGTAATTGAGTAAGACAGGAAGAAGCAAACTTCAAAGTGGAATGTCTGAATATATACTAGAAAAATTCCCATACTTTGGTATTTATCAGATGTGAAGTAATTTGGGAAAAAACCCTCACAATATAGTAGGAAACATGTCACGCAGAGTTTTACAGAAATCAGAATCATAATTGGAAATCAGAATCATAATGATTCAGAAGTTGAATAATTTACTTAGAGTTACCCTCAAGACTTAACAATAAAAGATGAAGAAAGAAAAAGGCTAAAAATAAATTAATCTAAAATACAGTCATAGCATTTGTTGAAGTTGTTTGGCCTAACGTTCAATGCATTGCCACAGCAACTGATAATGTAGGGTTATAATGAACAGCTCTTAGAAGAAAAAAAAAAAAAAAAAAAGAATTCAGATACACAGTTAGGCATTTAAGACTGATAACAAACCACAAAGACCACCTCTCCTATAATCTCTGTGTCTACGTGTCTACAACAACTTCAAATACACATATTCCTATGGCAAATTTAAATGAAATTATTTTTGATGAAAACTCTGAAGATCTTTTCATAGTGACAGATTGTGTTACAAAGTCATGTATATCTAATCAGTAATCTACACAATCTTGTTTCGGTTTCAGTTTTGTGAAGAAAAAAATGAATACAAAAAGAATATTTTACAATTGCCAAATAATAGCATAATTTAATATTAACATAAAGAAAATAATTTTATAAGACCGGAAAATTTCATTTTATATAAACTTAAAAATATGTTTTATCTTCTTGCAAATCCAATATTCTTCTGGGATATATAATAACACTGTAGGAGTGATTTACGCAATTCCTCTCTGCTAGACTTGCAGGTAGGAGTCTATATTTTATAGATGAGTAGTTAAAAGTATCCACTCTGAATTTATATTTCCTTGGTTCAAATCCAGGCTCTATCAGTTACTAAGTGGTTCTTATTGACTAGATTTTTCTGACTACATAAAAATTTTAAGATAGTTTAATAAGTGGCATTTAATTTCCTTTTTGTTGTTTCTTTACAAAATATGTTATTAAAAATATTTTCATTAGTTACATTTCTTTTTTTCTTTTATCTTTTGCAGATGCACTGAAAGAATGTTATAATGATATTCCTTAATAGTTATATTAGTCATAACAGATGTTCATCAAGTCTTGAAAGGTTCTACTATTAACAGTGTCCAGAATATAGCCATGCCTAATTCATATTTTTTTAAAATATTGAATGCCATTTCATTTTACCATATATACACTATTTTATGTTTAATGTACTATTTTATTGTATTATGTATTTCAAAGTTAGTAATTTCAGTAAACTACATAAAACTACATCTGAATATTATTACATTATAAATAAAATACATTACAATAGTAATGAGTACCACTGTCATGCCCATTGTTATTTTCTTACTTCCATTGAGAAACTGACTGGCCCATATTTCCTCAATGTTGCCCATGTCATCAGTACTGTTTGTAAGTGCTTTATATTTCTTAACTACTTTAATTATAATAATGACACAGGATATATATATGGTAAAAAGAAATGGCATTCAATGATTTAAAAAATATGAATTAGGCATGGCTATATTCTGGACACTGTTAATGGCAGAACCTTTCAAGACTTGAGGAACATCTGTTATGACTAATATAACTATTAAGAAATATCATTATAACATTCTTTAAGCTCATCCACAAAAGGTAATATAAAGGAAAAACAGAAATATAATAAATTAAAACAGTTTTAATGACATTTTGTAAAGAAAGCACAAAAAGGAAAATAAATGCCACTTATATTAAAAACTTTATGTAGTCAGAAAAATCTAGCCAATGATAAGTTTCAGTGCTGCTTTGCCAGCCAGAAACCTCTGAGGCCAGTGGCGCCTCTCCCTGAGGTTTCACTGCAGCCCACTCAACCTGGCAGGCTGCACTCTACTGGCCCCCTGACCTGGATCCTGCAACCGCCACGGCTGTGTGTTCAGCTCACAGTGGATCAGGAGTCCCACCAGTGGCTTCTGTGGCTGGAAGCCAGCATTCAGACATGAGGGACACTGTGGTGCCCCCAAAATTGGAGACACCAGTGACTGACCATGGAATCCCAAGGGGGTGTCACAGATTCTGCTCTGGGAGTTCTGAGCTGTGGACCCTCAGTAAGTGTTACAGTTCTTTCTCATTCCCTCCATTCACAGCCCAGAGAATGAGGGCGTGTCACAACTCACTCTGTCCTGCTACCTGCAGATTGGAGATCCAACCAGAAGCTGATACTGCCCTTTTCACTCCCACTATGCAGCAGGTTCCAGATTCTTGTCCTGTGACCAAGAAGAATGAGGAACATGGACACCAGAAAGTGAGCAGGACAGAGAGGAATTTCACTGGGTGACAGCAAAGCTCTCAACAATGAGAGGGTCTCCAAAGTGGGTAGCCCTGTGTGTGAGAAGGAGCTCAAAAGCACGTAAATGTCTGTAAGGCTAAGTTCAGGGTTTTTACAGGTTTGCAATGAGGAGGCATGGGCTGTAGATAGCCTTGGAAAAGATAACATTTGATTGGTTAAAAGACACCATCCAGAGGGAACCAACAGAGAGAGTGGGCAAACCAGAATAGAAGTTCTCACTCTGGTCCGGCAGGTTGTTTTTCAGGCTTTAAACTGTCTTTGGCTTGGTTGGGATTTACCAGGGACCCACCCCTATCAGCTTAGGAATTTGCCTGTCTCCTGCCACTATTAATAACATTATGAAATTTGTTTTTCTTTCTCAGAGACTCAGAGTTTCATGAAAGTAAAATCTCTTTCCCAATCACAAATCTTTATGCATTAGAATCAGAATATAAAATCTGATATTTCCACTTCAAAGTACACTTTATCCACAAATCCTTAAATGTCTCCCTGACAGAAAAGCCCTAAGACCTAGGTTAATAATCCAAATAAATTTTGTTTGCCTTTTTTGCTTTTCTCTTTTTAATTTGAATATTTTTCCACAATTTTTTGAAGTGTTTCCTTTTACATTTTATTTTTTACTTTGATATAATATTTATTTTTTTTTGTTTTTGAGGGCTGTTTTAATAGCTCACCTAAATAGCTAAAAGAATAATAAAAAAGGTTTTATTCCACAGGTAACCAAATACTTTCATATTAAAAAAAATACATACTTCATATACAGAACATCTAGAGAATTGCTTATATATTTTATTTTTCTTCCAAAGTTTGTTTTTTTTTTTTAATTTGAAATGAGACCTACAAATATGCGGTCCTATTTTCTAAATTATTGTGAACAATTCAAGGTAGCCTTTAATATATCTTCCTATTACTTAAATCTTTGATAAAAAGAAATATGAAATTAATTTTTGGAGGTATCTGCTAAACACTGTCTTTAAAATATTTTCAATTTTTCAGGCATTGTTCAAGGGTGGAAAGAATATCTTATGATTCTAAACTGAAACCCACAATTTATGAAATGTCTTGCATGAATTAACTCCATATGTTATAAGGGTTGAGAAATACATTGTGAATTTTAAAGTCACCTACAAAACTTTAAGGACAGAAAAGTACATCTAGTCCTCTCCCTAACTTTTCCTGGGCCACATGCTCACCATTCCAGACAAATGAGAATCTATCCATGACTAAAAAAAAAAAAAAATCTCTAGAGAAGATTTCTTAATCTCCCCTAAAATGTTTTCACTCTCGCTTTCAGCAGAATTTCCTTATTGCTTACTTTATTGCCGCTAGTTAAGTCTGCTTCGGTTGCTCTCCTCTCTGTGGAAATGAAGAACAGCTGGCCGATATCTTCTGTGTAAAGGCATTTGAAATTCTAGAATGCAGTAATTAAAATACTTTCTTTGCCTTTGACTAACATTTTCCAGGGTTTATTTGAAAATTTTATATGTTTTTAAAGGTTTTACATGCATCCCAAGTCCTGGAATGCTTGCGTTTTATGAAGCCTAATTTGTCCCTTTGAGATATTGGCTGAGCGGCAGAGAGTAATAAATGGTGATATGATTCCAATATATCATTATCTTATTGCTTTAAACATTATGGCTAGGTGCAGTGGTGGTAGCTCACACCTATAATTCCAGCATGTTGGGAGGTTGAGGCAGGAGGATTGCTTGAGCCCAGGCATTCAAAGCCAGCCTGGATAACATAGGGCAAACTTGTCTCTACAAAGGATAAAAATTAGCTGGACATGGTGACACACACTTGTAGTCTCAGTTACTTGGGAAGCTTAGGTATGAGGATTGCTTGAGCCTGAGAGGTCAAGGGCGCAGTGAACTATGGTCATGACACTGCACTCTAGCCTGTGTGACTAAGCAAAACCTCTTTCAAAAATAATAATAAAAAACAAACAAACAATTAAACATTGCTGTCAGAGGCGTGAGTCATCCTGGCATATACTCATATATTTCTTCTGCAGGTCCGGAGAAGGGAAATAAAACAAATCTTTACAAAATAATTCTGTTTGGGGAATCTTATAATTTCATCCATGAGCCTGGAATACCTTGACAGAGATTATTTCCCCCAATAACCAATTATCAGTCATTAATAGAGTGTCAGCATCTTCCAGCCTGGTCACAATCATTATTTGTACAAGTGTTATTAGCACTTGTTTCCAACATAAACTCTAATAAAATCTTGAATTTGTTTGGACAGTGATCATAAGACAAGAAATATATAATCAAAAAAGGAAATCATGAAGCATTTATAGAAGTTGCTCTACAGCATCTAATCGGGAGAGTGAGCTGTTTTTTGTTTGTTTTCTTTCAAACTTGTTCAAGGACAGAGGTCAGCAAACACTTTCCGGAAAACACTAGATAGCAGCTATTTTTGGCTTTGCATGCCATATGGTCTCTACTGCAGCCAGTCAACTTCAGCACTGTAACATTGGAGCAGCCACAGCCAAAACGTAAGCAAATGCATGTGACTGCGTTCCAATAAAACTTTATTACAAACACATGCAGCAGGCTGGATGTTGCCCGTGGACCATAATTTCCCAGTCCCTGTTCTAGAATATGGAGTGCCAAGACCTGACAATATGTGCTGAACTTCCTGCCTTCCCACATTCTCTGACATTTTTCCACTGCTGGGATTCTCTGAGGGACTCACCTTCCTTCAGAAGATAACTAAATTCCAAGTCTGAAAGATGCCATGTTTCTTCTATGTGCTGTGAGTGAGCATCAACGCCTGGCATTTTCCTTGTGCAGTCTGCCTAATGTTTATCATAATGTCCTACCTCAGCTTCAGACCCTTTGCCAGCTTCCTCCTGGTAGACTTTCCATTTTTCCAAATCAAGAGCTAAATCTAAACTTTCCCACAAATCTTCCAAGAGACTAGCATGCTAGTCCTAAATTCTATGTCCAGTGATTGCACATCCAAACGCTTCTATCACATCTCACTTCTCAGCTGCTTAGCCCAAAATGTCAGAGTCACTTTTCACTCTTTTCCCTTTACATCCACATCATCAGGGAATTGTTAATAGTGCTTGAGAATATGTGCATGCCTCACCATCTCTGTGCTACCTGATAGTTTGAGTCATCATAATCTCCTCTCTGGATTATTAAATCCACCATATTACACAATCCATTTTCAGTAGACCAATTAGGTAATTTTGAAACATAAGTATAATATCAAAATTCTCCCAGGAGTCCTCAGCTCAGAATAAAAGTCAAGGTCCTGCCAATGGTATACATGCCCCCGCTGTATGTGATCTGTTCCATCTTCCAAGCCTTATATCTCTACCCTTCTATCACCCTCACCTTATCTCTGGGATCCAGCCACATCGGCCTCCTTGCTGTTTTCTGACTATACTGAGAGCGCTTCCACATCAGAGCAAATTCCATAGCCTTATTTTTTCTGCACTGGATGCTCCCCATCACCTCAATTTAACCAATGCTCGCATCTTTTTGACTTCTTTAGTATAATTCCACATTCTTTGAGTCCTAACTTGGTCAATCATATATTATTGCAACCATTCCTCTCTCTTCTCTCAAAATCCTATCTGTTCTGCCTTACTTTTCCTTTTTCCCATATCAATCATCTTCCTCCATATAATAAAATTTAAAATTGTTTCTATGTTGCATTTATTGTCATTGACTTTCTCTAGCTGCTAAATTACAAACTCCTGAGAGTGTGAATTTGCATCTACTTTATTCACAGATTTTTTTCCCAAGCATCAATGACAGTACCGGACTGAACAGTGAAGGAACCTTGAAAACATTTTGCTAAGTAAAAGAAACCAGACAAAACTGGTCACATATTGTGTGATTCCATTTATATAAAATATCCACATAGGGGACTCTATAAAGATAGAAAGAAAATTCATGGTTGCCAGGGGCTGGGAACACGGAGATAGTGGAATAAATGCTTGATAGGTATGCAATTTCTAGAGAAGTGGTGATTTTATAACATTGTAAATGTAGAGAATGTCACTGAATGGCTCACTTTAAAATGGTTAATTTTATGTTATATGAATTCTACCTCCATTTTTTAAAATTACAAGAAATAAATTTTTATACAGTGCCTTCACCTGTAGAGACACTTATTAGCAAACGTTCACATGCTTTGGGAATAGAATGGATGTCATCTGAAGCTGGGGATTGCTAGAGAGGCAGTGCATGTGACAATCACATGGTGTTGAATAACAGAAAGGACTCATGGGGCTGCCAGTTATGCCCTAAATGACACTAGTGTCTACGTGTACTTTACCTTCATCATTGCCCTCCATTCACAAATGTATATGTGATTTACTAGCATTCGGGCACGTACTATTATAAGGAGTTATAAAAGCAGGAGATAAAAGCAGGAGATAGTCTAACCATTACGTACGGACACCTTTCTTAAAAGAGCATTTATTCGCTTAAAAGCTACATATTTTCCATGTCTCTGCTATTGAACAAAGTCCTCTACCTGTTTGGGGAAGCAACACTTCTCACTTAGTCCCTAGGAATCCACGCTGGGTAATAGATAAAACCTGCAAAATGGAAACCAAAAGAGAGAGTGACATTCGAATCATTGTAAATGCTCATCCAGCATCATCAAGATACATCAGAAACATTGATTACTCTGAACTAATTACGTCTTAAAATCTTCCCTAAACCAATTCAGACCATTAGCTTTAGACAAGGGAGAGTGATCTGCTAGGTTTGCATTTATTGCCATCTTATTTATTCATTCATTTATTTTTGAGACAGGGTCTCACTCTGTTGCTCAGACTGGATTGCAGTGGCCCAATCTCAGCTCACTACAACCTCCACCTCTGGTGTTCAAGCAATTATCCTGCCTTAGCCTTCTGAGTAGCTGGGATTATATGAGCCCACCACCATGCCTGGCTATTTCTTTTTTCTTCTTCTTCTTCTTCTTCTTTTTTTTTTTTTTTTTTTTTTTTTTTGTATTTTTAATAGAGACAAGGTTTCACTATGTTGCCCAGGCTGGTCTCGAACTCCTGGCCTCAAATGATCCACGAGCCTTGGCCTCCCAAAGTGCTGGGATTACAGATATGAGCCATGGTGCCTGATCTGACATCTCTTAATATAGTAACTGCTATTATTTATGCTCTATGATGTTATGAAGACCACTTTTTTATTCTGTCTGTTGAGACTTTCTTTTCCTTCTCCAATGTGCAACCTTGAACAGTTGTGATACAGCTGCCTTCAGTTTGGATTTCAGCCCTCCATTCCTTACTACCATCTGTAAACCATGCCACTTGATCATATTCTTATAAACAATTACAGAAAGTGATGCCTTCAACTATGAATTAGACAAATACTCAGGAAGGTCTAATGTTGAGCTCAAAGCCTAAGAGCCTCTTCTTCAATTATGATAGGTGTCCTCAAAGGTCCCCCGACATGTATTGCTGAACATACCCTTTCTATTGGATGCATTTTCCTTCATTTTGGAATGTTGTTCTGATATAAACGTCCATGACATAATGGATTTTTCAGGTTTTAAAATAATTTTATGTCTTTCTGTAACATTAACAATTTCAATTGAAGTTCAATGAGAGGCTAGCAATTGTCTTTCAAAAAGGTATGCCTGGAGGTAAACTCAGGTAATTTCTAATCCCAAATACCCACGATAGCTATTGGTTGGCAATCATGGGCTTTTGCCAAAGGCTTCTGTTTGTGTGTGAGTTGCTGACACTTAGAATGTCATTTGAACATCAAAGTAGTGTTGTTCCAAAGGAATCTACTGGGTGTTAGTTCTTTGAGGCTTCAAGAGAGTCTGCAGTTGTCCAGAAAATCATGAAAATTCAGTTTCTTTCCTCAAATCTTCATGAATCAAGGTTACTGAAATTTCCAGATGTGACAGATGATGTCTTCACAAATCCGACAACCTGTTCAAACCTTACTTACTCTCCTTGTTTTGATTTCAAGAAAATAACCTATCTTTAATTTCTTGAGGAATAAGTAATTCCTCTTCATTTTAACGTTTATTTGAGACCTATACTTTCTTTCGGTCACATAATTAATTGGCACTAGAGATTCTGTTTTAGTATTCAGATTGAGATACAAGTATTATATAATAAGGATAGCAAATTATACTATAACCTGAATGAAAGGTAAGTGTCATCTCACCAGGTTATAGAAATAAGCAGAAAAATTTAAATATCTTTAACAAAGCACAGTAAATAAATATTGGAACCAATCACATATGAATTCAAACTGGCTTTGATTTTCTTGCAAGGTGGAAATTAAGAAAGTGTTCAATCAACCATAGAATACCAATCTCCTTTATCTTGTTGTTGCCCAGCTTGACTTGTTAATACTGTATTGAACCTAGCTGATGCTTTCGTAGTTACAAATGCATTTAATCCTTTGTAATCTAGAGTTAGACTTTAGGATCTGTAAGTTTTTCTTAGGTGTCTCATTTCTGACAAACCAAAAAAGAAGGGATTTGTGGATATTATTATAATTGCATTTAACATGTTTTTAAATTTAAGATAAAAATTCTTGATGGTCTCTAGGTATTTTGTATTGTTTTAAAAATTACCATATGACTGCTTGTATATAGGCCTAAAAGTTCCACCTAAAGTACCCAGTTAAAACAAGACAAAGAGAATATTTCACCTGTAAACACATATTAATCACACTTAATTCAGACATCACATTTACTCCAGTAATATATTTGTTTATGGGTGTGTGCAATAGTCTATTCTTACATTGCTATAGAGGCATACCCAAAACTGGGTAGGTAATTTATAAAAAGAGGTTTAATTGGCTCACAATTCTGCAGGCTGTACAAGCATGGTGCCAGCATTGCTTGGCTTCTGGGGCGGTCTCAAGGAGCTTTTGCTCATGGTGGAAGGCAGAGTAGGAGCAGGCACTTCACATGACAAAAGCAGGAGCAAGAGAGCGATGTGATGCATCTGTGTGTGTGTGTGTGTGTGTGTGTGTGTGGTGGGGAGCATGCTACACAATTTTAAATGACCAAACGTCATGAGAACTATCTTTTCGTTTTGTGTGTGTGTGTGTGTGTTTTTTTTTTTGTTGTTGTTGTTTTAAAGAGTGGAGAGTTTAATAGGCAAGAAAGAAGGAAGAAGCTCTCCAGTACAGAGACAGAGGGAGGGGGGCATCAGAGCTGAGAGAAGAAATCCCAATTGCAAGGAAATCAGCCAGTTATATGAGAAGGCTAGAGGAGGCGGTGTTTGATTTGCATAGGGCTCAGGGGATTGGTTTGACCAGGCGTGTTATTCACTTATAGACCAAGAATAAACTGGCCCTTCCACCCTAGTCTTTTAATATGCAAATACAGGGCACCATGATGTTCCACACACATGGGGATATGTGGTGCAGCCATGTTGCCAGGCACATGTTGAGGCAAGGAGGCATAGGGCGGGAATGGCTGTGTTTGGGTGGACGCAGTTTCTCATGGCCTGCTTTGCATATGAAAGTTTGCCGCCTGGCTCTAAGAGCCTGGGCTTTCCTCCTAGACAAGAAATGTTTCTGGAGTGACTTTAAAAGAAACAAAAACTTCCAAAGGCCCTTTTCCTCCCTATCTGCCTAAAATAATTTCTTAATATCTCCTACAACATTCCCTCCTGTGGAAATGTCACCCTAACTGCTGTCAGGAGGTTTTGGGCGACAACTCTTTCTGGTTACTTCCTGCTGAAAGGAGCCTCCAATGGGGAATAGCAGCTAGGGCTCCTCCTGGGGTTGATCTAAGGGTCCTTGAAAGAATGGCGTGTCCATGTGTGGTTCAGTTTGCAGCACCATTTGGAGTTTGATTGCTTCTAGGTGAGAGGAAGCAATTTGAGTTACAGTATTGCATATGCAGGGTCCAAATATTAATACAAGAAACAAACTCTCGATTTAATATTTTAATTAGAAGGCGCTGCCATGTATAACTCTGTTACAAATAGTAGAATGAGTATAGCAATTCCCTCAAGTCTAGTGTAGTAGATAGTTTCTATCTAAAATGTTACTTGCCAAGATATAGAATTTCCCGTTCAGGGATCTATGAAGTTTCTTGGTTTTATTTTCCCAAATAAAGAAACCTCCAGGTTATGGGGACCCTACTCACTTTCATTACCTGACAGAATTTTCAGGATAATTGCCCAGAACTAGCATATCGATGCAGATGTTTAGGTTACCCATCCCTTTTTGTTTCTTCCAAGCTGCAGATTACCGCTTAATTCACAGGAATTTATTGAATGCTTGTCAACTACCCAGAGCAAAATGTTTCAATGTAAAGCATGTGTCAAAGTTTTTGTAGAGACAGGGATTCACCAAGTTGACCAGGATGGTCTCCATCTCTTGACCTTGTGATCCACCTGCCTCGGCCTCTCAAAGTGCTGGGATTACAGGCTTGAGCCACCGCGCCCGGCCTGTGGATGTATGTCTGTATGCATTGTTATACATCAATAAAAATGTAAATATTACATATTTAATCCTAACTTAATATTTCAGAATAATGCAATATGCATTTTAAAAAAAATATTCCCTGCATCGCCTACCCTCCACCCCCTGCAACACACACACCCCTCCTCTACTGTGTTCTAAAGAGACTGGAAAGACTTGGAAAAACATTCCTGTGGGATGAACTGGGAGGTGGCAGGACTGCTATCCTCAGACCTCATTTCCCCACCGCTCCCAGCTGAAAGCCAGGGATTTCGCAAAGGAAACATCATGTTCTGTGGTTTTCTCAAAAGGAGAAGGAAAAGACTCTGTTCCTTCCCCGACCCCTGAGAACAAGCCAAATGAGAGCAAGCCTACTGGCCGGACTGAGGGTGACCAAATGAATGTGACAATGGCATCTCATTTCCCAGGTGGATGTCTTCTGGGCAGCATGTGCCTAAGATTGACTCAGAAGACACACAGCACCATACGACAGGATTGGCGTGGTGACGAGGCCAGGACAGACAGTGAGAAGAAGGTGGCCAAGTGCCTGAACGATCAAAGCAGGTTTCTCCCAGGAAGCTCTATCATCTGAGTTGGGTCTTGAAGGACAAGTAAGAATTTATCAGGTAGACAAGGAGAGGGAAGACCATCAAGAAATGAAGAAAGGGTGATGTATTCATTGGAACATAATTAGACCATGATTAGTTTAGCATGGTCGGTTTGTAATTCATAAAGACAACTCTGGAGGGTTCAATAAATTCATTATAACCTCCTTTCTGCACCTTACACTCATTCAAACTGTTACAGCCTTTTCTTAATTGTAAATTCTCATGTCTACACTTCTCATATCTTCTCAGTATAAGTTTGTGGAATGAATCTTCTATGCCCTCCACTGGCCAATGGTCTTGGGTGAAAGGAGAACACAGGAATAAGCAGGGTTATTCTAAAACGTAGGCAAAAAGCTTTAAAAAATTAATGAGACTAGGATTTAATGACAAATGCATCACAAGCTTTGGAGCACAATTCCTTCCTCCAGTCCTTATTTCTTGGTAAAAATAAATTGTGATATGACTGTGTGTTGCTTGTGGAATAAACTTTATTCTTATACTTCGCCTGATTATTTGCATGAAGTGCAGCAAGAATGGTTGTTTCTACGTAGGCCTTTTGGATTGGCTTTGATGGAACTCTGTTCCTCAAGGAATTTCACATAAGACCCTTAAAGCTGAGCCCAGTCATGTGTGTGTATTCTCAAACACTTGTGAGTTGGGTGATTCTCTCCTTGTGAGGTTCCAAGATAAACTTGGAGCTCCCAGACCTGTTAGAAAGTTGTATTCTACTGATCACAGGTTAGGAATCTTGTCCAGGGATGGAGCAGATGAGGTGTGAGGTCAGAGAACTCACTATCTTGAGTATAGTACCAAGTGTGATGGTGCTAAAACATTCAAGAGAATTCTGCCCCCATGATTCAATCACCTCCCCCCAGACCCCACCCCCAACACTGGGGATTACATTTCATTATGAGATTGGAGCAAGGACACACATGCAAACTGTATCAGTATATAAAAACCATTATAAAAACACACATGCAAACTATATCAGTATATAAAAACCATTATATTTAGTAGCTCCTATTTTGAAGCAATTTTTACTGTTTTTTTTTACTGCTTATTCTACTGTTTATTCCTTCTATAGTTATATTATCATCTGATTCCCCCTAACAATTATATTGCCTTTACCTTTCAATAAACAGGTTTGCACAATAAACATTGTGCACCAATGGCCAGTAATCCCAATAAAATTCTTCCGCCTTGGCAAAGGCATTTTACTAATAGAATTTCAGTTTCCCTTCTTGGGGTTGTGCCAAGAGAATGTAGACAATCCTATAATCAGAATCAGAATCCACTTTTTACCTCATACTGTATTAATTGGCACTGGTTATAGAGGATCTATAGATACCTTGCTTGCATCATCCTCCTAATTTTTTTTGGCATATTCATTAGGGCTGGGATGAATTGAATAAATTTGTCACAATCCTTTACCATCTGAGGAGTTGGTAGAACAGCTGCACCACCTAATCTTTTATATTAAAACACTACCAAAACACTACCATTGTAATAGTTGTCTCCTGCTTTTTTTTTTTTCCATTTTAAAGTAATCATCTGAATACTTACACATGGCTTAATTTATTCAAACCTTTTCTCCAATGGTTTAATTCTTACTTTTTGTGTATAGAACATCTCCACATCACCCTGTCTAGTGACTAACAAGGGCTTATAAGGAGCACATGAAATAGGGGGAAGACCTTCCTTTAGTATCAAATATCACTTTGGCCAAATACATAACATTTGAATATAATTTAATATCTTTTATAACCAATCTAAAGTTGTTAGTTATCTCAGGAGTTTACTCTATTTAACATCTATGGATGGAATTGGATAGATTTCTTTATCCAGTTATGTTCTATGCACTTCTACTTTCCAATAGCTGAGCAGATTTGGAGTTTTGATACTCATACACATTTTTGTAAGAGTTGAAGATAATTAAGATTCTGAATAAGACCCACCATGCTCAGCAGTCTTTGATTGCTAGGGAAATAGATCTCTCTGTCACGAATGCATAAATACATTTGCATAAATGCATGAAGTACATTTCAGCAGTGGCTCACCAGGAAGCTGTTGATGTCAGCCCACAAAGTGACTTAACTCTTTGACTGATTATGCCTGTGTTCAGATTGTCTCTTTTTTTCCCTGTCCCTATGAACTGCATAGTCTCTAGTGTGATCATGAGTCAGATGAGGTTGTTTTCTGATCAAAGGAAATATCTTCTTAACTCCCTTTTGGCATTACATTCCTCCTCTTTATAGACAGTTTCACCTGCCCAGCGCAGTGGCACATGCCTATAATCCCAGCACCTTGGGAGGCGGAGGCAGATCAGCTGAGGTTAGGACTAAGACATGCCTGACCAACATGATGAAAATCTGTCTCCACTAAAAATACAAAAAAAAAAAAAAAAAAAAAAAAAAAAAAAAAATTAGCCAGGCATGGTGGCACATGCCTGTAGTTTCAGCTACTCGAGAGGCTGAGGCAGGAGAATTGCTCAAACCTGGGAGGCTGATGAGCTGCAGTCGCACCACTGCATTCCAGCCTGGGTGACAGAGCAGGACTCCACCTCAAAAATAAAAATAAACATAAAAATAAAAAATAAAATAAATAAAAGACAACATCACCAGCCACAACATAGCAGATCTTGTAACCACCAGTTCTTTGTCAGAAATGTTCATTTTCACCAATGTGGCTAAATGTAACCAAGCTACCTAAAGTAGCAGGCCTCCAAGGTGACCTCCAGTAATCCTCACCTCCTGGTTTTCATACCCTTTTGCATTATACTAGGATAGTTGTTTGTAACTAACAGTATGTGGGAAAAGTAATAGTATGTCGCTTCTGAGATTAAGTTGTTGGAGATTGAGGGTTCCATCTTGGGAGCTCTCTCTTTATTTTTTCTCTTAAATGACATGTTCAGAAGGAATTCAGTGTACCATTCTGAAAGAAGTCTTACGTAGAGGTCCACATGGCAAGTGATGGGAGCTTCAGGCCAACAGCCAGCAAGAAACTAAGGCCTACCAAAAACAATCTGAATAAACTTGGAAGAAGATTCTCTAGCCCAAATTGAGACTTGCAATGACTGCATTCCAGGCTGACAGATAAACTGAAATATTTTGAGAGATTCTGACACCAAACCATCTGCCTGAATTGCTCCCAGATTCATGACCCTCAGAAACTATGCAATACTAAATGCTTATTATTTAAGCTGCTAAGTTTTAAGTGATTTGTTATGATAGAAGAGATAACTAATGTAGTACCAAGTGCCTGATTCACTTCCAATCTCTCTGAAATTTTAAAAGTTTATTTGGAAATAAAAATGAAATTATAACTTCTCATAGTTTGTTGGTTGCAGTGGAAGCCATGCTTGGGGAAAATATATGGCATTGAATGCATATATTAGATAAGAAGAGAGATCTAAAATCAATACCATAAGGTTCCAACCTGGAAACTAGTAAAGAAGAACAAATTAAATCTCAACAAACACAAGGAAAAAATAATAGAAATTAGAATGGAAATCAATGTAATTAGCAACAAGACACAAAGATAAACAACAAAACCACAAGCTGGATCTTTGAGAAGATCAATAACATTTAAAAATATCTTGCCAGTCTAACCAAGAAAATTTTTAAAATCACAAAAATTATTAATATTAGAAATGAAAGAGGGGTTGTTACTACATATTCTGAAACATTAAAAACATAATAAAGAAGAATTATGAACAACTCTCTGCCCACATAGTGGATAAAATTAGCACACAAAAAATAAATGCTTTGGTATAAATCTAACAACATGTGGAGCACATGGAGCAACTCTTATTCATTGCTGGTGTGAATGCAACACGTATTTACCAAATAACAGAAATACAGGTCAACTGAACAGATTACAGAACCTAGAAACAGACTCACAGATTATGTCAACTAAGTTTTGACAAAACTATGAGCATCATTCAATGAAGAAAGTTTACTATATTCAAGAATACTGTCAAGAAAATTCATAAGGAAAAACAAAAAGAGTAAACTTTGATTTGTGCCTCACAAGATATACAGAATTTACCCAAAATAGACAAAACACCTGCATATATAATAAAAACTCTGAAACTCAACAAATAAATATTTTGAGACATTGGGTTGGGAAAAAAAAATAGCTTAGATATAACACCAAGAGGACAATCCACAGCAGAAAATTACTGAGAGAAGAGCCTAAGTAACATAGGTGTTGTAACCAATAAGCAAGGAGTTTTAAGTAGCGGTTATTAAAATGTTAACATCACCAATGGAAAAGGTAGATAACACGCATGTTTATTTTGAGTAATCTTAATATTTATGTTGAGTAAAAATATTTGTGAACTAGAAAATGTGTTTATAATCAAACTATCTGTTGAGATTGAATAAATGAGGATAGGACCCACAAAAACTTACAGAATTTACCAGCCACAAACCTCCTAGTTCTGAAGGACACATTTGAGGAACAAGAAGGAGGAGGAGAAAGAGAAAGAAAGCAAAACAATAACAAAAGACCCTGCGTGAAAAATCTGTGATATGAGAGGAAAGATGAGAAAAGGAATAAGAAAAGCTGTAAATTAGTGTAAATATGTTGCCTCTGTAATAGTGTCTAGTTTGTGAATTTTTTAAAAAGACTAAAATTGAGAACATCAACTGCATGTAAGTCCAGGAAATATGAAGGAGATTGAAATCCTCTAAAGAATAGGTGTATTTGGCTGGGCACGGTGGCTCACACCTGTAATTCCAGCACTTTGGGAGGCCGAGTCAGGCAGATCCTTTGAGGTCAGGAGTTTGAGACCAGCCTGGCCAATGTAATGAAACCTTGTCTCTATTAAATCCACAAAAAATTAGTTAGGCGTGGTGGTGCACAGCTGTAGTCCCAGCTACTTGGGAGGCTGAGGCAGGAGAATTGCTTGAATATGGGAGGCAGAGATTGCAGGAGCCTCGATAATTCCACTGCACTCCAGCCACAGTGACAGAGTGATACTCTGTTTAATGAAAAAAAAAAAAAAAAAAAAAAAAAGACTGTGTATATTTTGGTAATCTTTTTAAGGAAAGAACTGAGACATTGAGTTTCATTAGACTTTTCTAATGTGTTATAAATTATGCTAATTTTAAAGAAAAATAGTTAACAGAAGAAAAGAAATATAAGTTCCAAAAATTAGGTGAAGAAAATTGTGATAAGAAATGAAATATCAATCCTAGAAACACAAATGTTTAAAACTTAAAAGAAAACATCGAAAGAGGACAAACATAAAAAAGAAAATGTTATAGTTGAAATTGGCCTAAATATATGAATCATTAAAATAAGTGTTTTCGAAAGAAATATACTATTGAAAATATTGACAACTTAGGTTCATTTTTTTAATACTACCATATGCTGCTTAAAAGGATGTTTGTAAAGAATGAAAATAAAAGGTGGAAAATGACAGTTAAAAATTTCAGAGTACTTATATTTATATCTGACCAAGAAGACTTCAAGGCACATCCAAGATCATTAGTGACAGATACATTTAACTAAGAAATTGTGACAATGTCAAAAATCCATATAAAAAATAAAATGATCATAAAAGACTGAAAACAAAATTGATAGAATTATAAGTGGAATCGACAAACACATTAACATAAGAGACATTTTTAAACAGATTCTAATCAATAAGAAAAATAGAAAATTAAAATGTCTGAACACAAAATTAACAAACTAATTGAAAGGAGACACACATATGCCTCAACTTAATAATTAGGTGACAAATATTTTTTGGAACACACAAAATATTTACCAAGAAGAACTATGTTCATACCCTCTCCCTCCCCCTAAAAAGAAGCAAGCCTCAACTTCATCTCAGGAAATATTAAGAACTAGCAAAAGACAAACCTCAGACAAGATGTGAAACTAACACAGAACTTGAGAAATGCCGTTGGAAGATGAAATTTCTTTTAAACTTAAAAGACCTCATAGAAGAAACGGAGGACGGAAGGTAGCTGTGTCTGATCTTGCTTTTTCCACAGTTGCCTTGAGAAAATCGCCTCCCCCAACTATCACAGAAATGAGAACGTTGCACTTTGTGTAATATAACAGACTTTTGCCTTTTTATAGCTACCCAGAATCTTTTGAATGCCCTCCTTATATTTTGAAATTTCTATGTGTTCTGAATCCTGCCTACCTAAAATAGGAAAGCCAGGATGCAACACCTCAATTTCATTTGCACCTCTAATGTTTTCACGATGTAGGCTTCTTTAGTTAGATATGTAATTAGGAGAATTTCTTTTAGAATAGATAAAATAAAAGAGGCAACACTTAGATGTTCGCCCGTGTCAGAGAAATCAAGTCCATTTGCAAGGTTCCTAGAGACAGACTTTTTTACCCACTATCATCACAGAATATAAGTACGTAAATATAGCAGGTAGCCTTACAGACCCACAAAAACTGCCTTCTGCTTTGCAGCCCTCATACAATTTCCCTCTCTGAGTGTGGGCAGATCCTGTGATTATGATAGGGCATCACTGCTGTGAGGAGTTGATCTGAATGAACCAAAAGAGCATCCTGGCCCAATTAGGTGACCCCTTAACTGGGAAGCTGAAGAGATTCCATGTATGAGAATGCCTTTGCAGAAACATATATGGCAAGAAGCTGTGGGTAGCTTCTGGGAGCCTAAAGTGACACCTAGACTTCGGCCAGCAAGAAAACGGAGCCCTCAGTCTCACAATCATAAGGAACTAAACTCTATCAAAGGCACTCATATTTGAAAGGGCACCCCTCCCTCCACAAAGAACCACAGCCAAGTCGATACTGTCATTTCAATCTCTGAGACCCTGAAAGCAGTAGCCAGTGGTCTGTACCTGGGCTTCCAATCCCCAGAAACCATGGAATTCACAGTTGTTTGCCATTTTGACACTAAATGAGTGGTAGTTTGTAACACAGTAATACAAAACTAATATATGCATGGTTTTAAATGCTTATGGTGAAAAGTTACAGGATTTTTCATCCCTCAGCCAAAGTGATATAACTCTTTATCCTGTGTGCAAAGCTCTTCTTTTACAAGTAAAAGAAGAGACCAACACAACAAGAGGGAAAAATAAGACTGGACTGAACGTGGTGACTCACACCTGTAACCCCAGCACTTTGAGAGGCCGAGGCAGAAGGATGGTTTGAGGTCAGGGGTTCAAGACCAGCCCTGGCAACATAAAGAGACCCCATCTCTACAAAAATAGTAGTAATAATAATAATAATAATAGTAATAATAAATTAGCTGGCTGTGGTGGTGCACGTCTGTGGTCCCAGTTACTTGGGGGCAGAGGTGGGAAGAGACCTTGAGCACACAAGGTTCATCCTCCAGTGAGCTGTGACACTGCTACTGCACTCCATCCTGGGCAACAAAGTGAGACCTTGCCAACAACAACAAAAGCCCAGTAAGACCAAAAAATACAAGAGATGCTGTGTTTTGAAGACATAGTAACTTACACATGTCTTGCAAGTTTCATATAAGTTTATACTGAGTTTTATATGTAAGTGTATATATATATATATATATATATATATATATATATATATATATATACTTACACACACACACATATATATATATACACACACACACATCTGAAAAGTATTATGTTATTCTTACAAGTAAATGATTGACATACGAAATAATGGAATTTGATATAAGTAAATTTTAAAAATTTACTTAAAAATATAGATTGAATGAAATTAACTTCATATACTAAACAATATTAATTTCATTATTAAATAGAATTTGCCAAATTAGCTTATTGAGAAAGGATTTACAAATCATTAACTTATTGTCTATACCTAGGTAAAAAATTTAGAAAATAATACTTTCTTTACCAAGATATATCACTGATTCAGTGGTTGTCTGAATAGACAATAAGCAAGCCTCTAACAATGAATGTAGTCGCAGAAGTTATACATTACTTAGATGAGCCAAGACAGCTTTATGATGACACGGAGTGCCAGATTCACATAGCTGGAATCCTGACAGACAAAGGTCTTTGTCTTTGAGCACTCAAGATTCTGGGAAGTGGATGGGGCTTGATAAAAGGTAAATATTGTAGGGCCTAATAGGACATGGCATAGATTTCGGATTTTATTCTACTGTTAAAGGGAATCATCTCTAAAGAGTCTCACTCTCTTGCCCTCCTTACAGTCTGTTACCAGTTCCTTCTCATTTTTCTCCCTTGCAGCCCTTCAGGCTTGGACACCTATAGAAGTTCATGTAAGGATAGGAGTTTTACACACTCTGGTTTCTCTGCGGGGCTGACAGTAGGAGATGTAACAGTGGAATCAGAAACAGCAATGAAAAAGCTGTATGTCAAGCCTGGGAAAAATAGGTCATTTGATTTAGGTTGGCAGTATTGAAGTAGGTGAGCCATCATCTGATATCAGATTATTTTGAAGATACAACTGACAGAACTTGCTAATGGATAGTAGAGAGGAATTAGGAAAGGCACTTAGCTTTTTGGTTTGTGTAATTAGCTGAATAGTGGCCCTCATTTACAGTTGTGAGGAGATTTGGGAAGGAGTAGATATGTAGAAAAAAAAAAATTCTGTTTGTGTTGTGTTAAGTTAAAGATATCTATCAGGCATCCACTTAAAGATGTCAAGTAGGTAAATGGAGTTAAAATCTCTTTAGAAGATAAGTCGAACTGGAGAAATAGAATTAGGTGCTGGTATAGAAATGGTATTTAAACCCAGTGGACTGGGCAAAACATATTCTTTGTATATAAAAAAAGGACTTTGAAGGCAACTCATAGTAGAAATGTATAACTATGTGTCAAAACACCAAGCACAAACCTGAATATATAAATGTTGTTTAAACTTTATAAGAATGTATACGTTGTATATCAGCATTATCATTACCATAATATTAACTGAAGATCTTGGCTACTTTCAGTGTAGGAGTTTGCATGACTAAACTCTAGTAACAATAATAATAAAAATAGGAATAATCATGCCAGAGAGTTAACTAGGCATGAAGCGAAAGGAGACACCTATAGGTCTAATAAACATAGGAAAAAATATTCCATTTCATTAGCCATCAGGCAAATAAGACATAATGTTATACAACTTTGCACTAACCAGTATGTAAATGACAGATGATGCCAAGTGTTGTATAGATTGGGGAGTAATAATGTCTGTTGTACAGAGCTGGTAGTGCTGTTCACCAGTAAAATCATTTTGAAAAGCATTTTGAAAAGCAGTTTCTAATAAAGTAAGCGTATGTCTACAACGTGACTCAAAAATTCCCCTTCCAGGTATACACTCAAAAGAAATTTGCATATATTTTTATTAAAGACATGTAAAAAAATGCTCATAGCAGGACTATTTATTGTGGTCCCAAAGTGGAAATAACCTAAATGCCTTTCAGTTGAAAAGGTAAGTAAATTGTGGCATATTCACAATATGGTCTACAATGTAGTGATAATAATCAACTAAAATTATACATAATGACATTAATGCAAATGAATCTCTTATACATAATGCTGATCAAAGAAAGCCTGACAAAAGAGTTAAAATACTGTAGGATTCCATTTATATTAAAAAGTTCAAAAATGAGCAAAGAAGAGAGACTAAGTAAGACAGTAGAATAGAAGTCACTCTTGGAAGGTTAATAACTAGAAACAGGTAGAAGTGAGTTTCTGGAAAGTTTGTGGTGTTCAGTTGTGAATATATACTGAGGTCTGTACACATTTTATTTGTGCACTTCTTTTTTCACACTTATTTTTATGTATTATAGCCTTCAAAACAAAATCAGATAATTTGCATGTATTTTGTTCTTTTTACATGTCAAGCTACAGCTTCTCAATCTAGGTACAACTACTGCATTTATAACACAACTCTGCAAGGATAACATTGACATTTTAGTGAATAAATAAATCATAATTTATTAAAGAAAAAACATGTCTAATCATTTTATAGAAATAAACTGAAGAGGTTAACATTAATATTTATCATTGTATATAATTATTTAAAAGCACACGAAGGTCGGGCATGGTGTTCACTCCTGTAATCCCAGCACTTTGGGAGGCTGAGCTGGGTGGATCACCTGAGGCCAGGAGTTCGAGACCAGCCTGGCCAACATGGCAAAACTCTGTCTCTACTAAAAACACAAAACTTAGATGGGCCTGGTGTTGCATGCCTGTAGTCCCAGCTATTCAGGAGGCTGAGGTAAGAGAATCATTTTAACCTAGGAGGCAGATGGAGTGAGCTGAGATTGTACCTCTGCACTCCAGCCTGGGTGACAGAGTGAGACTCTGTCTCAAAACAAACAAATAAACAAACAACAACAAAAACCAAGCACTTGAAGGCAATAATAAACTTATGTATAACTAAGTGATTTTGTTATTAATATGAACCTATTTTCTACCATTGTTTAACTAAAGATTATAACCTCATTTAAAGAGGACATGCATTTTTAGGCTTCATTACTTTATTTCAAACACTTACTGTAAGTATTCCTGGTTCCAAAACCTCTAGAATCTAGAAAAATTGAATCAAGAGCTTTTATGGGAATGTTAGTGTCATCTTTATTAATGTACTTATGAAAATTTGAAAATATAAACTAATCAGAAAAGGGGTACTTATGTGAACATGAGAGGAAGTTTTAAACACTACTTTTCTGCCTATATATGGGGAGAAAAGAAAGACAATCATAGTAGTCAATGATCTCCACAGAAACAGAGCCAATTGAATACCTGCATATGATGGGATATATTGTAGAATTTACCTTATATAATTAGATTGAGAAGTCCCACAATATGTGGCCTGCAAACTGGAGAACCAGAAAAGCCAACTGTGTAATTCGATTAGAATCCAAAGGTCTGAGAGTCAGAAGGCCAATGATATAACTTTCAGTCCCAAGCTGAAGGCCTGAGTGGCCTGGTGGTGGAGCGGGCAGTGGTGGTGAGGGTGTTATTCTTAGTCCCCAGAGTCCGAAGACCCAAGATACAGGACCAATGGCAGTGATATTCAAAACTAGGAGGAAATGGATCTCTCAGTTCAAGAAGAGGAAGTGAATTCACCCTTGTCCAATATTTTATTCTTTTGGGCCCCTAATGAATTGGGTGATACCCACCCACATCAGTGAGAATGAATCATTTCTACTCAGCCTCCTGATTCAAATATCTCTTCCAAACATGCTCTCCAAAACACGTGCAAAAATAATGTTTTACCAATTATCCAGGAATCCCTTAACTTAGCTAATGGACACATAAAATTCATCATCACAATAATTAAAGAATATTTTCCAACATTCATAGTAAAGATTTGTTCTTTTCTTGTTACCTACTTCCCTGTACTATCAACCTACCCCATTTACAAGAGAATTTTCTAATCTTTTGTCCGTCTTCTGTGGTATATAGTAAAAGTTCAGTCATAATTGAAAATACAGTCTATGTAAGAGATCTTTCTGCGAAAATAAAGACATGCATGAAGGTCTTATTAGAGATTCATTGGCCATGTAATTATTTCAACTCAATTAAAATACCTATAAATTTGAATTATTACCTGGTATAGTGACTCATTCCTGTAATCCTAGCACTTTTGGAGGCCAAGGTGTGCTGATTACTTAAGGTCAGGAGTTTGAGGCCAGCCTGGCCAACATGGTGAAACCTCATCTCTACTAAAAACATAAAAATTAGTGGAAAATTTCTTGACCCCAGGAGATAGAGGTTACAGTGAGCCAAGATTGTGCCACTGCATTCCAGCCTGGGTAACAGAGCGATTCTCTCAGAAAAAAAAAAAAAAAAAAAAAAAAAAAAAAAAAAAAAAAAAAAAAAAAATTACCCAATGTACAATAACAGGGAGCATTCCCCCAACCCCTTGATCCCAAAGCACTTTTTATGTCTAATATTATATTTTCCTAGCATTTTTTCAATTATTTTATTTCTCCCAAACAATTGGTGGTAAGCTT
Organism: Saimiri boliviensis; assembly: GCF_048565385.1. Lineage (NCBI taxonomy): Eukaryota > Metazoa > Chordata > Mammalia > Primates > Cebidae > Saimiri > Saimiri boliviensis. The sequence goes on from NC_133451.1 coordinate 110,532,033, forward strand.
CTTAAGTGTAGAAAACATTTTCCATTCATAATAATAACTTCTAGGTTGAATATATCTTTTTCTTGTAAGTATTTTTTAATACTGATTAATACAGAAATAGGATAAATAAGCCACAGTCTAACTGAACAACTTAAAATAAATTATATATTCTAGAAAAGATACATTTTGGATAGGATATGTATTTCTAATATTTTCTTCACCCAGTATCACTTTTTAAAAATGGATTTTCATTTTTAGAGCAGTGTACATTCACAGAAAAATTGAGCAGAGGGCCCAAAAATTTCCCATATGCCTCCTTTTCCCAACACATACATAGCTTCTTTCTCTATCAACATCCCCCAGAGTCATATGCTTGTTACAATCAGTGAACCTTCACTGATACATTATTACTACCCAAACTCTATTGTTATTGCTTATGTTAGGGCTTACTCTTGGTGTTGTACATTTTATGGGCTTAGATGAATGAATAATGGTGTGTATCCACTATTATCGTGTTATACAGACACTCACTTTCCTAAAAATTCTCTTTGCTCTCCCTATTCCTCCCTCCCTCCCTGCTAAGCCCCTGGAAACCACTTTTTTTTTTTTTTTTTCACTCTCTCCTTTGTTTTGCCTTTTTCAGAATATCATGTGGTTGGAATAAAAAAATATGTAGCCTTTTCAGATTGGTTTATTTATTTATTTATTTATTTTACTTAACAATAAGCATTTAAGTTTCCTCCATGTCTTTCCATGGCTTGACATTTATTTTCAGTGCTGACTAATATCCCATTGTCGGGATGCACTACAACTTATTTATCTACTCACCTACCGAAAGACATCTTGGTTTCTTCCAACTTTTGGCAACTGTAGATAAAGCTACTCTGAACATCCACATGCAGCTTTTCTCAGTTCCCTTGAGTAAATACCAAGGAACACATTGCTAGATTGCCAAATATCTCCTTTATTATTTTCTCCTTAGGCAAAAAATGGGTCAGTGATTCTTATTTCACAATAGGCTTAATTTATTATAATAATGTTATTTTAAATTTTATATTGATAAAAGCAATACATAAACATAAAAACCATGAGAAATAATAACATAATTTTTAAAATATTTGAATTTAATATTATAAGAGGTATTGATCCCTACAAATCCAAGAACCAAAAGCAGTTACCCAATTATCTAGAGCAGTGGCTAGCCAAGGTCATTCTACTGCATTAAGAGTTTGATTTTCTACAAGTAGAGAATGATAAAGGCTTATTATTAACACCAGGTTGAAATGAAATAATTGCAATTACTACTAGAAAATTAATATACCTATATTAACTATTAGAAAAAAATGCCAATTACAAAATGAAAAATCTAATAGTTCAAATATTACAAATAAACAAAAAATATAAATTAGTTGTAATTGTGTAATGTAAGAAACTTTGTTTGGTTTATGTCACAAACTAAATAAATATTTGATAATAAAACAAAATTAAATTAGGCAGTTTTCATCTGCTACTTCCAACAAATAATATAACTAACCTATGGGCCACTGAATAAATACCAGCAAAGCACAGCAATCACTAGAAGAAAACAAACATTTGAACTTGAAATGAAGGAGGCTTTGCATATGTGCCTGGCTAAAAATCTATTGATTAAAACAAATTACATCTCCATTTTTTAGGTTGAATTGCTGTCTAAAATAAACACAGAATGATCCATCGCAAGTGGGAAATCTCACAGACAGAGTTGCAGAGCAGCAACATAAATACTACATTCCTCAAAATTAATTTTCAACTATAAACTTTTCAAAAACTGCACACATATAATAGAAAAATGGATTTGAATGGGTGGTAGTAGGATTGAGACATAAATGATGAATGAGGAAATGAGAGATAGAGCTAGAAAGTAGAAAAAGAGAAATATATTTCTAAATGCAATAACATAAAATTTATAGTTAGTCTCTATAAAAGCATTTGATTGATTATATGTAATATAAATTTCCTTTGTCATTTAGATTCCTTCAATATGATGCCACTGAAATTTTAAGTTTAAAATTGATCTAGAGAGTTACAGTAAGAGCAGAGTTTTGCTTCACTGGTACATAACTCTTCCATTTATTAAGTTAAGAACTATACATTAGAACCTTTTTGTGTCAGAATATAAATATTATAATATCACAGATGATGAAATTCATCATTCTGCAGAAAATGATTTTAGACTCAGTAAAGGACATAGAGAAGAATCTCTCTATTTATATATTGTCTGTCTATCTATCTTATCTCTCTCTCTGCCTGTCTCTCTATCTATCATCTACCTATCTATAATTGTTACTCTGGAAACACATTTAAGGAGCAAAAAAAGAGAGTTTAAAGTTGGCCAAAGACAGGTATGGGAAAGTATATTGATGCTTTGAGAAGGGAGGTCCTGGTACAGAAGGAGAAGAAGTAATTATGAAGAGTGCATTTTAAAAGGAAAAGCTAAATGTGGGCAAAGACAGAAACCAGATAACAAAGTCTAGGTCAAAAGTTACTCAATGTGAATACCAATTTAGAGCTCCGTTAGAGATTACTGAATGTCATCCTTATGAGTGTGTCTTTAAGTCTGTGGTAAATAACACACTTTTAAAAATATCAGTAGCAGAATGGAATAATGAGAGGTGTACCTGAGAAAAAATAATTCTTGTGTGCTGCATTGCTTAAAGCGCTGAGGATTAACAGGTGTCAAGGTCCAGTTGAATGTTTATTGCTTATTTATTTATTTTTTTAGAATTTCTGAGACACTGCACCAAGAAATGACTAGCTTGAACTATGCTACTCTTGCTCTTTCACGAACTGACCTAAGAGACAGTTAAATACAGTTGAACCTTGAACAACATGGCTTTGAACTGCTTGGGTCACCTTATATGTAGATTTTTCTCTACCTTTTCTAGCCCTGAGACAGCAAGACTGACCCCGTGTTTTCCTTCTCCTCCTCAGCCTGCTCAGTGTGAAGATGACAAGGAGGAAGACCTCCATGATGATCCACTTACACAATATATAAAGAAAATAAAGAATATGATTTTCTTAATAATATTTTCTTTTCTCCAGTTTGCTTTGTTATAAAACTACAGTATGTAATACATATAAAATATGTGTTAGTCAACTGTTTGTGTTATTGGTCCGGCTTTGGTTAACAGTAGGCTATTTGTGGTTAAGTTTGGAGGAACTCAAACGTTCTATGTAAATTTTTGACTGTGTAGTGCTTGGTGCTTCTATTCCTGATGTTGTTAATGGTATGCAACACTTGCCCTCGTATATTTTTGCATTGAAGGAGATATTGAATGGGACACTGACTATAAAAAGAATGGTTATACGACTTACAAAAAATAACTAACAAAGGTGTGATCTAGTATACGTTTCAATGAATTAGATAAAAATTCATTTGTTGACTATTACTGCAAAACAATTTATGAAATAGATTTTCTTTGTTGTCTTAACCTGGCTACTAGAAAATTCACAGTATAAGAATATGCAGTGTATGAATAATTCCTTACAATTTACACTGTGTGGTATGAAGACTAAGCCTCTGTCTAATAGTATCTAATAGATACTATTATTATCCATATTTACTTATGAGGAAAATCATGCATGAGAAATTATTTTGATTGACCAAGGGAACATAAACTCACTGTTAGGACTGGCATTTAGACTCAAACTGGACACAGAGTTCACTCTTCTAAAATGTTGTTATGCTGCATCTCATCAATAAGGCTCTTGTTCTAGAAGCACTCAAGTAATCTGATTGGTTTTTACTTACAAACATTGTATAAAACATTTGAGTAAATGTAAATAATATTGTGTAGTATAATCATTTAGGAAAATATTACGTTTGTATGTATAATAATACATGCAATTGATTCAATGTTTTTGGATTAAGTTTTCTGAAAATATTTACTGTTGTAAGCAGAAATTTCTATAATCCACAGTTATTATTTGTATAGGAATAATTTCTTAAAAGTAAAATGCCTGAGACAAATACATATATATTTGTGTGTGTCCATATGTATATTTATGTGTATGTATGTTCATGTATGTGTATTTCTGAATGTAATTCAAAAATGTACTTGAGCAGTTACTGTCCATTTGGCTTATACAGATCAGAATTAACTCCTTTTAAAACAGTGAGTCTGGACTCATCTGAGTTCATTGAGATGTTCAAAAATATTCAAAGTTGCAGATAATTTTGAGAGCCAAATATATCAAATTATTCACATTGCTTTAATGAAAAATGTTCATTTCTTTCTGAAAATACCATCATATTAATGTATGTGAGCACCAGGATCCTGCTCACATGCTTGCTGGAAGAACTTTCCCTGGACTAATCTTCCCATTATTGGATGTTCCTTGATTTATTTCATTAGTGCCTGCAATGGCTGTACTCTTGTACTTAGCATATGTGTGAGATTTGATGGTAGAATTAGTAGCTTTACCTGGAAGTTTTAGGTGAATTGAAAAAATTTAAATGTCATATTTACTTTTGCATGTTGGGAACTTAGCACAGAGTTTAGCATATTGCAGGGATTTTAATAACCATATGTTGAATAAATGAATGAACGTAGTCATGTACAAGCTAAGCAGGGGGATAAAGAGGACCTTGAAACTTCAAGACGATGATTAAAAAGGTTTTACCCAGGTTTTTTTTTTTTTTTTTTTTTTTTTTTTGAATCGGAGTTTCGCTCTTGTTACTCAGGCTGGAGTGCAATGGCGCGATCTCGGCTCACCGCAACCTCCGCCTCCTGAGTTCAGGCAATTCTCCTGCCTCAGCCTCCTGAGTAGCTGGGATTACAGGCACGTGCCACCACGCCCAGCTAATGTTTTGTATTTTTAGTAGAGACGGGGTTTCACCATGTTGACCAGGATGGTCTCGATCTCTTGACCTCGTGATCCACCCGCCTCGGCCTCCCAAAGTGCTGGGATTACAGGCTTGAGCCACCGCGCCCGGCCCAGGTTTTTGAGGAAGTAAAAATAAAGATAATATTGGATATCAATAAATTGTCAATAACCATTTAAAGCTACCCTGAAAGCAAATGTAACAAATATTTGGAAAAGAAAAAATAAAAACTATCTGCTAGACTTATTTTCATTCTCTTGCAATGCTTAGCTCTGTCAAACCTAGAAACTGAGTTGGAAATTTAATTTTTTTTTTTTTCCAGAAATCAAAGCTCAGGCACAAAAGTCTTCACGGGTAAAAATATACCAAATATTTTAAAAATAGCTCTATTGTATTTCTATCCATCAGCAATGAATAATTTGGAAATAAAATTAAGAAAGAAATTCTACATGTAAGAACATTATAAACATAAAAACAATGTATATTTTTATGATATATTTTATATAATACATAAATAAAATACAGTGCACAAGTTTTATGCCGAAAACTAGAAAACATTATTGCAAAAAGTTAAAGAAGATCTAAATAAATAAAGAGCAATTCGAAATTATTGAATTGGAAGACTAAAAACTAAGATGGCAATTGGCCCTAAATTGATTTATAAATGCTGTAGAATTGCTATCAAAATTTCATAACCTCAAAAACTTTGTAAAGGTGTAAGAAGCCAGATTAAAAGACCACATAGCGTGTGAAATATCTAGAAAAGGTAAATACGTACAGAGAGAATGTTGCCTGAATCCAGGAGGTCAGAGATGGGATGTAAATTGTCATGACAGATGATTTCGAGTTCATGGAAATGTTCTAAAATTTATAGTTACACATTTAGACAGTTACTAAAATTCATTGAATTATATTCTTAACACTGTTGAGTTTATTCTATACGTATTGCACCTCAATAAAGCCTTTTCAAACTCATGAAAGGGACTTTCAAGTTGCAAAACCTTAGCATTGAAGAAAAAATGGTCTGAAGGATTTTTTAGATTAAACTCTAGAATTTCATATAAAAGGCAACAACTTAAGAGCTAGTTTTCTCTCAAGGTAGAGATATATTTAATCAGCTGAGGGTGATAGGAATGCTCAGAGAGCAACTGAGTTATATTTTTTAGTGTCTGTGAGCAGAGGCTTCTTGCTGGGGACAGGCTAGAGAGTCTCAGGGAGAGGGGGTCTGTGTGTCACCCTCTGTGACAGCATCAGGGAAGCCTGCCATCTCATGGTGTGCCGGGTAGAACAGTAGAAACGGTCCCGTGTGGGGTTGTAGACTGGCGGGGTGCACCCTTTTAGAATCCTGCACGCTCCATCATGAGGAAAAGACCATGAGGCCATTTGTGTATTATCTTCCTACAGAAAATTTCATACTCTTAGACAAGACCGAAGGTAGTACTTAGGAAAGCAATAAATAAATAAATAAGAAAAGATATATAAGAATCATATCTATCTATCATCTCTCTCTCTTTCTCTCTCTCTCTCTCTATCTATCTATCTATCAATCATCTATCTATCTCACCACACTTTTAAGTTCCAGAAATAAAGGAACAATTCAAGACACTAAAATAGTGTCTTTTTCTGGAACTTATAGTGTAGTTGCAAAACTTTAGCAGTGAAGAAAAAAAATGGCCTGAAGGATTTTTTAGATTAAACTCTAGAATTGGACATAAAGGCAAAAACTTAAGAGCTAGTTTTCTCTCAAAGTAGAGGTGTATCTAATCAACTGAGGGCTGATAGGAATGCTCAGAGAGCAACTTATTTAGTAAACTTATTTTAGTGTAGAAATAAAACTAACTAAACTTTAATTCCGGCTCTAAAATAAGGTGTAGGAACAATTCAAGACCATTGAGATAAAAATACATTTGGATGTGGTGAAAAATCACTAGGTATGGGGTAAAGAAAATGGAGTTTTAGTCTTAGTTATTTTTTTTTTAATAATCTTCATATGAATTACTTATCCTCTGCTCAACTATAGAAAAATAGCTGGAGTAAATGTCCACTAATACCCTATATTCTTGTATCATTCTAAAAGAGCAAGGTGTAGCAGGCGTCCCCAAACTACCGCCCGCAGGCCACATGCAACCCCCTGAGGCCATTTATCCCGCCCCCCGCTGCACTTCAGGAAGGGCACCTCTTTCATTGGTGGTCAGTGAGAGGAGCACAGTATGTGGCGGCTCTCCAACGGTCTGAAGGACAGTGAACTGGACCCCTGTGTAAAAAGTTTGGGGACGCCTGCTGTAAGGTATAGTTGTAACTGTGTGAATTAATTGAAATGCAAGTGAAGATGTTGGAACCCCAATTTATATAACCGAGAATAAACAAGAAAGGCTTATTCTTAATCTGGACTGACTCCCTATAGATTTAACTATTTCCATCAATCCTCTTTGTTCATTATAGCTACTAACACAGATGTTCTGATATTGTTTGACTGAGTTATCTAAAGTCTCACATGAATACTAAAATGTTATCTCCTAGGCCTACTCTTCCAATATAATCTTTTATATCTTTGGTCTTAGTTTTCTGATTTTCTGATTCAATTGCTTTATAGTATAATATTTTTGACCCCAAATTGGGTTAGAATAACATTTTCTCTTTACCTGTAAACCCATTTGTTTTATGACTTCTTCAGTATGCAATCGACTTTAGCAAATTATTTTTCTTTGAAAGAACCTGGGAAGTCATGTGTGATGAGTACCTGTGGCAACCTGAAAGTGAAAGAAAATCAGATCCTTCATGGTTTGGGGCATAATTTCTTCCTAATATTTTTAATGATTCATTTTAATGCTTCTTCAAATCATGTACTATTCCGAGCAAAAGAAGAGTCTCCCATCATTTGTAGTAGTAGAGTTATTTAGTCCAAGATAACCAAACTCTTGATTTTAGAGCAGCATAATATGTTTGCTCAATTAAGAAACTTCAGTCAGAAATCAAAGAAACAGAATTTATAATCTCCAAATATAATAGCTCTTTTAATGAATTAGGAATTATAATGTGCCCATGATCTACATGTATAATATAGCATTAATGAGAAGCTGACTGTGACTCTTTGAATGAGTGCCCAAAAGCTGCTTACCTGAAATAAAGTAGCAAAATTCTACTATAAAGCCTTGCTAAAATTGACTTGGTAATAAAATCACTTAACACTAAGCAGGAAAGATCTTCATTACCCTCTATTATTTTACTGTAGCAATATGACCTAAATGCAACATTACATACTCATTGCTAATTTTGTTCCCTCGTAAAGAATGTACTCCTTGCTAAAGAATGTACTCTTTGCTTGCTAAAAAACAGTTCCAGAAAATATATATTCCAAGGCATTATTGATCGCATTAAGAATTCAGTCTTAATTTTCTACTGGTAAATGTTAGATGTGGAAAGGAAAAATGTGAGAATAGTATCTCCCTTTTCAGATTTTTCAAGAGAAACACACCATATTCTCAAAATAATAAAGGCACAACTTCTAGTTAATAATCCTTTGAAATTGTGTGTCTGGGTAGTAAATAATGTGTAGTGATTCTTCAAATTAATGTTTATATGAAGAATAGAAATGGAGTCCCTATAAATATTATGCTTCTCTCCCAAAAATTATCAATTAAAGTATCATGAAACAACAATTTTAACCATGAAACAAATAAATGATTGGCTATAAAAACCTGACTCTCTCTAAATAAATAAATAATTTATTTCAGTAAATATTCTTATATTTACAATTACTTTACTGGATAATAGTCACTTATGAGTTGTACTAGGTCCTAGGAATAATCCATTAAGCAACCCAGAATGGATTCATGCTTTCTCAGACCTTACAACCTTTTAAAGATGACAGTTATTTAACTCAGAAAATTTGAAATTTATTATTTTAATTTAAAGCATAGAGGATTTATAATAGAGGTGATCAATAATAGAGGATTATATTAAGAGGAACAAAAAAACTTTTTTAAGATTAAGTGTTTTTAGACTAGACATAAATTTTGCTCAAGGAGTATGGTAATATGGCTGAGGCCTTTAAAAGACAAGAAGTAAAACACTATAGTAAATATAAAAATTACATGTTTGATAAGAAATAGAAAATGAGAAGCGATGTCAGAAATAGAAAATGAGAAGCGATGTTAGAAGTAACCAAGAAAGGACCTCTGAAAATTTTGTTTTCCATAAAAGCAATGAGAACAACACTGGCAAAGAAAAAAAAAGAAGACAGTCAAATTTCTGGAAATTAATGGAAGAATTGCAACTATCAGAGGAGTGTTTATTTTTTTAAAAAAGAGAGAAGAACACTAAACTTTGTGTTGTTTTAATTTGTGTAATTTCCATTAGCCTCCACCTACCTCCACAATAGTGTTGAAAACCTTCAACCCTGAAGGCACTGGGGAGGAGAGAAAGAGGTTGGAGTTCTGAGATTGTTTAATTGTACATTCGCCATCACTGTCACTATCAAAAACAACCAGTAGAAATTGTTAAACATTGTGGCTGCCTTAGGTGACAATAACAGTTGTTGCAACAAGTTACAGAATGATCAAAAAACTTAAAAGGAAAAGCTTAAACATTAAATGCATAGGAGACTTTGAAACATTCTGACATGTTTCAGGGACTATAGATGGTTACAGGATAGGGCTATGTGCGTGCCCAGGGCGAGGAGCATGCCAAGGAATAATTTGAGATGGATCTAAGCACTTACTTTTGTTTTTCCTAGTGATTCTGTGCAGGCAAGAAATCAAGGCCAAGGCATAGCTATAAACAGCCTTCCAGATCATTGAATGAATGCCCTCAAACACAGACTCACTTGATAAAGACTGGGATGATTATTGATCCCAGACATTTAAGAAAATCTTTGTCCAGTGGTTAGCTGACAACTAAGCTACCATGTGGAGGGGATTCATTGATCACACATGACAAGAACGTGTATTTTACAAAACTAATGTTAAAAGTCCTAAACAAGCAAGAAAACCAACAGAAAAACAGCAATAATTTTTCACTGTTGAGTCTGATGTTAGCTTCAAGCTTGTCATATATGGCCTTTATTATGTTCAGGTACATTCATTCTATACCTAATTTGTTAAAAGTTTTTTTTTTAAATAATGAAATTACATTAAATTTTATCAAATGCTTTTTCTGCAATTTTTAAAAGAGACAGGTTGCTATGTTGCCCAAACTGATCTCAAATACTTGGCCTCAAGTGATCCTCCCACCTCAGCCTCCCAGGGTGTTGGGATTGCAGGCACACACCACCATGTCTGTCTTTCTGAACCTACTGGGAGAATCATATGGCATTTATCTTTCATTCTGTTAATATTCTGTGTAACATTTATTAATTTGCATTTGTTGAACCATTCTAGTGTCCCAGGGTTAAATTCCACTTGATTCCAGTGTATGGTCATTTTAATGCACTGCTGAATTTGGCTTTTTGCTACTTTGGTGAGGATTTTTGCATCTGTATTTATCAAGGATACTGATCTATAATTCTCTTTTCTTATAGTGTCCTTCTCTGGCTTTGGGTAATTTTAGGTTATGATGACCTTGCTGAATGAATTTGAAAGTGTTGCTTCTCCTTTATTTTTTGAAAGAATTTGAGAAGGGTTGGTATTAATTATTTGTTCTGTATAATTCACCAGTGAAACCATCAGGTCCTGGGTATTTCTTTGATGGGAGATTGTTGATTATTTATTAAATCTCCCTGTTTGTTCTTGGTCTGTTCAGATTTTGTATTTTTTCATGGTTCAGTGTTAGTAGGTTGTATGTTTCTAAAAATTTATCCATGTATTCTCAGTTATCAGATTGATTGGCATATGATTTTTCATAGTAGTTTCTTATGATCCTTTGTATTTCTATGCCAACAGGTGTATGAAAAGGTGCTGAATATCACTAAATCATCAAGGAAATGAAAATTAAAACTACAATAAGATATTACTTTATTTCTGTTAAAATAACTATTATTTAAAAAAAAAAAAACAAGTTTTGGCAAGAATGTGGAGATAAAGATGTCCTTATACATTTTTGGTGGAAATATTTTGATATCATTATCAAAAATGGCATGGACTTTCCTTAAAAATTGATAGATTGCACTATCGTATGATGTAGCAAGCACACTTCTGAGTAGTTATCCAAACGAAGTAAAATAAGAATCTCAGAGAGATACCAGCATTCCCATATTCACTGCAGGCTCATTCACAATAACCGAGACACAGGATCAGCCAAAATATCCATTAATAGAGGAATAGATCAAAAAATGGGAATATATATAATGGAAAATTTTTCAGGCTTTGAAAAGGAAATCCTGCTATTTGCAACAAGATGGATTCACCTGGAGGACTTTATGCTAAATAAAATAAGCCAGCAGTGAAAGACAAGTATTTTTAATAGAGATTGGGTTTCAACATGTCACCCAAGCTGGTGTGGAACTCCTGACCTCAAGTGATTCACCTGCCTTGGCCTCCAAGAGTGCTAGGATCACAGGCATGAGCCACCACATGTGACCTAATATCTTATTAGAAATGGACGGATACAATACCCAATGTTGTGACGGTAATGGGAGCACAGTTATAATACTATGCTCCAAGACTAGAGCTACTGCCTAAGAATTTTCTGATAGCAGGAAAGGGTTTTATATGATATTCTAAGTGATGACCTACCAGAAAACAATGAACTTTTCTGGGAATGTAATTTTTGTATTTGATTTGACACACACATGCATACACACACACGTGGAATACATTCTGTGTTGTGAATGATAGATATTCAGCACCTATAAAAGTGACTGGCACAGGAACAGAGCTGGGTTGCAATAAAAATTTGTTGAATGAATGTATGATTTTTTGCTAGCAGATGCATATATGGATATATTACAGCAAAGAGGTAATTCCTGATTAATTCCTAAAACTGGCTTTTGAGGGTGTTTGGATCCCAAAATAAATAAAGTTATTGAATATGTTTAGTACAACCTCTCCTCAAAATAAAAAACCTTGGGGCTTATCTCATACTTAGTAAATCATATTTTTCATTTAATAAAATTTCAAGGTGATACATTGCATGCATTAAAATTTGAGAACCTTTGGAACATATATTTATGCATTCTAGAAACAGAGCTGGTGAATTTTACAAATAATTCTTTTGAGTTAATAATGTGGTGTTGGTATTCATATGTTAGAGATTTTGAAACTCAAGTCACTGGATGTGAAAAAAATAGACTGAGGAAGCATGGTTCTATCCTATTTTGAGCTGGTATATACAGAGATAAAAATGACAGGCATACTTCACTGAAGCATCAGCATGGCTGAACTCAAGCCCCTTCAGAAAATCTCTGAACTACTGAATCTATTAAAGAAAGGGGAGGAAAATGAAGCAATATCTCATATTCTATGAACAGGAAAATGACATGAAGGATGAGTTGCCTTACTGGCACCAGCCCAGGGCAATTATCTATTGAAAATAAGCACATAGGGCTTTTTGAAATCTACTTATGAGAATTCTTCCATAGGCATCTTGAGATGCTGCTACTAATGTAAGGGAAGTGAGTAGACCAATGAAAGAGCATGCCCATTCTGAAACAAAGAACAGAGATCATAACTTTAAGGTAAAAGATCTGGATCCCATATGAGCACATTTTTCTTTAAATAGAAAATTTAATTTACAATTATCCCATGCACTTTCTTTAATCTGTCATTTCCATTGATTTTTTTGAATTTCAGTTACAAAAATTATGCAAATACATTTGTTATTATATATATTTGACTATATATATATCCATAACTATATATATTTGACATGTTGTTTTATTTCCCCCCTTTGGGATTTTGTAATTTAGAAATATAATAGAGATGTATTTTTAATTTGAGCCACAATTTTTGAATATCTCAAAGTTTCAAAAATAAAACACTATGTACTAAATTGTAACAAATCATAGTGTCTACAGCAGAGTTAGCAACCAAAACACTTAACATGTCTTTCTTTCTCTAGATTTTCTGTTGGTAAGTTTGGTATTTATATTTTGCCTCATATAGTGAGAAATTAAATATTTTTCTTCACTAGGTTCACTGTTCTCTAGAATACAGACATCTGTTTTGTGCTTCTCAGTCAGTATTTACTAGGCTGTTCTGAAGTAACAGGCAACTCTAACTCGCAGTTACTAATAACATGACTTATTTTTTCATCATTTTGCATGATCATGACAAATTTGTTTTATTGTGGTCACTTGGAAATGATCTAATTTGGCCACAGTTGCACTATCTTAACATGTCACTCTCTTATAATGTATTCATGGTTTGATGTAGAAGAGGAAGGAAGGGAGAAGAACTATATGCCAGATCATTAATTCTTCTGTTCATATTTCATTGATTAAAACGATGTACATGGTCATGTCTAACTTCAAGGAACTGGCATGATAATCCTTGAGTCTGCCCAGATAAAAGGGAGAGGAAAAAATATTGAACAATAATAACATCTCCACCACGGTGTGAACCTCATTATAATTGCTATTTCAAGTTTCTTTTTAATGGCCTAGTTATTCACTGCTAGGCATTTTGGACCGTGACATCTGGCTGTCATGCAACTTTGAATCAATATTTGCTAGAGAATATACAGGTGTCTTTGAATTTTTAATATTTTCTTCTGTTGCCTTCACTTATAAATGGTGACTTTGCCAAGTAAAGAATATTTGTTTAAATATTTATTCCATTCAGTTTTGGTTTGCATATGTATATATTTATATATATATATATGTGTGTGTGTGTGTGTGTGTATACATGTATATATATATATGTTTATATATATATATATATATATATGTTTATATATATATATATATGTTTATATATATATATATATATATATATATATGTTTATATATATATATATGCAAACCAAAACTGAATGGAATAAATATTTAAATATGTATTAAATAAATATGTATATATATACTGTGTTTTCACCTGGATGTGTGTAATATTCTTTACAGTTGAATTGTAGCAATTTGACTAGAGAAAATTCTATTGTGCATTGAAATTGAATAAATTTTCCTGAAACACTCTGATCCCTTTTAAATTCAGACCGGGTTCTTTATTTCATTATATTGTCTTTTATTTCAGCATTTCTATCCACATCTTTTGGCTGCTATAGCCATTCCAAAAGCCAGGATATTATGCTCATCAGGGCTTTAAGATATTCTATGTTAAGCTTCTAGTTATGTTGGCCATGTTCCTTGAGCTTAAAATATTCTCATCTTTAATCATACTTAATTGAGAAAATAGCTAAAGAAATTCAGTATTTTCTGAATGAACCAATTATGATGCAGCATCAATGCTTCATTCATAATTTTCTTAAAGGAAAATGCTGAAAAAAGTAACATTAAACTTTTTCATGACACCTATATATTGACTAAAATTTTTAGAATCACCTCCTGTATTTATCAATATGCTCTGATTACTTTATAGATTTCTTTATCCTTTTTAATCACTGGTTTCAAAAATAAATATTGGACCTTTAGAGTCTACTGGTCAAGGTTGAGTAATCCCACTGTGACCAGTATTTTCAATTGATTAGAACTCTAAAACCAATACCTAGTATGTGACCCTGCAACCCCACTGTGGGATATATATCCAAAAGAAAGGAAATTAGTGTAACGAAGAGATATCTTCACTTCTGAGTTTATGGAAGCACTATTCATGATAGCAAAGATATGGAATCAACCTAAGTATACATTGATGAATGAACAGATAATGAAAATGTGGTATATTTACACAAGGGAATATTATTCTGCCATAAAAAAGAATACAATCCTGTCATTTGCAATAATGTGTATGGAACTAGAGGACGTTTTGTCAAGTAAAATAAGCCTGGCACAAAAAGACAAGTATTACCTGTTCTCACGCATATGTGAGAGATAAAAAAGTTGATTTCATGGAGATAGAGAGTAGAATGACAGTTCCCAGAGGCCAAGAAATATAGTGAGGAGGGAGGAATTAAAAGTAGATGGTTAATGGGTACAGAAAATGCAGTTAGAGGGAATTAGATCTAGATTTGGACAGCACAATAAGGCAACTATAGTTAGCAATAATTAATCCATTGCCTATTTCAAAATAGCTAAAATTGTGGAATTGAAATATTCTCAACACAAAGAAATGAAAAGCACTTGAAGTGATTATACCCCAATTACCCTGACATGATTATCACTCATTGTATGCTTGTATTAAAATACCATGTACCCTGAAAACATAGACAACTATTATGCATCCATACAATTTAAAATAAAATATGTGTGCAAAATACCAAAAACAACTAGCTGAAAATCTGAAAAGCAATCGCCAGCACATGGATTGAGGAGGGAGTCAGAACTAGAAAAATGACTCACCTGGCAGCCGTTCCCTGTTTTCCCTTCCCTGTCATCTGGAGCTGATAAAAGAAAACTTCCTTTTTTCCTCTTTTTTTCTTCTCCCAATCTTGTCCTGAGGTCAGCCCCTGTCACAGAGCTGAACTGCCTCAGCAATGTAGACGGTGGTGATACAGACGCCTGAGACTCAGAGAATAAAAACCTCTTCCATGTAGAAAAACCAGGAAAAAAGGGGTGCTGTTTTGTAAAGTGTGTGAAAAGTTCTTCATTTATTTTTCTCCTTTTTCTATTCTGACCCTGACTCCAGGCCAGTCCTCGACCTGAAGCTGCATAACCACAACAGCCAGGCACCCAAGACTGTGAGAGAAAGTCAGTTCTTTGTTTTCAGAAGAATTGGGGAAAATATGAAGAATGTGGAGCATTTCAATTTTTTCTCTTTTCTCACAAAGGTTTTTTTGTATGTGAGGGAAAAGGAGGTTGTTTTCATCTCTCTTCCAATTCTAAAATTCCAAAATATTAGCATTACCCTTTAATTGTCTCTAAATCTATACTTTAAAATAATTTCTGAGTTTGTAACTGTCATTCAAGGTTGAACTCCTTGAATGATATTGAACAGAATTCTTTTTCCAGACAATGGTGATTTTCAGTGTAATTCTCCTTTATCTACAACCCTATGTCCAAAGTCTGTTCTGGTGATTCAGAGCAAAGTCTGCTCTGAATGCTCATAGGTATTCTTTTTTTTTTTTTTTTTTTTTTTTTTTTTTTTTTTTTGAGATGGAGTTTCGCTCTTGTTACCCAGGCTGGAGTGCAATGGTGCGATCTCGGCTCACCGCAATCTCCGCCTCCTGGGTTCAGGCAATTCTCCTGCCTCAGCCTCCTGAGTAGCTGGGATTACAGGCACGCACCACCATGCCCAGCTAATTTTTTTGTATTTTTAGTAGAGACGGGGTTTCACCATGTTGACCAGGATGGTCTCGATCTTTTGACCTCGTGATCCACCCACCTCTGCCTCCCAAAGTGCTGGGATTACAAGCTTGAGCCACCGCGCCCGGCCTGCTCATAGGTATTCTTGAAGACCCTAGACCCTTCCATCTTCCAGGTGTTCAGTTCTTGGATTTAGGTTTTTGCTTTAACACATCAAGATCTATTTATTTATGTGTCAATAATTTAGAGAACTTTGGCTGTGCAGCAACAAAAATGGATCCTGTAATGTAATATTTGCTCAACACGGGAATGATGCTTTTATGCCAATCACAGGTATGTGAAAAATACTCATAAAATTTAGTTGACATATAGATAATGTCAACTGAAATATTTCCTCAAGTATATCAGCAAGGACAAAGCATTTTGTATTCTAACTTGGTATTCCAATTGAAAATAAATGTGAGATAGATAAGCAAGCCATACATGACTGTACAGATATGTGATGTCCATTTAATATCTTTTCACAAGGATGAGTATTTTAATCAACTTGAAAATTACCCTTCAAATAACTTGAGTTTAAATTGTTAGACTGATAGGTCATATTTTAATGCAATGTGACTTGAATGATAACATTTAATTTCATGGAAAACATGATACAGTGTGACTGGTCAACTCCGATTTAGCCAGATACAGAGCATATATTGATTTTAAGTATTTAAATTTATATTTCTATAAGTCAAAATAATTTGAATTACCTGTATCTAAGCTTGTTCAAGGTTTTTTAAAAGACACTTCTAATATAATCACTTATTCACACATCATTTTCTGTTGAATATGTTTTAATCGAGAATCACTTTAGCCTTTTGATAAAAGATTACATACTTAGTAAAAAATTATATTTATTCTATTTTTTACTTGTGTATAGTTACCACATAGACATACCTTTCAATCTACTAAAGGAAAGGTGAAGGGTAACTTTCCACTCTGTCTCTATTCATACATCTTTCCTCAATTTATAAAAAGTAAACTTTCATCCAGTTTGGACAACCTATTAAAGGTAGAGTCATGCCCTATTCTGGCGCCCTCTGTTGGTCAAGAGTCTTATGTGAAATGCTGCCGATACATGGGGCTTTTCTGGAAATGTCTGCATTGATAGTGTTAAGCAATGTGTGATGCCAGTATAGACGACAAGGTCAGGGTCTGCCTTGTACGCTGAAATCTCCCTATTATATAGCCCCACACCAAGGAGAGAAAGAAATTCAGTTTGATGTCATGTCCAAAGGAGTTCAAAATCCAACTTATCAGATTTCTACTTTGTACCCTGAGTGACTTCCTTTTATATTTCTCTAACTAGCTCAGGACTTGGAAGTGAGACCAGCCTTCCGGCTTTAAGGTCTACGCTTTCTTCACCCCTGAATCATGAGCCCAGTGCTACCACACATGCTGTAAGGAAAACCTGGGAAGGCAGAGAGGGCAAAACCCTCTTATATATCTACAAATTAGTAGTCTGGGGAATTAAATTATTTTCTAATTAAAAATATTTTCTAACATTAGTGGAGTTTCTATGTTTTTCCACAAATAAACATTTTTCTTATTAGAGTAGAAAATTCTAGTGATCCAGACTTCTATTCCGGTGAATGGTGGGACGTGCTTTGGTCCCACCTCCAGCTTGGACAGATAAGAACCCTCCCCCATGGTCTAACCCCACATTCGAGTGAATTTCATTTTCAGATGAACAACATCCAAGTCTCCAATAAAATGTTACGCTCTTTCATATGCTTACTTCCTGCCTCTAGAGATCGCTTAAGGTTGAAGGATAAACATGCCAAGGCAAATTTCTAGTGCTGCTAGGTAGCCAAATGTCATCTTAGTGTCCCTTTTGTGAATAGTACCTAATCTCAATTTTACTTCTCGGAGAGTCAAAACACATGCTCAGTTTCATAGCTTTTTAAAATGGTACAGTCACTTTATTTTTTAATTGACAAAATTCTACACGTGTATCGTGCACAACATGCTATTTTAAAATATGCATACATTGTGGAATGGCTAAAGTAAGCTGACTGACATATGCATTGCCTCACTTTTATTGTGTGTGTGGTGAGAACACTTAAAATCTACTCTATTGGCAATTTTCAGGAATAAAATACATTGTTATTAACTATAGTCTTCATGTTGTGGTGAGGAAGGAGACCCAGGCATCAAGGATCACCTCCCCCTTGACTTCCACACTGCATTTCAGTAGAAGAAAAGGCTGGCCGACTGACGCCTCCTGAATCACCTTCCTGTAAATAGCAAGCTTGGTATTGGGGAAACTCTCCGGAAGACACTGTTTTTACTTGAACAAAATCAAAGCCCCACCCCATTCCTCCATCTGGAGACCAGAAACCTTTCACATGTAGTTCCTGAAGCTGTAAACCCAAAACTCTTTCATACGTGATTTCTAAAACTGTAAACCCAAGACTAAAGATGTAAACCTCAAAAACCCTTTCACCTGTAATTTCTAAGTCTGTAAACCTAAGATTCTTTCACGTGTAATATCAAGAGTGTAAGCCTATACAAAGGCAGAGACTCTCTTTGTTAGACCAGCTGGACCAATCGTCGCCCTGCTCCTAGCTGTAATAAACTCCTTCATTCCCTGTTCGGTGTTCGAAAGCTCTGTTTCTCTCGGCCGCTCCTGCTACAGTACAATAGATCTCTTGAAGTTATTTCTTCTATCTAAAATTTTGTGTCCTTTTGCCAACATTTCTAACATCCACCAGCTCATCCCCTGGTAACCACTATTCTACTCTCTATTTCTATGAGTCCAACTTTTTTAGAATAATAGCTCTTTCTAATCTAATTCTGAACAGTGAAGATGAATTGATTGATGAGTATACTATGATAAAATTAGACGCATGGCATTGTGATTCGTGGGCACAGTTGAGGGCATTAATAAATATTATAAAAGACTTAAACGATGACTTAACATCTGAGTTAGACTTTAATTAATAAGTAAGAGTACCTAAGTAAAAATTATAAAACTTAATATTTGGAAACATAGCAAGTATTCATTATTGAGAGCATACGGTTTGTGGGAGACAGCATGAGAGCTGAAAGAACCAAACTGATTAAGAGTTTAAGATATCGATAATTTTTGTTATCTATATTGCTTTAAAATTAATAACTATTTTCATTACTTTACAAGACACATGTTTAACTTCCATGATAAGCTGTGAACAAAATAGATAAAAGCACTGAAGATCATTACTAATCTTAAAAGAAATCATGATAACTAACATTTTTTGAGAATTTAATATGTCCCAAACACTTTATTTATTTATTATAGAAGATATTTTGGTGTCCTTCCGAGGCCCTTTTTGTTAGGTGTGATGGCTAATTTTATCTCTCAACTTGGCTGTGCCATGGGATGCCCAGATGTTCATAAAACATTAGTTTGGGTGTGTCTGTGAAAAAGCAGTAAAGCAGATTATCTTTCATGTGGGTGGTCTTTATTCAATCAGTTGAGCTGATTACAATGAAAAGATTGGGCACCCTTAGAGCTAGAGACAATTCTCCAGCAGACTGCCTTCAGACTTTATCTGCAACATCAGCTCTTCCTAATTCTACAGTAGACTGCCTTTTGACTTTAACCGGAACATAGGGTCCCCTCGGCCTTCAGCCTGCCAGTTCATGCTGCAAATTTTGAATTTGTCAATCGCCATAATCCTATGAACACATTTCTTATAATAAATCATGCACTCTACATATCCATTCTGTTGATTTTAATACAGTAGGTTAATATTAGTATTTTATAGATAAGAAAACCGCAACTTAGAGATGGCACATAACTTGCTAAGGTTGCAGAGCAATAAGCCTGAACCAAAAATTAAAACGAAGATAGTTTGATGTCAGAGCCAATACATTAAGTTCTACCAAGGTTAAGTTCCATGTCAAATAGTATAAACTCTGACACTAGCTGAAAATCAATAGCATTAAGTGTGAGATGGAACCAGTGGGCTTAACATGAAACTTTAATCTATTTTCCCTAAGTTCTATGTAAGTCTGCATAACATAATGAGGACCCCCAAAAGAAAGTATTTTAACTTGAAGAATTGTAGTGTTAAAATATAGAATATTGGTCAGATGCGGTGGATCACGCCTGTAATTCCAGCACTCTGGGGGGCCAAGCGGAAGGATTATTTGAGGTCAGGAGTTCGACACCAGCCTGGTCAACATGGAGAAGCCCCATCTCTATTAAAAACACAAAAATTATCCAGGAGAGGTGGTAGGTGCCTGTAGTATCAGCTACTTAAGAGGCAGGACAATTACTTGAACCCAGGAGGTGGAGATTGCACTCCAGCCTGGATGATAGAGCAAGACTTCATCTCAGAAAAAAAAAAAATCAATAACAAACAAACAAAAAAACCAGAATATTTTTTGTCTTTTCTTCATTTACCCATTAAATCATTATGTACCAAATATGTTTTTAGCCTCTCCTAAGAGATATGTACATTGAAACAGAAGTGGTTAAAGGAACAAAGTGCTGCCTTCATGAAGTTTATGATCTAATAAGCTTAATGGAGGCATATGCAAGGTAAATATAAAAGGAAAGCATTGAACAAATCAGAAGTTTTATGAAGGAAAGTAAAGATAGATCATTGAGAATATAACACATAGGAACTAATTTAGACAGATGCCTCATCTGCAGGTGATGCATTAAAATGGAAACAACATTTAGCACAATTAATCAAACAGGATATTTGATGGAGAAAAAGAAAAATATATAGGGAAGAGGAGGAGAGGAGTACACGCTGCAGAAGAGTGCAATCCTTTTAAATTTGTGCGTAGAGAAGAAATGAATATTATGTTAGTTTCTGAAAGAAATGTGATAAACATATTCTGGATTTTATATCCTTTTATTGACTTTTATCATGAAGGTGGCCTCAAAATTGGAATTTCATTATTTAACATATAAGGAGGCTCTATTGATAATGGTCATTGAATTCTGGGGCACTAGATGACATCGTAATGATTTTTTGGATGCCTTTATCAACAGAATTGAAATGTTGATTTTACTCCCTTGAGAAGGGTTAAACTGTGCTTTCTGATGTGCCTTCACTGGCTAATTAATTGAGAACATAAAGAGGAGAGCAACTAGGAAGGCTATATATGACCTAATAGTTGTCCTTCCCAAATCTTTCTTTCCAGTAATTATGACC
Organism: Saimiri boliviensis; assembly: GCF_048565385.1. Lineage (NCBI taxonomy): Eukaryota > Metazoa > Chordata > Mammalia > Primates > Cebidae > Saimiri > Saimiri boliviensis. The sequence continues at coordinate 110,553,361 of NC_133451.1, forward strand.
TTCCCTCACCTCCTGTCTCTGTTCTGCTCCTAATTAACTCCTATAAAATGCAAATCCTCCAGGAAATTCTCCCTAATCCAACCTCTGTGTTTGAATGCGTATGTTTTCAGTTATTCTATTGTATCTTGAGCATGTTATTTCCACATTAGCATTAGTTTGTAATTATCTTTTTAAAAGTTATTTCTTCTATGAACTCATTGAAGTCAAGTAAAATAAAGCTAAACCAAACTTATTTCATAGTGGCATTAAGAAAGCACTTATATAAAGTAGGAAGCATGATCAAAGGATAAATATCGAGAAAGTACTAGACATGTTAATTTTCAAATTTCAGGCTTTTAGAAAACAAATTTCTGAGTAATAAATATTTTAAGAATGACAACCTAGAATAGTATGAAAGCAAAGTAATATTTTACTTAAATTTTAATTTTAGGATTCATTTAAAAGTACACATAATTTTTAATCCAATTTTTCAGTACTGTATGCCATTTTAACTGCTTTCTTATACAGTAATAACATTTACTTTAATATCATTCAGCATGACTAATTGCTTGAAACCTATCACTGTGCTTGAATAGAAAACAATACATTTGAAAAAATAAAAGTAAGTTAATTTCATGAAAAAGAAATAGCCTTGATATAAAGTGTATTTAGACAGATAAATCTTAAATGCATACTTTGTTGTCTTTGTGCTCGTAGTGAAGATTTTCTCTCTGTAAGGCCCCCCAAAACCATCATCTTGGTTTCTCAGAATACAAAATAACGATTGACGACTGCATGTAACAGAATGATTTTATCCATATGGTATGAAAGAACCAGACTTTTTAGTATGTGGATGTCACAAATTGCCAAGAGGAAACTCTGCAATCTTCTCACTTTCTACTTTTTTCTAACCTATTAAAATTCTTCCTGATTGCCTGTTGCAACTACAGCTGTGAGCCTGTGATTGTCACTAGACCAAAATGTAAATAGACTTTACCATTGAGCATATACATGAAGAATGAGTAAAGGTTCATTCCCACCTTGCCCAGAACAGTACACAGACATAACAGTTTTATTTGATGCTATTAAGGCTAATGGGAAATGTCTAAATGTCAAGCCAATTTCTATCAATGTGTACTAAACAACTGTGTTTTGAATTAGGATTGAGTTTGCTATTGAAGAGAAATATTGATTGAGATCCTGATGTTATACATTTTTTAATCTTTGTCTTAATAAGCATTTTTAAACCATATATGCATATACAAATGAAATTTACAGTGAAATATTAACATTTTACCTGGAAATTTATTTTATATATATATCCCTTATTAAAAATATTGACGTAATCTAAAATAAAATATCATTTATTTTGATAATGTTCAACAGACTTACTAATATATTAAATGGTGATGATGATAATAATGTTTTAAATTAGTTTGATGGAATAAATCAATTTAAGTAGTGTACAATCTGGAAAAATAAGTCATGAAATTTTATGTTCACATAATTTTCCTTTCATTTTCTACATTTTCACCAGAAATATGATTGAATAAAAACATGTAATAAATATCAACAGAAAAATAATTTTATGAATGTTGAAGCCTACCTTGATTTTATAATGTAAATAAAATATACAGGTCATAGTAATTTAATGAATTCATTGGAGTTATGTCATTAAGCTTTTATTCTCTTTATGAGTGGTGCTTTATAATTTCAAGTAATTTTTCAGCTTTTATTTACTTATTTTCCCAAGAAATTCATGAGGATATTAACCAAACATCATTACTCTCATTTTACAGGATAGGAAGCTAAATTAGAGTCAATTACCTAAATGACACACCTAGAGCAATGGCATTGCTTTTAAAAAAAATGCTAACATAGTGTTTATTTCATTATATTGTACTGTGTCTTAAATAGAATATTTTCAATGATAAATTTTGTAATTGTGTTATAATGGTGCCAAGGAATATGCTGATTATTTGTATCATTATATGTTAAAACATGGGAGGCCGAGGCGGGTGGATCATGAGGTCAAGAGATCGAGACTATCCTGGTCAACATGGTGAAACCCCGTCTCTACTAAAAATACAAAAAATTAGCTGGGCATGGTGACACATGCCTGTAATCCCAGCTACTCAGGAGGCTGAGGCAGGAGAGTTGCCTGAACCCAGGAGGCAGAGGTTGTGGAGAGCGGAGACCATGCCATTGCACTCCAGCCTGGGTAACAAGAGCGAAACTCCGTCTCAAAAAGAAAAAAAAAAAAGAAAAACTGTGTAACTATATTTTTATACTCAGATTCTCTCAAGCCCATTAATGTGTTTCCAGTTTTTTATTTTAAGCAGATTTATGCAAGTATAGGAAAAAGTACAAATAGGTCAAGAAGTAGCATTTTTTATATGATAAAAGTTAAAAGTTTACTTTATGCTTATAGAAGTATTATTTGATATATTGCCATATCTATTCCAAAATATAGTAATTGATATAATAAAATAATGCAAGTCATCTTTATTTTGGAAGAATAATTTTGTAGATTAGTTCTCAAAAGTGTTTGAATATGCCAATAACTTTTATTTATTCATTTTTCTTTTTTATTATTTTAAGAAATGGGGGTCTTGCATTGTCACCCAGGCTGGAGGGCAGTTGGGCAATTATGGGTCACTGCAACCTCGACATTCTGGGCTCAATGGATCCTCCCACATCAGCCTCCAAAGTAGCTTGGACTACAGGTTTGTGCCACCAAACGAGGCAAATTTTTATATTTTTCATAGAGACAGAGTTTTGCCATGTTGTCCATGCTGGTCTTGAACTCCTAGAGTCAAGCTCAATCATTTTGGCCTCCCACAGTGCTGGGATTACAAGAATGAGCCACTGCACCCCACCCAAATAACTTTTTTTACATAAGCAAATTTGTGTATGGATCTCAGAATTTATAATGATTTAATGTGTTTTAATGATGTTTATAGATTGCATCATGTAGCTGATATTACTTTACAGTTCATGCTTGTATCCAAAATCTACCCAAAGACAACCAGTTTCTAATTACTACTATAAAGATATCATGAAATTTGACTGGTAGTACTGTAAAAACGTATTATTGCCTGTACACTTCTGTAAAAACAGAAGACCTCGCAAATATGCAAATGCCATCATCTCCAACAAAACTATGAAAAAAGGAGACTCCTGGCAAGTATTTCAGTTCATCGAAATGATGCAGGAATTTTCTTGGTCACTTTGCCGGCTGGGGACCTCCGCACCTGGCGATATCCCTGTCTGGGCCTCCCTTGGCCCCCAGGTCTGGTGCAAAACGCGCCTTGTCCACTCAGCCGTTTGAACCGTGCCAGCTTGCCAGTGGCCTGGGTCCCACACTCTCTGTTGCATACCCCAGCCCACCTGTGTTAAATCTTGTACCCACGTCCCGCAGTTCCTGAATTCTTCTCTGGCATCCAAGAAGAATGAGGTTATGCTAAAAAATTGAAGGGGGAAGAGGGCAGAGAATTTTATTGAGTGATGGAACAGCTCTCAGTGGAGAGGGGATGCGGGGTGGGGTCCCCCACTTCATGTTGGGCGCTCTCTCTGAGTATGACTGACTGCATGCTGACTGGTTTGTGAGTGTGAAAAAAAAAAAAAAAAGCTAAAACAAAGACGCCACTCAAAGATGGGCACAGCAGTGTAAAGAAACCAATTAGGGAATAGTAGTTATGTGTAAAATAGTTGAAGGGTGAAGATCAATCAGAGGAAAGTCTACCAAAAAAGAAGAGAGGCTCACAGTCTGGTCCGTGGATTTATCTGAGACTTGTAGCCTGGCTTTCAGGTTTTAAATTGTCTTTGGTTTGAAGATGGGGGTTTCATTAGGGACCCACTTCTCCTGCTGCTGTCATAATCACTTCAATTAATCATTTACAACATACATTGTCCAGTGAGATCATCCCCAGATCCAAAACAGTGAGCAGCCAACATAAGAAGAAGTTTGACTGATTTTTGGTTATTAAAATATAGATTTTACTTTTTTGGTTTGTATCATCTGTGTTTGATTTAAGGGTATCATTTGATAGCTTAAAAAAAAAGTTTTAATAGAAATATCAGCATTATTGTCTCCAGAATTAGATAAGTGATTTTAAAGGAGGTAAGAACACTAAGTTTCATAAGATGACATTTACAATCTATAATGAGAAAGAAATGCAAATATTTATGAACTAAATAGCACAGCCTTTGTACTCACAATGCATGCATAGCAGAGGGAAGGTTGAAAAGGGAATTGATGGAAACAATAGAAACAGGAATTGTTAACTATGCTTTGTCAACCTATGTCAAATTAAATAGAACTAAAGCAAATACGAAGATTAGAAAATTATTTTTTACCTAATGGATATAAACTAACTCTTCTAACTGGAAAAAGAGATTATAAATGGAAAACTGATTGTGTATCAGACTTCCAGAATACCCTCAAACTCTCTAAACATTTTATATAAAGCCAGCCTAATATTAATGATAAAACATTATTAGAATACAGTTTAAATTACAACCCTTTGTGATTCCATTTGAATAAATTTCAAATACAGGCAAAACTAACCAATGTTGTCAAAAGTCTGGATATATTTGCCATTGCAGTGGAATATTAATAGAAAGGAAAATGTGGGGTCTTTTGCGGGTCTGATGACTTTCTGATTCTTGATCTGGATGGTAGTACATGGGCGTGCTCACTGTGCAATAATATCACCATTATTGCAATTATAAATAGTGTCCTTGCCTCTACCAGTGATATACTTCTATAAAAGTCTATTGAAATATAAAATCAGGAAATCTAATTGAAAAACAAGTATAGAGCTTTTAAAATTAAACCTTAGTGAATAAAATTCTACAGTACTATTAAAAATGATATGGAAAAAGTAATTCAAAACAATATAAATAATCAGTAAAATTCTTTCAATTTATAGGTCAAGACAACTATTACAGGATCATCTCTAAACCTATTTAAAAAGCATTTGTTTTATTTTGAATTAATTTATTTTTTTGCTTTATTTTAAATTTATTGTGAATTTTTTTGTTTAAAAAAACACATCTATATTTATACCTATACGTATATCTATAATTAAAATGGTTACATTGAAAAAGTTCATATATACACTTAACAATATATATTTATGTAAACATATATGCATGGATATATATTTATATAAACATATATGTATATGTGAATACTGACAAATATATACAAACCCATTTATTAAGCACTTACTGAGATCAGACATTCTAATTGCTAATTGCTTTAAATATAATTACATCCTATTCAATATAGTAAGTCTATGAATTAGATATTACTATTATCCCCTTCTAAGCTATAAGAAAATTGAAGCACAGAGTTTTAATACTTTTCCCAATATTATATATAAAGCAAAAATGGAAAAAGAGCAACAACTAGGCAACTTGACTCCATATTTTCTGTCTCTTTTTGTGCATTAGAATTCTTCTCCAAATATGATCATTAAAGCCAACTCTGTGACATTATAAACAGGTTTCCTATACAGGCAAGAACAAGAAATGTATTAACTTGAGTTATCTGTCCTTTACAAAAACTAACTGATGCAATTAATAAAAATAAATAAGGGTTATAAAATTAGTAAGAAATAATGTATATGGCATATTGTATATCTAGAGAAGATAAATTTCAAAATCCAATAACTACTAGAAGGAAATAGGTAACTCAGGAAGATTATTAGGTCCATAATAGGTCAAAACCAATAAGTTTCCTACAGACCACCAGTTGATTAGGAAAACTAGGCAATAAATTTTGCATTTATTATAACATTGGTTATAATATCTGTAAAAATGAGGTAATAAGAAACAGTCAACTCATATATATATATATATAGAGAGAGAGAGAGAGAGCGAGAGAGAGAAAGAGAGAGAGAAAGAGAGAGAGAAAGAGAGAGAGAAAGAGAGAGAGTACTTAACAGCTCTTACTGGGTTTAAAAAAGGTAATTACATTGAATCTATATTATGTTCATGCTTAGACAATTTTGTAATAAAAATAATTGTTAATCAAACAATCTGATCACAAATAATTACTGACAAAATATTTGAATCTGAAAAAATATCATCTTAAAACAAATGAAGATAACCAGAATATACTTCTGAAAAACATATTCAAAGCAGACATCAGAATTGAAATTTAGATGCTGTAACCCTTGGGGACTGTCTACAGCAAATAGTCTCATTTTACATAACTAAAGCAAACGTAATAGTGATGTGAGTGTAATGAAAATGATAAGCTATTTGGGAAACAAAAAATTTGAAATGTTACCTTATTCTATAATAAAACAAATGCTGGTCAATCCCAGTTTTAAATCTAAAAACAAAATCACACAATCAAATGCAATTATACTTACGTAATGTAAAGACATTATTACCATGAAGAACAAAAGACCCGGCAGCAGTGAAGACCTTACTGATAAATTTTGCCATGCTTTAGAAGAATTTAAGAAAATACTTTAAAAAAAAATTACACAATATATGTAATTATAACATACAAAGATCTAATGCAAATTAAAATAAAGAATAAACAACTTTTGGAAAATTATTGATTTTTATGTGAAATTAATTTGCACAAACATGCATAGAATAAATAAATGTGTTGAGTATACAGTAAAGTTTGCTCAATCTCACTGAAAATTAAGCACAAGAGAATTTCAAAATCTGTTAAATATTTTCACCTATCAAATAGGAAAAGGTTTGATAACATTCATCTTCCTTTTTTTTTTTTTTTTTTTTTTAGTTTTAAAAAGTAATTTTATTCCTAAAGTTAAAATCAGCTAGCAGGTAGCACTGAAAATACACCTTCATTATACAAAACAGTGTAAACTGATTACACATTAATAAAGAATTTAGCACACACACTTCTAATAAAAGAAGCTAGATGCAGCCCTTGCTATAAAACACTATACCTGAACAAAAATGGACTTCTGTAGTCTAAGGCCCTGGCAGTCGACTATAGAATGTCAGTTGTTCCCAATTATGTTTAAATGCAGAAAATGAGAGGGGAGGAGGTCGGCAGTGCGGGGAGCTGCTATGGTGCTGAGTTCCCTGGCAGAGCCGGCCGTGAAGGCGGTGCCACGTCTATGTGGGCCTCGAACTGTGGGCTGCTGAATGAAGTCATGGGAACCGGAGCTGTCAGGGGCCAGTAGTCAGGATTTGCAGGAGCCACCGGACCATTCAGATTTACACCAAACCCTGATTTTTCCACCCAGCCACCAGCAGCTACGGAAGGGCCCAACATAGTTTGCAAAGCCTGTGGACTTTCAGTCTTTAGAAAGAAGCACGTTTGCTGTGACCGCAAGAAGGATTTTTTGCTCTGTTTGTTCAGTCTTACAAGAAAATCGCTGTAGATGTTCTACTTGTCACTTACTACAAGAAACAGCCTTTCGGCGCCCTCAGTTAATGAGACTGAAAGTAAAGGATCTACGGCAGTATCGCATTCTGAGAAACATTCATCTTTCTTTTTTTTTTTCTTTTTTTCTTTTTTTTTTTTTTACCTCCAAACCTTTTTACTTAAAACTATCCATATAATATAAAAATAGCTTTAATTACATAGAATATAGACATAGAACTCTGCAAAATTAAATTATTTCATACAGTTTTGGTGCATAGTTTCAATAACATTTAGTAATGTAAAAATATCCAAGGAATAAATCCTTATTCTCAAAACTATTTACTGAATGATTTTTCTCAGCTTTTCCCCAACATTTTGTACAGTAGCAGGTATGATTTAGCTAACTCCTTGATTTTAAACCAATGGATATTTAAAAATGATAATAATAAATGGTAGCAGTAGTAGCCTACACTTTTTTTTTTTTTTTTTTTTTTTTTTGAGATGGAGTTTCACTCTTGTTACCCAAGCTGGAGTGCAATGACGTGATCCTGGCTCACCGCAACCTCTGCCTCCTGGGTTCAGGCAATTCTCCTGCCTCAGCCTCCCCAGTAGCTGGGACTACAGGCGTGCGCCACCATGCCTGGCTAATTTTTTTTAATGGTTTAAAGATGGGGCGTTTTCATACCTGTGGTTGAGATTATAAATTTGAGCATTTGACAACTTATTAAAAGATTTCTAATGTATATATTTTTAAAACCAGAAATAACTTGGCTGTCAATTGACTAGTTATACAGAAAAGTACACTAAAATATATTTGCGAGACTAGTCATTGAAATGTCATTTGTAATAAAAGGAAAATCTGAAGATAGCATAAAAAATCATGAATAAAACAATTGTCATGTAAACTACAAAATATAGCCAATGAAATAATATAGAGATTTAAATAAAAAGCAAAACTATATGTGGTAACAAAATATTTCCAATAAATAAAGTGCAAATTAATGTGTATGACTCCATTCATGTGTATGTTCAAGATATACATAAATATGCAATTAATCTGACATTTACTTTTGTTTCAGGAAAAAAGCTGTTGTCATTAGGACATTTTGTATTAAAAGTCTGGATGTTGAAAAAGAAAGAAAAATTTTGTTTTTGTTTTACTGTCTTCCTATACAACCGAAATATATTACCTGTACCTGATATGTAAGATAGATTTCAAACAATGTAGGAAAAACAATAAACTCGTAAAGCTAAATTATTTATCAAACTGAGTTTACATGTCATATATTTGGCTTTCCCCTCCTTTCTCTGCAAGTCTAACTTAATGGTTTTATAATATATATTTCCTGTTATAGATATTGCTGGAAATCATATATTCTTTTTACATTTTAAGATTATAGATAACATTGCAGTGGACACCTTTGTAATACATCGCAGAACACATATCTCACATTTGAAGAGAAAATGACCTATGTTAATAATATATTTTAAAGTAGTTGGAATTTTTCCCAAATTGATTTTCAATATTTACAGTATTTGCAACTTGTATTTTCTCAAAATAATGAAAAGTCTTCCCAAGTAGCAATCACTCTGTATATAAAATTGTAAATTTAATAAATACTAAATAAAGTTAGAAGTTCACAAAAATAAAATTGTATTCAGTGTAAAGTGAGAGATAAACTTATATTATTTTTTATTAGTGCTCCCTCCAATTCTATATCCCAGGGATAAATAATATAAATAGTTGTCTTATTTCTTGACATTTTTTATTATATATATGTACATATATTTATATATCTTTTACATAAAATATATTTATTTATATTAGTGTATCCTTATTTTAAGTGCTGGCCATATAAGTACAAAATACACTTAATACCTCATAATTCTTATTTTAATTTTTGGAACATTTTGTGAATTTGAGATCCTTTCCTGATGTTTAATATTGTTTAAAATTTCTTTATATGTCAGTTACCTGCATTCCCCTACTTATAGATTTGCAGAAATACTTTGTGTTAGTTTTTTTTTCCTTTTTCTTTTTTTGCTGTTTTTCAATTTTTTTTTTGTCTTTGTTCACATTTTCTGTTCCTTACCCCACAGAAGTTCTAATATCAATAACCTGGACAAGCAACACTACTGATTAGTAAGGTACAGGAAACATCATCACCAAAACAGGTTTTAATTGGCTTCTTCTACATGAGATTTTAACTAGTTTATAGTTATACTTAGTATACCTACGATGTTATTTCATTAACTTTGGTTTATGCTTTTTTTTTTTTTTTTTTTTTTTTTTTGTCTGAGACAGAGCGAGACTCTGTCACCAAGCCTGAGTGGCACAATTTCTGCTTACTACAACCTCCATCTCCCCTGGTTAAAGCAATTCTCCTGCTTCAGCCTCCTGAGCAGCTGTGATTACAGGCTTTTGCCAACACACTGCTAATTTTTGTATTTTTAGTAGAGACGGTTTTCATCATGTTGGCCAGGCTGGTCTGGAACTCCTTATCTGAGGTGGTCTGCCCACCTCCTCCTCCCAAACTGCTGGGTTTCCTCCTGTGAGCCACCATGCCCAGCTTATGCATGCTTTTTTTCCCCCTATAATTACTTCCTGTACTTTAGAATTAAGAATTAACTCCGTCTAAAGAGTGTCAAGACAATCCTAACTGATGCTCCATAGTTCGCAGACACTTCTGTGTCACTACTTTGACCGTCGTGAGATATGCTTTCATAATTTCAACATATTTAAGTTTAAAAGTGGAATTCAGCATAAGGAAGAAGGCAGGGCAAGAAGTAATTCTTTTGGAATCAAAGGTCGTAATTCAGGCTAATATCAACATTGCTAAATTACATTTAAAAATCACTGTTTCATCATCTGTGTGAGAGGAATCTGAATAAAATCGTTTGAGTTCACATTAAGAGAACACAAGCCCTTATACCAGTTTAGCATATACCCTATATACAAGAGAACACAATCCCATATCAGTTTAGCATATCCGATAACTAGTATATTGCTGTACTTCAAGAATATGGCCATTATTGTGTGTCTAATTATTCAAATATATTACATGGGAAAACATCTAGGTATTAAAATTATTGAATGCCTTTATCAAAATGGCACACCTTAAAGACATATTTATTTGGAAAATTATAGTTCCTCTGATATTCTGAGTGACAGAGAGATTTTAAGAGTTATATTTGTATTAGAAGAGACTTAGTATTAATATTGGAAGAGATTCTTGTCATTGCTTAATGTGATTATAATCATCATAACTGCCCCAAGTCACACATGCATACACCTATGCAGGCAGACACAAATGTATACCATCTCAAAGGTTGTTTTAACAAGTAAACAAGCAACAATGATGAACTAATGAAGTAATGTTGCTTAAATACTTAAACTCAATTTGAAATAACTAGGATTTCAAGTTGAATTACAATATCTGTTGTTTTACTCTCATGGGGATTTGTTTACTTACTAGAAAAATACCCTTTATCAAACCTGTGATAGTTTTATGATGTACTTACGTTCAACCCTTTCCATATGTACTTCTGAAAATTCAGACATATGGTTCATATAGCGTTGTCTTATGCTGGTAATAATAGGCTTATTTAGAGCAAATACACACACTTCCACTTTTCGAAGTAACTCATTTTAAATTGTTTTCCTACGTGTTAGATTAATTTCAAATACTTTAATTGCAATTATAAATAAAATTTTAAATTCATTATTTGATGAATATTATAACTAAAAGAAAAAATAAACTATGATATGTTACAGATACATAACTCTAAAGGTTATGTATATCAATGCCATAGGTAAAGATAGATTTTTGGATATGTAGTTATAGGTGTTTGAGAGACTGAGGCTGGAGGATGGGTTGAGTGCAGGAGTTGGAAGCTACAACGAGCTGTGATTACACCACTGCACTCTAGGCTGAGTGACAGAGTGAGACTGTCTCTCTCTGGAAAAATAAATAAATAAATAAATTATTGTTGAACTCAACAAACCTAATTTATAATGACAAAATACAGTTCCCCCTGTATTTCTTTAGCCCATTTATTCACACAAATATTCAGTATGCTTTTTAAATTAATCTGAAATAAGTAACATGAGAGTTGGTCAGACCTTTAGTGTATAGTGCTCATAATTATTAGGCAGTTCTTGACATCGTGAGCAAACAGTGTTTTGGTTGTTAACTTTTATTTTTGTATTTTATTTTTTAATATACTGTAAGATTCTAGTTATTGTATTTGATCTCCAAATGTTTGAAATTTGACTATAGTATTAATCTGTGTTCAGCTACTAGTACTAAAAAAGTTGTATGTCATTGGCAGGTAGGAGTTGGATGTCTTTTGATGTAAAGAGTATTTTTCATAAGAAATATTTTATATTAAAATAATTGAAAGGTTAACATTTTATGCATCAGAATCTGGGATATTTAATTTTGTTGTCATTTATAATAACATAGTATATCAATGTATAGCACTAATTACATATTTAGAAATATATTCATTTAAATGACTAAAATAACATAATTATAAAAGTTAATTATTAATATAGGTCATATACAATTTGGGGTTACAATGTAATTTAATTTTTTCAATCAGGATTATATTATTTTTAAAACTTTATCTTTAAGGCATATTTACTTGCAAGTATTGGAAAGTTTAACAAACTTGGGTTGATTTTTTGTTATCTTGAATGTTCAGGCTAGTGGATTTTCTTTTAAAAAGAATTCAACTTGACAGGAACATATTGTGCCACTGGAAGAAGTTATTAATCCTTATATTCATGGATTAGTGAAATGACAAACTGAAAACTTGTCATAAATACTAAACTTAGCCAGGTAAATTTTCTTTTCATCCTAAGATAGGGAAAAAACTGTCTTAGAAATTATTACCTTGGTTGTATGTGTAGATATATTTCTTTGAGTTTTTAATTCTATCTCTATTCTAGAAGTAAATGTTTCTCTCAAATAGGTACACATTTTATTTTTTATTTTTCTTCCATAGACTTGACTCTCAAAATAAAATATTTTAAAGAAAATGCACATACTGTAGTAGCATCCCTTTAAGTATCATTTTTTTTTGTTAAATCATTTGTGTTTTCAAGTAAAATAATACTTCAAGGGTATTTATTCTCATGTCACTGATCCCAAATATTAATAATGCCCAAATGATAGACTTTATTAGTAATATGGTATAATTTGCATTGCGTGAAATAGCAGTTTACATTATACTACTAGTGTCTTAGGTTTCCCTTGAAAACTTATTTTCTATTTAAATATTTAAATGTGCAGCAATGGAAATGATGTGCAGATCAAGGAACAAGGAAGATAAAGGTGAATTATTAGCTATGCCAAATTATCAAAATGAAATAAATTCTGTTTACAATGAAAGTGAAACTGTAAATATTAAAAAATATTGCATGTCCTTGCTTATCTGTGGAACCTGAAAATTAAAACAATTAAACTCTTAGAGACAGAAGGATGATTACCAGAGGTAGGGAAGAACAATGGGAAGTGGAAGGGAGATGGTTAGGGAGTACAAAAAACAGGAGTGTAAAGAAGACCTCATCTTTGCTAGCACAACAGGGTGACTGTAGTAAAAAATAACTTAATTATATGTTTTAAAATAATTAAAGCTTATAACTGGGTTGTTTGAAACACAAAGATAAATGCTTAAAGTGATGGATAACCTATTTAACTTGATGTTATTACACATTGCATGCCTGTAACAAAATCTCAAAGTTTTGGTGGTGCCAAAAAAGAGATTTTATGTTCAAACTTAATTAGGTTGAGCCATGCAAAACTACCATTTTATGGATTAAAAATCTTGAAATATTCCATGTAATTCAGGATAATAATTCACAAAAGCATAGCATTGAAATGTACATTTCTGGTTTCCCTTTAAATCCCGGTTCACTCCTGTTAACAAAGTATATGCTATATATTCAGATCATCTCCAAATGTAGTAGCTTAACATTTTTATATATCACGATAAAATGCACATGGCAATAAAGTATAATGATAACATACTTGTGTACTTGGACTAGATGAATATGTTATAGAGAATTGAATTGTGATCTATATATTCATTACATTTTAGATCTAAGAAAAATGATATGTCATTCAAATAATGTGTCTTTCAAATAGGAAATATGATATTTAGAGAAGGACTAGCTTGTTCAAGCTTAAACAAACAATACAACTGAGAGTGCAATTTTTGCCTTCTGGTTCCCAATCTTAATGTGAATTTTCCAGTGGAATTTAGCATGGTTTGTTATATGGCTACCAAAAAAAAACTTAAGTAGAGCAAGGATGTGGCTGCAGAACATCTATTATAATTTGTAATCAATAAGGGGAAAAAAAATCCTGATGGATGCAGGAGGCTAAGAGCAGGATTAACAACCACACACTTGAAATACGGCAATTTCAGACAATTTCAATGAAACGCTGAGCTAGAAGAGGAATCCAGCCTGAGGAATTTGGTGGCAGATGCTGGGAATATCAGTCAAGGAAAGAGGAGAAGTTAGAAAAATGACTAAGATGAAGTTCTGGGTTTGGACCAAAGACAAAAGTAACTCAGTGGATGGAGAATTTCTGTTTCTGGGAAAAAGAAGTAAGGCAGCCAGGAATTATGGGATGTGGGATTAAGAAATCTGATTTAAGAACCTACCATAAGAGAGCCATTGTAAAACATGAAAGTCCACTGGTTGTGGGATAGGAATAATGGATTATTTTCTTTTTAGACTGTGAAAGATATTAATATAAAAGAAATTCTTATGGTTAAATGCCCCTTGAGAACTTCTAGGCTTGTATTAAAATGGGGGGCAGTGCATATTATAAAGTCCGTGTTCCTTCAAGATGCTTCTCAGGATGAGAAAGAAAAAAAATTGATAAGCAACTCCATGAATACATACTGCTTTTTCTTAAAGCCACTTGGGGATTAAAACTCCCCTTCTTTGCTCCCCATGATAGTTTGATTTTTATCTCCAATATTGCATGTATTTCTCTCTCCTCTTCATTAGATTCAGATATTTCATGTTGTCTTGTCTTATAGACTAAAAAATTATTTAACATACTTTAGTATCTCCTAAAGCAAAAACATGTTTTTTTACAATCAAAATGGTATTAGTTTATTATCATGTGACATCATAATATTTGTACCTATCTCAAAATTATTGTATTAAGCAATGTAGGTTAAATTGCTTTCAAATTTGTTCTTACTTGGAGTGGAAATAAGTTCTATGATTTTTTTGTCGTACTTACAATGAGATAGGTTCTATTTGAAATGCTTTACATGCTTAACTCACTTAATCCCCTCAATAATCCAATGACATAGGTAAAATTACTATTCCCATTTGTTAGCTGAGGAAATGAGGCATAAAAATCAAAATTCCCATGGCATAATACTTATGTAGTTATGTACATTGATATAGACATACCAGAGGAGTATTTTAATTTGCAGTGACATTGTATAAATATTCAAATTTGATGGAGCCTTACCTACTGCTTAAAATTCAAGTGGTTTTCTATAAAAGGTAAGATTCTTGTGTAATACGTAGCTTCCATTGTTTTAAACAATCCAGAGAAGAGTTTCTGATATTCTTCAATGAAGTATACTGTACTAGAGAAGACTAGATATGAATTCAAATGACAGAATATGAAATCTTTGAGAACAAGAACTATAAAGTATTCATTTTTTTCTTTTGATGGAATGATCCCAAAGACTAGTGTAATGTCTTCCCCACCAGAAATGCTAAATAAATGTTTATTCAACAATGTTACACTGATTATATTATTTGGGTAAATTTACTTATCCTCTTTGGAACTTATTAGCTTCTCATTTGTGATAAAAATATACTGATACCTACATTCTAGTTACTGGAATGAGTATACCTGAACTAATAAATCTTAAGTGTTTTTAAAATTAGGATGCAATTTTCATTTAGTACATCTGTGCATTAATTTTTTGATATCTCAACTATATGGCCTTAGCAATGCTCCATTTGCATTAATTGAGCAGATGAAATAAAATGTAAGTTATATGTTTATTGCATATTGATTACATTTAGGCAATATATAAATAATTGTAAATACTTTCTAATTATGAGAAACACGGAATACATTGTTCAAGTTACCAGTTAATTAGAATGTTCTGGCTTCATCAATATCCTTGAAGAAAAATTTGAAGAACAAGTTTGAAAGATATAAAATACTAATCAAACTAAAAAAAACAGATATGGCATAATATACACAAAATAATATTCTTTATTAATTTCTGTGAAATATTCAGGATTTGTAAAGACAAATTTGATAATTAGAAATTATATTTATTACAAAATTGAAATCTGATCTTGACATATGTTTCAACTCTAATGTCATAAGGAATCATAAACATCTTTCTGTAAATCTACGTCCCTCATGAACTGGGTATACAAGTTTTGATCCCTTTTAACTTAGAAATGCATGCTCACTTGCATTAAAATAAAGGATGCTGGTCTTTGTGTGTTCTGTTTTGTGTTCTCTTACCGTGTGAACTTACCTAAGCATCGTGGGCACCCTGCCACCTACTAACTGCTTTATTACATGTGACTCTTTATAATCAATGATAGATCTAAAATACTGAATTTTTCATTGTACTATTCTTTGAATGCCTACCTGGTTTTGAGTAAGAATACAACCTCAATCAATGATAAAACTCACCATTCTTTACTAAACCCTAGCCAGGGGAGAGATGTACTTACTATTTGCCCAAACCAAGAAATAACCAAAGTATAGCAGCTATAGAATGCCCCCAAAATAAATTTTTAAAAACCAGCAAAGCTTTAAAAGAAATAATTATCCTGAAGTAATCTTTATTAATGGTTATAATCTCTCATGAACTAACAAATAGGTTCCTGGTCAATCTTTTAGTAGGTACATTCAAAGGGAAAGAAATAGCTCAAATCAGGGAAAACTATATCACAGTTTTGGTATTAGAATACCTGATCAGAGTCAGATGAGAGCAAGCTTTGCAAAACGTTTTACTACATCTATTCTGTTCAATCTTATTATTTATTTGCAGAAAGTAATAAAAGTTTGCTAAAATGTAAGCTGATCCACAAAGAATGAGAGAATCTTAAAAAGAACGTGGCAGCTAAGATTTAACATAAAAATGGTGAAACTTGGATAAGAAATTACCTAAACCTCTCTTTAAGAAGCAAATAATTAAAAGAGAAGATTGAAGTGTACAAGACATCAGCTTGGTCAAATATTTTAAGTAAACAAAAAATATTTTATTCTATTTTTACATTAAAATTTAGAATTAGAGATTTTTTTAAAAAAAATTGAGAAATAAGACCTATGTTTTTGTGGGCAAGCATGAATCTCAAATTACTACCAGCTTAGTCAAGACTTAGTAAAATTTTAAATCAGGTAAGCATCAGTAAAAATACATACATTGAAGAGGTAACAAATGATTTCAGTTGAGTTCTTAAGTATAATTTACTTTAGAAGGCATAAAACTCCCACCAAAATTGTTGAAAATTTTGTGAATTCAACATATTTTACCTGTTACCCTGACTTCACCTTTCAGGTATATATCTATGCTTCATAACCTGTGGTTCAGAATCTCTTCTGGTGAGGACACCTTTCAAAGATAATTCCCACTGCAAGACACTTCACCAAATATGCCCACATTTGACAATCTGCCCCTGCAAAATATATGAATAAATTAGGCTAAGAACATCTCAGGCAACTTTTCTTAATGGAGGAAGAGTGTTTTCTAGATTTCATCATCACTTAAGTAAATCATAAATTCTTAAAATGATCAGCACAAGAAAAAATTAAGTTAAAATAATTTCCATGTGTGTTTTCTATAACTATCCAAAAGTAATATTTATGTGCCCAATGAAGTGTGTTAGTATTAAAGAATAAGCACACAGAAAATAATATTAAATTTACAATAAGTATTATTAACAGTTCTATACAATTGACATAGATATTGTATCTGAAACTTTCACTTGCACTATGGTTGCATTTTATTTGATTATAACAGATTTTAATTGTTACTAAAAGAAATATGCGTATCTATGCTTCTTGCATACATGTATAATTTCACAATGTTTTCTTCAGCTATACTTTCTTCCTTCCAACACATAATCACTATAGTTAAAAACATGAGAATAACTATAACTCAAAAGCGAAAAGTTAACCAATGTCATTTCTATTAAAGGCATACATATACCCTTTGGTCATCATTGGCTTCAACGAACGTGAAATAGAATATTATATTTTGTTGAGTTAATTGTAACCTCACCCGTTTTACTCTTACGTATTAAAACATACTGCAATATTCATGAATCACTATTAAATTGTATAAAAATAATAGTGAGTGTGCTTTTTTTCGGCAAGTAAAAGGTTACTGGAATCTTATCTCAATAACATCAGCAAACTAGGATCACTGCAGTTGACAACTGATGCACTTGATAGGCATCTTGTGATAGAAAATGAGCTAAATATGAACCGTCATCTTCTTCATTGAAGTATCATTTTTTTATTGGTTATTTTTTCATCTTAATTGGAACTATTAAAGAAAAATAGCTGTAATCACACAAAAAGTAGTTTAACTTGTCAGTTCTTTATGAAAGTATTGTCCCCAAAACACTGACCAATATATTATTGTACAGTTATTTAGAGATTCTAAAACTTAAATCCTGAAAAAGAATATAATAAAATAAGTCTTAAGTATGATAGATCTCATTCAGACTTTATGTTTCATGTTCAATGTATACAGGAGCAAAGTAAGTTCTAGAAAATGAGAATAAGTAGAATCTCATGATGTCTCCTACTGGTAGTGAGATATAAAGCAAAATGAATTTAAACATTATAAGAAATTATACCCACATTGTTATCAGTCAGAAGGTAGCCTAATACATTTCACCATCTCAGCCTTACTTTTACAAATATTAAATAATTTATATATACATTAATGATAGGCATATTTATGTCATTTATATTGATATGATTAAATAAAAATATAGTCTTTATATTACATATGGGCATATATATATATATATATATATATATTTCTGTATTAACTGATAAGAATAAAACTCAATTTTGGAGCAATAAAGCAAAACATATGCTAAATACTGAAGCATAAAGCAAGAATTAAAATACATCACTGTAGGAATGTAGGTGACACAAAAGTGAAGATACCTAAGAAATAAATAACTTAGAAAGTATGTAAGCTTATGTAAAATATTTCTGAAAAAGAAAGTCAAATACTGTTTGATAAGATTTGAATTTGTGTGCCTACCCAAATTTTATGTAGAATTGGAATACCCAATGTTGGGTGAGTGGCCTGGTCCAGGTGATTGGATTTTGGGGGTAGACTTTCCCTTTGCTGTTCTCATGACGAGTAAGTTCTCACAAGACCTGGTTGTTTAAAAGTGTGTAAACTCCCCTTTTTTTCTCTTTTGTTCCTTCTCCAGCCATTTAAGATGTACCTGTTTCCCCTTTGCCTTCCACCATGATTGTAAGTTTCCTGAGGCCTCCCCAGCCATGCTTCCTGTACAGCCTGTGGCACTGTGAGCCAATTAAACCTCTTTTATTTATAAATTACCTGTGTTGAGATGGGATAATTGTATTTTGCAATGTGAGAAGGACACAAGATTTAGGAGGGGTCAGGGGTGGAATCATATGGTTAAATTTGTGTCCCTGCCCAAATCTCATGTAGAATTATAATCCCCAATATTGGGGGAGGGGCACAGTTAAGGCAATTGGGTCATGGGGCTGGGCTTCCCCCTTGCTGTTCCTGTGATAGTGAGTTCTTATGACATCTGGTGATTTAAAAGTGTGTAGGACCTCACTATTCACTCTCTTTCTTCTGCTTCCACCATGTAAGTCATGACTGCTTCCCCTCTGCCCTTCACCATGAGTGTAAATTTCCTGGTCATGCTTTTTGTACAGCCTGTGGGATTGTGAGTCAATGAAACCTTTTTAATTTATAAATTACCCAGTATCAGATAGTTCTTTATAGCAATGTGAGAACAGACTCATACAAAGTTGTTACATATTGATTTCTATCAATCCTCATAAAGACTTATTAAAGAAGGTCATTTATATATATATTGAAAATGGTTTATAAAGAAGCATGATAAATAAATAAACATTAAATCATATGTAGACTTCTTTTTTTTTTTTTTAAGTTTGTTTGTTTTGAGATGGATTCTTGTTCTTTCTCCCAGGCCAAAATACAGTGGCATCATAGCTCACTACAGCCTTGAACTTCCTTGGCTCAAGCAACCCCATTGCTTCAATCTCCTGAGTAGCTGGGGTTATAGGCACAGGATGTCACACCCAGATAATTTTTTTTTTTTTTTGTAGAGATGGGATCTTGCTATGCTGACCACCCTGTAAACTTCTAATTTAAATAATCTGAGTGATTATCCTTAGAGAGTATAAGCTAAGGGAATACAATAAAAATAGAAGATGAGAGAATGACTTAAAAGCAGTGGTAAACAACCTTTTATCAGTGAAAATGCTGCTGAGATTTTACTGCTATTGCTACTAACATCAAGTGAACTAGTTAACACTGATAGAAGCTTAGTCACAAAAAATTTATGGGTTTGGGATAAATTTCCACACTGCTGTTTGCCTAATATGATGATTAAATCAACTGCTGCATGTGTGGTGAATGGCAGGTGATAAGAATACACTGTGTCAGCAAATAATAATACAAACAATTATTATAAACGATGGGACATCCACCATTTCCTCACCAATTCTACCCGAATTGCTTAAACGATAAATGAAAATTAACTCCCTGAAAGTTTTTCCGTACTACAATAAATATTTATTTAAAAATGTGCATTTTTAAATTTTTCATTTTAAGAAATAATTGAAATTGAAAGTACAAAAATCTATGTTCACATTTTTTGAAACTAGAGGAAGAGACATCCTCATTATGTAGTGACAGAAAGCTTTACAAAATGACTTCTATTTGTGTAGAAAGCAGAACTTTTAAGATAATTTATGAACTTGGTTATCTTGCTAAGGAGATTCACGAAGTGTTAAAGTATTTCCTTGTTCCTTCTTGCTGCTTATAGTAAAAGAAAGTAAATTGAGATAATTGCTTAACACACATGATCAGAACTGAATGATTCTAAAAAAATCACAGCCTCTCCAAATAGTAAAAGGTGCTGAAATTAAAACTGTGTAGTTTAAAGAAAAAGTTGAGTTCTTTTTGAGAAACCTTTTGCTAAAACCTTAGAAATATCAAAAGGTCAAAGTATTCAGTCACAAAAAGGGCTCATTCAGGAGGTTGAAGCTGTTCTGTCCAGATTCCTTCAGTCAAACCAGAGAGAGAGTCTATAGGACTATTAAGGATATTATCTCTCAGCCATCTCTGCAGGATCCAAAGATAGAGAAGGAATTATCACGGAAAGGTCTTTGGATGTGACTTTCATTGAAGGAAGTATCCTGAAAGGGAAAGAGAATAACTAAGAAAAATAAGCTGATGGACTCCCAACTGATGATCAGGAAGAAGGCTAATAAAACTACTCAGCTGTGAATGAGTTATTTTGACGAAGAATAGCAGGGTCACTAAAAGGGTAGAACCTAGATGACACAGCCAAGAGTCATAGAAAATTATCTCTACGTTCTGAAACCTGATGAAGAAATTCCAATTATTTTCTGGTTGGATTTCACAACTGCTTTGCACAGTCAGTGTTTTTTCTTCTCTTCTCCACCCTTTTGAACTGAAATGACTATGGCTTTAAACAAATGGCTTTTCCAGCACTGTATGTTGCAAGTTTTGAGGACAGATAACTTGTCTCTCTAATTTCATATGTCCACACGTGGAGAATAGTTGTGTACCAGCAGTAGTAGTTAGAGGATTTGGATGACTTCTATAACAAAGTTTTTGAAATTTGAACTGACAGTTTAGATGAGATATTATATTTTGTGGTGATGAGATGATGTGATTAGATTTAGATAAGAGATTTTCGCACAAGAGCTGACACTATAATGAGTTGACACTTGAGAACATTGTAATTGAATGAACTTATTTTTCATTTTGGAAGAATGTGAATGCTTGGGAACCAGAGAGTGGGCTATGGTGAGCAAAATGATAAGATGGTCTTCAAGATTTGTGTCTCTTCATGTGTATGCCCTGCATAATACCCTCCTCTTGAGTATTCGTAAACCTGTGAACATAATGGGATATCACTCCTGTGATTAAGTTACAAACAAATTGACTTTGACTTCATCATAAGTGAGCCTTGCCTTAAAAGGCATGCAGGCCTTCCGAAAGTCAGAGAGATGGGAGGCGCAAGAGGATTTATAAAGGGGACAATATAGCAAGAAAGTGTGGGTGGCCCTAGGATCTGAGTATGATGTCTGAACACAGGACAACAGGAATTTAGTCCTTCAGCCATGAAGAACTGAACTCTGGAAAAACCCTTGGGTAGCTTATAAATGAATCTATTCCTCTAGCTCCAGATAAGGACATAGTATGCCAATATCTTAATTTTAGGCTGCTGAGACCCTGAGCAGAGTACTAAGCCACTTCGTGCCTGGACTTCTGAGCTGTAGAACTGTGAGCTAATTATTTACTGATGTCTTAAGCTGCTAAATTTGTAGTAATATGTTAAACATCAATAGAAAACTACTATAGCATAGTGTATCTTTCTCTATCTCTTTACTTTGAAACAATTTTTCCTACGTATTTATAGTGTGTTTCTGGCAGGCAACATAGGGTTGGTTCTTTTTAATCCAATATTCCAACCTTTTCTTTTTGATGGAGGTGTTAAGGTCATTAAATTATTATTTGATTATTATTTATTTAATGTTATTACATTATCTTGCTATTTGCTTTCTATTTGTCCTATCTGTTTTGTGTTCACCTTTTAGACTTTTTCTGCCTTTTTTAGGGTAATTGGGTAATTTTTACAATTGCATTTTGGTTTTTTTTTGTAGGTTTATTAGTTATAATTTTTGTTTTGTTAATTCATAGATAGGTTTATTTCTGTTCATAGCACATACCTTTAATTTATGGCCATGTATCCTGTAAATAATATTATCATTTCTCATATAGTATAAATACCTCAAAATGGTTCACTTCCATCTGCTTCCTCCCAGTCATTTGGGTATTTTTAATACACTTTAGAGCACTGATTACACTGTTATTTACATCACAGTTACCATATTTCATGCTTTTTATTTCTCTGTGTAAATACATGTTGTCATCTGATATCATTTCCCTTTCACCTGACATAGTTCTTTAGCATTTTAGTGTGTGTTTACTAGTGATGAATACTCTCTGCTTTTGTACATCTGGAAAAAAAAACTTTATTTGCTTTTGTTTCTGCAAGATATTTTCACTACTGTAACATTGTACATTGATGGTCTTTTTATGTCATTAATTTAAAGATATTCCTCCACTATCATTTAACTTACATTGTTTCTGATGAGAAACCTGATGTCATCTTTGAAATTTTTCATCTATAATATGTGTGAATTTGTAACTCTGGTTGCCTCCATTACATATTTTAATCAATAGTTTGGGGATATTTTATTATGATGAAATTAGTTTAGTGTTCATGTTTCTTGAGCTTTGGGTTTACTGATGTTCTCAAATCTGTGTATTTTCACTATATTTGGAAAGTTGGAAACCAGTTTTGTTTAAATAGGTTTTTAGAACAGATATATTGATATTTCTCTTATGCAGGACAAAATAATTAGCTATTCAGAGTATTTAAATTCACAACAATTTGGTAGTTTTGTGGAAACCATTTCTTATGCATTAAATTAAAGGCCTGAATCAGTCCAAATTAAAAACTGTCTAACTCAGGTGTATATTATGCCTTGACAGAAAAATACACATATCTAAGTCAAAATATCAATTTTTGATAGATTTAAAAACAAATGATCTCAATTTCAATGTTCTCTGACAGTGGATTTTAGTTGATGATTAGAAGATGAGGGTAAATTGATGTAATTGGAATTGTTTAATTTTATTAAACAAAAGATAATGGGAGTATGCCAGAGGTAAAATAACCTGACAATTACAAGAGGAGGGACAGTTAAAAATTAATGTCCGTTAACATTTTCTTCCCAAGCAGGTTTTATCAAATCGGCAACTTGCAGTCATTATTTATTAAAAATTGCTTTTATCTGTGTCCTTCTCCAGTTGACACAGGATTCTTTGGGTGCCACTTCAACAGCCTGAAAGCTCTGTGGCTGGCGGTGCATCTGCTTGAGTTTCACTCGCCACAGCTGGGCGTGCTGTTCTGTCTTGGCCCAGCGGGCATCACTCAGCTTGCACTAATGGCACAGATCTCATGCCTGCTGAGGGCAAGCCAGGCACAGAGCGTCGACGGTTGTGTGAGCCAGTGAGCACAGGGTCCAGCCAGAGTTCACAGCTGGGCAGGCTGGCTGCTGGGGCGGGGTGAGCAGCTCCAGGTGCTGGCACGGGTGCACTAGGCTTGCACTTACATATACATTTTTCTTACAATCACATATACATTTTTCTGTTTGAGGTCATCTCACAGCTTACTTAATGTGCTTTTCACCTTTTGTATTGTATTTTTTTTTCTTTCCAAATAGTTTCTATTATAAGAATAATGTCAATTACTATATTTCCCTAAGTTTAGTAATATTCTCCTTTGCAATGTCTAATGGGTAGAAAAGTTTCCCTCACACATTTTGTAGTTTTCGTTTCTAGAATGTTAATTTGGATCTTCTGCAGTCTTCGTTTTCTGTTTTCAACATATCAAACGTATATAATGGAATTGCAATATTTGGTATAAGATTCTTGTCTTAAAACTCTAATGTCAGTTTCAGTACTAGCTCTATTTTGATTGATTTTTTTTTTTCTCATTGCAGGATATTTTTTCTGCTTCTCACCATGTCTAATATTTTCTTTATTAGATTTGAGGCATTGTATTTAATTTTTTAAGGTACTGAATAGTTTTATTTTTAGACTCATTTAAGTTCTTTGGAATCACTTCATTCTTTCTAATAGTATTGTTGAGATTTCTTAGGGGTTGACCAGAGTACCATTTAGTTTAGAGCTATTTACTGAGCTGATGCTTTGCGCATCATGAAGCTTTTCCGTCTGGCAAAAGAAACTGCTCCTGGACTTCTATGTCACCAGGCACTATTACCTGTAATTCAGTTCAGATATGTTCACCTCACCACATTCGGGTAGTTTTCTCCTACGTATACACTGCTAAATTTTTCAGAGACCCTTCTCAGAGCTATGCAATTCTCACTCTTCTCTGGTGCTTTGTCCTATGATCTCAAGCTTTCTTGATCTTCCAAAGTTCTCAGTTCCAACTACTATATTCCAAGAGTCCATTGGATTTATTTGAGTTTCTTCTCCCTGTACTACAACCTGGAAATTCTCTCAAGGCAATAAGCTGGGACAAACATAGGACTTACTTCATTTGTTTCATGTATGTCCGTAATCACCGTCCTTCATTTGCTAATATTCAGCATCTGAAAACAACACTATTTCAAATATTTTGCCTAGATTTTAGTTGTTTTTTTAACAATTTACTATATTTGGTCTCTATATTCCACATTGACCGGAAGAAAATATGTTCACCAGTTTTTAATTTGTAAGTTGTAAAAACATGTAATATAATTAAAATGTATGTTGCCTTTTGACAATTTTTTTTAAAAAACTGCCTTTGGTACAATATGACTGAATCATGCTTAAACTTTGAAATATATGCTTATTTGGTAAAATCAAAAATGAGTTTAATTTGTTTTAGACATTTAATTTATTTCGCATGATCATTTCTTTCTTCATAAAATATATGTAAGTACTTAATAATTTTAAGACCTATAGTCTTTCACTTTATAATTGTGCTTGTTTTAAAAATTAAACTGTTATTTCTGTTACATGAATACAGATACTCCTTGACTTATGATGAAGTTATGCCCCAATAAACCTATTGTAAGTTAAAAAGAGTATAAGTCAAATGACCATTTAATAATACCTAACGTACAAACATCACACCTTAGCCTTTCTTACAATAAACATGCTTAGAACACTTCCAGGAATATTTGGGTAAAATTATCTCACACAAAGCCTATTTTATAAGAAAGTATTGAATATCTCATGTAATTTATTGAATAGTGTACTGAAAGTAAACAAGGGAATGATTGTTTATTTTTGGTACACTATAGGATAAATAGCAGTGGATCACTGCATGCAGATGATTTTCATGCCATTGTAAAAATGTAAGTTGAACCATTGTAAATGAGGAAGTCTGTCCTTTATGATAATGTGTGGATTTTGGAAAACCATGCTGCAAATATGTTAAATTTAATTTGTACTAATCACTTGCACATTTGTATATTAATTGATTAAATGCATCACCTATAGTTTTTTCCACAAAGTTCATTTTATTTAAAATTTTAAGCTTTACTTTGACAATTATAAACTGTGAACTGACATATTATAAATAATACTTTTTGCTTATTTTCTGTAAAAATATAAACCTATATGAAAATATACACATGGTATGTGTGTGTTTTTATGTATAGACAGTCTGAATGCAAGACATATTTTTATTTTACATTACGTGTTTTCTTTTATTCCACAAATCTTGTATTAATACTAAATGTCAGTTGAATTCCCAAGATACGCTATTTTTTGCCTGCAAAGAATTATCCTATCTGATCTTTTCAAAGTAATTTTACCAATGAAATAAATTTGACTTTGTTTAAACATTTCCAATATTGAGAGCTTCAGAAATCCCAGGACAGAATGTGCCCATCCATGTAGTATTTGGCAAGTTACAATTTCTACATTTCTTGTTTCCCTTCTGAGACACATCAGGCAAATGAACATTTTACTTTGAATGAAATAGATTGTTTTGTTGGCTGTGCTTCTAATATGTCAATAAAAACTTTTATTAGTATATCCCTAGTAACTAAACATAGCAATTAGTAGCAACAGTATTGGGTAGGTGACTATGTGTGCATTTAACACATATTTGTGACCTTTAAAGTTATTTGTGAGGCTGCGCGCAGTGGCTCACGTCTGTAATCTCAGCACTTTGGGAGGTCAAGATGGTGGATCACGAGGTCAGGAGTTCAAGACCAGCTTGGCCAATATGGTGAAACCCGTGTCTACTAAAAATACAAACATTAGCTGGGCATGGTGGTGCGCACATGTAATCCCAGCTACTTGGGAGGCCAAAGCAGGAGAATTGCTTGAACCTATGAGGCGGAATTTTCAGTGAGCCAAGATTGTACCACTGCACTCTAAACTGGGTGACAGAACAAAACTCCTCAAAAAATAAAAATAAAAAAGCTATTTGATTCAGTAAAAATGGCAGCATCCAATGTCACCAAAGTTTCTATTCTGAAAGTATTTTAACAATACAGTTTCTAAAACAACCTGCTAACTTTGTTAATACATCTGTTGTTCTCTGACATGAAAGGTGCATTTACAGAAATTGAAATGAAAATGTTTAAGTTCTTCCTTACAGTGAGAAAATAGCTTCCCCTCAAAATCATCAGCATAACAAAAATATTATATCATGAGATGAAAGCAATTCAGCACCTAATATTCTCTAAAGAGTCAAGATAAGATTTATTTGACACATAATATGCTGGACATTTTGAAGAAAGTAATATAGGTCTTGACTTAACCAGAGTACAGCTATGCCACTTTCAGTGTTCAGCTTCACTTAAATATCACCCATCTAGCAAGAAACCTGATGCACAGTGGGCAAAGTTTAATATTTTTCAGATATGGAAGGGAATCTAAAGTAGTGAGAGGACAAGTGCAAGTCACGAGACACAGAATGAATATTGTTTTATGTCACTAAGTGAAAAGCCAGCTGTACACTATGAGATTTATGACATCAGCCAAAAACAGGAAAACATTTGTAGACCTAAACATCAATATTTTCTTCACCTATGAGAGCCAATCAAAGAGAAACCCTGAAGAAAGATTTATATGAAATTTACAGCTTAATGGGGCCAATGGTAATAGTAATCTTTTAAATAATTCTATAAAAGATACAATTCAGGTGAAAAACATGCCTAGGAAATAGACCACACATTCTATCTCTGTCACCAAATGATTTCGTTTTCTACCCCAATACAGTTATCTGAAGTTATAAATACCCATTAATTTAGCAAAGAAGGGAGTGGTCATTCAGGGAACAAATCTATTAACTAGGAAGAAATTATCTCTGATGAAAGGTCCTGACAGTTGCTTTAAAAATACAAAACTGATGACTGCTATTACTCTGCTAACTTTTCTGTAGTACTGCTGTTTTGATAGATATGTAACTGTCTTCAGCTATGAAACAAATTTTATGTCAAGCAAAGTAATGTCTGTTATTGATAACCTAGCCATATTTCAAAAATTGTTGCTATAGTGCAGGCAATGAAATGTTTAGCTCTAGTAACTCTTTTAAGTGATATGGCCAAGGCAACTCAGTGGAGTATGTCCAAGGGGCTTGCAACTTTGATAGCAACCAGGACTTGATGACATTTTACTTCTCATTCTTGAGACTCCATGGACAAAGACAGAAAAACCAAGGAAACTGGAGCAAAGTAAATTTGTGTTCTCCAGACTGTTGAATAGGGTCAGTAGCATGGAGTTTCTGTTTTGTTTTGTTTTGTTTTGTTTTCAGCTTTCGTATTAATTAAGGACATAAAGAGAAGAAAACTATTACAGATACACTAGGGTTCTTCATTTTAGCAGTTGCACTTTCTAAATAAAATAGGCAACAAGCCATATGTTTAAATACCATCACTTTATGACTCTGCTTTATCGTAAAAGCATTACAAAGATATTGGGGGCTAAACTATTCCTAATTACAATATACTATTACAAATCATAGCTAATTTTTCTTCTGTTGCTATAGTTTGCATTAACACAGAAAATTATTAAACAGAGTTTTAATAAATATATACAATCTTTTCTGTACTTTAATAGAAAAACTAAGAGGTATTTAATATATATTTACATAGTAAAAACCTTTGTAAAATCTAATTTACTGATAATATATTATCAAATACATATATATACCCATATATTTATAATATCCATTATTACATATAATGTCCATTAATTGTTAATCAAATCTTTATTTTTTGTTTGTTAGACAGTCTTGCACTGTCACTCAGGATGGAGTGCGATGGTGAGTTCTTGGCTCACTGCAACCTCTGCCTCCTAGGTCCAAGTGATTCTCCTGCCTCAGCCTCCCAAGTAACAGGGACTACAGGCACCCACCACCACGCCTGGCTAATTTTTTGTGTGTTTTTAATAGAGACTGGATTTCGCCATGTTGGCCAGTCTGGTTGTGAACGCCTGACCTCAGCATCTCCCAAAGTGCTGGGATTACAGGCATTAGCCACTGTGCCCAGTCATATCTTTATTTTAATGCCTGTCTCCTAGGGAAACTAAGAAACTAAACAGAGTTCCTGACTCTGAAAAACAAATTTAAGGTTTAATGAATCACTTCCTAGCCTCCAAGTAGTTACTTCAAAATATAAAGATAGTCAAGTTAGTGAAATTGGACCCCTAGGACTCTCAAGTTCATGTCTTGGCTGTTTCCGACTGTGTCATGCAGCTACTTAACAGAATGTCATCTCGCAGACATTCATCTAACAGGCAGACCAGCTAACAGGCAATTAGACATTTAAACCAAGTTTATATTAAGGGATCCATGATGTTTAATCTTGTAGAGGGTGGCAGACAGAAAAGCGAAGTAATATGTATCCTGGGAATTGAAAGTCAGAGCCTGGGGTATATTCAGAGCATGGGGTAATATGAGGTTGGGGTAGCAGAAGTGGGAGATGATGGTTCCAGACAATATTGATAAACTATTGTCAAAATATTTTATAGGTTATATGATGTGGATAAGGAAGGGTCACCTCAGCAGCCCTGTACTATTCCAACTGTGCACATTACAGTAAAAGGCCTGCCACTGACCAGTTCCTGGCAGATAACCTCTGTAACTTCGGAATATCCTGCATAGGAGCATTTTTATAACGTTCTGAGGCCTCGACCATGCTGTAACAGTTTGACCTGATTCATGTATTGTAGCAATGTAACTTAAGGTGAGGGCCTATTTTTGCTAAGGGGATTGTCTTAGCAGCTAAGTTCAGTGACATGGATACTGCATACCTATGTGACCAAGGATTGTCCCACGTTATTGTGAAAGGGAGAATTCCCTGAGCCCCCTTGCAGGATGTGTGACAGGGATGTGGCTTGTGTGTTTGGCCCCACATACTCAAACCTCTTACAGGAGGGGGAGTGTGGAGATGGGCAGGTGCAGGAGCCGAGGCGAGAGCTCTGGGGCTCTAGCCCCACGGTAGTGTCTAGGGGTGAGTACTTGTGACTCTCACAGCCCATGTCGGCGTGGCCTGGGTTACAATGTGCTTTTTAGCTTTGCCATCCACAGATGGCTTAAGTGTTCACAGCTCAGTGCCCTCTTGGTACCCAGGTCTTTGTCCTGTATCCAGGAAGAATCAGGTCACACATGAACTTGAGGTTAGTGAATGCAGAAGTTTTATCAAGTGGTGGAGGTGGCTCTCAACTGGATGGATGGGGATGGAGAAGGAAGATGATCTCTCCTTGGAGTTTGGCTGTCCAGTGGCCGATGTCCTCTGTGACTGCCCCCAGCCAAACTCCTCCTGGCATTCAGATGCTCCTTCTCTTTGTGCTGCTCCGTACTGCTGTTCATCGGCTCTTCTGTTCTTCTCATCGGCTTCTGGAGCCTGGGGTCTGGGTTTACATGAGTACAGGATGGGGGTCATGGCAGGCCAAAAGGTAACTTTTGGAAGCAAAACCAGGAATGTCTGCTTTCATTTAGGGCCACAGGTTTCCAGGCTTGAAGGTGGGGCCTTTGTCAGGGAACCACCCTCTTCTACCTAGTATTTCCATGTCTCCTGTTCTTGGTAATTGCTGGGAGAATTAATTGTGAATTTAACAGCTTTTCTGAAGCCTGAGTCCTTCTAACGAGTCACTGAGCCTTAGTGTGGTATTGAAAACCCCTGATGTGCTATAGAATTTAAATTTTTTTCTTTCACACAATTGAAAACTATAATAAGTTTTAAAGGAATGACATTTAATATTTATTCATTTATTAATAAATTATTATCAAGTGTCTTCTATGTATCAGTCTTATTTTAGGTTGTAGAAATAGTTCAAACTACAAAATAAATAATAAAATTTTATCTTTAATGTCCATTCAAAACACAGAATAAACAAGAAAACAAATTAAAATTATATACTAATATAATTTGTATTTTACCAGATATATAGATTTTGACTATGTGGAGAATTTATATTAAAGCTATTGGAAAGAACTGATCCCCCTTAAGGAATTTTTTTTTTTTTTTTTTTTTTTTTTGTATAGCAGATTATCTCAAAGTGTAATATCAGGGCTTTCTTCTCTGACAGGAGTTTGATTTCAATTAATGCAACTAGCAGATGTAAAGAAGGGCAATAACAAGTGATAAAGACTTACACTCAAGTGTTACTCTATTATATTTGGGGATGAATATTTCATGGTCAATTCTGGAATAGGTTAAGTATGGAAATTGAACAGTGGTAAGTGGCTGCCTCAGGAGAAAAGGTAGCAGTAATTACCTCTGAAGGGAAGAGGATTCAAAAAACAGATGCTGGAGAGCTTTGCATATAAACTTTACATATCACAAACTATCTCTTGGTGGAATGTGCCTAGTAAAAAAAGAATGAAAAATGTAATTTCTACAGAATTCTTTATGCAAAAACAAAAAATAAAAAGGGAAAAAATTGACTTGTCTTCCCACACATATAATTATTCTTCCCATAATTTCTTAAGTCTTTTATGATCTGATGAGAAATGGAAAGGAAATTCAATTTGTAGCTAGTAATGAAACTAAAAATTAAGTATCTAAAGAAAAAAGTTCACAAATTTTTAAAAGGTATAATTTTTCAAAGATGCCATTGTGCTTCATTTAGAAAACTTAAGCACGATTTAACAATTTGTCATTTTGGTGAAAGAACTATTTTATTCCTTTTGTATACCCATTGGTTTTGTCCTCTAAATTACTGCAACTAAATGGTTTTCTTCTCAACAATGTCATGATTTTTTTCCCTTTTGTTCAAAGTTATGAGGGTTTTTTTTTTCTATTTATAGCTGTTAATTTCATTTATTTGAACAAACAGTAAAAATGTAAATGAAAATAAAAGATAGTTGTGGAAAATTATAGGTTTGTGGTAAAGTGGGGTTTCTCAGCCTCCAATCTTTTCATAATGATTATTAAAAATTTATTTAAAGCTTAACACTTTGATCAAGTTTAATAAAAACATTATTAGTACCTATAATTTTTTACTTACCTCTTAATTTTTTTCAAAAACATTTTAATACATTTATTTTATTAGAATGTATTCAATAAGGAAGAGAAACATTTTTTTATGATACTTATTCCCAGGTCTTTTTATTTCCCGTAACTAAATAAAATGAGAATGGAAGATTGAACCTCTCTTCCACTAAAAGAAAATATGAAAATATTTTATTGTTCATATTTTAAGTATGAAAATTAAAACAGGTACATGAAATAATTTATAATCTCTAATTTTCTAAGTTAACTATATTCATTTATTTCTTTGTATATTTTCTGCTTTTACTCACATGCATGTAAATGTTTTTAGCAAAAATTTGTGTAAAATATCATTGTTATGAGCTGAGTTGTGTCCTGTCTTGTCCCCCTCCTCAAAAACATTTGTATGTTGCATCTCAGAATGTGACTGTGTATGGAGATAGGTGTGGAGTGGAGATAGGTAAGCAAGAGGAGGAAGGGCACCAGGCTGGGGAGAACAATTGTTCTGAGAGACAGCTAATCACAATCTGCTGGCATAACGTTCTGTTCCCAAATACCTGGTTCCCCACATAGCTTCTTTAGCAGCATCTTATAAAACTTCCCTCCAGCCCCTGCCACTTTGCAGACAGCGCTTTTCTGCCATATTGCCAATTGATTTATTGAAATGTACTTTTTCTCTAATAAATTTGCCATTCTTTCCCAGCAATGGTCTTGCTCAATTTCTTTACCAACAGCAATGCTGAACCTGATCATTGCACCCAGGACCACAGAGTTGTTACAGAAGTGGTTAAGTTTAAATAAGGCTCTTATCATAGGACCTAATCCAGTATAACTGAAACTTGGACACACAAAGAGACAACAGAATTGTGCACACACTGAAGACCATGTTGAGCACACAGCAAGAAGGTAGTCACCTGGTAACCAAAGACAATGGCCTCAGGAGAAACCAGAGATATCATCCCCCTGGACTTGGACATTCAGTCTCCAGAACTATGAGAAATAAATTTCCATTGTTTTTGTTGTTTAAGACAAGCAATCTGTGTCATTTTCTTCTGACCATCCTGGCTAATAAAAGTATTAAATAATTTTTCATAAAAATTATGTTTAATGTTCTATTATGATTAAAGAATACTCTAATAAAGAATGTTATATTTAATATAAAAAAGGTAAGACATACACAAATATAAAGAACAAGAGGAAAAGCATGTCATCTCTCACTTCCAAAGAGCCAAAAATCTGTTGTAAATTTCAATATGACAGTGGAGTCCCCAGTGTATTTGGTTCCTAAAGAAAGAGAGATTTGGGGCATTTTGGAACATTTCAAAACAGTGGGTCAAATAGGAATGTGGCTAGATCTTGTGAAAAATAACAGTAAAGAAATCACTGTATTTTAGAAACTTGGAACAGAGCTAAAGTAGTGTAAAAATGAAAACAGAGCATGAAACATATGTTCTACAAGAATATAAACCTTGTATAAGAAAAATGGATAAATGAAATGTCTGACTCCAGTAAGCACTCAAAAAAGAAAAATGAAATAAACTATAGGAAAGAAAATAAAAAATGTAGTAGAACATATGGGAGAATAAAAAATAGTAAAATAGCAAAACTATAAAAATTTATTTTTGGAGAAAAATGATTAATATGAGTAAACTGACAATTAATATGTATTGGAGCGCAAAAATAAAGATGGCATAACTTGCTCCAGAGGGGAAAGATCATCTAAGAGATTTGAGTGAAATAAAAAAAATGAAAAACTAATTGCTACAGAGCTCATGAAACATGTTTACTGTGCATCAATTAGCAACTGGCCTGAGTCCAGTGACACCAAACACCCCACAACGCACAGAAGGAAACAGGGCCAGTGAACTGGAAGACAGGTCACTAGTACACATACAAACTGAAGCCTCAAGAAAAAATGTAAGATAATTCAGAAACATTACAAGAGGTATGAGGAGCATATCGAATAAACCTGACTAATGTGTGCTTGGTATTTTAAGAGGCGAGAACAGCGACTATGCAGCAGAAGCAACGTTTGAAAAGATAATGAATAAGAATGTTCTAAAACGCATTAAGTCAACAACTCACATGCTGAAGAATTCTGCAAAGTTCAAGCAGGGGAAATAAACAGAAAAACACAATTAGGCCCAATATGAGAAGAACGCATAAAATAGGTACAAAGAAGGACATCTAAAAGTTAGCCTGAGATAAAAGGCAGATTGCAATGCAAAGATAAACAATAAAATGAACTATGACTTTCTTATAGGAAATTATTATTTCAATGCCACTCAGCCATATATCACCAGGAACACACCTATAATTGAACAAATTGGGTTTATTGTTCATTTCAGTGAGCAAGGGCACGCAGCATGGGAAGTCAGCTGGCATTTCAGTAGTGGGTATTAGGGAGAATTTCAATGTGATGATTTTGGAGACCATCCAAGGAAGCAGGTACTCATTATGGACTGGGTGCTGTTAGGGAGTCAGGACCATTCTATGATTGGTTATTTTGGTAAATTTTACCCAGGAAGAGGAAAGCCCAAAATGAAAATAGAGCTTCAATTTGCAAAGAAGAACAGTGAGTCATATTAACCAGGAGAGGATTGTTTGGTATTTTGTGGATGGCACAGTGACCTTGGTTTTGTCCATGCTCAGACAAAATTACAAAGTGATCTTTTTTGTCTCACCTAACCATAGCTGCAGAGTGGCCTTTTCTGACGTTGGTGTTGTGTGTGACTGTGTGCATCTAACAGAAAGACAGTATGATCTAGTTTTCTCCTTGCCAGGCCAGCCTGAAAGAACACTGAGATCTAACTGAAAGGGCAGACCAGTTCCTGATGCCACCACTGCTTTTGACAGTTGTAAGATAATTGAGTGTTACCTTCAAAGTGTGAAAAAACAAAACTGGAAATCTGGTATTCCAGACTAATGAAAGTATCTTTCAAAATTAAAGCAAGCTGAAGACATTCTCAGACAGACAAAAAACTTTGGGAGCACAGTCTTCGTTGGATCTGACCTGAAATCAGCTAAAAAGACAGAAAAATCAGGCAGGAGAAAAATGATTCAAAAGGGCTAATCAAGGATAAAGGAAAGGAAATAATTTATGTAATATAAAATATAAAGTTACAGATATATCTAAATACATATTGACTGTATAAAATAAGAATGCTAATATCTGGTGGAGTGTTTGTGTGTGTACACATATATACTTATGTATATGTGTGTGTGTATATATATATATACAGTTTTATAATATGTATACATGGGTATATACATGTGTATGTGTGTGTGTGTATATATATATATGTATTTCACATAAACTTTAGTGTGGTAAAAGTGCAAGTAATACAATTAAAATGTCCCAAGAGTCTTTTGTTTTTTGGAAAGAAGAAAAAGTACTAATTTGTTTTAGACTAAGGTAAATTAAGATAAACTTTATAATGTTTACTAAACTAATAAATAAATAACAATAGCCTATCGCATTAATAACATTGTAAAAGAAATGATAAATAATTAATTAAAAGGAATAATTCAAGAGATGTAAAAAATGGTGACTGTAGTTAGTAACAGTATAAAAAATGAAAGGAATAGATTAATCAAAAAGAGACAAGAAAATAGAAAAAACAACATGGAAAAGTGGGTCCAGTAGAAAAAGAATAGTAGATTGATATTAATCATGATATTAAACACAAATGTAACAAATGCTGAAATTAAAATGCAAAGATTTACACATGTACACATGTGCATAAATCATTTATGTTCTGTTTTCAAAATAAGGATAAGTAAAAAGTACATCAAAAAGTATTTATGATGAGTAACCTAAGGAAATGCGTGTCATTATACTAAAATAAGCTAATGTCTTTTTGAAACCAAGAAGCACAGATAGAAGGACATTTCACAATAATGAATCAATTCATTGTGGAAATATTAAAACTTCATACTGCTATGTACATAACATAGCCTCACAGCCTTAAAGAAATTCAAAGTATCTAACATAAAGTAGTAAGAAAAGCACACTAAAATGGTAAGGAAATAGAAAATGGGGATGTCATTAAGAAATGTAAGACAATAATGTCCATAATGAATGTATGAATGCAGCATGCATGCTTGTCAACTGCATAAAAAGCGCTTAGCAGGCTATAAAGCAAACTTCAGTAATGCTGAAGAATTGAAATCATAATGAGTAGGTTTCTTACCATTGCAGAATTAATCCAGAAATTAAGTACAAAGCAATAACTTAAAATTTCAAAAATGTTTAGTAATTAGCAATGTATTTAAACATAAAACATGTACCATAAAGGAACGACTCAGTTAGGACATATATTCCACTGAGTACATGCAAAAAAAAAAAAAAAAAAATAGATACTTAAGGATGCAAGAGTCACCAAACACATCCAAAAGAGAAATATTTATAGACAATGCATGTATGATAAAAGAAAATCTGAAAATCAGGGATTCAAGCATTTTGTTCAAAGAAGAGAGATGCAATTTTAAAGAAAATAACAGATAATAAAGTATAAAAATACATACTATGAATAATTAAATTAAAAGTGGGTCCTTTGAAAAGGCTAATACATACTCGTAAAAAAGCACACTATAGGTTAGTAAAATGAAAAACAGCTGCATACCACTTCCTGCCCCAAAGTAGTATAGAGGCATAATTTATCAGTACCAGTAATAAAACTGGTCACTTTAAAATTAATAGTCATCAAAAGAATAATAAGAAAATGAGATAAACACATGTATCCTAAAAATAAGTGAAAGAGGTCAGGTACATGGTTAACACCTGTAATCTCAACACTTTGGGAGGACCAGTTGGGTGGAGCACTTGAGGCCAGGAGTTTGAGATCATTCTCATCAACATGGTGAAACCCTGACCCTAATAAAAATACAAAAATTAGTCAGGCACGGTGGCACACAACTGTAGTCTCAGCGACTATGGAGGCTGAGGCAGGAGAATCGTTTGAACCCAGGAGGCAGAGGTTGCAGTGAGCCGAGATAGTGCCACTTCACTCCAGCCTGGGTGACAGAGTGAGACTACCTCTCAGATAATAATAATAACAAAATAAAATGAATCTTCATATAAAAAT
This sequence comes from Saimiri boliviensis, assembly GCF_048565385.1. Classification (NCBI taxonomy): domain Eukaryota; kingdom Metazoa; phylum Chordata; class Mammalia; order Primates; family Cebidae; genus Saimiri; species Saimiri boliviensis. The sequence goes on from NC_133451.1 coordinate 110,590,125, forward strand.
AAATGTAGTGACAGAAATGACAAAATGCTACACTGTGATCAAGCTGGGATTATTCTAGAAATGCAAGAAGGATTTAGCATTCATGTATCAACCAACATGATATGGCATATTCACAAAAGATAAGTAAAAAATTAGCAGAATAGAAGCTAAGACAAACAGAAAACATGTCATATTTTCAATAAAAGCTGAAACAATCCATTTCACAAAATTCATAATGTTATAACGTTTCTTATCCACCTAAAGATTGAAGAAACTTCCTATTTAAGAGATTCAGTTTCTATCAGGGCCAAGGGGGAGAAAAAAAAAAAGAGGCCAACAGAAATTCTACAGTAAACATCAGATTAAATGAAGACAACTTCAGAACTTTTCTTGTGAGATCAGAAATAACACATCGCTGTCCACTGTTCCTACGTCTATTCTCCTATGTAATATTGTAGTGAAGCTTCGGCTAGTTTAATAAAGCAAATAAATAAACAATAAATAAAATATCAACTAGAAATATACAAATAGTATTACTTGAAAGTGATATGAAATAGGATATTAAAAATCTACAGATAGCCTATCAGAATTTCTAAAGAAATTTAGCAAACTGGATGCAGATAAATACTTTTTAAAGTTTTACTTCTAAACATTGCACCAACAACAGTTTAGGAAAAACTGTGACTATTGTTTCCAATATCATCAAAACATCCCATTTCTAGGAATAAGTTGAATGAAAGAGCTACAAAATCTCTATGCCAAAAATAATAAAAATAAGAATGTAAAATTAAAGATCAAAGTCAATGGAGAGACTATATTCATTACTGAAAGACTTAGTATTCTAAACGACAGAATTTTACACACATTGTTATTCAGAATCCATAAAATTCCAGTCAACTTTTCTAGCATGTGTGTATGCACGCGTGTCTGTGTGTATAAATTAACAAGATGATTTGTATAGAAATACAGTGTCAAGAATAGCTAAGAAAATCTTAAAGAACTTTCACTTCTAGACATTAATACCTATTAGATCAGTAAAATAACAGTGTGATACTAGTGTAAGAATAAACATATAAATCACCAAAATTGAATGAAATGCCCCAATACAGAACCATGCATGTACAGACTCTTGGTTTATAATTAAGGCAGTACAACAGGACACGCAGGAAAGATTAGACTTTCCATTAAACTTTGCAGAGTAAACTGGTTAGCCATACTGGGAAAACAAAGCAAAAGAGAACAGGATGTAGTGTTTGCCTAACTGTATACCCCCACGTACTTTGATTATAGGTATCATTGTGGAAGATAAAAATATATAAAGATTTTGGAACATAATGTAGAAAAATATGTTCATGCCTTTGCCCAGGCTAAACACCAGGACACAAAGAGCAATAAAAATAAACAAAAGGATTGATAAATTTAGCTTTTAAAATTTTAAACAACTTTTCATAAAAAACTATCTACAAAAAAACCCAGAATATATTTATAGTACCAGTCCTAGCAAAGGACTTGTTTCTAGAATATAAAAACCCCTTTAAATAACCAAAAAAATAGAAATATGGTAGAGGAAATGGAGAGACAGTGGAAAAGGTACTCCAGCTAAAAGATTTTGTAAATTAACAAAGACATATGAAAAACTGCACCGCCTGGTCATCAGGAAAATACAAAATAAAACAGCAGTGAAGTAATAACACATACCTCAGTGCAGATAATACATTCTTTATTCAAAGACCAAAAACAGCAATTTTAAGTGAACACCTAAAGAAAGCAGAGGTCTTAGAGGACTTTTGACAGCATTTAGTGAGTTGAATGTGCATATCACCAGCTATCCCTTACCAGCTTTGTTGGACCCATTGATTTCATTGGGACGATCCACTGTGCTAGCACACAGTCGCTGTGCCCTAGGAGCCACACATGGGTCCCACCTCTTGTTTCTCTACTCTTATACGCAACTCTGGCTTGCTTTCAAATACTCTTCTAGTATTCCTACATAAATTATTAAAGACAGGTTGGAAACATTTGTCATAAATTCTCAACACTGGCAGAGGTGGTGGCTCGAGCTTATAATTCCAACACTTTGGGAGGCTCAACCAGGAGGATTGTTTGAGACCAGCCTGGGCAACATAGTGACTCCTTGTCTCTACAAAAATAAATTAACAAATAAATAATCAACATCTTATGCTAGATACAAAAAAAATCAGAAAACAGATCTTATTTTCCTGCTGGAGATTTAACAGAAAAACTGTTCTAGTTAGGCTTGGCTCACGCTTGTGATCTCAGCACTTTGGGAGGCCTAGGTGAGTGGATCACCAGAGACCAGGAGCTTGAAACCAGGCTGGCCAACATGGCGAAACTTGTCTCTACTAATAATACAAAAAAAAATAGCTGGACGTGGTGGCGTGCATCTTTAGCCCCAGCTAGTCTGGAGGCTGAGGCATGAGAATCAGTTGAACCCAGGTGGCTGAGGTTGCGAAGAGCTGAGATCATGCCACTGCACTCCTGCCTGGGTGACAGAATGAGCCCTGTCTCAAGAAAAATAAAAATAAAATAAAATAAAAAGATAGTGAGGCAGCATTCAATTAGTTAAGAGAAGAAGCATCTAATGAAGTTTTTTGGAGGTCAAATCCTGATTCTACTATGTTTTGATTCATGAACTTGGGCAAATTATTTAATCTACCAGTAGGAACTCATAGCTACATTCTACACAGTCTGCGTATGATCCTACAGCATGAACACATACTTGTGTTCATATTGTGAAATACATAGAGCTGCCTTCTTATAATTTGTGTATTTTTCTAAAATAAAAGTATATTTTAATGTTAAAAATTATGTTTTCAATTTAAGGGGGTCATAGATTTCCATAAAGTTTACTACACTAAACTCCAGTGCTGAACATCCCTCAGTGCTTCAGCTCAGGTTGGAAAATCTAGGAAGGAGAACCTGATGTCATTGGTTGCTCACAATTTGGGCCAATTACATTTGCAGTTCCAATTTCCCACTGGGTAGGGGAGGGTTAAAATAATGGTACTAACAGAATCTTCTAAGTGGTGCATGGTAGGTCAGTTCCCCTAAGTGATCTGGGATGGTAATAATGTTGCCAAGAATCAATACTAGGCATGGAAAATGAACAAAAAACAAGAAATGTATACAATCGTATATGTACATCAATAGGCAGTGTTCAAATTAATTATTTTATGTCTACTCTATGTTGTATTAAAACGAGGTGTGTTTGGCAAATAGACAAAGGATCACACCAGATTCAGGGGAAGATGAAATGTAAATGTTATGGAAGTACTCATAGGCAGATACGTCAAAGAAATCCACACCTCTCTGCTGTCTCAGACTTCCTTGAGTGTGACATATCAGATACTACTGTGGAAATTGCTCTAAGGGAAGGATCCAACCTTCCTATCACCATATAAATCTATAGGCAAGTTGAGAGGAGGCCATGGCACATCCCTTGAGTAGTTGATTGTACAACAAAGGAACATCTCTCAGCAGAGATATGGACTTGTTAATCTAGAGTATAGGTACCAGCTAGAGGTCTCCAGTTCCACTCTGTGAAAATTCTGCAGATCTATCAAATTAGACAAGAGAAGAAAAAATTAGCCTCTTGGGACATCCAGGTTTGTCTCTCCTCAGACAGTCTTCTGTCCCTTGAGGACTTAATGGATTCACTATCCTACATTCCAGTAAATGTCAGGTTGTAACAATTTCTACAACAAGGTCTGTAAGTGGAAAAATCGATACGTTTTCTTGCAGCTGGGTCCAGTACACTAAGTAACTTTCATACTAACATCACCACAAGTTTCCTTTATGTACAACTGTCTAATAGCACTCACTACCTGTAAATCTCTTTTTCAACTTTTTCCCACGTGGATATATATTTTAAGCATCTTTGTTTAATCATAAATTCTCCTTTATCTTTTTCATATTTAACTTCATTTTAATATTAAAGTGATGCTATATTTATGAATGTTTTATATGTTGTTTGATATCACGATCTCATGCTATTCTAAAACCTGAAAAGTTTTTGCCTTTCCTCAAATAGCTTGAGCTTTGGCTCAAAATATTGTCATTATTTTTTTTAACTATTTTTAGTTTTTTGGCAGTTTAAAAATATTTTTCATCACTGATTTACATAACTTTTAATTAAAATGTGGATGTAATTGAAATATAAATCCTTTATTTTTCAAAATTTTGGGTGGTATAAAACATCATGGTGTCATAGAAGCAGTGAACAAATGTGACATTGAAAATATTTGATTTCATATTCACCATAGCACAATATAACAATAATAATCAAAAATAACAATAACAAAAATACTATTTTAATTGATATTTACTCTTTTGGGCATTATTGTAAGGGTAGTTCAACCTCTGATTTACACTTCAAATGATCTACCTGAACATACTATTGTAATTATTTAACAGGTAAGTGAACTAATAACTGAAATACAGAGATTAAATAATTTGCCTAAGGTCACTTACTTGGAACATACTAGAAACAGGGTGTTATCCCAACTAGCCTTTCTCCAACGTCTCTTCTCTGAACTAACATGGCCCAAAAGACAACCATGTTGGCTAAATATTAAAAAAGAGAGCTTTATTGGTGATATCAGTTTGAAAACTGGGAAGTGAAATTCTCCATTACAGGCTAAAGGTGCTGTCTTTTTTTTTTTTTTTTATTTCCAACTTTTATTTTAAGCTCAGGGGTACATGTGTAGAATGTGCAGGTTTGTTACATGGGTAAATGTGTGCTATTGTGGTTCACTGTTCAGACCATCTCATCACCTAGGTACTAAGCCCAGCATCCACTAGCTATTCTTCCTAATACTGTCCCTCCTCTTACCCTCAACCCTCCAACAGGTCCCAGTGTGTGTTCTTCTCCCCCATGTGTCCATGTGTTCTCATAATTCAGTTCCCATTTATAAGTGAGAACACGTGGTGTTTGGTTTTCTCTTCCTGCGTTAGTTTGCTGGATGCTATCTCTTCAAAACAGGTTGGGTTTTATGCCTCACGGAGGCTGTATCACACAGTAGAATAATACATAACAAGCAGGTTTGAGGTAAAAGCTATACATATTTATGAGGGGAGCCAAGCACACACACAACAAATGAACATATATGTAACATATATTCCATGTTCATTTTGGGACAGAATTTTAGTATTAGAATATAGTGGAATTTGGCTATTTATACCAAATGGTGAACTAGAGGACACAAAGAAAGCTTGTGGGCAGTCTCCATAAGCTGCTGGAGGGCTTGAGACCTGCAGTTGCTTATCAGGAAAGAATGTCTGTAAGGCTGATCATCTCTCCAATCAGAGTTGTCTTGGTCCAGGCTGTAAGTCAGAGTTGGGAGGGGTCTGGTAATTTGCATGACAGCTCCTATCGTTAGGGTGATTAGCAAGACAGTGTTTTTGTTTTGTAGCTGTAGGAACTTAGGGAGTGTTTTTGTCTTGTAGCTGTAGGAACTATAGGAGCAGAGGTCTGAACCCTCAACCCTTAGAGAACTTTTGTTTCCTTAACTTCAGAGTCCACCTTGCTTGATAAAGGGGCATCTATTTTTGTCTTTAGATCACAGATATAGGTTGATAATACACAACCTACTTTCATAACTATCATAACTAGCATGATGTTTCTGCTAAAGAGGAATAGACAAGACTTATTGACTTATTGAAGTAGGAAAAGGAGAGGAATGAAGAGATGGAAATGTGTAGTTCGCATGGTAGTCACTGTTGACATGTCAAGAAGAAACATCAGATCAAATCAGTAGATCTGATAAAAATCAAGGCTTAGTTGGGGAAACCAGTCCAAGAAGAAGTCTACTGATGGTCATCTTTCTCTCCTTCAAAAATATTCTTCAATCCGGTCCAATTTTCATGTCAATTGAAAAAAGAAAAGATAGCAGAAAACATTTTTTTTTTTCTAAAAAAGAAAACAATAACCAAGAGAAACATTATATGTTAGTAGAAATGGGGTAGATAGAGTTAAAACAAACAAACATGGACAACACACACACACACACACACACACACACACACACACACATACACACACCAACAAACTGAGAATTGAAATGCTTGATGGCCAGAAGGGAAATAAAGTTACAGGAGACAAACAGGCCAAACATGAGGCATAGGAAAGTGGAGAGAATTCTGTGGGCAGAGTGGAGAGCGTGTGTCCCTTTGTAGAAGAGAGAGAAGAAGACAGAAAAATTAAACATTACCTGATATAAATTAAAAAGGAAAGAAAAGGTAAAGGAAAAGTGATACAACTGGAATTCTAAAAAATGACAAAAGTGAAGGGAATATATTTGAAGATCCAAATGAAAGCATATTTAGATATAGCAAATGAATTCTCAGCAGATTTTTTCTCAGTAATTTGCTCAGTAAATTTGAAATAATTTTACCAGAAAATTTAACTGAAGAATGAGCTGTGTAAGGTAAAAAAACACATGTAGATAATAAACAAAGGTAAATTAATTATAGACAGGCAACTTCAAAAGGACGTGTGAATGGTATGATTCAATAGGAGTGTAATTTTTGAATACTAAGCTTAATTTTTTAATTGTGAAAAAGGTACATAACATAAAATTTACCATTTTTGCTATTTTAAGTGTTCAGTTTAGTGGCATTAAACACATTCACATTGTTGTGCAATCATCACCATCTTTCTCCATAACTCTTTTCATCTTGTAAATATTAAGTTTTATAAGCTCCTAGTTTTAATTTTTAAAAAATGTGTGCAGTATGCAAACCTCTATCATTTGAAGATTGCAACTAAAATCCCCAATGCTGACTTAATTAACTAGGCCTAATTCATTTATTTATGTAATTTTCTTCTTTACTCTCCATGTAAGTAAGTCTCTTCAAATGACTTTTTTTTTTTTTTTTTTTTTTTTTAGAAAGAGAAAAGAAGTCATTGTCACTCTTATTTTAAAATAATAATGAAAAATTTGAAGAGCTATGGTAAAAATTGATGCTGGGTTGTCTCAATTACTATCTGAAAAAAAATCTTCATAAGTCTCTGCCAATTATCAAATTATTCAAAATAACTAAAATACAGCAGCTGTCAGTGAAGTTGCTAAAAATTTGGCCCCATCAATTTTTCTAAAAACTTTAAAGGCAGTGTCATGGACTTTTAATCAAATAGTATGGACGACATGTTACTCTTTCCTGTACATGACACTTTTTTGATTACCAGAAGACCTCATTCTTTTCTGATCCTAACCTTGGTGAAGCTCAACTTCATCTAAAATTGCCTACATATTATCTTTACATTTTGGATTGGTTTTATCCAATGTTGGCACTTAATGCTAACTTTTAACACTAAAATCTGTAAATTCATCTATAGGAGCAGAATTTTGTTGATATTTCAATGAATATAAGACTATTTGACTTGGAAATTTAATTTTGAGGGGGTGTGAATGCTGTTTACATTAAAATGTGACATTTAAAGTATTTTATTTCATATTCATCTATACTGTAATTTGGGGATACTTTTCAGAACTTCTGCCATAGCACGCTATAGCAATAATAACCATGATAATAAAAATAATATTTTAATTGATATTTACATTTTTGGGTTTATTGTAAAGGTTTTAGTTCAACTTCTGATTTAAATTTCAAAAGACCTACCTGAACATAATATCATAATCATTTAACAGGTAAGTGAACTAACAGCTGAAACACAGAGATTAAATAATTTGCCCAAAGTCAAATTCATTGGAGAATATTAGAAACAGGGTGTGACCCTAAGACACATTACAACATTATGGAAGATGGTTTAGCATAAGCAGTAAACACTATCATTATCTTATATGTTGATTACCATGTTAGAATTGCAATACATCCAAATCCCAGGAATTTGAGTCTCTGTTTTGTTTTTTGAGTTTCAGCCTTTGTTTTATTGTTGAATTTATAAATATAACAGCCTGTCTTAGCTTAACATTTGTACTTACTGAAACTACATTAATAAAACATTTACAGCACTTGGGAAGTGCAGCACTGTGTAAAATTACCATTTACCTTAATTTCAAGTATAACAATACAATCATGTTAAGAACTTGTACTTTGCAGTAAGTGTGATATGCCAATATTTAAATGAGGACATTGTGTCAAACAGAAAATGTGTTCACTGCCAGCTTAACAGCCAACACGAAGGGAGAAGAAAACATTTTTACATAAGATGCTATGTAAAGCCATTTTCCACTGTCTGAATCATGAATCACAGGACTAACCTAAAATAAAGAAATAGATTTGATTGGAATTAAGGGATCACTACACCAAGTTACCAAAATTTTGCAGAGTGCCCAGTTGTACATGGATTAATTTTAGCTATTCTAAGACTTACGAGTTATGCTTGAAAAGTTAAATCTAAAAATGCATTTTAAAAAGTATGTAGGAAATTTTCAGAGTTACATGATATTAACCACTAGCATAAATTAGAAAAAATGAGATATCAGCCTTCTTACTAGTTATGCATGATCCTATAAGAAAATCATCAAAATATGCAGAAATATATCAAAAAATGTTCTATAATAAATACTATAATCTTAAATAATGACAGATTAATAAATACCATAATCCTAAGCAATATCAGATTTTCAACCTTATGTATTTTAAACCTATTACTAAAGTATAATAGAAATATAAGGAAGTACCCATGTACATATATATAAATAAATATCTAGTCCTTCAAAATGACAAAATTTCCATCATTAATGATAAAAACTTATTAAAAATGTTATAATATAATGTATGTACATATTAATTCTCTATTAACATAGATAATACATATTCTCTTTTGTTCATGAAGAATTTACCTAAATAAAAATATGAAGTAAAAACAGACTATAGTTAATAATGTGTAAAACTTAAAAAATAGTAATTTTTAAATACCTTGATAATAATTACTGTTACAAGTGTACTATATACACCTAGATTTCCGTTCTTTTCCACACAGCCTTCAAGTGGATCTCATTGTGTAGATTGGACCCATATGAGAGACCGTTATATGCATACGTGTAATTAGCAAGATTCTTTTCAATTTATTGTCTTTTTGAAGTTTGTTGTATTGTGTTTTACATCAGTCAAGACACCTGTATCGTCCATCTGATATTCTGAATTTATAGTTCTGTAGTTACAGAATTTCTTTTTTATTTTAGTGGCGTTATCATAATTAATACTCTGGTAAGAAGGTAGTCCACTAACTGTTTTTCAAAAGAACATATGTTCTCTTACATATTTTCATAAACAACGTTATTTGACTTCAGTTTTGTTTTACTGAGGAAATTGTTACTTGAAATTTGTATCATCATGGTGGAAAATCTTTTGTACAGGACAGCTGTTGAAGTGACAACTTCATATTGATAAATGTAATGTCTATAAAATAAGGAAGAATGATCCATGTTTGATTAACATTGTGATATAAAACTACCTGTAAGAAACAACATAAAGAGCATTTTGATATTTGCCAAAATTATATTGTTAAAATTTCTTTTCACTATCCTAAGCTTGGCATTTTAAAAGAATTAAGAAAAGAAAGAATGAAAATTTGTTTTGCCATCATTTATTTCTTCTTTATTTTATATTAATAATAAGAAATATCAATATCTTCATTAAAATATTAGTTATCTACTAAGTAGTAACCCTTTATGTAGAGTATATTGGTACACATTCATTTTCTCACTTTTGCAATTAAACATTCTCCATTATATAACTTTTTTATAATGCATAAATAAAACAAAATATTCAGTGCAATTATATCTGATGAAGTCAGCTCATAATTACACGTTTAACAATAATGTATTTATATTTGACATATAATATTTGTTTTTATATTTGAGCATTAGAGTTTTAAAGTTTAAGATATATTAATATTTTAACTTTCACTATGATTTTCCCTGAATAACATCCGTTACCTTAAATGTCATTAAACATTACTATCATCCAATAGTTCTGCAGTATAGCAGTATTATAGCAGTTTCAAATCAAAGTAAAGCTAATATTCTATCAATCAAAAGGTGGTGCTGTAAAAACTTAACATTTGTTTATACTAATCACAGAAAATATACTATAAATCAGTATACTTTAATATGTTATTAAATTCTTATTCTTTGAAGACAAGTAATCTAAGCATGACATACACTGAACTTTCCAATTCACTGTTGTATTTGATTTATCACAGAACTCAGTAGTTTAATCATTTTGCTTATAACTCACTGCAAGTAAATGTCTTTTGGCATTAGCAAAGACAATGGATTGTGTACCAGAAATGAACACACATAGTCTCTTTTTGTTTGTTTATGTCCTTTCCCACCATTCCCATTCTTCATATTGCCAGCTTTTTTTATTACACTGGTAGCTACTATCTTCTGAATATATTTCACACATCTGAATTTGTAAAGGGTAGCAATCCCCATTAATTACATTAAATAGTTAATTAATAAAACTGATATTTATTAAATACTACTATATCCTAGGACCTGAATTGAATTACTTATTCTCATTAAATTAATTAATATTTTTTAAAATCCAGGAAGTTTTGACCATAATTGGAAGTTGAAATTCACATGGGTTTACCCTGGCTTAATTTGTGCCATGATGATCATTGAAAGAGTAATAGTGATATTAGAACAAAGAATATCTAAGTGAAATGATATGGTACAAAAAAAGTGTCATGTAATTTCAAAAGGGATGGATACTATGCATTATATTATACAGTGAGCTGAGGTACATACATTTTGAACTGAGATACTGTAATGCCTTGGACAATGACACCATACATTCACTGAGTGAGAAAAAGTGGCCTACACTGTAGTACATTTGACCATAAAATTGATCTTTCCATTTTGTGCAAAAGCTTATCACTAAGCATTAGGTTCAGGGACAAAACTACAAGTAATAACACTGCAGCATTCATGTGCTATCATTCTTTTTTATGGAGAGTTGATAGAATTGGCCATAATATTTTGGTATTTCTAGTACAATATAAATAATTTCTGTTGATAAAAGTATAACTACTCAGCATTATAAAATTCCAATTAGAAAGATGGTATGTCAGAAAACATATAGCGGGAAATAAAATATATATAATGTCTAGAAATTTGAACTGTTCACATTCACTGACACATGCATTTTCTTCTGCTTCTGACACACCTGAGAGAGCAAGAGCAAGCCCCACTTCCTCTTTTCCCTCAGCCTACTCAATGTGAAGATGATGAGGATGAACACCTTTATGATAATCCATTTCCATCCAATGAATAATCAATGTATTTTCTCTTTCTTATAATTTTCTTAATAACATATACACACACACACATAGTAATGTACATACAAGCACATTTGTAAACATTGAAGAAAAGATCAAGCCCATTTAGATATAACTGGATTTCTTTCCCAGTTACATCATAAAATAAAGGCTAGCGATTTGATGTAGTGTTCACCAAATTATTATTTGAAGCAATGGAAAGTACCATTATGAAAACAGTTTTAGCACATTTCTTAGTGAGAGAAGAATCAGAATAACATGCAAGGATAATGAAACGAGGATTACCATTAATGAAAATGAGTTTATAAAAATACTTTTTAAATTTAATGTGAGATCCCCAAAATTGTGTGGCTACTAAAAACGTGACTGGTGAAAATGTTGAGGAGTCTTTTCAGATTTTGGAAGAGAATGCGTTACCAACGGAAAATTCTACTGTCTGGATATTTGTTCTCAAAACCTCATGTTGAAATTTGATCCCCAATGTTGGAGGTGTAGTCTAGTGGGAGGTTTGTGACAGATCTCCCATGAATGGCTGGATGCCTTTCTTGCAGTAAGAAGGGTGTTCTCCTTCTATTACATATCTTGAGAACTGCTTTTTAAAGAGAGCCTGACACCTCCCTACTCTCTCGCTTTCTCTCTCACCATATGATCTCTGCATGTGCTGGCTTACACATTCTGCCATGAGTGAGAGCAGCCTGAAGCTTTCACACGATGCCCAATCTTTTAGCTTACAGAATACAAAAAGCCAAACAAACTTTTCTTTATAAATTAACTAGCCTCAGGTATTTTTTATAATAACACTAAACATACTAAGACAGAAAGCAATTAAAAGACTGATCAGTTTTAAAATTTATTACCAGATGTTTATAAAATCATAAACATAGAATCTAAGAATTAAGATATTCTGTTAACTCAGGTACTCCTTCAAATATTGTGCAACTTAAAACTCTATTTGGTTTGTTTCCCATGTACTGAGACTGAACCATTCACACACACACACACACACACACACACACACACACACACACACACACACACTCTGTAATGCATATGGCTATAAAATATGGCTATAAGTCACCTAAACCTTACCATGCAAATTTATTTACAAAAATTCATCAAACAATAAGTGATTACTAAGTAAATCAGAAAATTTCTGTTGGTATAAGACTTCTAAAAAGCATTTTTCCTTGAGGAATAAAATAGCAATTTTCAACTAAAATATTTAACCACATATTCAGAAATTAAGAAGCTTGGCTTTGTGTTTATAACTGCACTAAGTCTGAGAAATCATCATTGTGTTGTTAATTTGCAGCATTTAGGTGATTTCTGTAGGGACTTGTAGTAGAAAAAGCTTAAAAATACTACTACTCTTGTCAGTGCTGGTTTTGACAAGTCAACGTGGATGTCTCTCCATCCCTCTATGAATTCTGGGGATTAATATAGGGCTTTGGTTCTCTTCTTGTCAATCAATTTCTCATCTTTTTCTATCAATAAGTTCAACTTTATTAAGAAATAGATGTGTTTCCAAAACATGTGCCCTTTTGGAATTTTAATTATTTGTCTTATTTCATTTCTGTCAATTCTCTTCAGTCTTCATTGCTTATCATATTTTTTAAACACTAATTAGGTTCATAGATTGTACAGAAATAGTTTTATATTGCATATAGTTTTAAAAATATTTAACATTTTTTCCTGAACACATTTCTGAAAATATTGATTTCAATATAGTCCAGAAAACTCATTTCACTTGCCAGCCAAGCATATTATTTAAGAATTTGATCTTTTCTGCTCTTGTATTTACACAAAGTGTATCTTTGAAAACATCAGAAGTCTAATCATTATGGGCACTCATCTCTAAAGAAGGCCCAGATCTAGAATTATTTATTTTCCTATATTCAATTCCTGAGTTCCAAAAATTAAAATTAAATTAGTTTTTAAATTGAAAAAGAAAATAATTTTATTTTGAATTGTGAATATGTTCTGAACCTCAAATAATAATTTGGTTCATTTGATATTGTTATTAAATAATAGTCACTGAATTAGTTTTTAATGTGTATATAAATATCTTGAGACCTATTTTTATATTTAACACATATATTATTTTTATAAACAATGCTAACTCATTTTTTCCTTCATTACCAAATATTTATTGACCACTTATAATGTACCAGTTACATTTTCTCTGTATATGGATAATAGCAGTAAACAAGATATGTCTTATTATTACCTTCATATTTTTTCTATGAAGTTTTAAGTATTTAATGACTAATATATATTTTTGTTTTGTATTATATTCTTATTACAGTCAAGGTTAACTTAGGGACATTGTACATAAATTTCTAATGTATTTATTTTAACTTATATTTTTGTTTTCTTAGAATTTATTCTCTTTCACAACACATATTTTAAAAACGCGTACCAAATGAATGTAGTTTTTCAAGCCAAGCAAAGAACAACCTCACTGCGTATACCTACAAAATTAATAGTGGCACAAAATTATGCATAGCCAGCAAAACTCGCAAAATTAATGTGCTGATTCTGACCAGATTTGCAAAAATGCAAATACTGCAGTTTTCATCTCACAAAGTTTAAAGAGAGAAACTTCAAGAAAAGAGCAACTTTTTTTCTTTATAAAAGTATTAGTAAGCTTAGGTAATACCAAATATTTATAATGGCAAAATATGAAACACTATTTGTCTGATACATTGTATCTTTCTCAGGAAGTTTCCCAAAACTGAACAGGAAAAAATATGCATTTATGCATTTATTTATTTGTTTATAAGATCTTATTGTCCACATTATTTATTTATAAATACTATTGAACTTACAAATAGGAGCATGTAGTTTTCAATAATTCATTTAACCATTATCACTAATTACTATATGTTTATTTGTGTATGTAACAGGGAATCTAATGTGAAAGCTAATCACAAATTAGAACCTAAGGTATGACGTTCTAAACATGCAGTAAGAATGTTTTCTTAGAAAGCTTCTTCTCTATAATAAGGAAATAACTAAAATAGCTAGATTAGACTTCATGATTAGTAGAATAATGGAATGAAGTGCTATAAAGTAAAGATTTGGCTTCACATTAAAAAAAAAAAGGAAAGAAACAATCTCCTTTAAAATTTAGTCATTCAGCAGGCACTTCGGAGCCTGTTGGGGAAGGGGCATACGGAAGAACTGTATGCTTGCTTTTCTTTCCTTCATATATATATATATATATATATATATATATATATATATATGTGTGTGTGTGTGTGTGTGTGTGTGTGTGTGTGTGTGTATACACACACACATACAATATATGTATGTGTGTATGTGTGTGTATATATATAGACACAATATATGTATGTGTTTGTATATACATATATACACACATACATACATATGTGTATATGTGTTTGTATATACATATATACACACATACATACGTGTGTGTGTGTGTGTGTGTGTATATATATATATATATATATATATATTTTTTTTTTTTTTTTGAAACAAAGTCTTGCTTTGTCCTCCAGGCTGGAGTGCAGTGGCGTGATCTCCGCTCACTGCAACCTGTACCTCCTGGGTTCAAGCAATTCTCCTGTCTCAGCCTCCCAAGAAGCCAGGAGAACAGGCACCCACCTCCATGCCCAGCTAATTTTTGTCTCTTTAGTAGAGACAAGATTTCACCATGTTAGCCAGGACGGTCTCGAACTCTTGATCTTGTGATCCACCCGCCTCAGTCTCCCAAAGTGCTGATTACAGCTTAAGCCATTGCGCCCAACTACTTATATTTTCACAGTTAGAAAAAAGTGTTTCTCACAGATTCCTACATAACTTTATACACAAAGAGACTTCTTAAATATGAATGACAAAATGGTAGAAGCCAAGAAAAGAGAAATGTTTTAAGAAAATTTTACTCAGAAGAGGTATAAGAGCAATAACACGTAACATATATGATACAAAATTAAACACCAAGAGACAAGAATTTCTCTTCCTCTTTGGGAGCTAAGTGATACAGAACTTGTTGTTTGAGAAGGGTCTGTTCCAGAAGTGAAAGAAAGAAAAGCAAAACAATAGATGAAATCAACGAAAAAGAATGAAACTCAAAAACCTTTAGGGGAGCATTGGCTAAATTTAAATTTGGTTGTAGTGAGATGGAATTTGGAGGATCAAGATTAGAAAAGTTCTTAGCTGGTAGGTGGCAGCTGAGACAGTTGAATAAATAAAGATTATGTTTGAATTTTCTGCATGGAAAATTATCTAAATGACAGTGGAGATGTAGAGATTGAGTAAAATCCCTCTACCTCTACTTCAAGACAGATCAGATAGCTAGACAGACAGACAGATAGACAGATAAGAGAGAGATGTAAACATATAGATGATGGCAGTGGTGGTCCAACTGGAGCAGCCTCTGCAGGGATGCAAGCTACAGCAGGAGAGCTGAGGCAGGGGCTGCATGCTCAGTGGAACTGGAGGGAGTCTGGAGCAGGTGGGAGCCTCGCCCCCTTTGAAATTTGCAGGTGGAAGCCCTGCACTACTGGGCACACCTGTGGTCCCCTTGCTGGGCCTGCCAACTTAAAAGCTCAAGCATCCCTGCACGCTCAAGAGCCTGGAAATCCCCACTTCTCCCAAGCTGGAGGGAGCTCCGCCCCCTTCCAAGCTGGCAGGTGGGAAACCTGCTCTCCCAGCACAGCTGCAGTCCCCTAGCTGTGGCTGCTGACTTAGGGATCCAAGCATCCCTGCTCTCTCAAGAGCCTGGGAGATCCTGCTTCCTTCACAGGCTCAGAAGTGCCTGCTACCACTGCCTACTCCCAGTGCCCAATCTGATTTCAGAGCAAAGTTAAAACCAAGCATGGATGCAGTCCCAACCTGGCAGGTGTGCACTTGAGGAGGCACTAGCATGCCAAGCACCTGCTGCCTTGGATTCCTTTGGAATTTGGGCACTGATGAGCACAAGAGGGAGGCCAAGGGGGTGCTGAGGATGGTTTGGCACAGCCTTCAGGCACCCCTTGGCACAAGCAGCCTGGACTCCATGAATGACATAATTGATGGCAGCAGGAGTTAGAAAGGCATGGTTCCTGGATGGAAAGGGGTGGGTCCTGGTGAAACCCCACCTTCAAGCCAGGGATGGTTCTGATTCCCAGGGCTAAACTGTCAGTGCCAGGGAAGTCAGCTGCTCAGAGTGAGAACTTATGGTGACTTTTCTGTACCCACCCATGGCTGCCCATGGACCAACCAGCCTATACTTCCTCCCTTTTGAGCCCATGAAAACCCCCAGACCCTGCCAGACTCACATAGAGGGGAGGGGACTACCAACTGCAGGAAGGAGCTACCCATGTGGGATCTACTCAGCTAGTCAGAACGACCTGCCTGTGAAAAGGAGCTACCCACTTTGGGTATCCTGCAAACTGTTCTGCCACTCAATGACACTCCTCTCCACCTTGCTCAATTTTCACTCCAGTTGTCTGCATATCTTATTCTTCCTGGATGTGGGACAAGAACTCGGGACTTGCTGAATGGCAGGGCTAAAAGAGCTGCAACACAAACAGGGTTGAAACATGTCCTCCTGCTTGCCAGGTTGTAGATGAGGAGAAGGAGAGAAGAGCTGCAGCCCTTCAGAGAGCCTAGACCTAGGGGCTGCCCAAGCCAGGCCAGTGACACTATCTTTGGGGCTCTGCGGTTCCTGGCATCTCCAAGCTTCCAGATGCCCCCACATTCTTCTCATCCAGACATGGGTTTCCACAGCAGAAGCCACGTGCAATACATCTGGTCCAGTCATAGCCTGGCACAGAGCTGGTACCTGGAGCTGCCCACCCTACCATGCACAGTAGCCAGACCATGTGCTTGCTTGCCCACACACCCCTCACTACTTCATGCCTTCTGTACCCTTGGCAGGTGTGTGATCCTGCCTGATAGCACAAGCTTAGCATAGCCTGCTCGGCTGAGTGGACACGACAAGCCCAGCGAGCACAAGCGATTACTCAGGCAGTGGTGCTGCTGACCACAGAGGTTTCCAGCTGGTGAAGTGACACTCTAAGGATTCTGTGACATGGGTAACAAGGATGATATGGTGAAATGGTAATAATCACATACTGGGGGACCAAGGTGCTCATTAGAGAAGGAATCGAAATCTTAGGCAGATAAAGTATAAGAAACTTTCTCTACAAGAGATGTAAATGCAGAGAAAAATAAAGTTACCTCAAGAGAATGATAAAAGAACACAACTCACAATCAGTGGAATTGTGACTCTAATTAAGCTAGGTCATGTATTGCAAATGACAAGTGTTGCAAAGAGGAACTAAAGTTGCAAAGAGTTGTAAAGTATCTGAGAGAAATTCACAGTTTGGTGACTAAAACAAATCTCTTGTGTCTTTAGTAGTTGTGATTTGAACTATTTTCTTCCACAAGAGATGGGAATGCCAAGAACTATTATATGGAAATAATAATTTGTTTATGTTGTGATTTAGAAGAATGGTATCAACTTTAAACATACAGATTAGATTTCATAAAACTTTAAAAAAAGTTTTTTGTTAAAGAAGTGATTGAGGCTGAGCATGGTGGCACATGCCTGTAATCTCAACTACTGGGGAGGCTGAGGCAGGAGAATCGCTTGAACTTGGAAGGTCTAGGCTGCAGTGAGTGTAGATTGTGCCATTGCACTCCAAACTGAGAAACAAGAGCAAAATTCTGTCTCAAAAAAAAAAAAAAAAGAAAAAAAAAGAAAAAGAAAAAAGAAAGAAAGAAAGAAAGAAAACGATTGAACCAGAAGTGTCCATCCTGGATAAAATAAAGCATAGAAGCAAACATGCATCCATATTTTCCCTCAACTACCTCTAGAAAACCTAGATAAAATATGTGGAATCATTATGTGAGACTTTGGTAACATAAATATAAGTAGGTACATGGAGGAGAAGCACTAAAATTCAAAATCCTAAAGAAATGATGGGTAATTTGGCTTTTTTGTTGTTGTTGTTCCTTGGGTATTCACTGCCCTGGAACTGAGAAGCAAGTGCTGTGGTACACACAGAGAGAGATCTGAGATAAACTCTCTAGTTCTGGCTTGAGGAGGTGTAAAAGGGAACTTCTAAGCTCAGAAAGATTTGGGAAATTTTTTTCCGTTTTCACTCACTTATATTCCATGCCCCAGACCACCTTATGCTGGGAGCAAGAGTGGCAACAAAAGTAGCCAACAGCAGAGGCAGAAATTCCACAGAAGTTGATTTTCCCTCTGTTAGATGGAGCCGTGGCTCTCAGAGATTGGTCAAACCTAGTGATTCTTTTTCTTTCTATGTTTTTGTCTTCCAAAATTACAGGACGATCATGGAAGTGATGGTTTTAGCCATCCTGGCGAACATGGTGAAACCCTGTTTCTACTAAAAACACAAAAATTAGCCAGGCATAGTGATGGACTCCTGTAATCTCAGCTACTGGGGAGGCTGAGACAGGAAAATCGCCTGAACCCAGGAGGCAGAGGTTGCAGTGAGCTGAGATCATGCCACTGCACTCCAGCCTAGGGAGTGAGACTCCCTCTCAAAAAAAAAAAAAAAAAAGTAATAGTTTTAGGATATGGAACTCTTTCATTAGCCTCCAGCCAACCAGAAAGTGCTAGGAGATAGAAGAGACAAGAGCTTGGGGAAGCGAGACTGTTTATGAATTCTTAGGCTCAACACAACCTGCCCATGTGTGACTGTGTCCCTAATTAGAATACAATAGACACTGAAAACTGAGATACTCCGCACAGAGGTAAGGCTGACCACTGGGTGGCATGCATGACCACTGAGATAATAGCACAACCTAAAAACAACTGCCGTTGGAATCACAGCCACAGAACATGCATTGTACCTTGTGACCTGAAACCAACAAGGTCGATGCTTTACAAACATATCAGTATTATTTATAGAACTATTTATGTTGAGCATGTTCATGACACAACTAAAGATCTCTAAGCATACAAAAAACCATGAAAAACTCAACTTGCATGGAAAAAGATAATGGATACCAACAAATAGAGATGTTGGCAATACCTTACGCAGACTTTAATGCAGCTTTTACAAAAATGCTTGACCAAGTAATCCTGAAAACAAATATCAAAATAGAAAACAAATGTCAAATAGAAAACAAATATTAATATAGTTATAAAGAGGAAACAAAAATTTAGACATGAAAAGATATATCTAAAATAAAAAAATAACTCATTGGAGAAACTCAGTAACAGAAAGTAGAAGGAGGAATAAGTCAGTCAAATTGAAGATAAGTCAGTAGAAGTTATTCAATTTAACACCACAGACAAAAAATATTGAATAAAAATGGGCTACGGAACCATAGCAAATGTTGCGAAATTTGTGTCTCAGAGTTTCAGAAGCAGAGGAAAACAGTATAGGACAAAAAATTAAATATGAGAAAATATATCTAAGTTTGGCAAAAGGCATAGTCTCACATACTTCAGAAGCTGAAGGGGCCCAAAACAGAATAAACCCCAAAACTGCACACGCAGACACATCATAATCAAACTGATAAATTTTAACGACAAGGAAATTTTAAAGACAGCCAAAAGAAAACGACACATTAGCTCTGGAGAGTCAATTATTTGAATTGCTGTGAACTCATCTGTAGGCCAGCAGGAATTAGCATAGTATTTTAATGTGCTCAAAGAAAAACAAAATAGAACTCTTGACCCATAATTCTATATTCAGCAAAAAATATTTTTCAGGAACAAAGGTAATTAAAACATTCTCTGCTGGAAGAAAACTCCAAACATCTTTAGTGAGCAGACTTGTTTTAAAGACTTATTACCCAGCAATCTCATTACTGGGAATACACCCAAAGGATTATAAATCGTTCTGTTATAAAGACACATGCACACATATGTTTACTGTAGCACTATTTATGATAGTAAAGACTTGAAATCAACCCAAATGCTCATCAATGATAGACTGGATAAAGAAAATGTGGCACATATACACCAAGAAATACTACACAGCCATAAAAAAGGATGAATTCATGCCCTTTGCAGTGACATGGATGAAGCTGGAAACCATCATTCTCAGCAAACTAACACAGGAACAGAAAACCGAACACTACATGTTCTCATTCATAAGTGGGAGTCGAACAAGGAGAACACATGGGCACAGGGAGGGGAACATCACACACTGGGTCTGTCAGGAGGTGAGGGAAAGGGGAGGGAGAGCATTAGGACAAATACCTATTGCATGTAGGGCTTAAAACCTAGATAATGGATTGATAGGTGCAGCAAACCACTATGGCACATGTATACCTATGTAACAAACCAGTATATTCAGTACACATATCCCGGACCTTAAAGTAAAATTTAAAAAATAAAATAAAAGTTAACAGTTAAAAACATTGTTAATGGAAGTTCTTCATATAGAATAGACGTGAAACCAGCAGGAATCTTGAACATTAAGAATAAAGGAAGAGAAAAAATAAGTATACGGGGGACTCTTGTACAAGACAGAGGCTAAAGAAAGTGACCCCACACACAGTTAAAAAGCTGCTTATGCTTTGGGAGGCCGAGGAGGATGGATCATGAGGTCGAGAGATCGAGACCATCCTGGCCAACATAGTGAAACCCTGTCTCTACTAAAAATGCAAAAATTAGCTCGGTGTGGTAGCATGCGCCTATAATCTCAGCTACTCGGGAGGCTAAGGTGAGAGAATTGCTTGAGCCTGGGAGGCAGAGGTTACAGTGAGCCGAGATCATGCCACTGCACTCCAGCCTGGCGCCTGGTGACAGAGACTCTGTCACACACACACACACACACAAATCTGCTTATGATTTTTGGCTACACCAAAACTTAACTGCTGAGTAGCCTACTATTGACTGGAAGATTTACCAGTAACATAAACAGTTGATTAACATATTTTTTTGTGTTCAATGTGTCTATTATATACTGTATTCTTACAACAAAGTAGGTTAGAGAAAAAAGGTTATTAAGAAAATAACACAAAAGATGAAATATATTTACTATTCATTAAGTGAAAGTGGATCATCAAAAGGTCTTCATTCTCATAGTCTTCACATTGACTAGGTGGAGGAGAAAGAAGAGGAGGGGTTGGTCTTGTTGACTCAGGGGTGGAAGAGGTGGAGGAGGTGGAAACAGAGGCAGGGGAGGCACGCGGTATAACTTCACAAAAATACATTGTAAATTCTGTTTTTTTGCTTTTTCATTTCTCTAAAAATGTTTCTATACAGTACCAATCCTCTTACCATTTGCTTTAATTTTGGTGCCCATATAATAGAAGAGTCCGTATTGTAAAAGAAGTCAAAAGCAGTTTTGAAAATCAAAAGGCTTCTGCTAGATTGTCTAAGGTCAACTTGTTTTCTGGCCCTGGTTCCTCTATTTCTTCTTCTTTATCTTCTGGCACTGTTTTGGAAGCACTTGTCTCCGTCAGAAATCTTCTGTTAATTCTTCTGCTGTGGTGTCTATTTGCTTTTGAATTTCTTCATGATTCACATCTGAAACTCTTAACTCCCCCCTTTTTTGGCCACATTTACATCTCTTTCATTATTTCCTTGATAGACTCTGTTATAAATCCTGTGAATTCATGCACAATATCTGGACAGAACTTTCTCCAGCAGGAATTTCTTGTTTGGGACTTCACGTCTTCCAAAGATTTTTCTATAATAATGATGACATTTTCAATGCTGTAATCCTTCCAGACTTTCACAATATTTTCTCTATTATGGTTTTCTTCCATACCATTGACAAGCCTTTACCATAAAGTACTATGTGTAATGAGCCATGAAAGTCCTTATTACCTTCTGATCTAGAGGGTGAATTAGTTACCTTGTGTTTGGGGGCAAGTAGACCAGTTTGTTGACTGTGGTGTTGAACTCATGGGGTTCTGGGCGGCCAGGGACCTTGTCCAATATCAAATAAACTTTCCAAGGCAGTCCTCTACTGGCAAGGTACATCCTGACTTCAGGAACAAAGCATCAGTGGAACCAATCCAGAAAATGGGTTCTGGTTGTTGAGGCCTTCTTGTTGTATGACCAGAAGACTGGCAGCTGGTATTTATCCTTTTCCTTCGGGGCTCAGGAATTTGCAGCTTTATAGATAAAGGCAGTCCTGATCATAATCCTGACTGCATTTGAACAAAACAGCAGAGTTAGCCTATCCCTTTTGCCTTAAATCCTGGTGGTTGCTTCTCTTCCTTACTAATACATGTCCTTTGTAGAATTTTTTTCCCATAGAATGGGTCAGTTATGTCTACATTAAAAACCTATGCAGGCAGATATTATTCTTCTCAGGAATTTTCTTAATGGCATCTGAATATTCTGCTGCCTTTTGGGTGGCAGAAACTGCCTCTCCTGTTTTCTTGAAAAAATTTTAAGCCAAACCTCTTTCCAAAACTATCAAACTATCCTTTGCTGACATTAAATTCTCCAGCTTTATATCTGTTACTGAAAATTCTAACCAATACAGTCGGGCAATAAAAATTGCAAAACAAAATTAAAACAGACTTTATTAGACACATCATGATTGTCTATGTAGAAAATCCAAAACTCACTAAGTGAAGATACACAGTCAACACAAAGGCAAAACAAACCATCAGAATAATTCCCAGTAGAGTGAAAATTAAAGAATAAATGATTTCAGATAAATAATTGTATCTGTTTATTTATTTATTTACTTTTAGTACAGGGTCTTGCTCTGTCACCCAGTCTGGGGTGCAGTAGCATGATCAAAGCCTACTAGAGCCTCAGCCTCCTGGACTCAAGTGATCCTCAGCACCCCTAAGTAGCTGGAACCACAGGTGTGTGGCACTATGCCTGGCTAATTTTTTAATTTTTATTTTGTAGAGATGGAGGTCTTAATATTTTGCCCATGCTGGTCTCAAAGTCATGGACTCAAGGGATCCCCCTACCTGGGTGTTCCAAAGTGCCGAGATTGCACCTTGAGCAACCACACCTGGCTTATAATCTTACTTAATATGTCTTGAGACATCTAAAAATTTTCTAAAATTGAACTATACAAAACACATGAAAAACATATCCAAATCTATTTATGTAGTTTATTTATCAATTATGAAAATATTTCCTTCTCCTTAGTTTACTTGGGGATAATCCTAGAATATGGATAAGATTTAGCACCAGCTCACTTCTTAGATATATTTTTTCTTTTCCTTGAAATTAGAAAAACATTTTCTTTTACTTAGCTCC
Organism: Saimiri boliviensis; assembly: GCF_048565385.1. NCBI lineage: Eukaryota > Metazoa > Chordata > Mammalia > Primates > Cebidae > Saimiri > Saimiri boliviensis. The sequence goes on from NC_133451.1 coordinate 110,613,554, forward strand.
TGTTTTATTCCTTTGCTGAAATCTTTGTCCTTCCTTTATTCTAAAACCCTTGGTTATTTTAATGCATGGACAGAGAGGAGGGATTGATAGTTTTCCCATATTTTCACAATTGGGAACATCAAGATAGCCTGAAAAATTCCACATTTAAGAAATGTTTCTATGGCTAATATGAAAATTCTCTAAAGATTTAGGAAAACTCATGTCTTTACCCATCTAATGTTTTAAAGAGATAAATCAAAACATTAGAAAGTTACGACAGGCAATTAGACCAAAATGCAGAAATTTTTACTTTTACCCTTTTTTGTTTGGGTAGAAGACGGGTATGCTATGGCAGAATTTTTCTCTATTTGTAAGACATTAAAATTAATTTAAGAATCTATTTTACTCTTTTCTTGTTTTTTTTTTTTTTTCTAGCCCCCTTTTTTGGTAAAAAATATGTTTCCATTAACAATTGCTATTGAAATTTTAAAGTTTTATTTACTAATGCTTGAAATGGACTGTGGATCTAATAGATATTTGGGAAAAAAATGCTATTTGTTTCTGACATTTTCGTAAAGTGTTACTCCATTTCATGACATTTGCTTTTTACATATGTACTAATTCTCACTCTTCTTAAAAGTAAAACATCTATACTTACTTCCTAGCTACATGTGAACATTGATTTAGTGTCTTGTAAATAATATATAACCAGTGGTAGATAAGGTTGTGTGATGACTAATGATACAGCTTTAACATTATCTCGTTTTTACTGCCAAAGCATTTTTACTTCACACACTCAGAGGCAGATAACCAATGCTTCCTTCTTGTTTCTTATGCAATCTTGACAGTTAATATATTGATAGCACTGTTGCATTTAGTCATCTTCACTTCTTTTCAGAAGTAAGTTTCACATTAAGTGATCAGTAGGTTGAGACCCTCGTGATGTATTTCAAAGCAGCATATAAAACTTGATGCTGCATTGCTATTTTTAAAATACCTTTTCCAGAGACTTGCTGATTTTTTCTAAAGATGTTAAAATATGTGTGTGCATGTCTATGAAATAAATGTTTTTAAAGAGAATTATAAACATTAATTATTCTAGTTATGCAATAAGTATTTCTAAGGCAATTCCAAAACTAAAACATACTGTCAATATAACATTTTCCCTTTAGGAAGTAATTCTGTTTTAGATCACTATGAATCTATTTGGACTTAAGACATTCATAAGAAGAGAAGAACATATTTAGTACGTCATAACATAGTTTGTTTTTAGCTTTTTTATTCCTTTTTCCTTTTTTGAGAGGGAGTCTTACTCTGTTGCTCAGGCTAGAGTGCAGTGGCATGATTTCAGCTCACTGCAACCTCTGCCTCCTAGGTTCAAGCAATTCCCTGCCTCAGCCTCACTAGTAGCTGAGATTATAGTTGCCCACCACCACATCCAGCTAATTTTTGTATTTTTAGTAGAGACAGGATTTTGCCATCTTGGCCAGGCTGATCTTGAACTTCTGACCTCATGATCCACCCACCTCAGACTCCCAAAGTCCTGGGATTACAGGCATGAGCCACCATGCCCTGCCCATAGTTTGTTTTTATACTTTAAAGTATTTTTCTATTTATGAAGGTTCAAAGTGCAATTGAGAAAATAACTGACTCTGCTTTCTATTAGATTAATTTCAGTAGTCAATATTGTTTTTCATTTGTGCTTTTCATTTTTATTCCAGTTTATCTTATGTGAAGTTTAGTTTATTTTTATTTTTTATTCTTCCTAGCTTTATTATGGTACAATTGACAAATAAAAATTGTATCTATTTTAGCATGTAAAATGTGATGCTTGAATATGTGTACACATTGTGAAATAATTAAATCAAGCTAATTAACATATGCATCCCCTCAATTATTTACCAATTTTGGGGGTAATAACATTAAACATCTACTCCCTTAACAATTTTCAAGTATGCAATACATTATTAGCTATTGTCTTTATGCTGCATAATAGATATCCAGAATTTATTCATTTTGTCTCTCTTGTTAGTCTTTGACTAACATCTCACCATTTTCCCCCATCCTGTCTTAGTATTTAGAATTCCATGGGACTGAGCTATTTCTGCTGAGATAAACTGTTGATGTTTTTTTCTCTAACCAGGTTTCTGCTACCAAAAAAAGTTGATTTTTGTGGCAGAAACCTGGTTAGAGAAAAAGCATCAACAGTTTGAGAGTCACTAAAGTTGCATAAAACATGGAGAAAAACATTTTGTATAGTAATGCTAAAACAAAACAAAAGCTATCTTACTAGTATCTTTTGCTTATATTTTTATTTCTCTTAAAAAAAGCAAACTAGAGCTATCTTTTTCCCTACAAATATTAATTCTAACTTGTAAGAAGCATAATCACACCCACATGCATACACACACACACACACACACACACACACACACACACACACACAGAGCAAAGTATTTAAATATGAACTTTCTAAACCTCTTTTACCTCATCTGTAAAGGAATTAATTTCTATCTCCCTGTGTCCCAGAGTCGTTTGAGAATCAGATGAGATAACTAATAAGGTAACTATAAAACTGAGTACTGAATTCTGACCTTTTTTCTCTCTTGCCCAAATTCCCATCTAAGGGGCTTGGGGAGTCATGCCCTACAAATCAGAAAATCTCATCAGATGGATTTTATCTAACCCTACATAAAGTGGCTTACTTTCCAACCTGACTCTGGCATAACATCACATGACAACGAAATAAAGAAATCAAAATATTTAGCCCCTAAATATGTTTCTTTGCCATATTTTGAAGAGGCCCTGAAAAGCCATTTTTATCTTTTGTGGAAGAAGATTTGCATCTGTAAAGAATCTCTATTAGCATAACTAGATCTTTTCTCTTCCAGATTCTCCCAGTCCTGAAGAGATCAAACTAATAGTCTAGTATCTTTTCAAGTTGAGAGTAGAAGACATTTGCCATCTATTATTTCTAAGGGTGGCCACCTATAATACATCAGCTACATAATTAGAACTTTGGTCTTCAAGACCCCTTATCTTAACCCAGAAACTCCTTTCTATTGATTGAGATTTTAAATAATAACTCATTCAACCAGTTGCCAATCAGAAAGCCTTTGAATCCACTAATGACCCGTAAGCCTCCTCATCCCACCCTGATTTGAGTTGTTCTGCCTTCCTAGACCAAACCAATGTATAACTCATATGTATTGACTGATGTCTTAGGTCTCCCTAAAACCTATAAAACCAAGCTGTAACCTGACCACCTCGGGCACATGTTCTCAGAACCTCTTGAGACTTTGCCTCATGCCATGGTCACTTACATTTGCCTCAAAATAAATCTCTTCAAATATTTTACAGATTTTACTCTTTTCATCCACAAAACACAAGTCAAATGCAAAACGGTATATAATCATTTAGAAATTAGTAAAGACATTGTCTCTCAAATGGTGTGAGAGCTTATTATTAATTTTCATTTATTAAATTGTTTTATAATTTTGTTGATAGCTGTCTTACAGTCTTTCAAATAGAAGCACAAACTTCAGTACTATAAAATGATAAGCATATTTGATGCATTCAGTTGTAATTGTCATCAAGAGTCTATTATAGACCAATAATTTGGTGATTTATATTGGGCAGGAACTCACAAATACAGTATATAATGTTTTCTGTAAGAGGAGCCTATAGAATACAACACAAGATGATGCCATTTAGAAATGCACCAACGAAATTTGTGAGATGATTTGCACTGGACTGTTTTATAATAAATTAATGATTCATTAAATATAAATGTAATAAAGATCAATGCCAAGATTTTTGTTACTATTTAAGAAACAGCCTAAGGATTACATTAAAACACCTTCCAAAATCATACTACACAACTCAGATGAAATGTAAATAAGCAGTTTTTGCAGCATTGAGATGAAAAACCAAATTCATTCCACGAAATCGTTCTTTAAATATAACTTACTAAAAATGATAGCATAGCCATGATTTAAATTATAATAAAGTTTATAATTATTTCCCTTTGAAGTTCTTAAATATTATGTCTGAAGTGTATTTCCTCTTTCTTTCAGTACTGCTCTTTTTTAAGTACAAAGAGAAAGCTTTGGATTGCTACATTTGTATAATCTATGTACCTTTAAAAATCAAAGTTATTATGAAAAGATAGTGTCTAAACTTAAGCAGCATCTGTCAACTGGAATTTTATAAAGGATTGAGAATTTAAGAAATAGATATTTCTAGACTGGTCACTACAAGTGATTTAGTGCTTCCACTGCCACCTTCAATACATAATCACAAAAATGTCAGTGATAAAGTCATAATCCCTGCTCAATAAGTCAAGCCATGGAAACTCAGGCTGAGTGAAATTTAAATGCTTTAAAACTTTCATTTTGTCATCCTTGCTCATAACTGCTTGAGGGTTTCTTCTATTTTCCTTATTAGTAAATATGTGTATTTACTATTGTGTATTCTCCATTCCTAAGTAGATGATATAAATTATACTGTTCTTTAATTCAGAGGACATTGAGGAAGGGACTGTACTTAATATGCACACACACACATATACACACACACACACAAGAAATGGACAGATACTAATGCATAGCAAAAATGTGTGAGTTAGTCTCCTTAAGAATATCAATTTCTGCTACTACAGCAATGTTTCAGAATTTCACTTAATTAACAGAGAGGTCAAAAGGCATATTGACTTCAAACCAGATCTGTATTTAAATTCTAGCTTTGTTAGTAGCTAAGACAAAAAAAAAAAAATCAAGAAATTTAATTAATTTATCTCAACTTCAGATTTCTCATCTGTAGTATCAAAATATATATATTTTCTTACCAGGTATCCATGATTTTGGGATGGGACATGTGACACAAGCTGATATATTAGTGATATTATGTCTACTTGTTCTTCTGTTCCACCTTAGTAGTAAAACATTGGTATTGGTGGGAATGAAATCCTCAAACACTTACCTTTGATCTATTTTGTCTGAGTTCCACTGTTTTCATTTCAACATGCAACCCTGTTAAGGGGAACAATGACCACCATGTCATTTAATGCAGTGGGTCATCACCCTATTGGAGCTGCCATAGCATCCAATATTTCTGCCTCTTTCAAAATCTTTTTTTTTTTTTTTTTTTTTTTTTTTTTTTGAGATGGAGTTTTGCTCTTGTTTCAAGCTGGAATACTGTGGCATGATCTTGGCTCACTGCAACCCTCCTGGGTTCAAACGAATCTCATGTTTCAGCCTCCTGAGTAGCCAAGACGACAGGTGCACACCACCATGCCTGGCTAATTTTGCACTTTTTATAGAGACCATGTTTCACCATGTTGGCCAGCCTGGTCTCGAACTCCTGACCTCAAGTGATCCACCTGCCTCAGCCTCTCAAAGTGCTAGGATTACAGGCGTGAGCCCCTGTGCCCAGCCAGACTCTTTCAAAATTTTATTTTTGCATTTCTGTGTTCTTCATGGTACAATATCTTTATTTCCTATCTTGTTTACAAATTCCTTTTATATCATTTTATGTCCACTCTTAAATATTCCACAGATGCCTTAGAGTAAATTAAAAATCGAACTCATTAGCTTTATAATCAAATGTGATTGTCTTGCAAATTAATCTACTTTTTATAAATTCATCACTATCTCTAGGCCTCATTCTTAAATCCTCCATTTCTTTCACTCTAGTTTTCTACTCAGTCACCAATTTTGTCTTTTGTATCTCTTGAATATTTATTAAAATCTTCTACCTCATTTCTATAACTTCCACTTAGTCCAAATAATTTTTTTTTCTGTTGTAACTGGTGCAGTAATCCTTTAGCCAAATTGCTTTCATTCTCTCTAATTTTCTTCCACTCTTCACATGCAGCCAGAATAATCTATTCATTAAAAATCATAAATATTCTTCCTGCCCCTCTGAAAAACATTTAATAGCTTCCTATTTTTTTTAATACTGTCATAAAATTTTTTATCAAGACCTATAATACAGTACGTGCTCTTCACTCCACTGCTATGAGCATGAACTTTTGGGGTTTGCTCTCATATCACATCATGCAACCTGCACTTTCTAAGTTCATTTCACACTCACCTTCTCACTTCTATGTAAGTCATGTTTCTACCATCATAGGGTTCTACCACGGGTTAATGCTGTCTCGCTCTCCTTCTCCTTCTCCTTCTCCTTCCATTCTTCCATGAATCTCCAAGATTTGGTCAAATTTATGAATTGCATTATCTCATTATCACCCCATATACTTCTCTTTTGTAGAATATATTGCCGTTGAAATTTCCACTTTTATTTATTTTTATCTAGAGTATAAGTTTCCTAAGGGCTGATATATTTGTCTTCAATTACCAGTTTTTAAAAAGTGCCTGAGACATTTTAGATATTCAACAACTTTGTAACAAATAAGTGAATATATTAATTAATGGAATAGCATGACTTGAAAGAGGGAGCAAAATCTTGGGTGCTATTATGGGAAATTCAATATAGATTAATGGTGTATTACCAAAGGTAGAATTCTACCTTACAATTTATTTATATCAGTCCAGGAAATTACATAAACCCACCCAGCATAACCACAAAGAGCATGCATGGGCCTGTTACACATGTAGTACATTTGTATACTTTAACAGAGTATAGTCAATTTGTAATAAATATGAGCTTTGTATACTGGAGCAAAGATGACACAGAATTACCCCAATGAAAGAATGAACAGATTGTTACTAAAACCTATGATGAGATTCTGTTAAGTTCCTAGAGAGAAGCAATTGCCAAAAGGCATTTGTGAGAAACAAAGACAGTTATTATTTATTTTATTTTGTGAAGAGAGGTTTAGTGAAATTCTGGAAAAGCTATAAATAAATTCAAAGTGATGTAACCAATGTGATATATATACCCTGTGCATGTGTTACCTTTCCAAAGCAGCCATTATTTCCTATCACCATACAACGCAGAATTGATTGACAGTGTGGAGTAAACCATACAGGTGTAATGGCTATAACTCATTGGTTAGAAATCTAAATGACCATAAATTCCCCATTTTTGTTTATTTTCATTATTTATCTTTTATCAAATTATATTATTTCCCATTAATGTCACAGAAACTGATTTACACAACAGGAATTTTACATAGTCAACATTAGTATCCAATATATTAACCAATATTTCCACAATAAAGGAACTGACATTAAAATTAATTCGATTTACTTTTTTTCTTCAAATTTAGCTACTAAGTCTACTCCCACAATAACGTATTCAGAGTTTATAAACATAAAATTGCTATCTTTAACATCTTTTCAGAGCAGAAATCAAGTAGATATTGAAGAGTACAATGCAATTATATTTGCATTTTCTTATGTAATTCAGGTTAATATTATCCTAAATTATACTCTTTTATGAGACAAGTAATTGTACCCTCAACTATAAAAATGAAGAATATGCAGTGATAAAAGTGATAATCCTTGTTGAGTACTTTATAATGTCCAAGTCCTGTTTATCTTTCAGCTCACTTGGGCATATTCTAGCACATTTCCAATAAATTTCCTTACAGAATTCTTGCTCTACATTTGTCTCTCTTTCAGCCAGCATTTTGTATAACTGACTCATTTCTCCCATATATGTAAAGAGGAGATTTTATTTGCATGTAGTTTTGGTTAGGCATATTTATGTAGGCTGTCTGGTTATCATTATCACCATCAATAAGAGGAAAACAAAGTATTTAATACGTGATTTTTATGAACGATTGTTCCTACTACATTTTTAAAATGCTGTTGAATTCTCAGTCTCTTAAACTCTGTATATTCTCTGAATTTCTCAGTGTCTTTCTGGCTTTTCTTTTCCTTCCTACTCAAGCTTCATCCTGTTCTATTTTCATCAGTAAGTCCACTATGGTAGCTCATTATTGGACTTTCTCACGTGTTTTGTCAAATCTCATCCTGAATCAATCCAACCATTTGATTCTATGCTTGTATGACAATATTACCCAAAGTTATTTAAGATTAAAAAAAAAAATCACAGGGCCAGGCACAGTGGCTCATGCCTGTAATCCCAGCACTTTGGGAGGCCGAGGCAGGCAGATCACCTGAGGTCAGGAGACCAGCCTGGCCAAGATGGCAAAACCCTGTCTCTACTAAAAATACAAAATTAGCCAGGCATGGTGGCACATGCCTGTAATCCCAGCTACTCGGCAGACTGAGGCTTGAACTCAGGAGGTGGAGGTTGTGGTGAGTCGAGATCCTGCCATTGCACTCCAGCCTGGGCAACAGAGTGAGCCTACATTTCAAAAAAAAAAAAAAAAGTTACAGCAGCAGCAGCACAGATTTTATGCCATGGCACATGCAGTTCTTCAAAATCAATTGTACTCTAAAAGCAAATTGCAAATCAAATCTTTGAATCACCTCCTCTTTCCAAAAGTGACGCGTAGGGTTCCACTCATCGTCACCACCACTCTCCTCTCAAAAGACACTGATAGTTTATGCTTTTCTGACGTATTCACAGTCAGTCCCTACACATTTTATCTTATCCATTCTTACAGCTAAAAATAGATTTAGAATTTCATTCATTCTATCCATGTTTACTTTTACTATTTTGGAAAAACACTTATTTATCCTATTTTATATTAACACTTCATTTAAAAAGTGTCTATATTTGATCTATCCACTCTGCAATTTTTGTTTTCTCATTTTGGAACTGACCCGCCCCATAAATGGCCCATCAAATTTGCAGTGGGTGCTGTAATGCCCTTCCCTGGTTTCCCTTCTGAACCAAAGAGCCCATTTTTCCTGCTGCCAGGAATATTGCCTGCTGCCTCCTCGAAGCTAACTACCTTTTAGGGGAACAGCTTTCAGACTGTTCGAAGGAACTGCCTCTCCCAATATTAAGCCCCCTTGCTGGAAGCAGCCTACATCTACTCAATGAGTTGACACAGCTATTTATTTTCTGATCTCCCTGCCTCATTTTGAGACGGCAGGGATGGGCTATGCCAGCTCCAGCATTCCTTACGGTTTTAATGGAGACCTTTGTTGTTGTGATAAGTGACTCTGAGCATGTACTGTGAGTGAATATGAGGATGTAGTGTAAACCATTTCACAAATTGCCACCCAGATCTCTCTCCATACTCCACTGACAACGAAAGAGGTAATCATTTCCCACCTGCTAGAAGTGTTGCTTGTTTCTCCAGGAATTGCCTCCAGCTGAACATTATGTCTTCTCTCTGGCATCAGTCCACTTTCCAGCTGGAGAGGTACAAAGGCCAAGTCCTTCCATTCAGATAATGCTGAAGGTTCATCTTCTCTCTAAAGCTTTAATAAGCTCTAAAATTTTATTATCATTGGTTTGCTTCTCTCACAACTTCACATAATGCACAACTTTCTAAGACAGGTCTTCATCTCAGAGCCTATTTTTTGGAAAAAACAGATAATAAAAACCCATATTCAGTCAGCTGCTACTCACCTACTAACGTCTTTCTCCTTCAGTGACTCTACATTGATATTGCAGTTGCAGATCACACTCTTTAACATGGCTTACAAGGCTGTAACATATATGGACTCCAAATAACTCTCCATACTGCCCATATTGCACTCCATTCTCTGGCCATACTAATATGCCTACATTTCTTTGAGCATAACACTAAAAGACCTGGTTAGTTACTCTCAGATATTGCCCTTTAGCACTCTCTGCACTTAATATCATAGACCTCCTCACACTCTATTCGAGTTATCAATTTTTGTTTAATCTCTCTCACTAGATGCATCAAATGTCATTCACTGTTGTGAATACTACTTTGTTAATACACTGCTTCAAATATCAAGGAAGATCAACAAATATTAATTGAATGAATTTTATAGAAATAGAAATAAATATTAAGGTATGCACATGCATATTTATAATTGGTGAATTTTCTTTTGTGTTAATTTATGTCAGAAGCACATACAAAGCAGGTATCATATCATGTCTGGCATTGTGCTGAGACTTAGGAGTAAAAAGATAAATAAAATTTTGTCCTGCCTCAAGTAGGTTTTAATTTTTTTTTTTTTTTTTTTTTTTTTGAGACAGAGTCTCACTCTGTCCCCAGGCACCAGGCTGGAGTGCAGGGTGCAATCTCAGCTCACTGCAACTTCCACCTCCCAGGTTCAAGCAGTTCTCCTGGATAGCAGTTCTCCTGGATAGTTCTCCTGGATAGCCTCCTGGATAGCTGGGACTACAGGTGCGTACCACCACACCCAGCTAATTTTTTTGTATTTTTAGTAGAGACGGAGTTTCACCATGTTGGCCAGGATGATCTTGATCTCTTGACCTCGTGATCCACCTGCCTCGGCATCCCAACAGGTTTGAGCCACCGCGCCAGGCCCAAGTAGGTTTTAATTTAAGGTTTAATAGTGTATTAACACTTTGGATTATTTTTGATCCATTAAGTAATATAAAGATGCAGGCATGTACATAGTAAATAGTAGCAATTGAGAGACAAGTGACATGAAAATTATTTAGAAGAGTAATTCTATGTCAGCATGGACATTATGATATTAGGAGGGAAAAAATACCTAGTTTAAAGGCCTCATTGGTATAATCCAGACCAGAAAAAACAATAGTTGAAATAAAGTAATAATGATGGAGATAAGGAGAATTGGGTGGATAAGACAGGAAAAAAACAGAGGTCAGAGATATAATACTTGGTGAGTGAATGAATACATGATGTAGAGAAAGATGGTGAACAAAATTGAGTTACAGTCCTCAGCTTCAGAAAAATAACTGTGTAACTTGTGGTCTTACTTCCCAGAGAAAAGGACTTTTGAGAAGAAATAGGTCTTTGAGTGACCTATGAATTCCCTTATAAGTTAATTTTGACATGCCTTCATGTTATTCAGTTGATGATAAATTAGAACTAGACTGCCCTCCATTCATGAAGCACTTATGAATACGTTGTATGGTAGTCACTATTCTAGAAAATGGGAAAAAGGCTATAAATATGCACACTTCCTGCTTTCCAAGTATATTTAGGGGAGACAGAAACATAAAAACACGAGTGTTACCCATTGGGTTAAATGAACTGCTAGAGGTATATTTTACAATAAAAAGTCTTTGTGTCAAGTCGGCCTGCATTTGGGGAAGAAGAAAGCACAAGTCCAGGAATATGGTAGGGAAGAATTGGTATTCAAACAGAAACCTGAGGGATGAATAATAGGCAATATAATAATGTCTAAAGCAACTTGATGTTAAAGGAAATATTTCTCAATAAATATTATTTGATCATTTCCAAGATTAGGCTATCTATCTATCTATCTATCTATCTATCTATCTAGATAGATAGATAGATAGATAGATAGATAGATAATTTGAAAATATACCTTTTGGGGTGAAAATGATATTTTTAATACAAAGTTTACATAAAATACTTTTTGAATTCACCAAATTATTAGATCTAAGAGTAAACTATAAATAATCAGGAAATAAGGTAAGAATAGACTTTTTCATTACATAACTAATTCACCAAATCACAGAAAACACATATTTGAGTATTTAAAAAATATAAAGAAACTTCTGCACATCAAATAATAAGTAAATAAATCAAATAACATTGTAGTCTATATTTTTAGCTCCATAATGTGAAAATACTCATGACAAAATACCAAGTGTCCTATCATATTGTAAATATGTGCTCCAAGAAAAGACAACTTAAAAATTAAAAAATAAAAAATGAATCATAGGCACACAAAATATGCAGCTTCATTAACATTTATTAGAATAAAAATATATTTATGAAGAAACTTATGAAGAGTCTGCTGCATTTTAGTTATTTGGGTAAATACTCAAACGTCAATAGCAAGCAAGGTCAATATTCTCTGCTTAGATATTGTTCCAGTCTATTGGGAAACAAATAAAAAGGTAAATAAACATAAAGAATCTATATAGCACAGACCCATATATTGATATAATTATATTTAACCCCACTGTGATATCGTTATACTTAGGCCCACTGTTTGTCTATGCTACAAGAGATTTTCTACCAACACTGTGATATTTCTCTAAAGCTATTATGGGGAATAACTAAAGGATCATAGAAATGGTAAATCTTGAAATGTACATTGTATAAAGAAGTGAACCAGGAGGAGAAGAGAAAGGGAATTGAACCAGCAGGAATGGGTGGTTTGAATGTTTTGGTGATGAGTATTTAGGTTCAAATTAAGAAATAGAATTTGAGGTGTAAAACAGAAGGTTTTATTTAGTGTCAAAATATTAGAATTGAAAATAACCCATATGTAGTAGTTCTGTGCAATGTGATAGTACCTTGTGTGGCCACAGGTCTGAAAAGAACATAAAGTCAGATGGAAATGAAGGTGGTAAAAAACAATTTATTTTATTTTAATTAAATGTGAACAAAAACAACAAGTATTACTTCTTAAATATGTCTTAGCTTAGCTGATTTAAAATCTTTCTACCCAAGCTGTTTCTAAATTTAACTTCATCCAGAGTTAAATCCAAAGATCCTATTCTTGTATTTTTTTTCTGCTTTCAGTAACTTTAATATATACGTTACTTCAAAAAAGGGGTTGTGAAACAAATTACAAACTGTAGATTTAAAAATGAAAAAAATAATTAAGTGAAAATGGAATCCATTTGCTAGTTGAGCAGTCATGCCTCATTAACTAAATCTAAATTGTATTCTTGCATTTATCTACTATGAAGTGATCTTATCTCTACAAAAGATAATACTTCTATTTAATTGATTGTAGAAAAAATGGAAAAGTAATCATATTTTTAAAAAAGGCATTACCTTGCCTAAAATTATTGGTTTGCTACTTTAATTATAATTATAGAATGACTTTCTAAAGGGTCTTAAAGTCTTTTTTTTTTTAAGTAGAAAATATATAATTTTTAAAATGAAAATTCCTCCTTTACAGTGGTATAAAAGTTGTTCTTGGCCAGGCACGGTGGCTTACGCCTGTAATCCCAGCAGTTTGGGAAGCCAAGGCAAGCAGATCACGAGATCAGGAGATGGAGATCATCCTGGCCAATGTGGTGAAACCCTGTCTCTACTAAAGTACAAAAAACTTGCCAGGCGTGGTGGCGCCACCTGTAGTCCCAGCTACTTGACGGGTTGAGGCAGGGAAATCGCATGAACCTGGGTGGCCTCAGTTGCAGTGAGCCAAGATCACTCCACTGCACTCCAGCCTGAGTGACAGAGTGAGACTCTATCTCAAAAAAAAAAAAAAAAAAAAAAATATATATATATATATATATATATATATATATATATATATATTTTCTCACAAAATTACCTCATTAAATAAGTATTTTAAAAATTTGAATAGCACCAGAAGTTATTTTTACAAAAATATTTGAATATATAAATGCATTTGTTTTTCAGGGGCATGGCCATCAGATGAAGAAAGCTGTAAGCAGAAGTACCTAATCCCCTGGCCACGTATTGGTACCAGTTGGTGGCCTGTGAGGAAGCCAGCCATATAGCAGAAGGTGAGCTTCAGGCGAGCTAGCATTGCCACCTGAGGTCTATCTCCTGTCTGATCAGTCAGAGCATTAGATTCTCACAGGAGCACCGACCCTGTTGTGAACTGCACATGCCAGTGACCTAGGTTGCACATTCCTTATAAGAATCTGATGCCTGATGATCTGAGGTGAAACGGCTTCATCCCAAAACTATCACCCCTTCTTTCCGTGGAAAAACTGTCTTCCACTAAACCAGTCCCTGATGCCAAAATGGTTGGGGATTGCTGCTGTGAAAGACCTCTAGTTGTTTTCATATAATTGAAAGCAAGATAATTAAAATGCTATTAAATTTTTAAATAAATTTTCTTACTGTGTATAACAAAAATGCCCTTGAATGGCAGTACTTCTAAATTTAACGTGCATTTAGGACTTTGCGATGCTTTGTGGTGTATTACAATAGCTTCTAGAGTAGGGGTTTCTCTAAAACTTGGTATAACTCCAAATGTCTATATTAAGAAAAAGAAGTATCTCAAATAAATAACTTAAACTTCCAACTTACAATTCAGGAAAAAGAAGCGGAAACTAAACTTACAGTGAGCTGAAAAAATAATAAAGATTAGAACAGAAACTAATGAAAAAAGAATAGAAAATAATAGGGAAAATTAAAAAAACTGATAGCTGATTCTTTGGAGAGGCTAACAAAATTAACAAACCTTTAGATAGTATGACAAAATGAGAAAAAAAAGACTCAATTTTTGGAATCATAAATGAAAAAGAGGACAATTACTACTGAATATATAGAAATAAAGATAAAGGGCCAGGCACAGTGGCTCACACCTGTAATCCCAGCCTTTGGGAGGCCAAGACGGGCATATCATGAAGTCAGGAGTTCAAGACCAGCCTGGCCAACATGGAGAAACCATGTCTCTACTAAAAATACAAAAAATTAGCCAGGCGTGGTGGCACATCCCTGTAATCCCAGCTACATGAGAGGCTGAGGCAGGAGAATCACTTGAACCTGGTAGGCAGAGGTTGTGGTGAGCTGAAATTGCACTATTGCACTCCAGCCTGAGCAACAAGAGCAAAACTTCATCTCAAAAAAAAAAAAAAAAAAAAAAAAAAAAGATAAAGGAATGTTAAAAACTATACACCAACAAATTAGATAACTTAGGTGTAACTGGTAAGCTCTTAGAAAGAAACAAACTTGCAAACTAGCAAAACCAACTAAGAAGAACTAGAGAATCTGATTACATTTGTAAGTGAAAAGATTAACTAGGTAACCAAAAACCTACCAATAAAACAAGCCCAGGTACAAATGGCTTTACTGTTGAATTTTATCAAATATTTAAAGAATGAATACCAATTATTCACAGACTATTCCAAAAACTGAAAAGGAATAGACACTTTCCAATTTATGAGGCCAGTATTACTCTGATACCCAAACTTATGAGGCCAGTATTAGATTGATACCCAAACTTTGAGGCTATAAAAATGAGACAAAGTTATCATGAAGAACCAAAACCTCGGACCAGTATTTCTCATGAGTATGGATGCAAATACCTTCAGCAAAGTACTAACAAATCAAACTCAGCTACATATAGAGAGATTTATATGTTATGATCAATGAGATATGAAAAGAATTCCAGGCTGGCTTATTCAAACATCAATCACAGTAGTACATCCTATCAATAGAATAAAAAAAAAATTCACAACAATCTCAACAGTTTCAGAAAAAGCATTTGACAAAACCCAATGCATTTTTATCATAAAAAGCACACAGCAGCCTATAAATAAAGGAGAACTCTTTCAACCTAATCAAGAGCATTTATGAAAAACCCATGGCTAATATTCTACTTAATTATGAACACCTGGATGCTAAGACTGGGAACACTAAAAGGATGTGACTAATGCTATCCCATTCAACATTATGCTAGAGAGTCTAGCAGAGCAATTAGACCAGAGAAAGAATAATAAAAGTCACTCATATTAAAGAGAAAAAGAGTAATTCTATCTCTATTCACAGGTTATACAATCTTGTAAAGAGTTGATCCTAAGGCTTCACTAAAACAGCTATTGGAACAAATATGTGAGTTCAGCAAAGTTGCAGGATAAAAAAATTAATATAAAAATCAATTGTATTTCTATATAATTTCAACTCAATTGACAATAGCCTTAAAGAAAATTAAATTATTAGGGATACATTTAATTTAAAAGGCAAAATATATTCTCTGAAAACTACACAACATTATTGAAAAAAACCTAAGTAATTAGGAAAAAATTCCATGTTAATGTATCAGAAGCTTAATGCTGTTAACAGGGCAACACTCTTCAAACTGATCTATAGATTCATCAAAATCCCCCTCAGATCCCAGATGACTTTTGTACAGAAAATGACCAGCGGATTTTAAAATTTCTACACAACTACAAAGGACCTAACATAGTCAAAATAATCTCAAAAAGAAGAGCAAAATAGAAAACTCACTCTTTGTTATACAGTGCTGTGTCGCTCAAGACATTTTGATACTGGCACAAAGATAGGCATATAAATCAATAAAATAGAATTGACAGTGCAGAAAAAAACCGCACACATTTATCGTCAATATACTTAGCAAAAGTGGCAAGACCATTCAATAGGAAAAAAAAGAATAGTCTCTTCAACAAATGGTGCTGGGACCATTAGAAATCCACAGGCAAAAGAATTCAGTGGGACTCTTACTTCAAACTGTCACACTACATTCTGCCTCTTACTTAAGTGTTTTCGTTTATTTATTTTTTTGAGATTTTTATGACTGCTTTTATTACGGACATCATTTTTAAAAAATGTATGATATATGTGTTAAAATGTGTTCCCTGTAATTGGTGAATGTAGAAATCCTTACAGTAATATTTCCATTAAACACACTTTGTCAATTATGTGCTTTGAATCTATGTGGTATTTGTCATTGTTTTGTGTATATGCTTATATGCATGACCAATGGATTAATTATGTGTGAAAGTAATTTTCAAATGTCTCACTATATTAATGATTACTTAATTTGTCCATATATTTCTGTCAATTTATATATGATGAACATATATTTATGAGTGCACAAAATAACAGCTATCCAAGCTTTTATTTGATTGGCATTTGCTTGAAATATTTTGTTCTTATTTTAACCCATGTATGCCTGAGTTTGTGATTCTTTGAAGTTTTACAATCAGACCTTGGTGAAGACCTTGAGCAGTAAGATGTAAATAGCTCCCACATACTTGGCATTCCAATAATGGACACTAGGCTTAATGTCACCTCTTTTACCTATTTTGAATTATTTTTCTGTGAGCAGCATATAGCTGATTGTCTTTAAACTGTCATTGTTAAGCTAGTGAATTTAGAATGTATCTTTATTTCTTTATTTTAGTAATACTTTAAAATTTTTTGTATACTCTAATTGTATACTTTTATTTTGTCTTATATTTCTTATATTCCTTTACTCTTTGCACTTTCTCTTAAATTGAGTCAGTTTTCTCTTTTTATTATTTTATATTCACTGCCTTAAAACTATATATTCTGTTTTTATTCCATAGTTATTACACTTTTAATGTCACTTTGCATCCTTAAACTGAATCAGTCAGGGATTCAGTGTATGAAACAGAAACCAGCCAAAGTATATTAAGGAGAGAAGACATTTAGTACAAGAACTTGGCCCTTATAAAATTATTGAAAGCATTGGATGAGTATTATTTAGAGGCTGCCACTCGAACTGTTGTTAAAATAGTTCATACCACTGTGTGGTTTCTCTCCAGGTATCAGGAAGCCACTGTAGAACACTGCCACCACCACAGCCACCACCACCACCACCACCATCACCATCATCATCACTATCAACACCACCACCACCACAAGCATCACCACCATTGCCACCACCACCACCACCACCATCACCACCACCATACACCACCATCATCAACACCAACACAACCATTACCACCACCATCATCACCATCACCACTACCACCACCACCATCATCACCCCTACCACCATCACCACTACCACCATTGCCACCACTACTATCACCACCATCACCACCACCATCATCACCACCACCAACACAACCACTACTACCACCACCAGTACCACCACCACCATCACCACCATCACCACTACCACCGCCACCATTGCCACCACCACCACCATTGCCATTACCACTACCAGGACCACCACCACCATCACCACCACCATCGCTGCCACCTCTGCCACCACTGCCATCATCACCACCACCACCACTGCCACCACAGCCATCACCACCACAACCACCACCATCACCACTACCACTGCTGCCACCACTGCCACCATCACCACTACCACTACCACCATCACCACCACTGCCACCACCACCACCAATGCCACCATCCCTACCACCATCAAACTGCTGCCACCACCACCACCACCACCATTGCCATCACCACCACCACCATCACTACCAGCACCAACATTGCTACCATCACCACCACCACCACCATGCCACCACCATTACCACCACTACCAACACCACAATCTTTGCCACCATTGCCACCACCACCAACACCAGCACCAACACCACCATCACTGTCGCTACCACCACCAACATTGCTACCATGACCACAACCACCACCATGCCACCACCATCACCAAAACTACCAACACCACTATCATCACCACCATCGCCACCATTGCCACCACCACCAACACCAGCACCAATGCCACCATCACCACCACCATCACCATCACCATCAGAACTAGCACCACTGCCACTCCCATCACCACCATCGCTACCACCATTGCCACCACCACCACTGCCACCATCACCACCATCGCTGCCAACACCACCTCCATCACAATCATTATCACTATCACTATCACCAGCATCACCACCAGCATCACCACAGCCATCACTGCCATCACCACCATCATCACCACCACCCTTACTATCACCACAACCATTGCCACCACCATCACAACCACTGCAATTTTCTCCACACACATATGTAAACATGGAATAGTAAATCCAACCACCTGCCAGCAGATATAGAAAAAAGTAGCAGGAAGTTGACATCTGTCATCCCATGATTTACTATGGGCATGTTAGTGATAAAACCCAATTTGTATCAAGATCTCTATTTGCAAAGAGTACATCCGTGTTTAGATTTTTAGCCTTTATCCAATGGGCTACTCACTAGAAACAGATTGGAAAGGTGATAGAGTGCAAATTAATCATGTCCATTGTAGCCAGTTTAACTACTTAGGATCCACATCATCCTGTAACTCAATCTAAAAACCAGTACAGCAACATCATCCTTAATAGAATGTAAATCTTGCTCACACAAAAGAAAACATGCTCATTCTTTTTCCAAAAAGAGAGACTAAAGCCTCATCACTCTACTTGTCCTGTTCTTCTTCTGTCACATTAGATTCTAAAGTTAAAATACTGACGAGTTGTCTGTCTCATGGGGACTCAGACATGATCAGGCGTTAACTTTCTGCCTGTACCCAATAACATGCCAAAAGTAGATTCTCAATTTTCTTCCTTTGCCAGAGAGATCAGAGCTTTATTTGCACATTACTTGTATCATTGAGATACTCCTGAAGACAAAACTGCCATTTTTCCAGCAGTGTGATATTGCTTTTGGTTTAAATTCTAGGGGATTGACTGCTCTCAAATTTAACTTAGCTCTTTCTACAGTATTATCCCTCACTCTATAGGTCACATAACTAAAATAAGAATGTTTCCTGTGTCTGTATGTGTTGATGCCAACAGTTAATTCAAAATGGGAGAAATAATCACACTATACATTTAGGGACTCTCTGAGCTCATAAGAATGGATTCAAGTCAAAATTCCCTGTTATCTTCTGAATCCTCTATTATGATACTCAACCAGAGAGTCATTTTGGTTCTGTAGTAATTATTATTATTTCAGAGCCAGTATTCAGTAATCCCCCAAAGTCTTGGTATTTCCTTTTCCTCAGTGCATGGGTACATGGTTAAATTGTTTTCAGTCCCTTTGGGAAAGACTAGCAGATGTATATAAAGCACATAAATGTGGTGCTTCACAGATTCACAGCTCCCCCTTCATTTAGGAGGTAGTGGGACTGTGAACTAGGTCCACTTAGGGAATGAGATATAGGCTAAAACTCTCTAGTCTAAAATTTTTAATATTATATTTAAACATTTAAATTTAAATATTAAATTTATTTAAATCAAATATCCTTTTTTTCCAGACAATTTTAAATTTGTCTTTTAATAGTAAGGATAAATTTATGTTGGTTGCTATAGCATTCAAACTTTGAAACTCTATATTAGAATTAACACCACCCTATAATTTTGGCCTTTCTGCCTATTACAATTAAACAAGTCTGTTCAATTAGCTATCAATTAATTACTGTCACTTCTGACTCCAGTAACCAGTCATCCTTGTTAATATTAAGAAACCCATTTATAAAGCTGTTCCTTTACTTTTATTCTTGGCTTACAGAGAAAAGCCACTAATTACTTCACCTTTCAAGAATGTGAATATTACACCTCACCAATCGGTCCCCAATGACTTGCTGAATGTTGTGTGCTCTGAACCATGACTGATAATACAAACACAAGTATAGATCATGTACGTTATGTGTACTTTTACATTTTTATATGTCTAAGCTCTGCATTTTTTCTCTACATTATACATAGGAAGCTTAGTATCTCAAATTCAGTTATCTCAAGTTAGAGACAAACACTACTGGATAGTATTTCAAGTTAGAGATAATCACCATTGTATTCACATTTTATTCAACAAGTTTCTTAAAGAGATGAAATGTTTCTTTCCTTTTGGAAGAAAACTTAGAATTTCTGGTAATTGATATTGATTATTTGATCTTGATATAAAAGTATTGCCTCTTCTTTATACCAGCACATTTACAATTTATTTTCACATGTGCTTCCAATAGTTTGTTCAATAAATGAAGAAAAAAAAAAAAACTTTTGCCTCTTTTGTTTTGTGACCTTCCTCTTTCCAGTTCAGAAATTGTAATTTCTTCCCTGGGTCATACTGTGGTCTGATTATGAATACAGAAGGTACAAAGAGTGATATGGTTTGGCTGTGTCCCCACCCAAATCTCATATTCAATTGTAGTTCCCATAATCCCCACATGTCGTGAGAGGGATCTTCTGGGAGGTGATTAGGTTATGAGGTCATTTCCCCCAGGCTGTTCTTGTGATGCTGAGTTCTCATGAGATCTGATGGTTTTATAAGGAGCTTTTCCTGGCCTTGCTCTGCACTTCTTCCTGCTGCCATGTGAAGAAGTATGTGTTTGCTTACCCTTCTGCTATGATGATAAGTTTCCTGAGGTCTCCTCAGTCCTGTAGAACTCTGAGTCAATTAAACCTGTTTCCTTTATAAATTACTCATCTCAGACATGTCCTTATAGCAGCATGAGGTCAGGCTAATGCAAAGGGCAGCAAGAATTATTGTGTGTATAAAGACAAGAGGCATAATTACTATGGAGGAAGGACAGGAATGGCTTTTCTAATATAACACCAAAAATTAGGGAAGAAGTCAGAGAAATTCTATCATTCTCTATTTTTGAATATTAAGATAATAATTTACATACAGCAGAATTTATTCATTTCTTTTTTGGAGACAGAATTTTGGTCTTCTTGCCCAGGATGGAGTGCAATGGAATGATCTCAGCTCACTGTGACTTCTACCTCCTGAGTTCAAGCAATTCTCCTGCCTTATCTTCCCAAGTAGCAGGAATTACAGGCACCCACCATCACACCCAACTGATTTTTTGTATTTTGAGTAGAGACAAGGTTTCACAATGTTGGCCAGGGTGGTCTCAAATTTCTAACCTCAGGTGATCCACCCACCTTGGGCTCCCAAAGTGCTAGGATTACAGGTGTGAGCCACCAACCCAGCTATAATTCACTCTTTTTAACATAGCATTCTATGACTGCTGACATATACATTGTGTAAACACCACCAAAATAAAGATGTTTAATATTTCCATTATATAATTCCTTCATTCCTGTTTAGAGTCTTCTTGTTCTCCACAACCAGCCTCTGATAACAACTGATATAATTTTTTTCTACTATTTTTACTTTTCCAAAATATTATATGAATGAAATTATGTGATATGTAGTCTTTGGCTTTCAGTTAGCATGATGCATTTGTGATGCATTGCAATAATTCATATTATTGTATGTGCCTGTTGTTTGTTTTTATTGCTAAGAAATTTTCTAGTGCATAGATATTCCACAGTTTGTTTATATATTCCACAGATGAAGGACATTGGAATTGTTTTCAGTTTTGAGTAATCAGAAATAAAGTCTTTATACACATTCATGTACAAATTTTGTGTGAAGCCAGGTTTTCATTTTTCTCAGATCAATACATAGGAGTGAGATTTTGGGGTAGTGTGGTAAGTGTATATTTGTCATATTTTATGAGAATTTGACAACTGATCAGTACAATAGTGACATCAATGTGTATTTCTAACAGAAACGTATGAGAGCTCCAATTACTCTACATCTTTGCTAGCAATTGGTATGAACATTTTCTGGTCAATTCTAATCAGAATACAACAGTATCTCATGCGGTTTTAAGTTGCATCTTCTTACTGACTTATGATGTTCAGCATCTTCCATTCCTATAAATTATTTATAATTTGCAAACTTCTTTGATAAAGTACTCAAAATATTTTGCCCATTTTTGACTGATTTGATTTTTGATTGTTGAGCTTTTAGTGTTCTTTATATTTTATGAATGTAAGTCCATTATTACACACATGGTTTACAAATATTTATCTCAGATTGTGTCGTCTTTTTATTCTGTGCAATCCAAAACCCTTAATCTACTGAGTACCAACTGTAAGAATCTATAACTACCCTATAAAAAGCTAGAACTAGGCATTGGTGTGAATAAAAGCTGATGGGAGAATTGAGAAGCAAAAGTGAAAGATAATTGAGGTGGGAAGGATAACATGGAAAGAATCAAGAAAGGCACATTTTTTTCACTTAAATGACCACCAGATATCAATTCTGTATGTACCCAGATGGAAATAAATGAGAAAAATAGAGACATTTGAACTATGTTATGGAGTCCATGTCTATTTATGAGTGACTTACCATAATAATTGTCATTTTGTTTACAAACTCCTCTACATCTCTTTTAGATGCTATGATTATCATTAAGGCATTATCAGACAGCTATTCTTATGGCTGCATATTGCTATGGCATTGGTTGAATCAAAGCAAATATTAAATAAAAAGTGATCCAAGACACATAAAAATGTGCAGAATAATTAAAAGTAGCAGGTGTAAACTAACCAAAATATAAGAAATAATCTTAACAAAAGCAGGGTCACATAGAGACAGATCTAGTTGCAACATTTGATATCCAGGATATATGTGTAAGGCTTGGGAATTTTTTGACTAGAATGAAGTTTTACTCTTTAAAATTGCTAGACATTTCTCTCTCTCTCTCTCTCTCTTTCTCTCTCTCTTTCTCTCTTCCTTTTTTTTTTTTTTTTTTTTTTTTTGGAAATGGAGTCTCACTCTATTGCCCAGGCTGGAGTGCAATGGTGTGATCTTGGTCCACTGCAACCTCCTCCTCCCAGGTTCAAGTGATTTTCCTGCCGCATCCTCTCAAATAGCTGGGATCCCAGGCACCCACCACCCACTCCCAGCTAATTTTTGTATTTTCAGTAGAGACAGGTTTCACCATGTTGGCCAGGCTGTTCTCGAACTCCTGACCTCAGGTAATCCACCCACCTCGGCCTTTCAATGTGCTGGGATTACAGGTGTGAGCCACAGTGCCCAGCCCAGATATTTCTTATAGTAATGGTCTATGCAAGATATTGGTACTAAAAATAATGATGACTTCTCTCTGTTATTCAAACTTAACCACTAGTGATATTTGCATATTTGTCAAAAAGTCATTTTCTTGAATTAGAACTCCCTTTTTGTTTTTTTATGTTCCAGTGCGTTTTGCACAGAAATACGTTTTTCTTAGATACTAAAAAAGAAAGGTATTGAAATCAACACTTGCATTGAATACTGAGCTCCACTGTGATGATTATGGCCACTGGCCACTTGAGAATTCACAAGTGTAGTGGCTGTGTGACTCACCTCTGGCCACTGAGACATGCATAGATTTTTTTTTTTTTTTTCAGTGAGAGTTTTGTACTGCAGAGAGTGTTTTCTTTTGTTGTTGTTGTTGGTTCATATATGGGGCCAGAGTAGATAGCACTGCCCTCTTTTCTCTGTCATTCTGTCTTTTAAATAAATGTATTTTTTTAGAGCAGAAGCAGTTGTCCGTGAACAAAAGATATCAAGCATGGTGAATAAAGCCATTACATTTTGAGAGAATACAGCAAGAAATAAAGGCTGGCATCTTTGATCTGTTGAATTGATGCAGGTTACATTTACTTCTAGACTTTGTGTTATGTGAGAAAAATAATACATGTGTTTTAAGCTTCTGCAAGTTGGATATTTTTTGCTGTTACTTGAATGAGAACATAGTTATAGCTGAACAAAAGCTGGTTTAGCAGACCCGCATATGTAAATGTTTACTTATGTTTAAATGTTTAAAATAAAAGCCAAGCATGCATTTGTCTGTTTGAATCAACATTCAGTTTCTCTCAATAAGAAATAAATACGTACATGTTCAATATTCCTATATTCTCTTATAGATAATGAGATACTACTATGGGATACATCTACATGTAAGTTTCAAGAACACCTCTGCAATATCTTTGCTATTGATTGGAGGTGCATTACTGCTTTGTATATCACTTATACTTTTGTTACAGATTTATCTATTTTCCTGTTTAATTTAGAAAAAAAGTATTACATTTTAGAATACAAATAGCACATCTTTAAAAAATAACGAAACTGTATTTTTATAAGATAAAAAGCTATATAATTTTTGATACACGAATAAAAGATACACTGTGGGAAAATGTTTATATACATCATTGACAGAGAATCTTTATAATAGAGTGAGGCACTCAGGGATTGATATGAGTTAAATGTATCCCCCCTAAAAGGATATGCTGAGGTCCTAAACCCCAGAACTGTAAAATGAAGCCTTATTTGGAGAAGGTTGATTGTAGATATAATTAGTTAAGATAAAGTCACATCGGAGTGCAGTGTACCCTCAATCCAATGTTACTGATACCCTTATAAGAAGAGGAGAGGAGATACAGAGGTGAGAATGCCATGTGAAGACACAGAGACACACAAAAGGAAGACAGCCATGTGAAGATAGGAGCAGAGACTAGAGTTAAGCTGTTATAAGCTAAGAAATATCTGGGGCTGTCAGAAGATGAACAAGGCAAGGATAATCTTCCTCCAGAAGCACTGGAGGAAACACAGCCTGCCAACACCTTAATTTCAGACTTGAAGGCTCCACAACTACCTCAGAATAACTTTCTATTGTTTTAAATTATTGATTTGAAGTATTTTGTTACAGCAGCTCTGGGAAACTAATCATAAGTACCTTCGGAGCTGGGGAGAATATTTTGTTTGTGAAAGGGATGCTAATCACGGAGAGTCCAGGGAGCTGACTTTGGTAAGCAGATGCTGAGATGACCCAATTATCCTCACGTCCTAAGAGTCACACCCTTGTATCATTCTCACCACTTGAATGTGACCTGAATATAGTGACTTGCCTCTAACAAATAATGTAATATGGGTTGTCACTTCTGAGGTTAGATTATAGAAGACTCCGGCTTCTACCTTGAGTTTTTATCTCTCATATTCTTTTACTCTCTCCTGGATTTTTCAGCCCAGGAGAAACCAACTGACATACTGAGAGACAGCCCTTTGGAAAGACACAGAGATATATGACATAGGACTAAGGCTGCCAATTACCATTTCCATGAATTTGGTATAGAATCTGCCCCCAACTCAAGCCCTCAGATGAGTCCACAGCCCTGAGAAACACATGACTGCGAACTTTTGAAAAATCTTACCCAGAGGTGAACCGCTAATTCACATCTAAGTTCTGGACTCACATTAACTGAGTGTTAACAAATAGTTGTTGTTATAAACTACTAACTTTGGGCTGATTTATTACCTAGCAATAGATAACTAACAAAATCAGTGACTAGAAAGTAAGCTAACAGATGATTTCTTTAATATATCAAAGGTACAGCTGTTGTATTTGGCTTCTCTTCACCTGTTGGTGAGAGAGGAATACCTGCCCTAAGATTATGGGGATGGCTGAACCTGTGCTCCTCAACACTGGAGAAATATGATCAGCAGCAGTTTCTTAGGATACACACTCACAGCCAAGGAGAGGAAGACATTACATGCCATGCAGGGTCACACAGAGATTGTTTTGGAAACAGAGTGCAAAAGAAGGGGTGGCAGAAGGCAGATTTTGTAGTGCCAAGTGGATGGGGTGCACCCTGTCTCCTGAGGGAGGATGTGCTTGGCTTCTTTGAATAATTCCACAGACTGACAGAGAACTACATCCTGCTATTCAGGGTTAGGTAGGAACATTGTCCAGTCCCCCTTGATAAAGAGGGTTATTTGGCTTGGGAGATCTTATCCACAGGACTAAAATGGTGCGGAGAACTGGTCAAGTCATTCATTTGAGTCTACTTACTTTTACCAAACATCAAGACAACACACAATGTTGAATTTTAATTTCAGGACTTACCCCATAAGGTCCAGCTACATAATTTTCAGAGCCTACAGCAAAATGAAATTCTGAAGTTCCTTGTACAAAATACAGGAAAACAAGCCATTAAAGACAGATAATCCTTTTCTCAGCAGCTTCTTTCTTGATTTATGGTGAGTTTTCTCGTTTGCCATTTAATGTTGTTTTAAGTAAAGAAAAACGTATATTTTAAATTATTAGAACACATTTTGCTGTTCATCTTTACATCGTACAATGTCAGTTTTAAGTGGAAATATGAGAGCATTTATCTTGTGTTCAGAGTCAGCAACGTTAAGTCATTTGTTTCCTGTGGCTCATCCAGGAGGATGCCTCTAGCAGGCCAGAAAGAGAAAAATCACGGGTCGAACTCATAAAGGGTTGAGGGAGGCAAGAAGCTGTCATGGAGATAATCTCGGAGTGCAGGCCCTCACAGGTATATGGGGCTACCATCCTGCCATGTGGAATGTTCATTCCTGCCAGCTGGTAATTCACATTCCACACCCCAGCCTGGAAGAGATCTGGGGAATTTGAGACAGAAGTTTTCTCACAAGCTCACTGTCCCAACCCATAGCAGATAGATGACTCCCAAGATCTTTAGATCTTTGTGCTGGGTCATACTAGTTATCTGCATGGGGGTGAGCGAGAGGCTCAGCCCATAGAAATGCCACCTGCAGAGGATGCTCACCAGACACACAATGGCGTTTGGGCAATGGGCCACCATTCCTTGCTATGAGGTATGGATACCCAACCCAAGTGGACAGCAAGCAAGAAAAAGGGCTAGCAGGACCACTGTACCAGGCAACAGGAGGTGGGCTGCTGAGAGCCCATGCTAAAGTGACAACAGGAAGAGTGACTTTGGGTAAACAGTGGTTGCACATCCCAGCTCATGTACCATTGCCCTACCAGAATTCACTGAAAAAACACAAACTTATATTTCAAGACGACCAGAACAGAACATTAAACTCCAAACAGAGGGCCCTGTAAAACTGCCCTGGTGGCTTACCATAAAGTTGGCCCTGAATAAATGTCAATGATGAAGGATCCAATTAACAGCATTGCACAGCACACTGGCAGGCCCATGAAGGCTAGCCAATGGGAAAGGTGATAGCTTTAGGAAAATCAAATAAGAAAGAAGAAGGTACAATTAGGTAACAGGCAAAATATTAATTCTGTAATATTTTCTGACCTTGGGGATTCTGGACTTTTCCTATTGAACCAGCAAGGGTCACCAAAGGCCATTTCCATTAGTAGGGGAAATTCTGTCTACTTACAGTGAAAATCTAAATTGGTTGTTTAGTATGAGTCATAACCAGCTTGCTAGAGATCATTGTAACTGTATATGTGTCAGAAGGCCTTTCTGACTGATATGAGAGTAGGATTCATGATTATATAACACTGTCTTGTGGTACATTTTTATAATTTTTTAAAATAATATTTTTTATTTTTTATTTTGTTATTTTTTTTTTTTTCTTGATCACAACTCACAGCAGCCTCAACCTCTGGGGCTCAAGTGATCCTCCCACCTCAGCCTCCCAAGTAACCACCACACTGGGCTACTTTTTTTAATTTTTTGTAAAGACAGGGTCTGACTATGTTGCTTAGGTTGGTCTTGAACTCCTAGGTTCATGTAATCCTCCCACTTGGGCCTCTCAATATTCTGGGATTAGAGACACGACCTGCCATGTGCCTGCCTTGTGATGAATTTTGATAATGTAGTCCTTGCTATAAATCCAAGTAACAGTGTGAGCACAGGCCACCAGAACACCTCAGTGTGTGTAAGAGGGGCACATTAGACAGTGACATATGGCAGCAAAATTCTAATCCCAACTGCACCATTTTCCAGATCTTAGTTTTTATAGTATCCTCTGTCTCCAATATGACAATAAGACCCACTCTTCAGAAACTACCAGCAGAGCCTTGTCATGAAACATGATGGGAACACAATTTGTGCTGTTACACTTACCTCAATTCACAGATGTCCAATCCCAGAGATCTCATTTTTCAGTAACCACTTTGTCTCTTGTGCGCCAAAGCAAATAACTATGATCAGCACAAGGTTTTATTTTTAATTTATTTATTTGGGACAAGGTGTTGCTCTGTTGCCCAGACTAGAATGCAGTGGCTCGATCTTGACTCACTGCAGCCTCAACTTCCTTGGCTCAAGTGATCTTCCTACCTCAGCCTCCCGAGAATCTGCATCTGCAGGTGCCCACCACCATGCCTGACTAATTTTGTATTTTTTTAGAGGCGGGGTTTTGCTATGTTGCCCAGGCTGATCTCAAACTCTTGGGCTCAGAGATCCTCCTGCCCCAGTCTCTCAAAGTGCTGGGCTTACAGGTGTGAGCCACTGTGCCTGGCCCACTAAATGGTTTTACACTAGTCTGGGTACTTTGGTTATCTTACCATTACTAGTTTTCAGGAAATTTACTTGATATACAGTATGGAGAGTTGTGATTCATTTAACCAGTGGCTTGTTGCCATGGACTGAATATGAGCGTCCCACCAACACTTACATGTTGAAGCCCTAATCTCCATTGTGATAGTATTTGGAGATGGGGACTTTGGAAAGTCATTAGCTTAAGAGGGTGAAGGCTTCATGTAATGCCCTTATAAGAAGAGAAATGAGAGACAGAATCTCTCTTTCTTTCCTATGAGGATACAACAAGAAGGTAGCCATCTATAAACCAGGAAAAGATTTTCCTAAACAATAGTATTAGCTAGCAATTAATCTTTGATTTCCCAGCCTACAGACAGTGGGAAACACATTTCTATTGTTTAAGTCACCAAGTGTTTTTGTTGTATCAGCCCAACCTGATGAAGGTACTTGTGCAGTCCACAAGTAAGTTATTGAGTGTCTGCTATGCTTAAGGTATTTGTCTAAGAAACTGGAGGTACAACAGTGAAGGAAACAAATCCCATGCTATAATCAGTAAGATAGCTTTCTATGTGTAAACAGATAACAAATTTAAATAGATAAATAAATAAATATCATGTCAGATGATGGAAGTGCTCTGAAAAGAAATAATGCGAAGTTAACAAGGACCAGGCTGGTCAGGAACTGCTTATTCTTATTTTTTTGACAGTGTTCAGGGAATGCCTCAATAATTGGGTGGTTCTTGAGAGGTCAAGATGTAGCCAGAGAGTAGTCTGCAGGTGGTGGTGTGTGTGGTGGGTGAGCTTTCCAATAGGAAAAACTCAAGGGGAAAACCTTGAGAGAGGAACAGGCTTGAATGTATGAATAATGGCAAGGAAGCCATATAATAGTTGTAATGTGAGAAGGGAAGGGGATAGAGTAGAAGGAGATGAATAGAGAGAGGCACGAAGGGTCAGATCATGTAGGGTTTTGTTACAAGGGCTTTGATTAGGAGTGATATAGGAAGGCATTGTGGAGTTGGGAGCAGAGGAGTGATGATATATGATTCATACTTTTGAAAGGTTGATTCTGGCTTTTCTGTTTATTCAGAATAGTAAATGCAAAAATAAAAATAAAACAAGAAAAATGCACATACACCTCTTGCCTGAATGAACACCTTAGTCTCTGATCTGAAAGTCTGCACTAGGAGGCTAGTAATGGAGGTGCTGAGAACTGATCAAACACTGTACATATATTAAAGGGAGTATAAACAATCTTTATGATTACAAGGTGTTTGAGTTGAAATATTAAAGAGTTGATTTGTCATTTAAGGAGTGAGAACAAGAAGTTCATGGTGGGCAACATTGAGAGTTTGGTTCTGGTTATGAAGTTTGAAATACCTCTTTATTTTGTAGGATGAGATCCAGAACCCAGCTGGACATGAGTCAGCTTCCTTAGAGGGGAAGTTTGGGCTGGAGATACACATTTTGGAATCATTGATCTAGAAATAAAACTAGAAGTGATTAGCTAAGGGCTTCATGTGAATAGAAAAGAGAAGCTACCTAAGGATTTTGCTCCAGAATGCTGCAACATACTGGGGTCAGGGCAATGAGGGGAGATCACCAGAGAGAACTGAACAGAAACAGCCTTGGTAGAAGTATATGCTAGAAACAAATATTGAAAATGTTTCCAGAAATGTAGAATATTTAATTTGTTCAACTCCTCATCTTATAATGAAGAATAACTAAGCCATGGATTTGGTATCAACATAGGTAACAAAGGCTATTTTTGTACAATGTTGGATGGGGGGAGTTTAAATAAAGTTGTTTCTGTGAGAAATGGGAATTTCTATGGGATTTGGAGATCTGTAGCCTTTTTTTTTTTTTTTTTTTTTTTTGAGTTGGAGTCTCACTCTGTTGCCCAGGCTGCAGTGCAAGGGCATGATCTTGGCTCTCTGCAATCTCCGCCTGCTGGGTTCAAGCAATTCTCTGCCTCAGCCTCCTGAATAGCTGGGATTACAGTTGCCCTCCACCACGCTCAGATAATCGTTTTTTGTTTTGTTTTGTTTTGTTTTGTTTTTGTATTTTTAGTAGAGATGAGGTTTCACCATCTTGGCCAGGCTGGTCTTGAACACTTGACCTGGTGATCCACCCACCTGGGCCTCCCAAAGTGCTGGGATTACAGGAATGAGCTATCATGCCCGGCCTCCTAACATTTTTTGATATGTTTTGCTGTATTGGTGAGAAGAGAAATGGGTAAGCAGCTAAAAGGAAATTTTGAGGTTTAGTAGACTAAAAGCCTCTCAAAGATGTGCACATAATAATCCCCAGAGTCTAGAATTGTGTTACATTACACAGCAAAGACACTCTGTAGATATGATTGAGCTAAGGTGCTCCAGTTGCGAACACAATCCAGAATTTTATGGGTGGACCCAATGTAATCACAGGGTCCTTATAAGGGGAAAGAAGGAAGGTCAGATTCAGAGAGGAAGTGATGATGAAAACAGATGAGACAGAGAGAAACAGATTGAGGGAAAGAGAGAAAGAGACAGATAAAGACAAAGACAGAGAGGCAGAGACAGAGGGATTTGAAGATGCTATGCTGCTGGCTTTGAAGACATAAAAGGGTCATAAAATAGTGACTGCAGGGAGCTCTGGGAGCGAGAAAAGGAAAGAAAATAGAGCCTCTCCCAGAGATCCAGGAGAAATGCAATGCTGCCAAAACCTTCAATTTAGTCCAATGAGATTAATTTTAGACTTCTGATGTTCAGGAATATAGATGATATGTAGAAAATAAATATGTATTGTTTTAAATCAATAAATTTGTGGCAATTTGTTACTGTAGCAATAGGAAATAAATGAAGAGTTCAAAGAAATTTTAGAGGTTCATATGAAATATAAATATTTCATATTTTGAAAGAAGCCACATATTTAATAATATACACACAACCGAATGTGAAACATTTTAAAGCAAGTATCTGTGTAATTTCAAATCATATAGAAGATTCCCAGTCATTTAAAGCTCCTCATATGCTCTTTATCAATCAAAATGCCATTAATCTCTTAGAGGCAGCCGCAGTTAAATTTATAATACAGTTGACCCATGAACAATGTGGCGGTTACAGGTGCCACTCCCCATGCAGCCAAAATTTAAGTGTAACTTTTCTTTTTGTTGCGAGTCTTACTCTGTCACCCAGGCTGGAGTGCAGGGGCATGATCTCGGCTCACTGCAACCTCCATCTCGCACATTCTAGTGATTCCCCTGCCTCAGGCTCCTGAGTAGCTGGGATTGCAGGCACCTGCCATCACGCCTGGCTAATTTTTGTATTTTTAGTGGAGACGGAGTCTCACCATGTTGGCAAGACTGGTCTCAAACTCCTGGCCTCAATTGATCCACCCACCTCAGCCTCCCATAGTGCTGGGATAACAGGTGAGAATCACCACATCTGGCCCCAAGTGTAACTTTTGGCTCCCCCAAAAAGTAACTACTAACAGCCTACTGCTGACTAGAAGCCT
Organism: Saimiri boliviensis; assembly: GCF_048565385.1. Classification (NCBI taxonomy): domain Eukaryota; kingdom Metazoa; phylum Chordata; class Mammalia; order Primates; family Cebidae; genus Saimiri; species Saimiri boliviensis. The sequence goes on from NC_133451.1 coordinate 110,645,515, forward strand.
TGCAGATACATAGTGGGTTAACGAATACTTTGTATGTTATACGTATTCCTTACATATTGTTATAATAAAGCAAGCTAGATAATGGAAAGTGTTACTAAGAAAATCTTTTTAAAAAATTATCTATTTACTATTCCTTATGTGGCAGTGGATTATCACTAAGGACTTCATCTTCATCATCTTCACATGGGGTAGGCTGAGGGAAAGGAGGAAGTGGGGTTGTTGGTGTTGCTGTTTCGGGTGGCAGAGGTAGAAGGAACTCTGTTTGTAAGTGGACTCATGAAGTTCAAAACCATGTTCCAGTGTCAATTAGAGTTGTTTCAATGTTTTCTATTACAGTTTTGCCATCTAAAAATGTATCTTTTAAAAGATAGTTTTGATTGGTTTGTTTGAACATTACATAAATGGAGGCATCAGGATATATATTTTGTGTCTGGCCTATTGCACTAACATAAATTGTAAAATCTACTTATGTTCTTGCATATAGAAAATCAGATTTTTATTGATATATGAAATTCCATTGTCTAAATATGCCAGAATTAAATACTGATAAATGTTTAGCTATTTCCTGTTTTTTGCAATTATAGACAATTTTGTTATGCACTTACTGGTTAAATACTAAGAAACACAATCTATGTGCTGTAGGCTATGGATATATTTACCTTTATTAGAAAATACAATATACAAATGCTTTCAAAATACAGTATCGTCAACAGGGTATTAAAACTTTCTGTGGTCCACATTATTGCCATCAATTGGAATTATTAAACGCATTAATTTTGGTCTGTCTGTTAGGTGCATAGTCTTTGTTGTTTTTTGCAAACTGATTATTAATAAAGTAACCAATATTTGCATTTTTCTCTTGACCATTTTCATTTTTTCTCCTTCTATTGACTTTTATTTTGTTTATTGACAGGAAGGAGATCTTTACATTTTCTAGATGGAAACAAGCCACTTTTTTCCCCTCCTTTTCAATGGCATTTCTTAACCACTGGAGATTCTGAACTTTAAAGACATAGCTAATGTAAAAGAGTAAAAATCCATAGTAGTATACTCAAGGTTACTGGGACATTTGATGAGGATATGGATTCTGTTCTGAAAAATGTGTAGTGTCTTCTCACATGGGTTTGAAATTTGGGGTGTTTTAGGGGAAAGAGATCAATGATCTATAAGTTACAACGAGGAACAAAGAATACAACCTCATCATCATACAAACTGATTTGAGAGATTTAGGGGAGAAACTGCCACAACTTGTGAAACCAGTAGTTTGGAAGCAATATCTCTGGAGAAGAGCCAGGTTACAGTTAGGGGGAAAAAAAGAAATAATTAAAGAGATGAGATATGAGTTCCAAAGAGGGGAGTGGAAAGGTTTTCATGTTTGAAGAGAGGTGGACTTTGTGCGGTGTCTAGTGTGAAACTAGAATTACGTATGGCATGAGACATTGTAATTTTTGAGAGAAAACTTGGTTATTGAGGACGTTTTGTGGTGATTGACATAAATATACAAAAAAGGCATGGTGGGATTAATCCTGGTCTCCTGAAATTATTTGTTGAGTCTTTGAGTATTCCAGGGACAACTGCTTGCTGTGACTTCCCTCTTTTCCTGCTGAGAGCAGGCTGAAAGCCAGGATGGAATTTGTTATCAGGAGAGCAAGATCTCAGGCCCACCTTCTTCATTCCTATTGGGCTTGAATAAGGGGGTTACAAAGCTACATTTTAAAAAGAACACATTTATGTAAAAATTGTTCATGGGAAAAAATCCTATTGTTATAGAGGAATATTTCCTATAAACGACTAATCTAAGGTGGAAAATAAATTGAAAGCACTCTGAGACAAAATTTTGTTTACGAGATAGAGATGGTCTGGGCACCAGTCCAAAGAAATACTGCCTCAGGTTTAGATCATTTTGGAGGTGCAACACTCCAAATATCTTTCAACCAATAACCCCGTGTCATTGTAAATCAAGCTCGTCTAGATGATTTCTCTTCTGTTGATTTTTGGCAAGTGAAATAATGAACCACAGGCACAACTCAAGGCATGTTTCTTTTCTCAGTATTACTAAAATGTGTAGTAGTGTGTTTTGCTTTATTTCATTGTGCATTTGGGGTCTTATATAGAAAAAATATAAGACAAATATATTTATTTTATAAAATAATTTTAAAATGTTTTCTTGAATATAAATTGCAATGCTGATAGAAATATTTTTAAAATAGGGCTCAGTGGCTCAACCCTGTAATCCTAGCACTTTGGGAGGCCAAGGCAGGTGGATCACGTGAGGTCAGGAATTCAGACCAGCCTGGCCAACATGGTGAAACCCCATTTCTACTACAAAATACAAAAATTAGTTAGGCACAGTGGTGCATGCCTGTAATCTCAGCTACTCTGGAGGCTCAGGTGGGAGAATGGCTTGAACCTAGGAGGTGGAGGTCGCGGTGAGCAGAGATTGCACCACTGCACTCCACCTGGGTGACAGAGTGAGACTCTGTCTCATCAAACCAAACCAAATCAAACCAAACCATTAACAAAATGAATTTTGCAAAATTCATGGAGACGCAACCACCAAGGTTCTCTGAGTTTCAGCAAAGGAGAAAAATTTCAGTATTACATTGATGCTCCATATCATTCAGGGAAAAGACAAAGGCAAAGGCGGTACAAGTCAGGTGATTTTCTTTTCTTTTCTTTTTTTCTTTTTTTTTTTTTTTTTTTTGAGATGGAATCTTGCACTATCACCCAGCTGGAGTGCAATGGCGCTATCTCAGTTCACAGTAACCTCTGCCTCCCAGGTTCAAGTGATTCTCCTGACTCAGCCTCTGGAGTAGCTGGGATCACAAGGAGGCATCACCACGCCTAGCTAATTTTTTGTATTTTAGTAGTGACTGAGTTTCACCATGTTGGCCAGGCTGGTCTTGAATTCCTGACCTCAAGTGATTTGCCCACCTCCACCTCCCAAAGTGCTGGGATTACCAGCGTGAGCCACTGTGCCTGGCAAGTCAGATGATGTTCTTTAACCACTTAGAAATTGCAGGCTGCAGAGGTGCAATGGTCTATGGTCTTGGAGAACAACATGGAGAAAAACTATTGTTGACACAGCTGCTTAAGTGAAAAGTCACAATCTCACCTTATTCTGACAATTTTCTTTCTCTTTTTCTTTTTGCACATATCTTTATATCCTTGTCTTTCTTGATTACACACACACATGCACTCACCACAATTTCTGTCATCACTTGGATAATGGAAGTTTTATATGTTTGGGTGATAAGCTATGTAAACTTAGAGAAATCTGAATGCCTAAGGACTTTTACCAAAGTAAACCTGTAAGATTCTAACCGTAAATAGTCTTCTTTTTCAAAAAAATATTGCTTTTAGTTATCCCTATTTTTAAAGTTTGCATAAAGTTCAACATTTTTCTTTTAGGTTGCTCTCTGTTAGTGAACCATGAATTCTTAATAAGAACCTATGATATGTAAAACCAATGGTGAGTTACTGAGGCAGCTAATAGAGAAAAATTGGCCCCAATATCTGAACTCTTAAAATCTACTCCGATTCATACTTTCTCTTAGGAATCAAATAGACTATTAGCTATAAACCTTGATTTTATTAAAATAGAAAATAAAACTGTAAAACAACCCTCCTATTATTAAGATTATCAACAAGCATAAATATGAAGGATGTTGAGTTCTACATATTTCCCCATAATGACCATAGAACTCTGCCTTTTCAGAAATCAGAAGCATCAACATTATCTACTCAAAATGTGTTTTGAGGAAACAACAGTATACGCATTCGAAAGTTTGCTAGAAATGAAGTCATGTGTTCCAACTCAGACCTCCTGAGTCAGAGCTGAATTTTAATAAGATCCCCATGTGATTTGTTTTCATACTAAACTTTGAGAAGAACTGTCATTGAGGATACAGAAGAATGCCTGAGTAACATTGGAGGAAATGAATGGAATATTTGATATTTTCAAAGTATATTTAGAGTTCCTTGAATTTTTAATAAAAATAAGCAGTTGCTCTTATTCTGTCAAGAACATAACTCTGAGAAGCTACAATCCTATTGACCTCATACTACAAAATAATTTACAAAACTGTCCAAGGAAAATATGTCTCAATTTGTTCTTGAAGCTATCCAGTCATATGCATGTTAATCAAATTGCCTTTCTCCTTACGGATAGAAAATGACAATCAAGTTTAATTGTCACCTCCTCAGAATAAACAGTAAAACAATTTCTTGCAAGTTTGACACTTGGAAGAAGACTATATTTTCCAGGTCCTCAAAATCTATTTTTGTAGGAATAACTCACCATACTGTATTCAAATAAGCACCAAGATTTAAAATCATTCTTTAAATACTTAGTGTATAACTCAAGAAAGACTCAAGATCCAGATAAAATGTACAGAGCTGCTATGGAGTTGAATATTTGAAAATAATAATTTTCAATGTCATATGTAAAAAATAATACATATTCCTGTACAATAGATATTTATTTCATTTATATTATGATCTATTAAGTAGAAAGAGCACTGAATTATATGTTCCCCTGGTGTGGGGATAGCATCTATTTCTAACTATCCATTTTACTAAATAGATAATGGATATGCAGCATAAACATGAATATAGTAACCATGGCTCTCTTTATGAGTCCAATGGTCTATTCCTAATTATTGTTTATAAGATAGCTTCCATATTTATCATTGCACATCTGTAATTTGTGAGGATTCCTGTGATGCCAATGTGACAGTTACCTAATATTTTATTATGCCTTCCTCAATGTTTTGTAATACTTAACTCAATATCATTACCTAATTTAAAAAAAAGTTCCTAGAAGTTGTCTCATATATAAAGATGGCATGATGTTTTATAGTTTTGAAAAAATTTCAGCCTAATAGAGCTTTGTCATATAGAGAAAAATAAAAAAAAATAAATAAATAAAATAGTTATTGCTGAACATAGGTGGCAGTATAAACCAAGGTTGAGCCTGGTGAGTTCATGGCAAGGAAGACTGTCTCAATAGTAAAGATAGAGAAAATAGTTACCTGTTTTATTTTAAATAGCAAGAAAAACAATAAAAGCAACAACAACAACAAAAACAAGCAGTACGTGGAACAATTGTATAGATAATTAATCTGTAACCTTTTCTGACACCCTTGCTTCACACTTCCTTAAATAAAGGAGGGTCTATGTCATCAGTCAACCCAACATTCTAAACACTATATCCTAGCGCTTACATCTGATTATAATTCCCAATTATATCTACTAATTGGTCATATCTACAAACTGACATCTCATTTATATCCAAACTATTTTAAATATAATTATGTAAAGAACTGATATAGGTAAGAAAAGTACTTACAGTTGCAGTTTAAACATACATTGTTTGATCAAATGCCCAAAAATTCAATCAGAATTGGCACATTGGCTTGGAATCAAGAAAACAATAAGTCAGAGTTATGTAATAGACATGATTATATATTTTCCAATATCCTAAGTTTAATAAGTTTATTATGGCCATTACTGATGTTTAAGCTTACATTGTTGAAAGATGTAAAACATAGTTGGTTTTTCTCTTTAATCATATAGAATGCAACGTCCTTACAGATTAACTAAGCTTCAGTTTACAAACTTACCTTCATTTCATTGAGCCCCTTTGAAAAGTTAAACTACAATCAAAAGTTAATTTTAAAGATATTTTTAGGTGGCAGTAGTTTAAAAAAACACTTCTTAACAGTTTTCTCCAAAAGAATTTTTTTGAAGATTTTTTTTTCATTTTGGAAGAAAAGACCAATTATGAAATACGTGCCTATATTTTGAAACTTTTTATATGTGAACTAATCATTTATATGTTTGTTGTGTATTTACTTAGTAAATTTTGTACTTTAGCTAAAGACTAGATTGCCTTCTAAAACTCTTTCCTAAATAAAGAGCAAGTACTCAGAGACACTTGTCTAATGGCATGTGATTTTTCTTCACACCCAGCATGCACCTACATGGCCTGGAAGCAAGGATTTTGACAGAGTAAATGGAGTAGTGTCTTTCTGAAAAGAAGAAAAATCAATGAATCCGTATTCAGCAGGAGCACCCTGTTGGTCTCAATTGTGCAATGCTGAGCTATCGGTTTCCCTCATTGAACACTGTGCCTAGTACATTTACTCTTTAAAAGTGCTTTCTCTAGATAACAATAAAATAAAGAACAAGCATCAATATTGTAGGAAGTCCCCTGTATAACTTTCTGATAAACGAAAGTCAAGAAAAAAATAGATCAAGCTGTTTCTTAGTGTAGTGTTTAGAATGAGTTCAGAATAATATTCTCAATACCATAACTCTATCTGCAATATCTGTGCAAATTTCCTGAATATATCTTTAAATATATTGTTTCCTTTACTTTCTTTATTTCTGGCCATTATAGTTATCATAAAATCTGAATACAGTCTTCAACAGTTTTCATCTTTATTCATATACAGGTTGTTGTAATACATGATACAAGCAAGGCTGTATAATACCAAAATAATTTGTACCTCAGTTAAGAGAGAAAATATATATCAAGCAGGAAAATCTTTAGAGAAATTTCTAAAGCTAGATAACAATAAACATATCAATTTTGATACAGGTTTGCTACAATATCCCTATTCACAAAATAAATATTTACGTGTTGACTCTTATAAGATAATACATAAACGAGGTATCTCTAAACTACCTCTGGACCTCCACATAAAATCCCTGGCTATTCTATCCTGTCTTTATTCTGTTGGGACCAGGCAAGTTAAACTTACTCATCCCAGCTGTATTTGCAATGCCTCGTATCTCTTTCCAAGCGTGGCTCTGATTTCTGAATCCCTTTTTATTTGGGCAAGACATTAAAGATTCTTATCACTTCCATTTCAAAACAATCTTAGAAATGTAGAAGAATTGAATTCAGCACTTAACAGGATGATACTCTTTCCAATATTGTCCTTGAAATAACATCTGTAGCTCACCCTCAATGTTTTCTTCTCCCAATTCTGCTGTGTTTTCATCAGCTAGATCACGTTAAAAATAACTAACATTTTTAAGTGGAATATAACTATAAAACAAATTAAAGAATTGTTTTAATGTGGCCTACAGGTTTATATAAAGGTTATAGAAAACATGCCATTGTAATTTGCTAATGTTACTGAAGAAGAAGATCAGCAAAGTTGCTGTGCAGTCATACATCTTGTTTCATCTGATTTTCATTTTTTCAATAAGACATGTCACAATTTTGCAGTATTTTACTTTATAATACAAAATCCACAAATGTGAATTCATAGAGACTCTAATAGAATATATACATTGGTAGATAATTATTATATTCAATTGTTTTTAATATTAAATAATATTACATGCTAAAAATCATGACTTTTTACTTGATAGAAAGTAAGGTTTGGATAAAGAACATAAAATAAAAGTATCAAATTTTAGCAATTTTGTTATGACCCAGCAAAATGCTAATCTCACATTTTTGAATAAATAAATAAATTCTGGATTCTTCCTTTGATTTTTCATTAGGTTGATAATACAGCATGAAATTTGGGAACCCATTCTTCATTCAAGATATGAATCTTTTAAAAAGAATTATTAATACCATCTCTGCAGTAAAAAGTAAAATAAGAATTAAATAAAATGCCCAATCCTGGTACAGAAACATTAAAAAAATAATAATAAAATAAATAAAAAAAGAATTATTAATAAACATCTATGTCCATTATTGTTTATTAGGTCATAAACAATAAGTTAAAAAATAAAAGCATTATTTATGTTAGAGAAAGCAGCTGCAGCAAAGCTTCTTGTTATCAAATGCCTGTGCTCCTTTTCTTACTTAGACATATGATCCATGACATTGGCCATAACTTCTCACCATGTGCACAAAAACAGTTCCCGGCCTACCCTGTGGTGGAGTTGAAAAGATTTTAAGGGAGGTGTTATCATTAGTATACAATTGGAGTGTCACTGAAGATGATTTTGTCATCAGCCTGGGAGATAAGCAAAAGAAAAATCACTGACAAAAATCCTAGAAATTTAACAAATATAAGAAATTTACAAATGTAACAATCAATCTATAAAATAATTGCTTTTTAACAGCAATGGATAATTAGCAAAAGTAACTAAAATCAATATATTCTTAGCAACAACAGCTACTTAAAAGAGTAATGAAACAACTGGAAGACTGGACCAAGTGGCAGCAGTAAAGATTCTTGTCAATCATGCTTCATGTGATTGATGTAGAAACCAAGACTCCATAAGGTCACCTAAAATAAACTGATTATCAATAAAGATCCAGAAACTTTCTTGAGTGATTTGCTAAACATTATAACATTTATATGACTACTAAAAATATTTACTATGTCAGCTTTAAAAAATAAAAAAAGAAAAGAGAGAGCATCTTTCCCTAGTAGTAAGACATTTTAATGTCATAGTAATAAAAATAATGTGACGTTTTCACAATAATAGAGAAATAGACCAATGAGGCAAAGCGGAAGTCTTGGAGACAGACTCAACAGGCATTAAATTAGGCATCATGAATAAGGGGAGAAAAGATGACATCACTTAGTAGAAGATGGAATAAATGGGCAAACTATATAAAAAATTAAAATGCTTGCCTACCTCACACAATTTACAGAGAGGACATTTTTAAAAATGTAATGAACACATGAAGAGATACTTAACATCATTTGTAATCACAAACAATAAAAATAAAACAATAATTTGGTATCATTCTCCTCTTAGTGTTTCAAAAATTAGAAAGCTATCTTTTGTTTGTTTGCTTTTATTTTTTGTTTTTGGAGACAGAGTTTTGCTCTGTCAGCTAGGCTGGAGTGCAATGACACGATCTCAGCTCCCCGCAACCTCTGCCTCCAGGTGCAAGAGATGTTCCTGCTTCAGCCTCCTGAGTAGCTGGGAATTACAGGTGCGCACCACCACCCTCAGCTAATTTTTGTATTTTTAGTAGAGACAGGGTTTCACCAAACTGGTAATGAGAATCTGATTTAAGATAATGAGGACCGAATGATAAGTATAGTCAAGACTTAGGTAGAAAGAGAAAAAAAGCAGGAAAAAGAATGTTTCAGGAATTGGCAAAACTAATTAACCTATTAGTCTACGGCCACTGAAACATTCAGGGCAAACACATCACAACTTTCCAAGTCCAAAGGGGAGGGTAAGTCTTTCATTCACATCAGGGAGGCCATTTCAGTTCTAGGAGAGGCCAGCCACTGCTGTCAAACTTCCACACCAAGACACCCTACAAGGCTACACTTCTGCTCTAAGATCACTGAGGATATTTCTACTTAGGCTTGAAATACAGAAATATTTAGCCACAAAATAGCTGTAAACCTCCCAAACATTCAGTACCCAAGCCAAGTTTGAATTCCTGTTTCTTTTTTTCCAGATATCTTGAGGGCTCTATTCTGTCTGCTCGTGCATTGAGTTAGGGTCCCAGACGTGGCTTCTGATACCAACCTTTTTCAAGTTATCCTTGCAGCTTAGACTCCATTGGACCCTGCTGCAGCTCAGTTATGTTTCCTGCTTCCATTTGTGAGTGTGTGTGTGTGTGTGTGTGTGTGTGTGTGATAGCACAGCTTGTGGATGACCTATGTCAAATATACATATACACTGGGGAGGATATACATGAGGAAAAAACAGAATTAATTTGCACTTATTAATTATTCATTGCACAAAGAAATTTAGATCTGAAGTGGGTACCAACCATCACCTACTGTAAACTTCAATTTATAGGTGAAGGAATTAGGCCAAGCAAAATAACCCCTGTCCATTATGATCATACACATAATTAACGGCAAATCCATAATCCCTTCAATGTTTTGACAATGCAGTGATCTTTCCTCCATAGCAGCGAGTATGGTCAAAATTCTCCATAGCACTAAATGCTTCAAGACTTGCCTAAAGGGACAAACAAGGCAGCCCTCCGGCCTCACCTCCCAGGATTGACTTGGGAAGATTTACTTACATTTGTTCTATCTATTAAGTTTTAAGAAATCATAATTTTTTTGTGTGAAATGGGGAAAAAAATCATTGTACTTAATATTTGTCTTCTTGTACTTGCACAAAATTAATTCATTAATTTTTCATTTAATTCACATACTGCTATTTTAAAAATATGTCTATATTTTGTTATTTCAAAAAAGTCTACCCCCTAGTATGTGAATAGCACTGTAAAATCCTGTAGCTACAATGACAATCTAGACATGGTTTGGGATCTCTATTTCCTTCAGGAAGAGATAGAGAGAAATAGACCATTAAGAATGATTTTTAAATCGATATGGTATATAGTATACATAGGAAGGCCACTTTACCTGGTTGAAGTATTTAAGGACTAATATAATACAGAAATACAATGCATGAATAAAAGACAGAAACAAAGTAATTAGAAAAAGTGTTCCAAATAGAAGAAAAAAACCTTTATACATCATGTTTTATGTCAGAATGGAGCGTATTACAGAACCTAAAATTAAATCTGAAAGGATGTGGGGGACTGTAGGATCAGATCATGGAGCTAACAGTGTGGCATAGACAGCTGGAATATGAGTTTTGTCATGAGACTGATGGGGTTTGAATCCTGGCTCCACAGAGAGTGACCTTGAAAGCGTACTTTAAACCATCTACGTGTCCACTTTTTCTTCTGTAAAATCACGTTAGCAAGAGTACCTGCCTCATAAAGTGTGACAGTGCTAAAGCACCATGCTAAGTATGAGCTAATTCAATGAAATAAAAAAAACTGGTAAAGAAAGCTGGCTGTGTATCTGAATGACTTTACATGGCTTTGTCAGTCAATAACAGCATAACTTCAGCTAAGATGCTCAACTATATGCCTCCTCAATTGCTTTACCTGTGAAATGGACAGTAGAATAGCACATTCTTCATCATTGTCTTATGTGAATTACTGACTTTGTATGCTTAAAATATTTATAACATTGCCTCCACATAATAACTAGGCCAGGGTAGGCAAAAAGGCAAGATCAAGGGGTAGAATTAAAAATAAGATGGTCAGGGAAGACCAGGTTGAGACAGTGACATTTGAAGAGACCTGAGGGAAAAGAAACCATGTGGATATTTAGAAGATGAAATAAAAATTACACGGCCATATATTTTTGCTTACATAGGTAGATATTTAATGATTTTTTTTAAATTACTTCTTCTACTTGAAATATTTTTTTCTAATTTGTTTTCTGCCTTTTATTCATTCATCTTATCTCTGTATTATATCATTCCTTAAATATGTCACATATATGGGTATGTGAGGGGGTTGGGGTTTACCTGGCATATTTAAGAAAGAACAAGGAAGACAAGAGCAGAGTGAGATTAATTATAATAGGTAATATATTCTGAGATATGAAAGAGTGCATGGAGAGGTGGTACAGACCACATTTGAAATTAAAGTCACTGTAAAGATTGTAAGCTATTGTTCTGAGTGAAGGTATTAGGGTATTGGAGAGTTTTGTGCTGAAAGGGTAGTTAGTGATCATAATCACCAGCTGCTTGGTTGGGAACAGATTAAAGTGGGAGATAGTAAGGGATCCATGAGGAATCATTGCAATAATCCCAGAAATGGGAGATGGTTACTGAGAACAAGACGGCAGCAGAGGAACAAAAGGAAGTGGTCAGATGTAGGATATGTTCTGAAGACAAAGGTGATAGCACTTTTCCATAAGTGGGATCTTGGCAAATGAGAAACAAGATATTATAATATTAAGTAACAGGTGTGATGGCTTGTAAAAACGGCCACAGTGGAATATGGCAGAACTGATATTGTACAAGCCCCAAGCCTAAGCTTGAAAAGGTCTTTCAGATTCCTCTTTTGTTGCCCTTGGGATACCTGAAACACTGCCTTGTGGAGAAGCTGGATCAGCCTGCTCCAAGAAGAGAATCACATGGCACAGTAGCTCTGAAGCCCCTAGCAGCCAGCTAGTCTCCCAGGGCAAAGTGTTTCACTGATCAGCAGCTGTCCGGAGACTGGCCAGAGAGTTGTTCAATGGAACTCAGCCTCATTTACCAATCCATAGAATTTGGAACTAAATGAATGGTTGTTTCTTTAAACCACAACATTTTGAGGTGTTTTGACAGGCTGCCACATATAATTGTTACAATGGATGATCTATACACTTTCTGCTGAATTTGGACCAGAATATTACTCTCTCTCAAATATTGCGACATATAGTAAAAATGCCTATTATTTGTTTAAAAAAAATGTTTACCCTGAATCCCTAAATACAAGGGGGATGTGGGGTGTCATCTCAGGAACACTAAAGCCATGCCCATGCCTGTTAAATGTTTATGTGTCATTTACTGTAGAATCAAATTATAAGTACTTCTCAATGGAAGTTTCTAAAACTACATATTCTGAGTCAACTCCTTTCTCACTTGCCTAGAAGGCTTTCCCATCTTCATCTTGTTCTTTCTTCATAAATTCCCAACATCTCCCAATTTTCAGACTCCAGTTGGCGACTTCCTTTTAATTTCCCTGTGGGAGAAGAGGGGAAGATTCCAGAGAGAACTTCCTCTGTAACCAACCAAGCTGTCTACACAACAGCCTGGATCTTCCCTCATAAACCATAGTTTGCCTTCCTTTCTGTTACTTTAAATGAACTAACCTAATTTGTAAAATCTAAATCAGATCAGCCAAACTATTTCTGCACAGGATCTTACCTAACACTCACCTTTCCAAGCACAGTCTTCCATTATATCTTTCCATTTCATCTGCCTTGATTTTCCTCTCTTCAGTGAATTCTTATTCTTCTTTCATCTCCAATTTTTTTTTTTGAGACGGAGTTTCGCTCTTGTTACCCAGGCTGGAGTGCAATGGCACGATCTCGGCTCACCGCAATCTCCGCCTCCTGGGTTCAGGCAATTCTCCTGCCTCAGCCTCCTGAGTAGCTGGGATCACAGGCACACGCCACCATGCCCAGCTGATTTTTTGTATTTTTAGTAGAGATGGGGTTTCACCATGTTGACCAGGTTGGTCTCTATCTCTCGACCTTGTGATCCACCCGCCTCGGCCTCCCAAAGTGCTGGGATTACAGGCTTGAGCCACTGTGCCCGGCCTTCATCTTCAATTTTTTAATATACATTCTCAAATTAAAATGGTAAGCCAATCTACTTTAGAATGACTATTCATTAGTGCATTTTCTTAAAGGAAGATTAACTTTGATAAGTATATAAACAGATATCAAATTATTTTAGCATTAGATATAATTTAATATTGGCAGTTATTCTCTTACATTGAGTTACTATCACAATACATATAATGTAGAGAAGCCATTTGCATTTTCAGTACAAAATGTTTAATTATGCAGGATAAATACTTGTAATATTTAAAAATTAAAATTATTGGTGACATTTTTGTCCTTCGTATTTTGTTTAGATTTTACTTATTAAATTACAAACTATATTTTTTCTCTCTTGTCCTTCAAAAACACTTTACATTATTTGCAAATTCATCTAATTAGAACACAGGGAATTATATTATGCATTTGGCAGCAGAGGTATAATAGATGCCAGCTGCAAGTTCTTGAACTTCCAAATCTGGAATTTAAAATTTCTGAACTAACAACTCCCAATTTATTGCTGACAATGCAGAAATAGTGTTTATTCTTCATATTCTATGTAACAAACACAGTACTACTACAGATACTTCACTCAATATTTTAGGGAATTATTTTTATACAATGCATTAGAAATTTTTATAGCTTACATTTTCTTGTAAAAATATTTTTATTAAACATTTCCTTTGGTTCCTGCATCATCTCTTCATTAGGTTATTTAATGTTTGGAATGCATTAGAAAAAAATTTTCAAGACATGAAAGAAAGATGACCTTCTTTCCCCTGATTCCCTGGTGGGATTTTCTTGTGCACTGGAGAATGATGATGTGATTGCTTGATAGTATTCCGGCTGTGCTCAGTAGGCAGGAAAATCTCAGTCTAGACACACGTATCAAGTCGTAAGCATGTAGAGCATCACAGAAATTGGATGTGTCCTGGAGAAGTCTATGAATGATCAGTGGTTCAGGGATATGATCATTGTTGACTGTTCTGAGACAATGCTGAATTAAAATAGTATTTTTTACTATTCCATTGGAGTGCAATTCACCTGAGTGGACCATATATTTTGACAATTGGTTGTGAAAAAAATTCTCTCTTTTATTCAAGAGGTTCAAGAACATTATTCCTTAGGCAGTAACATCATGCCTGCATTGCAAAAGTTAGTAAGGCTGACTGGTAGTAAAGAGATATGCTCTAGGTAAAACTGGAAATTTACATTTTTTTTTTATGTCTGTTTTCTGAGAGGTAAGATAGCTAACTGACACAGTTTGTAGAAGAGTGCATATTTTGAAGACCATTGAAGATAATTTAAACAGCAACTGTAGGTAACATAATTTGGATACAAGAGACAAATATATGGAATTCAAAGTAACAACAAACTCCTAGTTAAAATTTAATGTCAGGGATTTAAAATAGAAGCACTCAGCATTTTTTATGACCTTATATAAAATGCTCAGCCCTAGAGGAGAAATAGAATAATCAAAGAAATGTGGAATTGAATTTGACAGAAGTTTGCAAGAGAAGATGATCAAGGAGCTAAATGCACATAGTATAAGTATACTAATATAGGATCCAACTATGAGGAAACATGGTTGAAGAAGTTAAGTGAAATTTTAACTGTAGTAATAGTTGAGAAATATGATGTATTTCAAAGAACTGGAATTTATAATGAAGATGAATAGAAGAAAGCAGAAAGGGAAAATGAGAGACATTGAAAAAAACAAGCATAAAAGGTCAGAAGAAGAAGTGCAGATTTTGAAATATTCAATGTAGACCAATATTTCATAGTGGCGAATCACAGAAGGGGGTTGTGTTTGTAGATAATTAAACTGGAGCAGATTAGATGGAGTGGATAAACTTGATAATTTAAAGAAGCTATGAAATAAAGAAGAGACTACAGGATAAATAGATGTCAATAATTTTCAAAAAGGGAAGGTACCATTAAAGATTGGCCATCAGCTATCCCCAGTAACAATGGTGACCAAAGGATTGAATTCATTTCACATTACTTGTTTCTTTGAAGTTTCTCACTTAGAGGAACAATATAACATTCCTTTCATATAGTGGTGAAGGATATAGTCGTATCAGGGGAAAAACAGTTTTCTGTAATATTTACTCAAGGAAGAAGACAAAGTATTCAAAAACACATTGGAAGTTTGAGTGGAGCGTTTTATAATTGCTAGGGTATTCCAATAAAAGAGTAAAATGGGTTAAACCAGTGCCCTACTAAGTTCAAGAGCTTACAGTCCTGTACCTACCACTGCTTCTCTGTGGGGTGGAAAACATCAAGAATTGTCACATGAACAAGGTAGCAGCCTTAATTTAACTGCAATAACTGCCAGTAAAATCTGCTTGAGATCATTCCAGTCAAAGAAGTGACTGAAGAAAGGATAATCCAGTCAGAGCCCAACTAGAATCTGTAGTAACAAATTAAATGGAACTGCCACATCTTTAAAACGAATAAAAAGCTACATCCCCAGGGAAGATAATCCAGGCTTGAATGAGCCAAGAGAAGAGCTCACAAGCCC